>NC_073266.2:55937441-56562441 GCF_029289425.2 Pan paniscus
GTTCCAAATATTATGCCATATATATATAACTTAGTTTTCTTGTGTCATTATTTTACAAATTTGGGTGAAGTATATACATCTTAACTCTCTTTATGCCTCTTTATATTCTCTCATTTATAATTGTTTTAAATATTTTCTCTACATAAATCTATAGCCACGTTGGATAGTGTTTTATTTCTAATTTAACCACTTAAGAAAAATTTAGAAAACCCAAGAGAAGAAAGCCTATTGTATTCACCCATAGTTATGCTTACAATTCTTCCTTCATTCCTAATGCTCTTAGTTTCATTTATTTTTATTATTTCATTTCTTTCTGAGAATATTCTTCAGCTAATCCTTCAGGGTAGGTCACTTTGTGACCAATTCTCTTAATTTTTTTTTCCATATAAGAATGTCTTGACTTTTTCTTAATTCCTGAAGGAGATTTCAATTGGTGTAGAATTCTGGATTAACAGTTCTTTTCTTTGGAACCTGAAAAATGTCCTACTTCTTTTTGGTCTTCTCATTTCTCATGAGAAATTCACTGTCATGTGACCTACTATTCCTCTATAGATAAGGGACCATGTTTTTCTGGCTGGCATTATAGTTTTTTCTTTAATTTTCAAAACTTGTGATGTGTCTTAGGTGCTGGCATGGATTTCTTTGAAATTATGCTGCTTGGGGTTCACTTAGCTTCTTTGTTTGTTTCTTGCCAAATTTGTAAAAACTTCAGACATAAAATATTCTCATAATTTTCCAGCCCTGTTACATTTCTCCTCTTTGTTTAGGACTCCAGTGTTATCAAAGTTAAATCTTTTGTTGTAATCCTGCAGGTCTTGGAGTGCTTGTTCATTTTCTCCCCAATCTAGTTCCTATTTTTCTAATTAATTTCTATTGCTTTGTCTTTCATTTAACTGATTATTCTGCCCATCTTCTGTATTCTGCTGTTAGTCAACCCACTGAGCTTATTTACTTTTGTATTTTTCAGCTCTAAATTTTCTACCTGGTTCTTTATATCTCTTGTTTCTGTACCAACAACTTCTAATTTTTCTATCGAGACACTATTTTTCATTTGTTTCAAAGATGTTTGTAAATTGCTTGTTGAAACCATTGATAATGGCTGCTTAAAATTGTCCAATCATCATAGTATTTTTATCTCAGGTGTTTTTTTAAACTATTTTTCTGTGTGTGTGTGTTTGTGTGTGTGTGTGTGTGTGTGTGTGTATGTGAAACTTTGTTTTGGAATGAGTAGGTTTATTTTATTAAAACCTATAATTTTTTTTGTGATATGAGACAATTTAACCTTTTTATTTCACCATTCTACTTCTGGTTTTTTGTTTTTGTTTTGTTTTGTTTTGTTTTTTTGCAATACCACTCCAGTAGGGGAATAGTAGTGCTACCTTGTTAATCCCAGATGGAGGTAAAGAGGTAAAGGCTAAATTCCCCACTCAGCCTGCCTTGACATTTGAGGTAGTGGCCCTCATTACTGACTGCTGGGCAGGGGTGGGAATTCCAGCCCCATGTGGTCTCTATTAATAATGCATGTAGAGAAGGGGATGGACCTATCATAGCTCAGTGATGGTGGATGACCTGACTCTGCTAGCCCTCATTCTGACACGTCTTATCATGGAGGGAGAGGGGCATATTATTAATGTTGAGTGGAGGTAAAATCCAGACTCCTCATGTAGTATCCACTGATTTTGTGGATAGTAATGGCAGTGGTGCTCATTACTATCCAGTGAGGATAAAAGTCCAGGCTCCACCACTGGCCTTCTCTGACATGATCCAGTAGAAATGTTGGAGCATCTCATCACAGTCTCATGAGTTTGGAGGACATGTAGGCCTCTCATTCAGACCTGGCTGATCAGGGAAGAGGTTCAGCAACATTTTATTTTTTTTTCCTGTGGTATTTGGCTAAAGTATAGAAGTTCCTATCCCAAAATGGTCTCTTTTTAGGATTCCCTTTTGCTACACTTTTACCTAGCGAGGACAGGCTTTTCTTGGGACTTTTTTTGTCTGCACATGTTGGTGTTTGAGTTATCAGTGTCTTCGGCTCCAAGTCTGGGATACATGAGGCAAAAATTTAAATAATTAAACCAATAAAACAACATGAAAACCCAGGGAAGCAACTCTTTTTTAGTTAATGTTATTCAAGTCCTGAGATGTTTACCCATCTGCCTTATTATCTCCATATTTCAGAGTCATCTTATGTTTACTGTAGAAAAAACATTCCAGAGTTTTTAGTTACCTCGCATGAACAAAATTGAAAAGTGTGTCTAATCTCTTCTCCCAGAAGTGGAAATTCTTCTGATTTTTAAAAATTCCTCAAACCAAACTTGTTTTCATCTCATGGATTTCTCTATGATATGCTTTTTGCCTGAAATTTCCTTTTCTACAACATGATGGGGATGGCCTTGGATCTCAGTTTAAGTGCTGCCTTCTTGGATGACTATCCCAGATCAAGAATCTAATTTCTCTTTTACAATGTCATTCTCTACTACATTGCACTCTTTAATTTTATTCATAGTGCTGAACCAGATATATTCTTTTTAGGTTTATTTTTCTATTTTGGTATTTATTTCCTGTCACTAGAATATAACATTTATGGAAGCAAAAACCTGGTTCATCTCTATAACTTCTGCTTTTTCATATTTTTAGAATAGTCTCTGGCACAGAGTAAGTATTCAATAAAGATCTGTTGAATTTGAATGAATAATACAATGGTTTTCACCTTACATTTTTGTAGTTTAGTCCCTCATTACGCTGAAGAAGAAATGTATCTCATCCTATTGATGACCAGGGCTCCTCTTTGCCTCTCTTGATAATCCAAAGTTACTGGCAAGCAAGAGCAAAGGCCTGACTGACAGGCTCATGGCTTTGTGGTTACATCCTGAGGATAATTAACTCTTCTAGGCCAGCTGTGACCCCTACTGGGAGTCAGCCTGTGCCCAAAATGTTGACAGAATTTGTCCCAAATGAGGCCACTCCACTTGAGTCCCTGGAGTGACTCCTGAGATTTGAAAGAACCTAAGGCCCTGCCAAATATAAGAACCAAGGCAGGATTTAGGAACCAATTGATTCCTCAGAGAGCTTTGCAAATGATTTGAGAATGTTAGAAAGCAGATCTAGTGGCCCATCTTGCCAGTTCCTTATGTGAAATTATTCCAGTAGTAATAATACAACCCTTTTCTATTTCCTTGCATTTTTGTCTTATTTCACTGCCTATTTCCCCATGTCTGGATTTAAACAAATAGAAACTTTGTCTCTGTTTTAGGCTTTTTCTCACCTTTTAAAATGCAAATACTTCAGGGAAGGGGAACAGCTGGTCAGTCATTTTGATCTTACTATAATGAGTTTATTAGAGCCAGCCTGGAGAGGGAATTCTGACACTGAGCATACTATCCCACAAACATGGCTCTCTTTTGATGCTTGCCAGTACTGGAAAATTTCCCCACAGGAGAATTTCTCAGGCATGCAGCAATGCAGTGACAGTAACACATGCAGATGGAAGGCATAGCCTGAAAACTGAGTGACTGGATCTCAGAAGAGACTACCACTGTAGATTGAGTTATTTTGAGGGGGTGGGTGGTGTAAGATCCCCAGATCCTAAGATATTTGTGTTTCACATAACAAGAGGACAATATGTCTAGTGAAAATCCTGCTTAAAGTTCTGATATCATTTTATATAGCAGAATTTTAGTAACTACATATCAAGTAATTCTATAAATAAAATATAACTGGGTAATGTAGTTAAGAATAATACAGTGAGAGAAAATTAGATTGTTTAGTCTGGGATGTCCATCTATGGAGGCCACATTTGAGCTGAGATCCAAGGCCATTCCTATAAGATGAGGAAAGAGTTCTAGGCAGAGGAAGTAGCAAATAGAAATCCATGAAATAGAAAGCAGTTTAATTTGTTTGAGGAATCAAAAAAAGGCCAGGATATTAAGGATACGGAGGGTAGCATTTTTCAGTTATATGATCTTTTAACTGTCTAAAAATAACTGCAAATGAATATTTGAAGGGGTATCAGAATAGAAGATAATGTAGGAGTAAAACCTTGTTTATGAGAATTTCCAATTTGGAGTTTGTGACTGTCATGTCTGATATGAACATTACAAATTTTTGTGTTTAAAAATAGCTAATTATGTATTTAAATGACTCCTGAACAGAAAATTCAAAATGACAGCCGAGGTTGGGAGCCACATATGCGACTGACAGGCTCTAGAAACTTAAAAACAAGTATAGATCTCTGCTTGAATCAATGAAAATGGGCAAATTTGTTTTTTATGGTGAAGAAATTATCAATAAACATAACTTCAGGTTTAAAAACACTCCTTTCTCCTTAAAGTCTTATTTCCTTGATAGGGTATCTGATAAATGCTCCTAATCATCCTTCTAACCTCAGACTCTGCCGCAGGTGGAAACCATAGATGGATTCCCAAATCATAGCAGCATAGATAGACTTGCCTCCCAGCCTTTCAATGGGGTGGTATCTTGGAACTACCTGAGCCACTTGAGTGTATGGGGAAGGAGGTGAAATAACAATGTGAAAACTCCTCTGTAATTGGCCTAACCAATTGATGTATAGCTGCTGAAGGTTTTAAGCATCACTTTCCATCTTCCTAATATAGAACAGGAAGTAAACAGATAAAACCTTAAATGCCATTTGTCTAACTGTATGAAGGAGCTCTTCCATCTCAATAAAATATTGGTTTAAAAAATGGCAGTTTTTACATAGAAAGAGACATACTTCTTCAAATCTTATCAGAAAATCTATGTTAGGACCTGGAAAGTGATATGAGGATAAGACCCATGTTCCTCCTCCATCTTCCTCTCCACCATGGAGGCTGGACAGGAAGGATTAGTCCAACCTGAGCCTCACAAGACCCACGCATCTTGTAAGTGCTACTATGATAGTGTGAAAACATGGTACCTGAGAGGTTGCCAGAATCCAGGCAGCTGGTCCTTCCCATCTACTTATCACATCCTGGTGCCTATGGCAGGCACTGAGAGTCATAGAGTAGAGCCTAGAGATTGAGTAGTTCAAAAGTGATGGCCCGGAAAAGAGTAGTGAAGCCAATTCTGGGCAGTTGTTCTTTCTATGGTGAGTTGCCACGATGTTCTAGATACACTAATACTGTATGACGGAGACATATTTTGTACCCTTTCTCCTCTCATCCCTGCATTTCTCCAACCCTTCAATCAGACATAATGCATTCTGAGAGGATGCCAGAGTTGGCAGGAATGAAATAATTACTTCCAAGGAAGACACTTAGCCAACACCAAGTCTTAAAATAGCTAGTCTTTCTCTTCATCCAGTAGGACTTTCATAAAATATTCAGGTTCCTAAAAAGAGAATAGAAGAATATAAAGTGTATAAGGTTAGGTTGGGGGCATACAAGACATGAGTTTGGCACTGGTGTGAACAAAATCTGGGATAATGTCAGTAAATGTCAAAAGTCAAGAGAAGCCATGTTTAGTAGGATGAAAGTCATGACAGCATCTCCTCTACCATGGATTTCTGTGGATCAACAGGAATCATTGCCCCCAGAGCCATAAGACACCTTTCAGTGGATCTCTCCACACCGGGGAAGCCTTCAGTCAGGCAGACTGCTATATCAGGAAGACTGCTATATCTACTCAGTAAGGGTTTGATCCCTATGCCAAGGCATTTTGCCCCTGCAATGAATCAGGTCCCCCTCAGTTTTCCTTATTCCAATTTGCTTTGGTCTCAAATGAAGAGGGAAAATTAGAGGTGCTTTGGTTCATGTTTCTATAGGATAGCCTACGGTTCTATAGGATAGCCTACAGTTTTTTATTGTCGGAAAATATTCTTTGGCAAAATGGTCTGTCCAGCCTTGAGCCATCAATAGGAATGAGGGGGGAAATAGCCTGCTATGTAGATTATGTCCCCCATGTTTCTGTCTTCCATTCCCTATCAGAGGCCCAGGAAAACCAGCTCATGTGACCACAGAGCCTCTCATTAACACGCACACAGCCATCATGAGTTTGGAGGACTTAAGTCTCCATCCTTTCTAGTTATATCAAATGCCTTTTCCCTGGAGACTCCTTAGAATAGCTCCCACAGACCTCCCTCATTCTGCTTCATGTGCTCAGATGTAGGTCAAATGGTGTTTTAGCCATCAGGCATCCTTTTTTTTCACAGCCACCCTGGCTCTGCCAGATTAACATAATAGCTGTCTTACATGGGCCTGGCAAGCTGACATGTTTTCTGATGTAAGAAAGAACCCACAATATCCCCACAGTGGGTTTCTGGAATCAAAAAGAAATTTAGTGGCTGTGATTTCCTCTCTGAAAGTCCAAAAAAAAAAAGATAAGAAACTTGAGTATATCCAGAAATGAAAGCATATCACAGCAACAAATAGAATAAAGCTGGGTGATCCCTAGTGGTCTCTATCAGTCTTTTGGGTGGTAGCAGAGGTGCTATGGTGTGGCTTTAGACCATGGGGTTGGGTCATGTGGCTGGCTGTGCTAACCTTAGTGCACACCCTCTGAAGCATATCTAAAATATGGAGCATAATGCCAATCTATTATACCCACATAGGTGATGGGCAGAGATCCTAGTTAACAAAGATCTCTGGCTTCAATATCAGATTCCTCTTCCATGGCATTGGGGTCAGAAGGACCTGGCTGGTGGCTGCTACTTGTGCCTTGATGTCAGTACAAAGTGACATAAGCATCACTTTCTCACAGCTGCGGGCATATAGAGCCAATAGGTAAGCCCAAACTCATACCATGGGAAGAGTCAAGGGTCAGAGCCCAAGAGACTATTTATATACAGGGTCCTCAAAATAAGGAAACCATTATTATCTATAAAAAATATTTTATGTATGTGTATTAGCCCGTTCAGCTTGTCATAACTAAATACCAAAGACTGGGTGGCTTAAACAACAAATTCTATTCTCTTACAGTTCTGAAGGCTGGAAAGTCCAAGATAAAAGTTTTAGCTGATAATTTTTCACAACCTTTATTTATTTATTTATTTATTTACTTATTTAGAGACAAGGTCTCACTCTGTTGCCCAGGCTGGAGTGCCGTGGTACAATCTTGGCTCCCTGCAGCCTCCACCTTCCAGGCTCAAGAGATCCTTCTACATCAGCTGGGACTACAGGCATAAGCCACTATGCCCAGCAAATTAATTTTTTTTAAATAGAAGCAAGGTCTCTCCATATTGCCCAGGCTGATCTCAAACTCCTGGGCTCAAACAATCGTCCCACTTTAGCCTCCCAAAAGTGCTGGGATTACAGGTATGAGCCACTGCACCTAGCATAGCTGATTCTATTTCTGATGAGGGCTCTCTCACTGACTTGCTGATGGCCACCTTTTCGCTTTGTCCTCACGTTGCCTTTACTCGATGCATTGAGGAGAGAGAGGGAGGGAGATTGAGAGTTCTCTGGTGTCCTTTCTTATAAGAACACTAATCTTATTGGATCAAGGCCCCACTCTTATGACCCCATGTAACCTTCATTACTTCCTTAGAGGCTACATATCAAAATATAGCCACATCGGGGGTTAAGCCTTCCATATATGAATTTTAGGGCTACACAAATACTTAGCTCATAATAATATGTTTGGCAATGTGCTGTCAGATATGATGAATCCATTTTTAAAAACATGGAGGACAGTAGACATTTCATTTACCCAAGTGAGAAGTCATTCAATGTTAGGCCTTCCTCCCTTTCTCTCTCCTCTTTCTCTTTCTCTCTCTCATCTCCTTTCCCCTTCCCACTCTTTCCTTTTCTTCCTTTTCTTCTTCCTTTTCTTCCTTTCTTAAATGGAGTTTTTTTTTCTTTTTCTTTTTCTTTTTTTTTTTTTTCAGAAAGAGTCTCACTCTGTTTCCCAGGTTGGAGTGCAATGGCATGACGACATGACCTTGGCTCACTGCAACCTCTGCCTCCTGGGTTCAAGTGATTCTCCTGCCTCAGCCTCCCAAGTAGCTGGGACTGTAGCTGCATACCACCATGCCTGGCTAATATTTGTATTTTTAGTAGAGACAAGGTTTCACCATGTTGGCCAGGCTGGTCTGGAACTCCTGATCTCAAGTGATCCACCTACCTTGGCATCCCAAAGTACTGGGATTACAGATGTGAACTACCATGACTGGCACAAAGCATTTCCTTTAAACATTATTTGTGAATCAGCATAATCTGGTGATGTGGTAATAGTCATTTCTGACCCACTGTGTACCATTGAATAGCACTTCACTCCTCTGTCCCTTAGGAGGTTAACTTAATATGGATTATCAATGGATGAATACAAAAAATTAACTGGAAATTTGAGGTAAATACCAAAATTTTACCAATCAATACGTGCTGAAGTATAAATGTAAAGTAGGAGGAATTATTGGCTTGAATGATGCAGATAAAAAAGGGGTTTCACTCCACTTTGACTGAAAGGTCATCATGTCAGATTATTTAGATTTCAGATAAGTCATGGTCATAGTAGAGTAAACGCTATTCTTACAGAGTATATGGTACTGACAGATGCATTATCTTTTCTGTTCCAAAAGAATGTATTCCTAAGAGTGGAGAACTGGCTGTTCCTTGACACCCAGTCTCTCTCTCCCATTAGGGGGAGCTACTGAGATGTATGGATGCTGTTCTCTTCCTCCCTCACCTCCAGATCATGCCTTGAGGCAAAGGCCTAGGTATGTAATGTAAGAGGAAGTTTTGTGTGTGGGGGACTTCCAAGGAGACTGCTTAAAATGAGCTGAGAGACTTGGGAAACTGGCCATGTTCTCGTTTCTTTCTTATTCTTGCTGCATGAAATGTGACCTTGGTGACCAGAGTTCTAGCTGCTGCATGGATTGAAGCACTGATGATGACATAGCACCAAAATAAACCAACAATTTAAGCTCTAGGTCCATGATGATGCCTGGGGCCACCACACATCCTCTGAATGGCCTAAGTTTTTGCATGATTTCCATGAAAGAAGAACCATTTGTGTTGTATTTTGTTAGATTTTTCATTAAATGTTACCAGATATAAACGTATCTGATACCCAGGGCTAGCTGAATAAGGTGGTCAATTTGAGTTCTGGGAAGGACTCCTAGATATGTTGTTGTTATTTCTTAATTTTTTTTTTTTTTTGAGACAGAATTTCTCTCTTATTGCCCAGGCCAGAGTGCAATGGCGTCATCTCAGCTCACCGCAACCTCCAATTCCCAGACTCAAAGTCATTCCCCTGCCTCAGCCTCCCGAGTAACTGGGATTACAGGCATGCGCCACCACGCCCGGCTAATTTTGTATTTTTAGTAGAGACGGGGTTTCTCCATATTGGTCAGGCAGGTCTTGAACTCCCGACCTCAGGTGATCCGCCTGCCTTGGCCTCCCAGAGTGCTGGGATTACAGGCGTGAGCCACTGCGCCTGGCCTAGATATGTTATTTGAGCCACTATTTGGACTAAGAAGTAGTGAGCTATGATAGAAAGACCATTGGTTACTGGGATTAGATGATGTGACAGATTAGAAACAGAATTTAAATCTGTCTCAGCATTTACTAGCTATTTGATTTACAAAAATAAATCTTCATCTCAGTTATTGATCTGTAAATTGGAAATAAATTTCTACCTCATGCTTTCATAAGGACTAAAATAGATGCCATATGTAAACCACTATCTAGAGGGTCTTGAAACCCAGATACTTCTTAAAATAATGTAATAAGCATCTGACCTTGGTAACTGAAGTTTAGAATCATCATAGCACTCTCACATCCACATATAATTGTTCCTAGGAAATATTTCCTTGTGGTAGTTAGAACAAATAATATAATTTTAAAAACAGTTCCAGAGTGACAAGGCGACTTGATCACTCAGCGTGGAAGTTCATTAGTGCAGGGATTTGAAACCCAGGTGCTCAGGCTCCTGGCTCAGAGCTTTTCCTCCTATATCATAATGCATTTTTGAAGTCTGAGAGATAAAATGCATTGTTATCATCAGTGTCAAATACCATCTTAGTTAAATTAGGCCGACCTAGGACAGAAGAGAAGGCAGACTTTAAAGTAGCTAATGTAATTTGGAATTGGTGGGAGTCAGGGAAACACCATCATCCTGGGATTGTTTGTTCCGGGGAAGCACTGTTGCATAGGATTCAAGACAGCTGGCCAGAAGCAGAGGGCATGAGAGACAAATTGTGTTCTGACACCAACTGTTGTGCTACAATACAACTCTGACACTAACCACACAGAGTTAGCACCACACTCCACAGGTTTAAGGACACAGTCCCTAAGAAACACTGTCCTCCCTTCAGACACCAGCTACAAGCAGGATTTCCAGACCAGACTTCCCACACTTCTGATGAACTGGCTACAAATTCAGGGATTCCCAAAACCCTGAGAATTCACTAGCATGACACAAAACTCAGGAGATTGCCACACTTATGAGTATAGTATTTTTCTAAAGAATACAAATGAGGACCAGGTAAATAAAAATATTTTGATGTGTTCACCAACCAGAAGAGCCCTAGGAATGTTCTTTGTGGTTTCATTGTAGAGGCATGATTGAATCATTGGCCACATGAAGAACTCAGCCTTCTGCCCACCTTCCCTTCCTAGAATTAGGAACAGCTCAAAGTCCTAATTTTCTAGTTATGTCGTTGATCTCTGTGATGACCAGTCCCTGTCTTGAATCATCTTATCTATTAGCATGAACTTAGGGGTGATCAAAGGGGCTCATTAACAGACATTTCTACCACTCTAGAAATTCTGAGGATATAAAGTCTCCTGCCCAGGAACCAAGCAACAAAGGTGAAATTCTTCATTATATGTTAAGTTGAAAAAATTGAAAGAAAAGGAAACAGATCCCTAAATCTGCTGATCCCAGGCTCACTTTTGGATCAGGCAATAGCAGTGGTTTTAAGGCAACCTTGGCCTACTTTACAGCTTTACCAAGAAGTTACAGATAAAACCAGGAAAATGTTAGTTAGTTGGAGGATTCAGTTTGGTGCAGTTTTTTCTGTTAGGTCCCATGGGCTTGAATTTGTAAATATAAGCCACCATTCTCATTGCATTGAGCTTATTTGAATAACCTCTTATTATTTGTGCTGATTTATTTTTTTTAGTTCTTATTATGTTCTCACATTTAATACACATTTTGTTAGATTTTCACAATCACTCTAAAGTCAGTACAATGTAGTAAGAATATAATGGAACAATGCTCTGTGGTGTTATGTTACTTGTCTAAAGTCACGTGGGTTGTTAATTGCAAATTTGGACCATACAAAGATGAAAATCCCACGATTTGTTTTCTGCAAGGCTTGAGTTTATCTCTGTTATATGATTTCAGGTCAAGTTTGCCTAACCTTTTGCTGTGTCAGTCTCTTATCTTTGAAATGGGATGCAATCAATTCATTGATTGCTGCGAAGACGCTGTAATGGGGTGTGAAGTATGGGGAATATTTTGCATGGAGCTTGACATATCATAAGCCCTCAATAAACATTGGATATTAGTTATTAACTACACAGTTAATAAAACCCACATCAACTAAGTTCTAATGCTTTTCCTACTGCCATTAAAAAGAAAGAAAACCTTCACTTTTGAGGAACTAGGGGGCCGATATGTTCTGGTTCTTTTACATCTTTTAAGTAGGTAAGGAGATAATAGTATCTTCCTTGTTTGGTCCCACAGTTACTTCACCTTGGGTGCATTATGTCAATGAAGGGCATTAGAAAAGGTCTGTTTTGTTTTGTTTTCTCAGACATGAGATTTGCTGAATGAGAAAACTCAAAGACAGATCAGCTATACATGAATTTTTCATTTTTGAAACATTTTGAATCTCTTAATTTTCAGTTTATGCCACCTCTTCACAGAGACTAATTCCAAATTCCTACCAGCCATAGTAAAATCAGACAGCCTTGTGTTTTTCTTTCTGCTTCAGGTTTAACAGTGCTTTCTCCACTTGGGATGTTTTGGGAATTGGCCACCCAACCAGGGGTTTTCTCTTTTGTTTAAGGATCTTATAAACTTTTGTTCTATGCCTTGCCAGCCATATAACCTTTCATCTTAAAATCACATAACCTTTTATCTCTGTAAATGTTTTCATTCGGCTTAAAAAATATCTTTGAGGAGGTGTTTGGTCTAAATCCAGTACATGCAGATTCTTTGAAACAATTAGCAAATGGATGAGAATACTTATGAATGTGATGGTTCTTTCAGAAGGGCACTAACAACTATTTTAAGTAAAGGACATGAGAAGAAAGCATGAATGAATTCTTTTAAATTACAGAGTGAGAATTTTTTTAAGTTGACATAAAATCCAAAATCCCATAATGCCAATAAATTTGATATGAAAATTAGGGGGGAAACAGATGCCATGACAAAAGGCACCTGAAGGAAAACCATAGACTAAAAATATATTTGTAACTCCCACTACTAAAACCAGAAAAGGCAAATTCCACTAATATTTAAAAAATCCTCAATCAATAAATAACAGACCAATAGAAAAATGGACAACGTATATATTATCCAAAAATAAATATAAGATGCTTCTAATGTATAAAATAATAAGCAGGATTCAAAACAGAAAAATGCAAACTAAAACAGCTTTGAGCTACCATGTACAATCTATTAGATTAGCAATGATATAATAAATAAAAATTTAATTAAACACTACAAACTTATGTATTTTTGTTGAAGTGTTGATTGTTATAATTTATATGGAGGGAGATTCGACAATGGCTATCAAAATTAAAAATATATTTCCTCATTGATGCAGCAATTCCATTGCCAGGATAATATCCTACAGATGTTTGTCAAATGTGATTAATGGCACATTACTTCTAATAGCAGAAGTTTGTGACAATCTTAATGTGTATCAATAGGAAAGAGTTAAAAAAATTATGGTAGATTTATACAAAGAAGTACAATGCAGCAATAAAAATGATATAATATTTCTATATTGATGGAAATGATCTCTAAAACACCTTATTAATTAAAGGAAGTTACAAAATCACGTGTAAAATATAGTCAGTAACTTCTGTGTAACATGGTAGGAAAAAAATATTTTTAATATATTTTTATAGAACTTGCCTGAATTTACTTGGTATATCTCTGGAGGGATGCCCAAGAACCTGAGACTACAGGTTTTTGTGGAGATGGGGAACTGGTTGGCATATGAGTTCATGTGGAGACTATTCACCATACTTCTCTTTGTATCTTTTGGGTTTTGAGCTATTTTAATCCCTTGCATATACAAAATCTAAATTGTAATGGAAGTTAGAAATAAGCAACAAAGATATGTCATTGTTATTTTTAATATTTTTTAGTTAAAATTAAAAACTTAATGTAAAATCCTATAATGTCAATGCATTCAGATATATGAAAATTAAGAGGGAAAATATTTTCTCCCCTAATTTCATCTACCATATTTTTCTAATGGCTGTCCTGATGAATGAACAAAATACTTAACACAGAGAGAGGTATGGGGAGCAAAAGAGAACCATAAATCCATGTTATAAGACACTTCTTAAAAGTTAGTGGGAAAAATATTTATCAAATTGTTGTCTAAGTTAAATCTAGGACTTCACTTGCCTATTTCCTGAGAAACATAGGTCCCCTGCACATGGAAATGTCCAGATTTTCTATTGCAGAGGCTAGGGAAGAGGAAGGCCAGGCATGGTTAGGAGTTGGTCTCTCAATATTTCTCAGTTTGCTAGGGATCTTGAACAAGCTATTGGCGTGTCCCAGTTTTTTACTTTGGATCCCTAATGAGAATCTTTCATATGGGAAAATTTAATAGAAAAAGATATTATACCATTTGAGGAAAGGCAACCTCTTTTTCATTTTCTTTTTAAGGGAAGATTTCATTCATTAGGATTAATAGGCCAGAACTCTCTGTAACACTTTCTTCCACCCTCCCTTTATTCACTTACTAGTCTATTTGTCCATTCCAGCCACCTCTCTCCTTCCCTAGACCTCTGAGGTCTGGGGAATCAATACGTAAAAGTCCTGGCACAGGCAAGCAAAGAAATAGAGGTTCTCTCCTTAATCTCCATATGAATGACACATCAATGGCCATGACATTATCCTTGTCCCACTACAGGTTTCATTTCCTAGGTACCACATGAGGATGAATCAGGTTCAGTCTTCTAGGGCCACACTTACCACATCTAAATAATTGTTATATATTTGCCATTCTTACTGTCATTATTAATGATATCTGCTGGTGGGGGTACAAACAAGGTACAATCCAGAGTGATGCTTTATGAGCTCCTTGGAGCAAAGTGCCACATAAAAACGAAGGAGTTGGTGATAGTGCAGAAAGACAGGATGGTAGAGTTACAAGGGAGTTGCTTTTACTCAGAGAAGTGAGGAGTATTGGTGCTTTTATAGTGAATGAGCTGGGTAAGGAGCCCTTATGAAGTTATAAACAATTAGCCCTCTCAGCCTCTGAAGATGGTGATCAGTTTCCAATGAAACAATGGACAGGAAAGTGTTTTGCATATATTATGCCGAGTATGTCTTAGCATTTTAGGAGTGTTTTGGAATGATGGGTGTCACTGGTCAGGTTCCTTTGGAAACCCACTCTGAGACAGAGATTGACACACATATGGTTCAGTGGTGAATACTCTTAGGAATAGTACCTGTTGGAGGGGGATGATGAATGTAGGATCAGACAGAAAGAGCAGTTGTACTAAAATGCAGTGGCAGCAGAGGCCCAAGCCAATTCTACTGGGATCTGGGATTTGCCCTAAAGAAATAACCCAAATTAGGGCAAAGGGGCCAGGCTTTTATATCCCTTAGTATTTTGCCGTTACTGCAGACAGTTTAAAAAAAAAAAGAAGGCATTCCCTAGGGAGAGGGTGTGATCTTGGACAAAGCAGCTCTTTAGCCAGCCAAAGGCAGGTTTTGGAAAAGGGACAAGCTACCTATACTAATATTCCTACCTAATATTGCCTACACTAATATTAGCTACCTACACTAATATTCCCAACACCTGGGGAAATGAATGCTTCAGTCATGATGGTGGGCTTGTGGTCAACTTCCACAGCACCCAGTACAAATGGGGCTGAACAGGTTAAAGATGGGATTGTAATCACAAACACCTGCGCATATGAAAAATTCAGTTCAGACTAGTCACCTTTCCCTAAGAATAGTATGGATCCAATGCATCTCTTCTCCGAAAAAGAACACCATGTGACTGATCTGTGTTATTCTAACAGTCACTTCCAGAATTTCTCAGGAATCTGATAGAGGTGGATTTGTGTTTGGCACTGACATTTACCTGCATTCCTGGCACAGGTCTTCGTCTCCTCAAAAACACACCTGAGAACTCAAATAGCTCACAGTTGGAACTGCCGGCAATCTTACGTGTGATGACAAAATGGAAAGGTTCAAGCCAAGAAAAATGTAAAAAGACATACGGCGTGACGGATGATGCCTCCTTCCAAGAAAGCCACGGGAAAGTTAATCCACCCTTATCTGAGGGCATGCAAGTACGAAGAAAACACACATCGCAGCCAAGCCCTTCCCAGTCAGCGGGACCAGAAGCAGTCCTGGCCATGTGCGGGAGTGGAGGAAGTGACTGCTACTCCCTGTGACTTAGAGGGGCCATCGAAGCCCTAGGGTCCCAAAGTAGTTCCTCCAGATGTAATTTATTTCCTGAAATTCCACCATGCCCTATTTATGGCTCTGATCCTTGTTTGAAAATATAATTCCTTTCACAATTATCTGTCCTAAAAAGGCAGGGACAAGGATTCATGAGAAGTCGGTTTATGCTAATTATGCCAGGAACTAACCATGTGACCTTGAATAAGCCTCTTCTCTCTGGGACGCGGATTCTGTAGTCCGGTACAGTGTCTGTGATTCTGATGGCTTTGGCTTTTTGTAGCATATGTGTAGCCTCTCACTACTGCGGACTCCAGACCATCTTTATGTGCTACCACCACTTATTTTAAAAATTCTGATTTGGTTTTATTGCTGATATTGGGTATCTGACAACTTCTGTTTCTAAAATGTGACAAAATGTTTGGATCGTTGAGCCAGCATGCCGAACTCAGGAAAACTTTTGTGCCTTTTCCAGGAAAAGCTCTCCCATTAGAGTTAGTGTGTGTGTGTGTGTGTGTGTGTGTGTGTGTGTGTGTGTGTGTGTGTGTGTGTATGTGTATGTGAATGTGTGTCTCAGGGGAAGGGAGAATATGCAGAACCTGCTTGCAAGTGTGAGCTTTAGTCACATTCTCTGAAATCTTTGTGTGTTACCTTACAGCTCCACCAAGACAACTGATCAAGAAGCCCCTGCAAACAGGAGGGGTGGGAGTCTCCATGGAAACTCCACAGTTCCCAGAGTAAGGTACAGGCTTGCCCTCATCACATCTTTTCAACTCACCTTTCTCATTCGCACTTCAGTGTCCCATAGTGACTGGTATGTTTTATTTTGAATACATGGTTAAATAAATGGATGAATGGCTAAAAAGAATGAATGAGAATGAAAGACAATCAGTTTCCCAGCAGAAACCAAGGGAGATGGGATTCTAATGAAAATTACTTGCTGAACAGGGTTAAGGAAATCAACAAAGGATATTGAGCCTTCTAGGGACTAATCACAGCAAGAAGCCATTGCCATGCCCCCAGCTGAAGAGCCATCTAGAAGGCAGAGAGAGAGAGGCATAGCTGCTGCTAGACCGTGATGACAAAGCAAAGTGGGGAGAAGGCAGAGAAAGACATGCCTGGAGTCTTTCTTCTTTCCTTTCATCTTTTACTGGTTTATCCTACTGGCCAAACCCAGCTAGAAGCCAGAAAGCAAAGGGGGTACCCAGCATTCAGCCTTTAGAAATCAGCACCCAGCATTCTCGAGGACAGAGCAGTGAGTTATAAATGGGGATATAAATGGAGAATAGCAGCACAGAGAATACAAAAGCAATTTTTCATGGAGGAAAAACTTCATGCAGGCATAAGATCCTAGAAGAAAGAAGATTCATCAGGAGAAAGACAAAAAAAAAGTCACATGGAGATGGTGGAGAGAGTGTCAACTAATTCTAGTTATGTGGGCTTTGGAAATAACTGGTCAGGACTGATACTGCATTTAAAGAATCTTAACTGATTTTCCTTTGATCCAAGATTTTCTCAACGAGTATTCTTGAGTGCCTAGTGTACTCTCCAAAGGGACAAGCTTAGACAGTATCACTTTTTAGAATAAAATAATTTAAAGAATAGTCATTTCCTAATGATTCCATTTGTACCAGGCACCATGCTAAAAGACTTATGTGAATGATCTAATTTCATTCTCACAAAATCTGTGAGAGATAGATTCTAATCTCTGCTTCACAGTTGAAGGAACTGAGATTAACAATGGTAGGGTGAGTTGCTCAAAGTCATATAGTTAGGAAGTGAGAGAGACAGGTTGGTTTGACTACAAAGCCATTTTTTCCTCCCAGTTATGGGTTAATTACTCCACTATGCTGGTTTGGGTTTGAATCTTCTGTGACCTTTTCCTAAAATTACCCTTGAGCAACTGGATTCAACTAGATTTGTTCTTACTGACTACTACAGGTAACTACTGAGTGAGTTTTGATAACTCCACTAGAGGACTAAGGAGGAAATGCATGTAACTTAAGAAGATCACATACAATCAATCAATCCAGAAAGCCCAGCATTTTGTTTACCATCTAAGACTATGCAGAGACATTGGTGTATCAAGGGAAGACACCTGGTATGTTAGGGTCCTATGCTGCATATCAAGTTAATTAGAACCCACATCTTACTATAGCTTCAAAACAGGACAGTATAATAACATACTCAGATTGTGGTAAGAGAGAGAAGCTAATGATGGGGTGTAGAAAATGCTACCCGAAAACATTACACTTTGAAAATTGAGAAAACAGCAGAAGCAGGAAGGGTACTTCCACTTTCCTCCCATCCTTCTTCCCTGAAGCAGGCCATATAACATAGTCTGACCATTTTCCTCCCTTCTCCCTAGTAGATCCTTATGTGACAGGTGTCCTGCCCTATACTCAGAGGGAAGAAATGTAACACAGGGATGCCAAAAAGAATCTGAACTAACAAGCCTTGCTAAGTTCACCCCACTTTATTACCTTTAGATCATACCCTTTATGATTCTTCAATCCTGCTTCTGCATGACTGTCCATAAAAATACACAAATTTCCCTTTTCCTTTGGGTCTTCATTTCTGAAAACTCCTATGTCATATAAAACTTATATATTGGCTGGGCGTGGTGGCTCACGCCTGTAATCCCAGCACTCTGGGAGGCTGAGGCAGGCAGATCACGAGCTCAGAAGATCGAGACCATCCTAGTTAACGTGATGAAACCCCGTCTCTACTAAAAATACAAAAAATTAGCCAGGCGTGGTGGTGGGCGCCTGTAGTTCCAGCTACTCAGAGGTAGAGGTGGGAGAATGGCTTGAACCTGGGAGGCGGAGCTTGCAGTGAGCCGAGATCATGCCGCTGCGCTCCAGCGCAGGTGACAGAGCAAGACTCCAACTCAAAAAAAAAAAAAAAAAAAAAAAAAGTACATTTCTATGTTTTTTCCTTGTTAATATGTTTTGTTATAGATATGTCAGCCATGAACCTGGCAGTGAGGGAGAAGACAGTACTTTTTCTCCTCTGCAGTTTCCAGCATTCTGGGTGAGCTTTCCATTGCTCCCAGTATCAGCATTGAGGAGACTAGATTTCCACATGTGCTTGTGTTGTCTAGAGGGCTCTCTTTCTTTCCATCCATCTTTCTCTCCCTGCCCACACATAACCTCCATTGTGCTCCCTATGTATTGCTCTATGCCTTTAGGATGAGACGTATCACACTGTGTTCTAAATATTTACCTAGCTCTCTCTGCAATTAGAACATAAGCTTCTTGAAAGCACAGCCTGTGTCTTTTATTATCTTTGAATCATTTGCCCTAGCACCCTATGTTATCTTTAGAAGGCAATTATTCCTGTAATTGGATTGTGGTGACTGATTACAACACTTTGAAAAATAAAAATCACTATTCATATGTGGGTTATTATCTTTGTGACATTTAAAAGCATAGTTGAACTCCTTCAACTTTCTTCCTGGACTGAATTTTTGTATGTCATATTATCATTTAAATGCGGAGGAGGAACTAGCTTTCTTAGGAACATTTTGGTGAATACTCTTGTAAAAGAGAAAATCACCTTGGAGTTTAAGAGAATTCTGATTTACATACATCAGGTTTGATTCAAGCAGTGAGGATCTGCATGTGGCAGGATGGGGAAAGCTGGGAGGCACAGCTTTTGAGACTGGAATGGAATTTACTATGTATCTTTAAAGTACAAATTGCATCTTTACGTGGTGAAGTCCATGTTGTAATGATGGAAAGAAAATCTGTATCTTTGTAACCAGGTTTCCATCACAATGATCTTAAAACCACTAAAAAATAGAAATGCCATGTGAAAAACATAGGAAGAAAAATCACACATAACTTCTCATTTTATGAATAATAACTTTCTTATTTTTCTGAATTTATTCAACATCAACTTGCCTTGTATAATAATAAATACGAATGTTCCAGGGGTGAAGCTTTTTTCCTTCTTTTTCTCTCACTATTCCTCTTCAGACAATAGAAGTGAAGTGGTAGAAGGGAGAGAGATAATGGGAAAAGTGAATTAGAAATTGTGGGGCAGTTAAAAAGGAGGCCAAAAATAACACTATTCAAGTCTAATGGAACAGATACGTAACACTGGTAGAAGACAATGTTTGCATTATTTTTTTCAACAAAGACTGATACATAAGGTAATTAATCTCTGACTCATTCATTCAACACACAATTAGTTATTGAATAATCACTTGTTTGGGGCATTAGGCATAAAGAAGTAAACAGCATTTGGCATGGTCTTGTGGAGTTTATTATTAAGGTGTTAAGAGGGACACCTCCATTCTGGTGGGTGTTGGAGGTAATTCTACAACATTGTCTGATTAATTTATTTAGCCACTTTGTGTCCTCCTACCCATCTCATGAAGGATGATGTGGGACAAGAGCTAAGCTGTCACGGGGATTCATCCCGGAAGAGAGGGCCCATGCACCTATTTAGATGCCATAGCAGCAGTTCTCTGAATCCAAGACATGGCCTGGGGACTTCTGGGGACACACACACACATCCCGACTGATGTTGTTTCAGTTTAGCCTGCCTAGTCCTTCTCACATTTGAGGCGTAGGGAAACAGAGTCATTATCTTCTTACAAAGTCATTTTTATTTATTGAAATTTAATGATTGTTATAAAACTTCTACTTGATTACAAAAATTACAGAATCATACACCTTTATGGATACACAGTCCCATACACCTTTCTAAAGATATAAGAAAAGCACAGTCTTTTACCCTCAATATTTTCTCTTGTGACTGGACCTGCAGTCTCAATCAAAAGAAAATTTTCTGAAAGGGCATACGCCTCCAAGCTTTGAGAATACCTGATGTGCTCACGCTGACATGCTTTAGTTTGCTATTGTACCTTTTTATACTTAGCTAAGCCCACTGCCCTCTTTTCCAGTGTTTGCCCCTGGTAGCATCCTGCTGAGTCCTTCCCCTTCTCCCCACTCACAGCAGCAACAGACTTCCTTCTTAAGCTTACTGACAAGCAGCTCAGACACTGGAGCTGATCCAACCCTTTCCTGCCCCTTCCAGGATCTGTTTCCAAGTTTTCCATAGTAGTCGCTGTGAGCACATACTGAGCTGGTGCCACACCTGCAAACATTTCTTTCACAGCTAACAGAGGCTCCAGCCCTGCTTTCTCTCCAGCTGGTGACAAACGTTATAATGATAAGACCCTTCTGTTCACGACGTTTGACTTTATCTTGACTCTTAAAATATCCATCAAGAATTGCATTTTTTAAAAAATGAGAGTGACTTGATGCCTCATTGTTCTTAAAGGTGGGTGGTTCTAAGCCAATGAATATTGACTAATGGCAAGGAGGAGGGGGTGCAGTCAGAGCTCATTAAAACAGTGATGCATTTGAAACTTGTTTCTAAGAACAATTGGTTATCTCCATTGACAAGGAGTCAGTGCGGGGTTAATTTTCTCATTGTCTTTGTTCTGGCTGTTCCTAGTCTCTTGATACTTCTCCAATAGGATGTAATTCCAAAGCTGTTATGCCTGATCATGTTTGTTCCCATATATATCCAATTCTTAAATTCCCCCAGAGAGGTTGATCTGAGTTTAAAGTGAAATATGGATAACTCCATCCTTTAGCCATATTCCCTATTGCTCTCAAATTAATGCTGTTAACTGCCAAACAACACAGACCTTGTCTGGTGGTATTATAGAGTCATAGATTGTATTCTATGGGAGACCATGAGAGTCACTGCTTCCAAAAGCAGCACTTTTATATAATGAGAAAATAAAGGCCTAGAGATGCTGAAGTATCCGACCAAGGTGACACAGCTACTTAGTGATACCCCCAAGGAGGCAAGTCCTCTGACCCTTAGACCAGGTCTTGTCCTGTCTTATAGATTGCTCTTTCTTTCTAGGCATCTTATTTCATATCACTTTAAACTCAGTCATTTTCTCCCATAATGATGGCAGAGGGAAGGGCAAATGTTCACTTAGGACTCAATTGAGAAATATTCACTTATGCCTCGCCTGACTCATGTATAGAAAGACTATTTTATTATATGCCTAGTGCAATGCAATTAACAGCACAGTCTGCAGGACCACTGCCTGGGATTATAGACCAGTTTCATCATTTACTAAGTATGTAGAGCAAAATGCTCAACTTTCCTATTTCCTCTGTAAAATGGGGGTAACAATAGTACTTCTTCATGGTTATTGTCAGGATTAAGAGAGTTAATCCATGAAAAGAGCTAAAACAATGCTTGGCAGATGGTAAGAGCTATATAAGAATTTATTAGGATTACTATCTAATGAAGACTTTTGCATTGAGAAGGCTATGTGGGAAAGGCAGAAGGAACTGGAAATATCTAAAATTTCATAATTTTTATCTCTACTCTTGCATTTATCTGCTTTGTGCTCTTCAAGTATTATTCCTCAACTAGATTGGAATCCTGGAATGCATGTTTATTTTATTTTTGTCTGTTTATATACAGCAGGACAAGTGCTGCTCTACCCTAATCTACATGCTTAGGAGATGTATGGTGAATCAGAGACTATGGCTGGGGGAAGCCAGAAATACTTAAGTGACTTAGTCAATACAACAAAGCACTAGATAGAAAAGACTGTACTGATTTTGGGAGTACATTTCATTTTTGTTATAATTATAAAAATTCATTTATTCAGCAAACATTTATTATGTATTTAGAATGTGCTAGACACTCTTCCACATTGATGAATAATGGAGACCACAATCTACCCTCATAGTACATATAGTCTATTAAGGAAAGACATACAACAAAATAAATAAGTAAATTAGAGATGCGTTACAAGGTGAAAGTGTGATGGAAGTAAAGAAGGAATTGTGGAGTATATGGGGAAGGGTTGGCTTAACCAAGATAGGGAGGGAAGCAGGACCTCACTGCAGAGGAGCGTTTGAACAAAGTCTTGAAAGGAGCTTACAGAGTGGATTATGCAGGTTAAGGTAAGACCTGGTGGGGAAGCCTGGGTGAAAAGCAGCTTGGTGTGTTGAAGGGACAGCAAGCAATCAGAGTGGTGGGGACTCAGTGAGTGAGGGTAAGGGTGATCAAAGTGAGGTCCAAGGGATAATGGGGGCCCAGGTCATATCAGGACCCAAAGGTCATTGCTAGGCAAGTGGAATATTTGGAGCAGGCAACAACATGACATACATTTAACCAAATCACTCCAGCAGCTACTTTGAGAATATACTGTGCTAAGGACGTTGCCCGCAACTTCCCATTAAATGACCATAACAAGCCTACAAGGTGGATTATCTTTTCTAAGAGAAAAACTGAGTTATGCTGAAAGCTTGTAGTGGCAGTTCAGGAACTCAAAACCAGATACACTTATCTCCAAATTTGGTATTCTTGACCATAAATTCTTATTGCCTCCTAAATTCTTTTAAACCTTAGCCATATTATGGCTCTAGAAGAGCTTTTACTCTTTCTATATTTTACAGCAATCTCCTTCTCTTTTGTTTTCTTAGTATTTGCAAATTAGAGAAGATCTGTATGTTTACTCCATGCACATGCTAACTATATATGGAAGCCAGGCGTCTGCTCTCCAGAAAAGCAGACTTGAATCACTTGAGTTGATCTGGGCTATGCTGAGATTGTCCCAGTGATAATATGGGTCAATATCACAAGGACTGGCTGAGACAAAGTGAGGGCTTAGGGATATATAACATCCATCTTTTCTAGAGAGGTCAGTGCCATTTTAGAAACAGGTTGTACTCCAAAATAAGTTATTTCCTTGGAACTCAGAGGACAATTTTCCATTGACGCAACATTAGCTGCTTAGACTGGCACACAAAGCTTATTTAAATAACAAAGTGCCTGTGTTATAACCTGGGCCTTCATTGTTGTTTCTTGAGACACAAATTCTCCCTTATCCCTACAATCCATTGTAAATTGTTTTTTTCTTCAAATATATTTTCTATTTTTCCCTATATCTAAGATGCTATAGGTGTTATTATTCTTACCTTTATTCTTCAAAAATTCCTCAATTTTTCTTCCAGTATCCTCCAACTTTAATTCTTCCTAAAATTTATCTCAAAACAGATGATTATCTGTTGATTACAGGATTCAGTACAAATCCAGTATTAACATTCTGACTTTCTTCTGTCTTACCTACTCCTCATTATATTCCAGTCAACATTAATTATTCACTTTGTCCCCAATAAAAACCACACTTTCCACTTTTATGTTTTTTTAGTACAATTTATCTTTTAAAAATGTTGCTACTTCTATCAACTATCAAAATCCTTTCATAAACTATACATCACAACATCTCTTTCCTTGTTTTAGTCAGGGTGGGCTTATCCTGCAGACAAAAAGTTCAGTGCCTAAATACCACAAAAGTTTATTTTTTGACCCATGAGAAGTGTGCTGTGTTCTGGGCCACTCTGCAGGGCAGTGTCCTTCTCCTGCTGGCACTGTGATATCAACAAGTCCTTCCATAATTGCTTTGGCAAAAAGGGTCTGACAGGGGCAACTACACAATCTGGCTGGGAAGTGACACACATCAGTTCTACCTACAACCCACTGGCCAGAGCTAGCCACATGGTTCCACCCAAATAATATGTGGGGTGGTATCAGACATGAGTCCTCTAGTGTTTTTGGAAGAAGAGAATACCAAATAGAGATTAGCACTAAAAGTTTCTATTCCATGGAGGCCTTCCATGTCTCCTTAAATGATAATAAAGCCATTTGTGAATATGTTTCCTACTAATAGCAAGGCAATACCTTTTAACTGCATTTGAATTAATCTCAAGGAGGCATATTCAGGATCATTAGAAAACCTTCACTTTTTCTCAGACCTGACCAGATATGCGGTAACAGCCCGAGAGATGGGAGTCCTTGTTTCCAAACTCTCTTTTAACACCTATTACCTGGAGATGCTCACGGCCTTAGAAACTGATAAGGGAAATCTGATCAAGACTGGGTATTCCAGGAACTCTCAAAAATATTCTGTTAATAAGGAAACACAGTTTCTCCCATGAGAACAAGAATATGGTTTTCCCAATTTTTGCCTTGATTATAGATTATAAAAAAGACTAGCTCTCTACTATATGAGGGAAAGACAGCCTTTTTTAAAGTAGAATTCCAAATATTCCCTGAAATGTCACAGAAAATGGGAAAGGTACCAGAAATAACACTCCCGAGAACAGCATCTTTAATTAGAGGCCTGCCCTGTATGGAGGACACTAAGGAGAGGCATATTTTCTTTGCCTGTTCTAGAAGTTATACAACCAGCTAGGTTATTTTTGGAATCTAGCTGAAGTAATTTTGGGGAAGGTTTTGTTTTTTTTTTTTTTTTAATATGAAAGAACAATGAGGACAATATAAGCACAGATATTCCAAACAGAATTTCAAATGGAAGCTTCTTTGTACTTCTAGCACCTTGAACAGAATTCCAGATGGAGCATTCTGGTTCCCAGGGCATAAAATATTTGAGATTTGTATTGAGTTTGGGACATTAGGTCTATGTTATAACCACCTGCCTTAGCCCTCTTCCCAATTAGCTGAACTGTGAATCCTGAAGTCAATTTCCATCTGGAGAGAAACAATCAGGTGTAGTATCAATGCAGTACATATAGCAAATATTCTCTTGATAAGAATTGGCCATGTGAGCTAGAAACAGTAAAGGTGGTGTTGGAGTCTACCCTGCTTCCACAGTGCTCTGACATGTTAAAGAAAAGCATAATAGCCAGGGAAATAAAAGATGTGATCATAGACTATTTAATACTAACACATTTATCTTTGCTTTCACTTTAACTGTGTTGTGTCTCATAAGGAAAAGTGGGTATGACCTCTGGCAACCCAGGAGACATTTTATGTCTACTCCAGTGAATTTCAAACATTTTGCGACCATAGACTTCCTTAAAGAGCTGATAAACTGGGCATGGTGGCTCACTCCTGTAATCCCAGCACTTTGGAAGGCTGAGGCGGGCAAATCACTTGTGGTCAGAAGTTCGAGACCAGCTTAGCCAACATGGTGAAACACCATCTCTATTAAAAATACAAAAAAATTAGCCAGATGTGGTGGTGCATGCTTGTAATCCCAGCTACTCAGGAGGCTGAGACAAGAGAATCACTTGAACCAAGGAAGTGGAGGTTGCAGTGAGTCAAGATTGTACCTGGGCAACAGAGCAAGATTCTGTCTCAAAAACAAACAAACAAACGAAAAACCGATAAGATATTGGGTCTTATGGATCTTCTGATAAAATCTTAGCAACCTTCTACCTAAAAAGATGAAAGAATGCAAACAATTTGAATACATTTTTAAGAGGTTCACAACCATCTAAATTGCCAACTGAGGTTTATGGATCTGAAATTAAAGACCTTAAAATCTACCATTGCCAGTTGCTGCAATCACTCTCATGATAACATCTCTAGAATTAAAATCTAATACTGCAAATAGTTAAGGTTAGAAAAACAAGGTCTTGATATTTCTAAGACTCCTGTAAAACTCACAGAAGAATGGAAAAGTTCATCCCCAAATGTATACCTTCCCCAGCTTCTCACAACTAACACCTACCACCTGTGAACTGAGATACTTCGAATCACTCATCCAAACTAAACTGTCTCAGGAAATCCTCCAATGGGACTTAGTTAAGACCCCTCACTTTAGTTATAACTACTGGTCTAGTTCTCTTTTCAAATCTGCTTCCTTGCCAGTCAGGTCAGGGGCTTGTCCTCAGTGGACTTCAAATTCTAACTTTCACACCCCTTGTAAGCCATTGTTTTATTTTGGTTCAGTTCATAAGGTTAGGCTTTTGCTTTGGTCTTGACATCTTTTATCATGCATCCTAAATTGAGCTTCAATTATTCTCCAGACCTGCCGTCCAGAAATAAGATCCAGCTGCCAGCCTTACATCCAGGATATGCCAGCCAAAGCTGAATAGTAACAAGCTTCTTGTTGTGCCTAAACACCTCCTAGCCTTTGCCTAGAATTCTATCTGGAACATCCTTCTCAGGATATTTGGCTTCTTTCTCACTTTAATCACATTTGGGGGTAGTTGGAGGATTAAGTCCAAGAAAATTTCTGAGTTTGCTTCATCCAATCCAGGTAGAGTCTAATTGTCTTTTCTTCTATAATCTCTGTACACCCTGTCACAGCACTTGCTATGTCATCTAAATTACCTGGTATGAGTCTCTCATTCACCACATGGTGACCTCTTGCGTGCAAGAATCAACCTGTTCTTCCTTCTGTTCCCTGAACTTACCATAATACTTGGCACCTCTGGGCACTGACAGGCATCTGAACACTTCCAGGCATGTTTCCTATAGCCCCAGCTTTTGTACTGTATCCACTCATATATGCTCCCTGATGGTAATATCTTAATGGGTGATGGAGATGCAAGCCTTTATATACTGTGCCTTTTGTGGTCACCTTATCCTTTAGAGAACAGCTCTACAACTTAAGAAGCTGCCATAATGATGAATAATTGAAACTGGCTGCCTTGAGTGTATGATGGAAAAGTCTCAGAAGAAAGAGGAGCTCTGATTGGTCAACAATGTCACCTGACATCTCTAAAGTATGAAATGGCAAGCCACATGCCACCATTTATCTTCCCACAAAAATGAAAAAGTTTTATGGTAATCTCAGCACAGTTTTTCTGTTCATCTACTATGAACAGAAGTAGTAGATGAGTCATCTACTTCTACGAGTCATCCAAACTATCCTGTGCAAGAACTATCTTGAGTCAGGACATAAGTGAAACAGCATCCCAGCTGGCAAAATCAAAGGCAGAACTTGGTTATGCCACATAGGTGTAAAGAAATCACTAGATCCCTACTATTCTGTTATCCTCTTACAAACAATAGACTTGTCTCCATAAACTACTTTTGATCATCATCAGGGAGTGCTATGGTTTGAATGTGTTCCCCAAAGTTTATGTGCTTAATACCAATGCAACATTGTTGAGAGGTGGGACCTGAAAGAGGGGATTAGGCCACACCCTCCTGAATAAATTAATGCCTTTATCAGGAGTGGTTTTCTGGCAAAAATAAAGATGAGTTTGGCCCCCTTCTCCCCTCTCTCTCTCTCTCTCTCTTGCTTTTTCTCCTGCATAAACACTCTAGTTCCACCTTCTACCATGAGATGACAGCATGAAGGTCCTCACCAGATATGGACCCCTTGATTGTGAACTTCCTGACTTCCAGAATTATGAAATAAGTTTATTTTCTTTATAAGTTATTCAGTCTCAGGTATTCTGTTCTAACAGCACAAAATTGACTAAGAAAGGGAGGAATGGGTGTTGACAGGGCCATCCCTGCACTATACAGTTCAGGGGTAAAGTTTGCGAATCCCTGACTCACAGTGAATCCCTAGAACTGCACAGTGTAGTTTCAGGAGGTATCATTTACAAATGGGGTAGTTAAAAAGATTTTCCTGATTAGCTGCTTTAATATATAGCCTGTAAAGAAGACGAATATCAAATACCAGTTAGGGACTTCACAGATACCCCAAATAAGAAGGCTGTCATAGGAAATATTTCTCATTTTTCTCATTTTCCTCCACACTGTTTGGGAAACTAACCTCATCTCATTATATCTAACCAACCATCAGAAGGTCAATAAGATTTATAAAATATTTTCCATGCACAGATCACTAGCCCAGGTGCTCTGAGTATATTTTCAAAGGCAAGGTATGTGGTTCTTAGAAATAACTTATAGTCTTGTTAGAAAGTTGCTAGATCCAAATAAAACCATTACTATGACATATGGCAACATACAGTAAAACTGTAATTTTTGTGGCACAGACTCTTAGTACTATGGAAACTCCAAGTAAGAAAGAGACAATGTAATGGAAAATTCCAGAAAACAAAGCAGTGCATTATCTGCAAGTGGAATACAAGGGAGCATTTCCTTGAAATGGAGTCTTGCGCTCCATGGTGAGTTTTCAAAGGCATATGGCCCTACATAACTGGTTCAAATTCTGGCTCTTGTCTGAATCTTTAAATGAAGAACAATACTTTCTAAGGTTCCATTTTTATCATCTAAAAAATGGTTCTAATAATAATATATTATAGATTTGCTGTGAAAATAAATGGTTTAGCAAATGCAGTTGTCCCTTGGTATCCATGGGGATTTGGTTGCAGATCTTCTCACAGACACCAAAATCTGCAG
This sequence comes from Pan paniscus, assembly GCF_029289425.2. NCBI lineage: Eukaryota > Metazoa > Chordata > Mammalia > Primates > Hominidae > Pan > Pan paniscus. The sequence goes on from NC_073266.2 coordinate 55,966,107, forward strand.
ATGCTCAAGTGCCTGATATGAAACGGCAGAGTATGTGCAGATAACCTGTGCACATCCTCCCATATACTTTAGTCCCTACACTACTCATAATACCTAATACAATGTAAATGCTGTGTAAATAGTTGTTACACTGTATTATTAGGGAATGATGGCCAGAAAGAGTCTATAAGCTCAGTATACACATAAATTTTTGAGTATTTTTTACCTACAGTTGGTTGAATCCATGAATGCAGAGCTCACAAATAGGGAAAGTTGACTCTATGAGGTTTATAGCATAGTTTCTGATGAATAGTTGATCTTTAATCAAAGTAGTACAGTTCCCCCCCGCTTGCTTGCTTGCTTGCTTTTTCTTTCTCTTTCTTTCCTTCTCTCTTTCTCTCCTTCACTCTCCCTCTTTCTTTCCTTCTCTCTCCCCCTCTTTCTTTCCTTCTCTCCCCCTCTCCCCCCTCTTTTTCTCCTTGTCCCTCTTTCTCTCTTTTCTCCCTCTCTCCCTATCTTTCTCCCTCTTTCTCCCTCTCTCCCTCTTTCTCCCTCTCCCTCTCTTTCTCCCTCTCTCCCTCTTTCTCTCTCTCTCCCTCTCTCCCTTTTTCTCTCCCCCCTCTCCCCCCTCCCCGCTCTCTCTCCCCCCTCCTTGCTCTCTCTCTCCCCCCTCCTTGCTCTCTCTCTCCCCCCTCCTTGCTCTCTCTCTCCCCCCTCCCCACTCTCTCTCTCCCCCCTCCCCCCTCTCTCTCTCCCCTCCCCCCTCTCTCTCCCCCCTCCCCCCTCTCTCTCTCCCCTCCCCCTCTCTCTCCCCCCTCCCCCCTCTCTCTCTCCCGCTCCCCCCCCGCTCCCCCCCCGCTCCCCCCCCCGCTCCCCCCCGCTCCCCCCCGCTCCCCCCTGCTCCCCCCGCTCCCCCCTCGCTCCCCCGCTCGCTCCCCCCTCGCTCCCCTGCTCGCTCCCCCCCGCTCGCTCCCCCACTCTCACTCCCCCCTACCCCTTCTCCCCCTCACTCTCCCCCCTCCCCCTCTCCCTGTCTCTGTCTCTCCCCGTCTCTGTCTCTCCCCCGTCTCTGTCTCTCCCCCGTCTCTGTCTCTCCCCCGTCTCTGTCTCTCCCCCGTCTCTGTCTCTCCCCCATCTCTGTCTCTCCCCGTCTCTGTCTCTCCCCCCCTCTGTCTCTCCCCCCTCTGTCTCTCCCCCCCTCTGTCTCCCCCCCTCTGTCTCTCCCCCCTCTCTGTCTCTCCCCCATCTCTGTCTCTCCCCCATCTCTGTCTCTCCCCCATCTCTGTCTCTCCCCAATCTCTGTCTCTCCCCCCCTCTGTCTCTCCCCCCCTCTCTCTCACCTGTGGAAAACAGTTCATTAGTCTGGGGACACACAAGGCTGTAGAAAAACATTAACTTACATTGACAAGGAAGTGCAATTGTTGGTAGTATCTCTTTTCTTCATAGCAAAAGATATGGTAAGAGGGAAGAGTACACTGTGCTGAACACCCAAAGGGTGCAACACCATAGGGACTCAAAATGATGTCAACAGGGGAGAATACTGACTTTCCAGTCTTGCCTGTGGCCAACATTTCTTAGAGAATGGATGGTTGTTGGGTAGAAACGAAGAAGTTGGAATCATTTCCACCAAAGCTTACAAGTAGACGGTTAGAAGACTAGAGTTTCTGTTAAAAATCACACTGAGCCAAAATATTTAAACAATAGAAAGACAACTAAAAGCCCTAAGTCTGGACAGCACACCTAAGTTCCTAAAGTGAATGCTCACCCATTAGACATGAGAGGATGGGTTGTGGGGCAGGTTGGTGTATTAACAAAATTTAAAATTTCACTGTAAGTTTGGGTAGCCTGCCCAATATATTTACCAAGACAGCTCATGAATAATTCATTTAAAATGGAAGCCAAAATCACTAGAAATCTCATCTTAGGAAAAATTTTTAAAAGTATAACAGTCCTTAAAGAGAAAGAAAAGAAGGAAGGAAGGAAGGAAGAAGAGAGAGAGGGAGGGCCAAAGGGAGGGACGAGGGACAGATGGAGGGATGGAGGAAGGGAGAGAGGAAGGAAGAGAGAAATGTTATTCTAGGGAATAGAAATTCCAATATAGTTGTAAATTTTCCTCTCAAGAAAGTCAACATAGTAAATCTAGAGAACTTTGTTTCCCTCTTCCAGTATCAAAGGATTGTGTGCAAGCCAATAAACATCTTAGACCATAGAAGGAATTCCTGTCCTCCCTTCAGCAAATCAGATTAATTTTACATACAATCAAACACAAGAAATGAGCAAGCATCTCCATCGGCCTATGACAGTCTTTATGTACTACAGTCAGTGCAACAGTTGCCACAGTGGATGCCTCTGTTTTCACCAATAATTGGGAAACTCCCTCCCAAGTATTGAAGAAAACAATGATGTGTAGACACATAAAGGAGGAACCACTCATGTTGGAAGATTTCGCCTGGCCTAAACCAATAAGCAACTGTTAGAATGTGCCATTTCCCTCTCCTACTTTGACAATAGTGATATTTCTCAATCAGAAGTTAAAAATTCATGGCATTTGTGCAGCGGTTACTTGGGAGTTGATTTTGAGTGGCACACTCATTGATAATACAAATAACGTCTCAAGAGAGGGGAGGAACATCCATCTGGGTTAGCCTGGATCTACAAATATGATAGAGGCTGAGAGGGCTGGAATGGGACAGGGACCTTCTTGTCCTTACATAAAGTCAAGATGGTGAGGAAGAGAGAAGAGAAGATTGATCTTCTTGATATGCTCTTTTTGATTGTCTGTCTTTAGCTACTCTTTATAACTTATCCATCAACAGACTACCTACTCTATGATGAGCATGATGCCACACTTTGGGATACAGAGTCTATTTCAAGTAATCTGTTCTCTGACCTCTTTAAATATATAGATATAGACATAGATAGATTCATCTGTTCCAGTGTATGGTTGAGAAAATGTGGAAATGGTAATCGTATCACATTGCAAGAGTGTCTTCCTACTGCAGATGGTATTGTCCTTTCTGTACAAAAACTGACCAACTGACTCCTACAGAAGTATCTCCAAAACATATTTTTGGAAACAGGATGGAAGTTATAACAAACATGACAAGTGATTGAAGGGAGATTTGACGTATAATATCTGATTAGTTAGGAACTGACTACTGCACTGGAGTAACTATAATTTTAGTTACCATAACTTTCAATTTTATGAATGAAATGAAGCACTTGAGAGGCATAGTTATTAAATCAGTTATTAAAATTCTATTTTTTTTTCCTGTAACATCAAAAGGTGACTGCACTTCCTTTAAACAAGTCCAAATTGCAGAGAACTGAAAACATGGCCATAGAACAAAACTGATTACTACTATGGTCTTGATCCAAATCACATCAAAATAAATTTAATTCTAGTCTCCAACAATTTGATTTAATTTGGCACATAAGTGGTTTTGTCACTTTTGTGATTTTAACAAACACTAATTACAATTTTGTAGATAGTGAATGATAATGGAAAGTTATAATGTTTTATCATTTTATTAAATATATTATGAAATTCTCTTTTTAAACTTCCAATTCTATTTCTGCAATCCTGGAAATTGGTTCAAATTTTGTACTTCTACTTCCCATCCCACAAAAATAATACAACACATATTGGGGCCAATATATCCTCAGAAAAATGTGAAATATAACTCAGATCTAGGTTGTAATTCACTATCATCCAGCTCACTTTATACATGAGACTTTTCTAATGTATATTAATACCCAAGATCATTCAGCTATGTAAAAAAATATTAACAGCTTAGACTTATATTGAGATTATGTGCCAGATAATAGTCTTAGAATTTTACCATGTAATTATCATAACACTGTTATGAAATAGATACTGACATTATTGGTATTTTTATGTATGAGGAAAGAGACACAGAAGAGTTAAGTAGCATTCCCAAGGTCACACAGCTTCTAATTGCCAGTGCTCAGAGACAAACCTGGACCACCTGGCTCTAGAGTCTCTGTTTTACAATGGCTTCACTACTTCTCAAAATGAAAATTAATGTCATAATTAGCTACATTATCATACTCATTTTCAGTATAGTTTTCTTTAGGAAAGAATTTGTAAAAGCTAAATTAAGTCAGCTTTCAAATAACCTGTAAATTGAATTCCTTGGTTGATAAGCTAACCTTTCCAGAGCAATTGAGATAAATTCAGTTTATTACCCCTTATTGCATTTTCTCATCCTCAAATCATCTATTTTGTAAAATATTGCCTTAAATTTTTTTGTAAAATTTTCTTAGGCTTCTTGCCTTCATCAATGTCTCCTGGTATATATTCTAGAGGTGGGGATTAATTTCTACATTAGCCTACACAAATCATAACCTAGGTGATAAACAAATAAAAGGGTGCATGTGATTAAATTTCAAAATGATCAGCACAATAAGAGACTTTCCTCTTCAGAAACAGAAGAGGTGACATAATCTGGTGTTCCTTAAGGATGCTTCCTGGTGAAATCCAGACTTACACAGAATCCTGAAAGATAGATAGTATCTAGAATTGAGAAGAGAGAACATGCTGGATTTAGAGAACGGATCCAAGGTGTGCAGATCCTTCTTCCTGGATATTCATGTGACACCAGGGCTGCAGAAGCTGAGATTGGCTGCTGAAAAGCAGTGGATGACTGTAATCTATACTCTCTGCCTCCTTCTCTGAACACCCATTTCTCTCCACAACACAATCTAAAGTTGTATCATGCATGTTCTTCTTACCCACAGCTGGCTTGCATTTTAGCCCCAACAATGCTGTTAACCTACCCCCAGGCCTAGTTGTCAAAATTAACATAAATAAATGAGTCTTGGGCCACAGGAATTAGAGCTCCTTGGCACACTGAACAAAGCAAGGTAGTGATTCTTTTGAATTTGTTCTGGGCATAGGCAGTAGGAATGGTGAATCCATCCTTCTTGGATTGCTCATATAGGCAATCAAAGCCCACATCTTTAAATGCTGAGACAACTGGATAACTGCAGTAGGTGGAAGCTGAAGAAGTATAGAATGCATATGAGGAAATGCTGTGTTTTCTCTATTACCAAGAAGCCTTGAACCATCTTGAAGAGGGATCCACATATCAGATGATTTTTCCGAAACATTTCAATGATGTGTTGGTGTTTCTGGTGGTCCATTGTTTTCCATATTATCCCTTGATTTCGACCAAGGTCTTTTTAGATACTCTGGGTGCTGGGAGTAATACATTTGGCAGCTTAATTTATTATAATAATTTATGTGTTTAATCTTTCTTTTTAAATGAGCCCTGTGGCTCTGCAACTGGTACATACAGTATTTATAAATACGATTAATATAGTGTCCACGTTCTGGAGCGGGATCAAACAAAACAAGAAAAATAATACTAAGTCAACTAAAACAGCTGGCTGGACTCTGCATTCAGCTATTTATGAGCAGTTGGGGTTTTGTTGCCCTTATTTAGTGGATGTGTGGAGTAGGTCTGTGAAGCTGAAGGGACCTTTGAGTTTCAGTTGGCCCAGGTCTGCATTTTTAAATAGGTGTATGTCTATCCAAGAGGAATGCTCTAGAGTTCCAGCTATGCAGATAAGGTAAACACTTTAGCTAGAACTGACATTTCTTTAGCTGCCAAAGCTATATTTTGTACTTCATACCTTTATGGGAATGAGTGAGCACTGTGGTGGGTTAATGGAATTACTTATGTATTATTGTCCTTACTTTTGAGATGCTTGAAATTTAGAATGTAAAACGTGGTAGGAACAGAATGTCTACTCCCCTGTATGGCCAAAACCCAACAGGATAAATTAGCAATATTGGTTGTGTCCAGAAGGACTGGTAAAGTCATTTTACATGCTGAAAGGACTGTAGACGCTATCCTGCAGAAGAAGGCAAACAGCAGGTGAGGAAGAGCTCTTATCAACTGTCTGTTTTGGTACAGTGTAAATAAAGCTCAAGACCCTGTTCAACCAGCCTCCCAAGTATGGATAGGTTCTTTTTTTTCTTTTTTTTTTTTTTTTTGGCTTGAACTGTAAACATCTATTTCAAAATTACCTGGGTCAAAACAAGCTAAAAATGACCGGGGTTAATAACCCCATAAAGAGTACAGGGACCATTCTGTGACAGGTCCAGGAAAATATGGAAAGAACAGAAGAAGGAGGGAGAAAGGGTAGCATGAGAGCCAGGGAAATAACACTCTTTATCTTCATCAATCTGATTTCCTATAACATCTGGTCATCTTCAAGGGAGAAAACTTCACAGAAAGCCTTGAAGTGTGTATAATCAAATGTCAACATGAAGCTAATGCTTCACAAGTGTATTTAGTAGATAAAAAGAACACTTATAATGCCAACATGGACGACCATGAAAAGCATATTAGTAGCCTTGCAGAAATATAAATAAAAATACATAAATAACAAACAACATTTTATGAACAGCTAACACTGACATTTGTTAAGCAGATCAACCTACTTCAAAAATAAAGAAACCCCTATACTTAATAGTTGGGTTCTTTAGAAAGAGGATACATGGTTTCCACCTATAGATATAAATAATGAGAGTTGTAATAAATTACTAACACTGACTAGTTTAAAAGGCAGGTAGCACTTACTTTTCTTGACCAATGAGCTTTCCACTACATCACAATGATGATCTAATAAGACCTGCAGGGGTAATTTAATGAGACAAGAATAATTTGACCTGGCAAATGAAAAAGAGTGGCACAGACTCATAAGGGATACTGACTCATTTCCTATAAAATTATAAAGAAATGACCCTCCATTACAGTAAGAAAATGTTGACCAGATAGAAGGAAGTAGTTTCCGGAAGTGAGAATATACCATTAGCTTATGCCACAGAAACATATTTTATATAATGGAAATGGTTCTGCAATCGTCTATGTGGGGTAGTTAAATCTAATCTTGTCTAAAAATGAGGTAAAGAACTGGTTGATCTTGCAAGGTACTAACCAGCTCTGTGAGCTGGAAAAAATGGAAACATGTGACCTTCATGAAAATCCCTGTTTCTTCTCCTACTTCTCATTGGCAATGGGACCTTGGGGGACTGGGGCACATGTTGTTCCAGCAGAGGTCATGCTGATGACATTTCTATGGATTTTTCTCTCTTTCTCAAAGAATCAAAAATACAAATGCTGGAAAAGACCTATTGCTCCCTTCTTCTGTTCCCCAGGGGCTTTACGGAATTGCTTCCAAAGTTCTTTCCTGCAATGTCCAGTCAGGTTTAAAATAAACCAAGACATGGAATATTCTTCTGGGCCTCTGGAGAGATTTTTGTAACATAATCCATCTTCTATTTAGGATATTTTTTCTCAAAAAAAGTTCATTACAAAAGACAAACCATCCTGTTCCTCTAATTGCCCCTGAATTGGTCACTAAATTCTTACTGCCACTAAAAGAACCTAATCATGTTGAAGGCTTTGTCAACTATCCAGGTGGCAAATAGAGTTTTGTGCATTTTGAATTTTCAACTATTGGATTCAGAAGGCTTATTTGTCACCATTTCTCTCAGACATTTGGATTCCTACAACATAATAAATGCCAAATAGTCACTCTTGAGCTGCAACCTGCATGAAGTCTCTGAGGTAAGAGGGGAGATATGCTACACTTAGTGCCAACTCCATTCTCAGTTTTCAGGTAAATGCCAGACTGAAGATTCCACCTTTTTCCTGCCCATGGTAACTGCAGTTGTTGATGAAAACCTGTGTCTCTTGAAATAAATATTTTTTATAAGTAAAAGGAACAAAATCAGTCCTTTAACTTCTTTGTGCTCAAATAAACCTACCTGATCAGCATGGCCCGTTTGGATGTCTGTGTGTGTGCCTGTGTACTTATAGTCATATATAGTTATATATTTTGTTTCTTACTGAAGGAACGGTTGAATAGAACTATCTGGTTTAAAGGATGAGCTTGACTGATTACTGTAATTCATAGGGCCTTAATTAGCTGCACAAACCATTAGCTACAATTAGACTATTATAAAACACTTGATGCGCTATGTCAACCATGGGGCCTCATTTATTCTTGTGGCAGGGATCAGGAGGGGGGAGGGCAGGCATACTATACCGCCAAGCATGCTAATAAAGAATGATTTTTGATTTAAGATGTTGCCGATAGTGCCTCAAAATTAATCTCAATAGCTGTCTAATTTGTGTCAGTGGATGGTATATTTATTGTAAAATGACACCAAAGCTAAATGAGTTACCTGAAGCAGGAGTGTTAATGTCAGTGCCTGGAGATTGGACTCCATATGCTGGGTTACAGCAAGACGCTGGTGCTGAGTGCTCCCAGTGGACGGCTTGGCCTCATCTGTCTCAGAAAGCTCAACAACTTGACTTCCAGTTTTTGATTCTTAAATACTAATCATAAAAGGGAAAGAGAGTGGAAAGAGAGACGCTGTCTGGAACACAAAGAGACAAAGAGAAGAGAGGTGAGAAAAGGAGAGAGAGGGAGAAAAGACTGAGAGGCATTGTTACAATATGAGCTTCCTAGGACCAAACTTAGCTGTAAGTAATTATGGAAATGAAGATAGCCGAGTCCAAGTTATCTTTCTGTAGGTTTTTTATTAAATAAGAAATAAAAGGGACATACTAGTGGGTAATAGTCTTCTAAGGAGTAAAAGTAAAGAGGAAAATATTATCTTTCATTCTAAGATGTCTTGCTAGTAATACTTCACATTTACATAGAGCTCTGAAGCTTCAAACCTCATTCAAGTTCATCGGAACTTCCCTGGAAGTGTGGGAGTCAGCAGTGGCTGATATAGAAGCTTTGATTCAAGGGAGGCAGGAGGAGAAGTGCCTGGTCCAAGGTCTCTTGGTCAGTTACCTACAGTGGCGGGACTGAAATTCAGATTTCCTCCATTGCAACTCTTTTCAAAATATATATTTTCAACATGGCTCCCATAATTGTCAAATCTTTAGAATTCTTGAGGAAGGAGAAGCAGGGGGAGGAGAAGAATGGCATTTCCTGATCTTGCCCACATTTTCTGTATCAGAAACTGGAACTGATGGTGAAGATGAGGAGTCCCTATTTTCAAAATTCTCCCCAGATAACTGTGATGAGCAACCATATTTGGATATTTGATTCAGCAGTTCTGGAGTCAGAGACTTCGCATTTCTAATCAGTTTCCAGGTAATGCTCAAGATGCTGATGACAGAATCACATTTTGAGAACCGCTGGCCTAAACCAATGTTTCTGAACACTGGTTGCACATTCAGATCACTTAGGAATATTTTAAAAATTCAATGTCTAGACTGTGTCTTCATCCACTTACGTCAACAACTCTGGCGTGGGACTCCAGGTATCTGTGGCTTCTAAAGCTCCTCAAATTATTCTAGTGTGCAGCCAGGGTTAAGGATGTCTTTGTTCAAACCAGCTTTAGTGAATTCAATTCAATTGTCATCTGTTATGGGCAAGACATGTATTGATATACTCTATGTAGCGACTCATATTACAAATTAATACTTAAGCTTAATTACAGGATTTTTTAAATGTTATTTTTGCTGATTAACTATACTTTCTTTTGACAAAAAAAATGAAATAATAGAACTCAAAATGCCAGCTCTAGTTGCTGAATTGGCCTTTTTGGTCAAAATAGTTTTTTTTTTTTCTTATACTTTGATCAATTAGATACTTGCATTCAGATATCCCATGGGAATTTTTTAAATGTAGATTCACTTCTCAAACCATCTGAATCAGGATCTGCAGGGTTTGGCTCAAAAGTCTACATTTTAAGACATTCCCTTAATCACAATATTGGTTTATATACCAATCAACTCAAGTTCTGAAAACATCTATTCTTTTTGTATATTAGAGATGCCTTTTATCTTTAATACCCCTTCACTATTTCCAGGAAAATTTATCCCAAAATATGCTCCTTTTTGTGTGTGGACCTTATGAATAATAATAATAATAATCTGTGTAGACCTTATGAATAATGTAAACTGAAATTATCTGTTGGCCATATATTCCAGAATGTTTGTTGGGATTTGGTTAGCTGCAACATACATAATAACTCAAACTCTAAAATATATAATAATTTAAAGATTATTTCTTGTAACTTTTTTTTTTTTTTTTTTTTTTTTTTTTTAAAGACAGACTCCTGCTCTGTCGCCCAGGCTGGAGTGCAGCGGTGTGATCTTGGCTCACTGCAACCTCCGCCTCCTGGGTTCAAGCGATTCTCCTGTCTCAGCCTCCCGAGTAGCTGGGACTACAGGCACCTGCCATCACACCAGGCTAATTTTTTGTGTTTTTAGTAGAGACAGGGTTTTACCTTGTTGGTCAGGCTGGTCTTGAACTCCTGATGTCAGGTGATCCACTCACCTCAGCCTCCCAACATGCTGGGATTATAGGCATGAGCCACCACGCCCGGCCTCCTGCTGTCTTAATCGTTCAAGCAGGCGTTGCTAGTCAGCCTGAAGTTTTCCTCCACTGATGACTGAGTAACTGAGTTTCTTGACGGCTTGTGGTATCACCATCCCTCAGGGCTTCTCTATTAGCTTCACCCAGGCAGAGGGAGGGGCAAGAGAGCAAGGAGTGTGGTGGGACCACATCCAATACACACCTTGGCCCAGAAATAGCACCAACACCTCTGTGGCCGCAGTCAGCCACTTGTAGGATATCATATGCAGTTATAAAGAATGAGTCAAACACACTAAAAAAGACTGAGGCTAAAGAAATGAAGAGAAGAAACTCGGACATTATCTTTTTGACCTCTAGACAAAATCATGCCTGATGCTAGATTTACCTTCAAACTTCAAAATCATGTGAACCATTTTTTTTTTAACACAAGCCAAGATAGGTACCTTTTCCATCATGAAAAGAATAATAAAATAAGAAATATTTAGTTTACCAGGAAGATGACATAGAATAGCAGTCAAAAATATAAAATAATAAATTATTTAACATTTCCTTTTTTTCTTATTTTGCTGCTAATATTGGTCTGTGCACATTATGGCAAACCTGTTGACTATTAAACAGTCAAGTTTCTCTGAAGTCTGTGTCAATGTAAAGTCAGCATTTCCTCTGCCTTTGGTGAGGTGCTGAAAAGAGAAACCACAAAGCTAAGATGAAGATGTGCTGAATCTCCTTGGATCTCACCTGCAGTTCTAATCACAGTACTCAGAATAAACATGGTGTAACTAGGGAAGTTTCAAGAAAAGGGCATTGAGATGACTAAGGGGAGGTTGGGGCAGTCATTGCTTGATAATGACTGAGATGTGTAAGCCATGCTTAGACAGGACAGAGAAAGACGTGTGAAACAGGCAGTGTGTCTGGAGGCCATGCTTAACTGAAAGTGCTATATGCCTGACATCAAGCCAGGCACTCGAAGAAACACTGACTCTACCATGGCCCCTGGCCTTAAAAGCCCCACATTTCCTACAGAAGATGATCCTATGATGTGTCAGATTGCAGAGTTTGGGGACATTTGGACCTGCATTTGAAATTTAGCTTTACTCTCTTTTGGTTACTAAACTTAAGCAAGTCATTTAACTGCCATGAGAAGAGATTTTTTTTTTAATCTGTAAAATGGGAATAACAATAAACTTGTCATATGGGCAATCTCATTAGTATTATAGATATTGATCCTTAAAATAGGATCAACTTCTATTAATAAGAATAGCAGTAATCCTCAAAACTTGAGATCCAAGTTTATATAAAGTAGACACATTAAGAAATGTCGTGATGAACTGATGAAATGTGATATTCAAAATGAGGGATGTATTAGCCCATTTACACACTGCTATAAAGAACTGCCTGAGACTTGGTAACTTATGAAGAAAAGAAGTTTAATTGACTGACAGTTCTGCAAGCTGTACAGGAAGCATGACTGGGAGGCTCAGGAAACTTACAATCATGGCAGAAGGTGAAGGGAAAACAAGCATGTCTCACCATGGTGAAGCAGGAGAGAGAGAAAGCAAGCAGGGAACTGCCACACACTTTTAAACCATCAGATCTCATGAGAACTGAGTAACTATCATGAGAACAGCAAGGGGGAAATCCACCCCCATGATCCAATCACCTCCCACCAGGCCCCTCCCTTGGCACTTGGGGATTACAATTCAACATGAGATTTGGGTGGGGATACACAGCCAAACCATATCAAGGGACGAGAGGACAGGCAGAATATCAACATCAGTTTTAGCATTATACAAATGGTTGGGTTCTTCAGAAAAGCAATTTTTTTCTTAACACTTTAATGATGCTTCTGATAAAAGACACAATTCTGAGAATAATGGGTAATAGGGCTCATAAAAGGGAATTAAGATTTTTAATAATGCGTGGGTAAAACTTTGACATTTATGAAGTTTATTAAACTATATCCAGACCGCTTTTCCTCCAAGTTGTTTAAAAAAAAAAAGTCTTTGCGGTAAGAGTAGACTGGTGCCACTCTGGGATTGGCAAACTGGCCTAGTTTTGGCGGATTTTTATGCTGAAGAATAGCAGGAGAGCTCCTTCCTCACACATCCTCTAAAGATATTTTTTGATAAGGGTCTATAACAGTGGGTCAAAGAAATAAAGTAAATTGTTAGAAATCTATATTTGATTACCTTGGTGATCATAAAGAAGAATGAATATCAGCCTGAGACACAGCACTGCTGCTTGAAGTGATTGGAAAGTATCCGTGAGAAGCTAATCCAAAGAAATCAAAACTAGAAAGGATTTTAGAGGTTATTAGTTTGCTACTCTATCGTAAAACTGAGTAAAGTAAGGCTTAGAATACGAGAGGATGTAAGCCTCAGTTTCCTCAGTGGTAAAACAATAACACCATTATGAAGTCAGTGATGATCTGTAATGGCAAAGTAATGATGACACCTTAGTTTCTATACAGTATACTGGAAGAAATTTCCAGATCTCCTTTTTCTTCTCTTTTTCTTTCTCTTTTCTCTTTCTCTGTCTCTCTCTCTCTTTCTTTTTTTTTTTTTTTTTTGACAGAGCGTCACTCTGTCACCCAGGCTGGCGTGCAGTGGTGCAATCTCAGCTCACTACAACCTCTGCTTCCTGGGTTCAAGCTATTCTTATGCCTCAGCCTCCCAAATAGCAGGGACTGCAGATGTCCGCCACCACGCCTGACTAATTTTTGCATTTTCTTTGTAGAAATGGGGTTTCACCATGTTGGCCAGGCTGGTCTCAAACTCCTGATCTCGAGCAATCTGCCTGCCTTGGCCTCCTAAAGTGCTGGGATTACAGGCGTGGGCCACTGTGCCCAGCCCACTGATCTCCCATTCTTCCTATTGACCAATTTTAATATATAGCCAAGAAGCTTGGTGATTCTTATGTTAATCAAATCTAATATATGTAAATCATAATTTATTTTAAAAAGTAATTTTTGTTTGCTTTACAAAAGGATACATGACATGATTTCTTTAAATTATAAACTCATTTCATGTATGCAAAAAATTTAGCTACACAAAATCTTTTAGGAATATAGAGATCCTGTAAAATGCAGGTAGTCTTGGAAATGTAGGAAGCAATTTATATTCTGTGAGGCAAAGAAGAAACTCAGGATAGGAAATCATCACTCTCTTGGTAATCTTTTAAATATGAAAGTCACCATAAAGAAATCCAAATTCTAAACATTTATTTTCTCCTCTAACCTCCCCAAATGAGGGAAAAAAAAACACACACACAAAACAAGATAGTGGAATGTGTCAAATCAGCCTTAATTTTTGGCCTCTGCTCAGGAAGAATGACACCGCTCTATAATTACATCTAAGAACATAATCCCAACTTCAAGAGATAACATTTAGAAATAATACTCCACTGGATGAGGACATCTTAGCTGTAAATCCAGGGTTTATTGAAGGCCACCCCACAACCATCACACAACGTGGGAGCCTCTGTCGATGAACTACAGAGATATTGCCAAAGATGGGAATTATCGGGTTGCTTCTGTGCACAGCCAGTGGATCTGCCACTTTTTAAGTGCTAATACCTGCAGTTGCTGAGAAAGGGAAGGGCAGGTAAAAAGGCTGGGTGAAGAAAATACTGGTGTTCTTTGTTTGTAAGACTGGGCTCAGTCCTGCTAAGTTCCTTTAATGAAATATTTTTGCCTCTCCTTGTTCTGAAAGAAAAAAGATCCCTTGGATCCAAATTTATCACAATCGAAATAAAAAATGTAAAAGATCAGTATAAAACATTTAACAGCAACAGTTAATAATGTATATGATAACATATTGCACTAATATATTGACAAATGTGGCAATAAAGTATTAATGTGATTATGTATCATCAAATATACCAGCCATTCATCCTTTATTCTGCTCCAGTTTAAAAACAAAGCAAATCCTAAGACTATAAAGTGGAGATAGAATCTCCAAGTGTGATTTCAATTAAGCACATCTCTGAGAAACTATACCCACAAGCTCCTAAGGAGGCAGGTTGTCAGTTTGATTGTGACAAAGTGCCTTTAGGAGTGGTGACAAAAGCCACAAGAAAATGACTTCTATATTTCAATCTAAATCTAGAAATCAGATCTTGCCAGCCTTGGGCAAAACTGATATCTCAGTAAAGTGTTTTTTCACAGCCCCATTTTTCCTATTTGGGGCTTATTTTCTCCATTCATTTGTTATGGTAAGTTTTATGTATTAACTTAGCTGGGCTACAGACCCCCTTATACAACTGAACACTAGGTGTTGCTGAGAAGGTATTTTGAAGATATGATTAAAATTCCTAATTAGTTGACTTTAAGTAGAAGAGATAATCTGGGTGACCAGATTCCATCAGTGGTAAAACCTTAAGAGCAGAACTGAAGCTTCCCAGAAGAACAGAAGGAGGTGGGGGGCTTAGGAGGTGGAAGAGAAAAGGAGAGGGGAAGGAGAAGGAGAAAGAAGAGGAAGATGAGGAGGAAGAGAAAGACAAGCAGGAGAAAGGAGAAGGAGGAGGTAGAAGGAAGAGGAAGAAGAAGTAGGAGGAGAAGAAATTTTGCCTGTGGTCTGCTGCTTCAGCTCATTTTTGAGTTCCAGCCTACTCTTCCTGACAGCCTGCTCTACAGATCTGAGCCTTGCCTAGCCAGCCCCCACAATTATATAAGCCAATTCCTCGTAACAAATCTCTTAATGCCCAGCTCCTACTTGTTCTGGTTCTCTGCTTGAAACTTGCTGATACACTGTTTCAAACACCCATTGTTACCCTTAATTGCCTACAAAACTTCAATTATCAGGGAATAATTTGTTCCCAGTTACCTTGACATTGGTGCACTTATGAAATCAAACTTCGTCCTGTGCAAAACACAATTGTAAGCAGCCATGAATAGGCAATGGGTGAAGGAAAGTAAAAGCAAGCATTACACCACCCTACTTCCAATTTATATCATAGAGGAAGACCCTGAAGTTGTTTATAAGTTAGGCTAGTCCTGAAATAATTTTAAGAAAATTGCAAATATGCATTTATTTTTCTTTTTCCTTTTGTTCCTGGGATTTCTTCTTAGAGAGGTACATTATTAAGGATTATAAAATGTATAATATAACACCCTGTGAAGTTATTTTACCCATGTATTTCTTTAGATTTTATCCTGGATAGCCAGGCATTAGTGGTAAGGAACTTGACCTCCAAAAAGTTTGTTAAATCATAATAAACTACATGAATAAAGCAATAAATAATATGTAGTCCAGACATATGTTTAAAATCATCCCACATTTACTATTTATGGTAGATTAGTTTATTCCCAATTTTTAAATCTTTTCCTGTTAAAGATTTAAGCATCTGCATTCTTTGCCATGTGACCTGGACTAACTCCTACCATATAGGCAGTGCCTTGTATGAACAATTGGCATGTTTTTCCACCCATTGGTGATGAGTTGGCTTTGACAATGTGAATTACGTTGGCCTATGAGATGTTAGCAGATATGACAGGAACAGAGATGATAAATGGGCTTTCATGATTTCCTCTGTTGTTTTGTGCTTCTGCAGTCCACTGTGAGAACACGTCTCAGCTTGCTATTGGTGCAAGGAAATGGAGGCAACGCCTATAGGGGTTCCACATCTCCTCTGCAGCCTGCAGCAAAGCCTTTGTGAGTCTGAGTCTAGCCAAGCCTACTTAGGATCAGCTACCCATGAGCAAGAAGAACAAATACTGTCATTCTAAACCAATGAGATTATAGGGTTAATTTGTTGTTTAGCTTTTCAGCAGAATCCTGACTAATGGATTATACATAACCTGCTTTTCTTCATATCATCAATAGAAAAAAATTTAGTTTAGTTATGGGTTTATTATTTTTGGAGACTTGAATCAAGATTCAGCCCCTAAGACAATTTTAAAATGTTTTCAGAAAAATAGTAGATAAAACAATATAAGTAACTATATTAATGTATATGTATGGATGGTGCATCAACTATTCTGAAGAATTCAGAGGATTCTCATTGTGGCAATTATTGGAAAGAACAGTGCTTTCCTTTCATTTTTGGTATTTCTATACTCATCTTACTTCTTTTCTTTCTCCTAATTTTGTGCTTCTTCCCTCGCTTTCTCCCCTCTCCCTCCCTCTTTTCCTCTTTTTTTTCTAGCCTGCTTGCTTGCTTTCTCTCTCTCTTTCTCTCTCTTTCTCTCTCTTTCTTTCTCTTTCTTTCTCTTTCTTTCTCTCTTTCTTTCTCTCTTTCTCTTTCTTTCTCTTTTTCTCTGTCTCTCTTTCTCTCTCTCTCTTTCTCTCTCTCTCTCTCTCTCTTTCTCTCTCTTTCTCTCTTTGTTGTTCAGCAGAATGGAATACTGATTCTGTTGTTCTTGTGTCTCCTTACATCCTTCTGGATTATAAAAATATGAATAAATAAAATAAACAAAAGTTCATCTTATCTAGAAGACTTGTTTCAATCCACGTCTTCTGCGCAGAAACTCACCTAACAGTCGAAAGCACACAATTCTCTTCTTATCTTTACCATTACTGTTGGCCAGCAATTAACACTGTGTCCCTATTCTTATGTAGTAGATGAGGCATACTGGGGTTAATAGAACACCACTTGGAGGCCTTAAAAATCTTTGGGAATTGGTTCTAAATTAGCTAAAAACTGACTATTTAACCTGGAAAATGTTATTTACCTCTATAAGCCTTAATATTGTTACCTAAGAAAATAAAAATTATAGCAATGTTAAGCAGAGTTTTAACACCATTATACAAAACCAAGGAACATAGGATTTACTGAATATCTACTATATATCACCATATAGCAGATACTTCTACATGTATTAACTTGCATGTATTAAGTGGTGCTATTAATAAACTGTCATCTACTATTTGTAGATAAGCAAATTTAGGCTTAGTAACTGTCAATAGTCAATCATCAAGCAAGAGCCTGGACAAAGGTTCAACCATACATCTGTTTGAGTCTCATGTCCATGCTTTTCTATGATATCCACTACCTTTTTAATAATAATTCCACAAGCTTTGCCCCAGCTTAATGTGATTTAAGACATAAGTGGTTCTGGTAAAATTTGAGGATAAGAATAGAAACCCCTGAAGGCCCTGGACATTAGAATATTATAGTAGCAGACTCCTTTGGACATGTACCTTTAATATTCACTGAGGGCAATAGTAATTTCTAGCCATTATCCTCAATGCACCTACAACTTTGAAGTATAATAGGTGGCACAGGTATGGCATCTGGCTAATTCACCATCATTAAAATAAAAGACTTGCTTGCTAACAGATCCACAGAATGGACATTCCTTTCCATTCACATTTTAAAATACTCTGTATGAACAATTGGATGGTTAAATGGCTTTCTAACATAAGGCAAAACCTCTCAAGCTGCTCTGTAAGTTTAACCATTAAAGCTACTTAGATTAGAAGAGGTAAGTAACTTAAAGTTTCACCATCTAAAAAAGTCCTATGCTGAGCTGGACTTAGTGGTACATGCCTGTAGTCTCAGCTATTCAGGAGAATGGCTTAAGCCCAAGACTTCAGGTCCAGCTTGGGCAACATAGTGAGACCCCCATCTCTAATATTAAAACAAGAAAGAAAACAAAAAAGTCCTATGCTTATTCCAGCAATTTTTATCTTAACTTGAACTTTTCAAGGGTCTGGTGAGAAATATTCCCATATCTCTGCAGCTACCTTTTTTTTTTTTTCCTGGAAGATCTGAAATTTCAACAGATTTCAAATTTTCATTGAACCTAGGAAGCAAGAAAGTCTAAGCCCCAAAAAGAGTGGGGAGAGCTAAAGAAATACTCATTCATAATAAAAATTTCTTTCTCCTTATAGTTCTCTTATCTTTTAAAAATGCTGGTGCAAATTATGGAGAAGGCAGTCAGAATATGGGAAAAAGAAAACTGGGCTTAGTGTCAGAAATAAAAAAATGTTATCACGGCAACATCACCTTTCTTTCTTTCTTTCTTTCTTTCTTTCTTTCTTTCTTTCTTTTTTTTTTGAGACGCACTCTTGCAGTCTCGCACTGTCGCCCAGGCTGGAATACAATGGTGCGAGCTCAGCTCACTGTAACCAGGGCCTCGGGGGTTCAAGCAATTCTCCTGCCTCAGCCTCCCTAGTAGCTGGGATTACAGGCACCAGCCACCAGGCTTAGCTAATTTTTGTGCATTTTTAGTAGAGACTGGATTTCAATATGTTGCCCAGGCTGGTCTTGAACTCCTGACCTCATGATCAACCCGCCTTGGCCTCCCAAAGTGCTGGGATTACAGGCATGAGCCACTGTGCCTGGCCTTTTTTTTCTATTTGATATTGGGTAAATAATCTCGCTGTCCTCAATCTGTGTCAATGATGGCTTCTCATTCTTCTAAAAATTGCTTAGAGAATAATTAATATTTATCTGATTGCCTTTGCAAAGTGTTATTATAAATACTGTTCCCACAGCAGCTCAATTTCTTTTTTATAGCAGGAGAGCTATGACTCATAGAGATCCAAGGTTTTGTCCAAATTTTAATCCAATATTAGTAATTAGTGCTATAGGCAGAACTAAACTCAAGCCTCATGGTTGCTGAGACCACACAGCCTATACTTTTACTCGCCCAACAGATCCTTTATTTTGAATATGCCCTTGGTAGATTCAAGTTTCTGAGTTCTTCAATCAAAAGTGAATGAAGGAAGATTTCAATCCAAGAGTTCCGTAGCATTAGTTCCATAGCATTAGTTAGTGTGTCTATATTTTTATCAGTTTGTTTGCTCTTTGTCAGAATATCAAAATCATTAAGTGTGCTGCAACTCATACACTGTGAGGCAAGGTGCCCCACAATTAATCCTGCTGTAATCCTGGTTATTGCTCTTGTCCTTATGACATGGATGCTTCCCTGAAAAGATATTAAAGCAATAGTTTATAGCTTTGAAGACATTTTTCCAGTTCCCTATTTTATTCCTGAGATGAACTGGAGATCATTGCTTAATTGCAAGGATCCAATAAGAGATCTCCAACCAAGATAATTTGAAAAATTTATAGTCTCTTGACTCTGTGTTTGAAAGACAAATAGGGCATGCCATTAGTTAAAAGAGAAAGAGCAACTAATTTAGCTTGGTAGATGGAGGAGATAGAAATAACTTAAATATATATTTTAAATATGTAAGCACATTATCTAAGTGAAAGAAGTACATTTACCAAATTTATTAACTCATCCACCTTTATTTCAACTTTCTATTTAACAGGACCAACATTATCATAAGCTTTTATTAGTAATAGGAAAATTATAATATAATATACTAACGTTACTTACGTAAAATACAAAGATGCAGAAGTCTCACACAAGAGAGATGCCCCCAAACACATCCCATACCCTCTGTTTTACCTGGAAATGGTATCTAGAAATTCTCTGGTGTCATACTTTTATCATATGAGACAATAGAGGTCCAGAGAGGTTAGCTGATTTACCCAAGATACTAATAGGTAATTTTGTGACCAGTGCACCCTTGCCTCATTCCTCCAGGTAGCCTGACATTGGAGTTAGACAGATATAAATTTTGATCTTCCCCTTCTTGGGCTCTTGATCAAGTTATTTTATATCTCTTTGCCTGGATTTTCTATATCTGTCAAATTAGCATAATATTATGCCCTACCTCATAGGCAATAATGGAGCTTAAAGAAAGGATACTGTGTGACAAATGCTTTTTATACACTATGGCACCTCATGAAGGTTTGTTACATGGTAGCTTTTAGGATTTTTCTTTGTTTCTCTTACTCTACTAGGCCATCTCAGACACTTCTAGACTCTCACGGCATCAAGAAGAGACAAACATTTGATTGGCCATCTTTTCACATTGCCAGTGTCTGTGTCCTTGGTACCCACTAGGTAGTCACAGGCAGGTTCATCCTTTCTATTCTTTGCATGGTAAAATGAGTGATAGAGTTTTTGAGTTGGATGTATGAATCTAACGATGATGGAATGAATGACTTTCAGTTTCAAATACATAGTAGGAGCTCAATAAATGTTTTTGTATATAAATCAGTAAATAGAAAGTGGTATATTTTCCTCTTATTCCATACCTTAATATAATTTTACATTATGTCTTTTTATCTCACAAGCTTAGCACATAGTAGGACTTTAATTAATGTAGATGGCATGATGGAATGAGTTAGTAGGTTAATTAAGGCATGACATCTGTAGTCCCTTTTCTCCTATAGCTATTTTTAGAAAAACACTGACAATAAATATTCTTAAGCAGAAAAAAATCAGAAGGCAAGTCAATGCGTACTATCAACTTAGTCAATTTCTAGGCTGACTTTAGAGAACTTCAGCAAATGGGTAGCACATGAAGGTTGAGACAAAATAAATAGGGAGCCCTTTGTTTTAAAACATTCAGTTTAATTTAGTATTACTATATCAATAGTTCTTAATCAGTGTATCTTAACTGGAGATCTTCTAGTGGTCCAAATACTACTATGGGGAATACATATGTAAGGTTTGACAGATTTCAGAGAGCCCTAGGTTATCATCATGTATAGAATATTTCATGCTAATGAGTGGATATGTTAGAAATATTTACAATTATTAATCCTGTTCTCCTTCATTATTGATGGCATTGCTACACAGAGCCACTAGGACCCTTACCTGAGAACAGAATATGCATATGGGCATGGAAATTGAAGACATCTTTTCATTTTTATTTATGGTTCTTAATACACTCTGTGTTCTCTTCTACGAAATTTTTGCCAGTATAATTAGCAATTGATTGAAACAGTGGCATGATCTCGTCACAGTGATGAGTTGAACCAAAATACTTCGTATTTTAATTGATTTTTTAAATGTAATACCAATATCACTCATATTCAGAATAAACAGAAGACTAGTGATAGAATTTAAATGAATTGAAAGGACTTTCTGCTCAAATATCTCCCTATTGCCAGGCACACTGACATTACAAAAAGTTAGAAAAAGTCCCTTCATTTTTAAAGTCTTCCCAGGCAGGAAGATACCCCTGTTGAGAGGTGGCTGCTTTGAGGAGGGTTAACACCTCAAGCCATTATCAAGCATTAACACCCCAGCCAAAATTATTTCAGCCTGCGCTTTCCACTGTAGGAACTGCCAGAGAAGAGCAAGGCCCTGTAGGAGAGCAAGGCAGAATAAATACCACTGATAGGGATACTAGGGAGGGCAAAGAGTGTGTTGAATGCTGGCTGGGTGGAGGCATTCTGAAGCCTCTGTCTCCCTTGCAATTATGTTTGAAGCCCCTGTCTCCCTTGCAATTATGCTGGGATCTGGCCACACTATCAAGATTGTCCTTGGCCTCTCAGAGGAGAGTGTATGAGTCACACCTTAAACATAAGTTTTAAAAACACAAAATCTTGTTTCCTAGGCTTATGCTTTCCAGGTTTCTAAATAAGAACTTGGATTTCGTCTGCATAGCAAAATGAGAAAAAGGTCAGGGAAGTGACTAAAGGATATCAGGTATATATTGTCTGAATGAAGAGGAGAATGAAATAAACTAAACCAAGTAATTCTGGCCAAAGAACATTTGTTTCTTCTTAGAACAAATAATTGATGTGAAATATTAGCTTGAATTATCTGGATAATTAATTCCCTCTGTTTTCCACTTAATTTGTCAATGCATACAAGGCCTGAGCGTGGGTATACTTAGCATTTCCATGATCCAGTTTAGACGTCTTCCTTGATCAAAATCTCTGAATAGTTACTCAACTCCCCAACTCCTTCCGTCCTGCATGCACGGCTCATGCTATCCTCTGGGGAATAATTATTACATTGAAGACCGTTTCCATAGTTTGTTCTTATCAAGGGGTAGTGTAAGATTAAATATATATACCAGTTTAAGGAAACTTTTTTCAGAGAATTTTAGGCCAAATGCTACTTATTTCCGGAAGCTTGTCTCAATTCCCCAAATCAACGTCAATCCTTCCATCTTGGACAGCGAGGCTCTGTGTTCCAAAATGGAGACTACTGAGGTCTGTCTTGAAGAACAGAACCATCAGGCTCTTATTCTGTTAAGTGAGATATAAAACCTAACGGCAGGAATTGGTAAGAGGATATCTTCCCTACAACAATAACAACAAAAATTAACATAATGAAGATAATTTTTAAGACGAAGTGAAGTTGTTAGAGTTATTGAGTAATTTTGAGAACAGGTATATTGAAAAGATGTTTTATAAAATATCTGTTGTTGCCCCACTAGACTTTATACAAAACATCCATTTCCCCTCAATGTGCCTTGGCCTTGGCACTATTCTAGTGTTGAAACATTCAGCTCTGCTGCAAGAGCATTGTGTAGCACACAGACTGTGGATGTAGGAGGTGGTGACAACTGGGTGGCATATAGTATCTATTTAGTTCTGCCCTGGGTCACTCTCACATCCTCCTCATGACCCATGAATGGTCCATATTTTATACATATTTATAGCCCCATTATGGTTTGTATATTTATTTCTAAACTGTGAAGGTACAGTAGATTTTTGGCAAATTAATTTCTTAATGGACAAAGACTATATACATGAGCTTCAGTTATAAGGAAGCGATGGATTTGTGCTTTCTGAACTGTGTTCTGCATGCAGTATGTGTTCAGGAACAATGACTTAACAAAGCTTATCCTATTTCGTGGGTCTCCATTGCCTGGAAGACTCTTCAACTCCTGTATCATTTTCCAGTGCCACTGTGTAAACAAACCATGAAGATAACTCACTGCACAATTCCGGGTGGTGCTATTCTCGTAAAATATTAGGTTAGTGGTGCTCCCTGGAGCTAGCACTCACAACACAGAGCATCACTGAAATAGGTGGCTCTGCTGGAATCTGTTTTCTTTATTAAGAATGTGTGCACTTTGGGAGGCTGAGGCGGGTGGATCATGAGGTCAGGAGTTCAAGATCAGCCTGGCCAAGATGGTGAAACCCCATCTCTACTAAAAATCCAAAAAATCAGCCAGGCATGGTGGTGGGCGCCAGTAATCCAGCTACTCGGAAGGCTGAGGCAGAGAATTGCTTGAACCCGGGAGGCGGAGGTTGCAGTGAGCCAAGATCATGCCACTGCACTCCAGCCTGGGCAACAGAGCGAAACTCCATCTCAAAAAAATTAAAATAAAAAAGGAATGTGTGAGTACTGTTGCAAGGAGAGGCAGGAAATTAAGAGATTCATCAGAAATACACTTTTCTCTCTTTCTATTCATGCCTGTATTTGATTTACCAGTACTAATACATCTACTACCTGTTCAGTGCTGTGAAAGACACTATGAGAGTGTAAATGAATTATAATGTGCTAGTCCTCTACTCCAGGAATTAAATGACACTGAGGCAGTTCTTAAAAAGTAAGAGCTTCAACCTCCTGGTTTCTTAATCTAAGGCATCCCTGGAATTCCCTTGAAGCTTCATTAATATACAGGATTTTCTGTTCCTTTTCAAGATGTCCAAACATATGCAGGATCCTAAAACAGTGGTCTCCAAAATAAGACACATGCATGGCAGCAGGTACCCATCTCTATTCAGATGGATGCAGAAAATAGAACCTCTCTATGTGATCATTTCAGTTGATAAAAAGAAAGAGAGTAAACTTCACAAATATTTACTTTACAAATTGCCACTTGTTCCCTCAGTCTATCCATACACTCGTCACATAGAGTAGGTAATGTTTTCTAAGAGAAAAATTGAACTTTTGCAATTCAGAAGGGGTGATGGAGACCTCAGTGCTTCACTACTTTTCCCATATTGCAATGGCTTATAATTTGTATCTATCTGGTTATGTGTATTTAGAGAATTTACTTTTAATATTAATTAGATTGAATCTTAAAAATGGACATGAGGCTTAAAGTAAATTCAGAAAAATTGCTGCAGTTTGAAGATGGTATCACTGATGTGTGTACAAACAGAACTCCCCTTGCCTGGTGCATGGTCTTTCTCAGATGTGTAAAAAATACAGGAAGAGGCTAGTTAAATATAATAAGAAATTGACCCAAACTTTCAAGTAATCAATAACTCTTTAAAATATGGCTTTATTTCTAGTAATATTAGCAAGAACCTCACTCTAAGCATAGATTGTCCCTTGAGACTAACTGATCATAAACATATAAAAGCAAATTATCTATAACATAAAATCAAACCTCTATATTTTTTCAGCAACAATTTAAATAAAGCCTCTTACCCTTTTTTTTCAAAGAACTTGCAAATAATGAATATATAAATAAACATATAAACATAAATAAAATAAATCTGCATATATTGGAACTGTATGCTCACAATTAAAAAAATACTCTATTTTGTTTTCAAACCAGTCTAAGCTCTCTCTGCCTTCTGTGTGATAGGGCGTATTTAACAAACAACATTACTGAGAACACTTCTAATCCTGGTCGCCCCCTCTACAATAATGTTCTGTTATGACTTTTTAATCTTGCACTAATGTGCAATATCTAAAGACTTTCATTAAAGTGAGCTCAGGTTAGCCTTTTTTAACCTGCTCTAAAAATGTTAACATAAGCCACAGTGGGCTACCAGCTCAATAATCTTCCAATTGTCCCAAGCTCCAAATGGCCCATTGAGGCTCTATTTGTTCCAGTCTATTGGTTAAATATGTATTTGTGTATTTTTAAAAAACATTTAATTATTTACCTAAGAGGCTTGAACAGCTGGTCTACTAGGTGAAGGCAATGGGAGACAGTTAAATGTTAGAACCATTTAATTTAAATACATTTTAAAAAATGAAAACAAATTAAAAGGCAAAATCTTTTACCTTTTAATTCTGTTCTCCATTGTGTAAACAGATTGAAGGCACATGCTCTGCATATTAAAGTCTGTTATAAGAAGTACCTGTAGAAAATCATATTTGCTCATGCTGTGGGTCAGTGACCATATCTACGTTCATTTTTTCTTCTCTTTTTTAATATCAAAAGTAGTTAGATCATATTAAGAAGTCATTCTAACATAAAGCAATTACTTTTGGAGTTCAGTATGTTTAATTTTTATATATACTGAAAAAACTAGGAAAATCTAATAACAAATCTGAGCTCTTACATATTTAAATGTGTTTAGCCAAGATACTCACTGTAGATATCTGTCCCTCCAGCCATCACTTTTCAAACTCCTGAAAGAATTTAGATTTTTATGTTAATACATACACACACCCACACACAAACGTAACACTGCATATGCTAAAGACATCATGTTGAAATAATCCTGGAATAGCCTCAAAAGCAAATCAGGAAGAACCAGTCACCCGAACAAAGTATTCCTAAGGGACCCAAGCCCAGCTAAGAATGCTTTACCTATGTTCAAAGAATTAAAACAAATGGGTTAATAGCCTAGGTTTAAATAACTCTTATTTAATGTTCTTTAAGAGTGACAATGAACATTTTTTGTTCATTTTATCATTTGCTTTATTTCATCTCCTTAAATGTTAAATTCTTGTACAAACGATAATTCCTTTGGCACATCCTAAACATTTGATGGACTCAAGGCAAGGGGGCCACATATCCTACATCTACTATAAATTTAAAAGTTATAAATCAGGCTAAAAAAAGTTATATTTCCTTATCTTGACAAGTGTACCTTCATAACAACCTGGAAGGCAAGTTCGAATTTAAAATTCTCAGGATCCTTGGAGCTATGTGTCTAAACATGGAGGCTGAGGAAAGTGGCTCTTGGCTGTCCTCTCATCCCACCTGCCTTTTCTCCCCATGCCCAGTTAGTCTCATACTGCAAGAAAACTCTCCAGCCTACATGCCTAACCCTTTGGAAATATCTCCCTTAAGTGCCCCATGGCCACCCTCCAGGTCTAGGGGTTTGCACATCCAAGATGATCTCCAGCCTTGGGAGTAAAAGATCTGGCAAAGTTTCTTCCAGTTCCTAGAAGCGGACTCAGGACCATTTAGAAAGGGAATTCCAGGGTCTTTAAAATCCAGGACAGGGTCTGGAAGGGAGATTAGATTTCATGTTTGTATGTCACTTTAGTCTTCCAGCTTCCCTATCTTTGCCCGGGCTTAAGGTCTTTATCACTGATTTGTATCCCTCATGGTGCTTAGCACAGAGACTTGCATAGCACTGCTTGCTAAATATTGATTGACTGATGATTATTTGATTAATGTTAAGTGAACTTTATAATTTATTTATTCACCAAAACCACCTCTCTGGAAAATGAAACCCATAAGATAAAAATTGTATGGATTAACCCCTTTGCAATCATCTAATAAAATGAATAATTCACTTTATTTTATTGTTACATGTTAGTTTTATCTTTAACACAGAATTGAAAGTTTCACGTAGAAAATGTAGGAAGTAACTCAAAATCCACCAGGTTTCAAGTTTATATCAAGCTTAATTTTTTGGGAATTTTGGGATATCAGTAAGATGGTGTGGTCACTTAAATGGCCAGAAGAAGTAGAAGTGTCTCCACAACTCAGGGACTAATGGCTTCTCTGAAGTAGCTGTTAACATGTTGATTGCAATGCCACTGCTTTTACATCTCTTTATAGAAAGACTCCTAAAAGAATGAAAATATTCATTGAACCACGAAATCACCATTGAAAAAGTTACTGTATTTCATCATATGTTTTTCTGAAAAAAAAAGATAAAGAAAAAACTTAAAACTTGATCATCTTTTTATGTTTGGTCTAGCATCTACCTTGGACATTTTGCAAAAACATTTTTTTAAATGTGATTTTCAATTTTGGACGTTGGATACTTCCTATAAGAAATCACAAACTTTTTTTTAGTCCAATTCTCTGTGCTCCTGCTTTTACTCAATCTTGGTCAAAGCCCAAAATGAGAGAGATGTGAGAAAATCTAAAACTCAAACTCCTTTACTGAGAAGTTAAAATGGATTATTCAAACAGCAAAAAATGTGTCGATTTGGATTTCAAGTCTTTAAATCAATGGTTGAATTTTAATGCTTCATATCATCAACACATATATATATCATGGATAAATAATTAAAATATATTAATATCCCATTTCCAGAAATCTCAAACAATTAGTAACATGCTGAATGGTGAATTATAATTCTGTTTACATTTATATTTCTAAGCCTGGTGCTAAGACACAGGACAAATCAATAAGCCACTAGCACACATTTGTGGAGCACCTATACGATGCCATATAGTAAACTACACTATCGCCATAAGGGATTTAAACAGAACAGGAACTTATACATTAGATAGAAATAAAATATACATTAAAATACCATATTTAATTGTTGCTGTGAGCCAACTAGGTTATATTAGTCTTTCACTATAGTAAGTTTTATGTTTCAAGTTGATCTGCGGCATACTTGTATTTCAATTTATCTAACAAAAAGTCCTACTATAATAGCATTTAAGTAAAAACTTACCTTGAGTAGATATGTTCGTGTATCAGTATTCTGCTTGAGCCTCGTTCCTGTGTGAAATGGAATACTTACATAAATTAAAAATTACTTGAATTTTCTAATGGCTCTAATACTGCTATAATCTTTCTTCAACAATTTTTTAAAAGTTTTTGAAGTAGAATTATGCATAAGTGTGATGCATTTGTTGTCTATTTTTCTCCACTAAAGAAGATTGGCAACATTCATGTCACACATAAAATGGTTTAAGAGTCTCTAATGATATACAAGGTAAGATTTCCTAAGGTTGAAAAAAAATACTTCCAGGCTTTTAAAACAATGCATAAATACTGTTGGTTTTAGATTTCTTATTGTATTGGTCCATGTCAGTTCTCCCCTCTTTATGTGGCTTTGAGTGCATCTCACTTCCTCCACCACCTTTTGCAACATAATAGTTAAAGGATTTCATACAATCCCTGGCATCTGTAAGAAACATTTCTTTCTTTCTTTCTCTCGTCAGCTCTAAAAGCTCAAGCATTTGCCCACTTTCACACATCTCCCCCAGGGATGCTGCAAGAAACAGGAGGATGAGATGATTTTGTCTTTTGTTTCCTAAGTGTGGCAAAACCCTTTCTGGCAAAGAAAATGGGTGGAAAGATAAATGAAATGCCAGGAAACCTTGCTGCTTAGCTCAGCTCATCTGTTGAGAGAGACAGAGACAACATATACATTCACATGTTCTGGGCCTTTGCTGAGGTTTACATAAACCTTTATACAGCTATTCCATTGCTTAGTGAAGGCTATTAGTGATATGCATTTCCTGCATATGAATGGAAGGAATTTATATAATACCTTATTTGGCTTCAATAAGGCAATGTTTTTTAGAGTTTTCCAAGTCATACAGAGTTTACTTGATAGTGCTGAAAGTGGTCCTCTCTTGGCCTGGAATCAAGAATGACTTTTTGTCTTCCTCTTGACCTACCTACAAATAAGGTGGTGGTCCGTCATTTAGATGGCATCACGTGGCTTCAAAAGAGGGCAGGTGTGCAACACTGTACTCCAGCCCATTCTCACCCTCATCTCATTATTGCAATTACCTTCTTCGGAACCAAAAGAACTCAACTTAAATAATCCTCTGCTGAGGTGTTTTCCAAAGCATCTTTTTCTAAAAACTAGTTCCAGGAAACACGAATTTACCACAGGCTCTTAATAATTTAGTCATTCTCTGGATAAAGTTTTCCTTTTATGTATATGACTTTATAGTACTGACATTAAGCAAATTCAGAACCTGGTTCCATTTGCCATACATAAAATGACAGAAAATAATGTTCCATTTGTGACCCTGTGCATAAATTACGTGGAGACCATGAGATGGGATTTCTGGGCTATCAAAGTTCTTATTTCCGTAAACATCTCCACCAGCTGAAGTACAAAGTACATACTATTAAACTTTTGAGTTGTGTCGTTATCTAGAGAAGACGGGTCTTGTTAAAATGTAATCTTTTCTTCAGCAATTAACTTATTACTGCCTTTAGCACACTTAGGTAAATTAACACAACTATATTACAAATATGAATATTTATCTAGGATGACCAATAAAATGAGGAGAGTTGGTCTGCCTACCTCACACTGGTCATATTGGGAGCTCCAGAATTTGCCAACCAGGGTATGGGGGAAATCTTGAGGTGAACAGAAATGGTGAAACGTAGAAGAAGGGATGGCATCTCACAGTGGAGGGGAACAATCTTGCTGTCTCTAGGAGAGTAAAGGTGATTCGGCTTCACAGAGGTTCTGACCTAGGATCCAGAGTAGGTCTCCATAAATGTGGTGAGTTAATAATGATGCTTTCCGGGATCTTCTTGTTTTCAACGATGGGCACTATGGAGGCACCAACTGTAGCGGAGGACATGCCAATAGACCAGAGGCAATAGCATCATCACACAAAGGTCAGGAGATGAGCCCCTCAATAATATGTATACAGAGATTAAAGAATATTGGAAAATGTGGTCAAAAAAATATTAAGTCTTCTTCTACCCTCAGCACTCTGTTGGAGAAAAAATGAAATCTTGAGTGGGCAGAGCTAAGACTTTAGCAATTGTGTCAAGGTGGATTTCTCTATACCGAAAGTAACTTCAAAAGGGGACTAGTATGTACCACTATTTCATGGAAATTCAGACATAATTCCTTTCTGCTTCAAGCTTGTATTCTAATGAATGATACAGATCAAAAAACCAAATGCCTGCAAACTAAATCCCATATAGTTAAAAAGAACTACAATCGTTAAAAAAAGGAGATGATAGAGAATAATGGAAAATTTATTTTAGATGTGATAATCTAGAAAAATTTTATTGATAAGGTAACATTTAAGTTAGGAACCAAACAATTGTAAATATCAGGAGAAGGCCTCTGAAACCCTGAGACAGGTGAAACCTTGACATAATAGAAGGATGGAAAGAGCAAATTATAAGAGGGTAGCAAGAAAAAGGAAGAGTGCTGCAAGACAAAGTTGGAGTGAGATGTAGGACCCTATCACTGGGTAAGAGGGCGGGAGTCACAGAACATATGCAGTCACTCTGGGTGTTTGAGGGGCATGGCCCAATCAAATTTACATCTATAAATAAATACTCATGAGAAGTCAAGGCAGGCAGAAAAGCAGAGGGTTACAGTTAGAGCTTTTGCTGTCATCCAAGGGAGTTGAGGTGTCTGGACTAATGTAGTGGAAGTGAGGACATTCAAAAAGATGGCAGATTTGTGATGGGTTTAGGAGAAATGACAGGGTTGGCCAATGTGTTAGTTAGGGAGGGTAAAGCAAAGGGAGGAGCGTTTGAGAATAACGTTGCATCTCTGGTGAAAAACTAGGAAAAGAGTTTTGGGGAGAAAGGAGCTTTAATTTACATATGTTTAGACAGATGTGTAAGGGAGGCAGTTGAATGTAAAATTCTGTAGAAGGGCAGTCATAAAGATAGTCTTTGTTTGTTTAAATCTCCTTGGATTTTCTTCATACTCATGGTTATAAAGAGACAGTTTTTGCTGGTGGTGTTATTTATTTAAACATTCATTCATTCAATCAAGATGATATATTTTTCAAGGCCTTGAGTAAGGTGCTGTGAGGGTATGAAGATGAGAAATATACCCTTACAGGTAAGACTATACCAGGATATGCCTGCTTCCAGCCCTGCTTATGGGCTCCAGAGTAACATGGTCCTGGCTTTAGTGTTGCTTCGGCCAGTAACTGAGTTTTGGCCTTTTGCTTAACTTCATGTCCCTCGTATCCAAAAATAAGGACCCAAATACCTTAATTTATGGCATTTTGGGAAATGTTAACGTGGTAAACATGGGGAAACAATGACCAGCACTTAGGCAGTTTTCACTAAAATACGATTAGTGTTGTTTGTAGGAACATTTGTTTATATTTATTTTGGGGTGTGTCAAATATGGACACTGGCAAACTGGAAGTTATCCAGAAAAAAAAAATAATCAGGGTATCAAAGGATCTCAATCATAGCATGGCCAAAAAAAAAAAAAAAAAAAAAAAAACAAATAAAACAAAAAAACTGCACATTCTGCTTTGGAAAAAAAAAGTTTTAGGGATATTTCGTGGCTGCATTAAAGTGAAATTCTATAATAAACAGGAAGATGAGATCTCATTCTGAAAGCAAAGTTTAGGCACTTGGATGGTTTGCTTTATTGGCTAGTGAATTCCACAATGGGGCAGTGTTCAGGCAGAGCCTAAGAGATATTTAAGTGAAGGTAGAGGGCCAAAAATCCATATAAAGGGAGGCTGCAAAGAATGACCTCACAGTTTCTTTACTTTAATCCTAGTGCTATTTCTATCAAGGAGTTTACAAACAAATAGAGCTGTTGAAATTTAGAATAAATTAAGTGGAATACAAGGCAGTAAGAGATACAGTGTTTTCAAGAATTTTCCTTCAAATAGAGTAAAAGTCTTTTTCTCCAGGAATTCTTAGAAAAACCCGATGTGTTAAATTTGAACTCCTTTGATAAAGCCTGGTCCATGCATGCTTTTTCTTTCCCCCCGCAATTTTCTTTTTCCTTCAGTTAGATCTTTAAAGCACTCTGGTGGAACAAAGACTTCTCCAATTGAAATTTACAAGCATGATTTAAGACTGTATTTTTATTTCCAGAAAAGAATAAATCACTTAAATTTGGGGTAATCTTGGGAAAAGTACAATTATAATAATGCTCATCAAGCACCTAGATGACTACTTAGCATTTAGTAGGCCTCTGAGTGGCAGTTTCCATCTTCCTTTCCTCCTTTTGCGCTCACCATCCATGAAAGCACATGCTAATGTTTCCCTCCTTGAAGTCCTTCAGTCTTACCTAACTCATTAGATCAGTTAGTAATACTTAATTGTCTTTTAGCTTTCAATGTTTTAGGATTGTCTCCCTAACTAGACTTTTATATTTAAAAAGCCTTACATGATGCCAATAATTCAGTTAGCCATGCTCTCTACATTTGATATTTGGACATGTGATCTTATTAATGATTTTGTGCCCCTTCCCATTGCTAAAGGCCACTCTTTAAAGTGCATCATCCCAATTAAATTTATAGGGCATAT
This sequence comes from Pan paniscus, assembly GCF_029289425.2. NCBI lineage: Eukaryota > Metazoa > Chordata > Mammalia > Primates > Hominidae > Pan > Pan paniscus. The sequence goes on from NC_073266.2 coordinate 55,998,342, forward strand.
CATGGCTTATAGAATTCATAGAAAATAATATCGACATTAAGATAATTCAGGATGTATGGCCCACACTTAATATCCATTACAGACAGACTGTATAAATGATCCAGTTGGGGTGTATTTTGAACATGGTTTCAAGCTATGAACTAAACTCACTGTCAATTTTGTGGAAGGTTTTCCCAATTCCATGCTGCAGCAACTTACAGGAGGACCAACTTATAATGAAGTCCCGGTGCTACTGCCTCTTGTCCTCCAGGAATTCAGATCCTGGGCAGAGGCCATTATCTTCCTGAACTATCACCCAATATTCTGAATAGAAGGTTGAGGGCACATGAATAATGCCACACTAGCAGAGGAGTGTCTGTGTTCCCAAGCTTACCAATTCCCATATGCCTCCCTGTCTACCTGTTGTGGCAGAGCTGCAGCAAGAAGCCAATTATTTCAGAAGGCTTTTGTTTTGCAGTAAGGCAAGTTCACTGACTGCTGCACATTAATTCCTGGCTGTAGATATAATGGCCACCTGGTTAGTTTCGTCTACAAATGTCAGCCCACAGGAAAAAACTCTAATCCCCAAACTCTAACACTATTAAGCAGAAAAGATATTAAGGCTTGTGTTGGACCTGATTGGAGAGTAATTATGATTCAATCTAACAGAAGTCTTCATAGTGAGACTATCTGACTTCCTTCCATGGTGCAGTAGCATCTTGTATTGTGAGAACTCTAGCAATGAACAGTGTTCAATGGAGAAGACCCGTATGTGATCTCCATGATGGAAGAGAAAGGGCCTTTGCTCAAATATCATCCTATAGAAAGAATTCCCATTGAAAAGAAGACAGAGTCTCAGAGTCCTGAAGAAGATAGGTCATTTGAAAATATTTTTAAGATTATGCATGTTTCAACTTGTTTTTCGTCACTGACTCTATCAAGCTCCAGTTAGGAAAACAGAAAGCACACCAGTTATTTTAACTAATAGAATGTAATAGTGCAAGTTAATTTAAACAGTACCAAAGGGGCCGGGCGCGGTGGCTCATGCCTGTAATCCCAGCACTTGGAAGGCTGAGGTGGGGGTATCACTTGAGGTCAGGAGTTCAAGACCAGCCTGTTTACCGTGGTGAAACCCCACCTCTACTAAAAATACAAAATAGCCAGGTGTGGTGGTGCATGCCTGTAATCCCAGCTACTTGGGAGGCTGAGGCAGGAGAATTGCTTGAACCTGGGAGGCAGAGGTTGCAGTAAGCCTAGATCACACCACTGCACTCCAGCCTGGGCAACAGAGCAAGACTCCATCTAAAAACATAAAGTACTGACGGAATGAAAAGACAAAAAGGGAACACTGACATAACACAGAAGTAGATACTAGAGACAGTTTTTGCTGGCAACATTATTTATTTAAACATTCATTCATTAATTCATACAATCAAGATGATATATTGACTGGAGCAGCTTCCACTCTTAGGCCTTAGGGAAAAAAAAAAGTTAGAGGTTGTTAGAATCCAGACAATGGGAGGAACTCACAGAACTGGAACCAGGCTTCTGAGGAGGAGACACTACATAGCTGCTGCCTCAGAAGTTGTGAGAATGCCCCTGGCAGGGCTGGGACACAGACCTTCAAGGAGCATGCTGGAATCTCTAAAGAGTCACAGGGGGGCTAGCCCAGGAGTGGAGATAAAAAAATATGAATTTAAAATTAACTGCTATTGCAACCAAATATGCATATCAGAGTATGCTCCTAGAAACAAACAACAGCAACAACAAAAAAAGCAGCGAGAGCTTCTTCTCCTTCAGCCTTTGTCTTTCTCTTGGTCTTTCTTTTCCTAGGAGAGTAGGAAGCTGGGTATAGAGATGAAAGACAATAGCTTAAGAGCCAACACAGGAACCATGTTAAATTTACTCTGGAACTTCACGTAACAGAACCTCAAATATTCTTCGATACAGGCATTGCACTTTACCCATATGGAAAACAAAGCAGAAATGTGTAACCTGACTGGTTCAAGTATTCAAAACCTGCTGTCATGATTCTGCTGTCATTGAGCCTATGGCTCTTTCCTCTTATCCAAGCTTCTGAACAGAACCCTTTTGTTTGGTGAGAATTCATGTGATAAGATTGAGGAAGAAACAGTTCACTTTGCATTTTGCAAGCAAGATGCCAAATCCCCAAAGACATCTGCCTCTTTTGCAGGTCCTCTACACTTGTAAATAGACTCTCTTACATACTGCAGTCAGTAAAAGCTTGATTTCTCTTTTGAGATATAAAAAAGAATTCTGAAATAGTCATCAATGTACTTTTATACCTATTACCATTTGGAGTGTTGAGGCAGAAGGGCTGAGAACTTCCTGCCCATTCAATTTGATAAGTGGGGAACTTGAGTCTCTAACATTCCGGCCACTTACATGAATCACTTAACAAGTACATGAAAGGGAGATGGAGAGTAAATGGTCTATCAGAGATCAATCCATACATTTAGTTCTCATGCCATTGTACTGAAATTATTCTTTTGTTTTTGACATTCTATTTAAAAAGTCCATTAAATCATAATGCCCAAAGTAGAGAAAAATATCCCTCTGTGCTCTTGTGTAAAGTATAGACAAGTATAAAGCATGTTTAGGAAGTTTGACTGGAGTTTTTTCTTCCTTTTTTAGTAGAAAATTATACCAAAAAGTTTAGAGTTATTTAAGAAGAATATCCCTTTCTCCCCGCAAAAAACGTGACATATTGGAAAAGAAGCAAGTGAATCCAATAACAAGGACAGGGTTTTTTCTGTTTGTCCTTTCCTTCAAGTTAATACTATTTACATATTCCCTAATTTTATGATAGAGATTTTTTAAACATATTAATAGGTCAATGAATCCATGCTGTTAATGGGGTGGTACTTAACTCAGTCTTTATGGGAGGGTTTACTTGGATGGTGTAGTATTGCTATAAATGCTGCTACTGAAGAGATTTGTATCCATCGATTGGTACTTTTAGCATGTTGATCTGTCAAACAGATAAGGGATTTTTAGACTTTTCTATTCAAATTAAGAATTAGGTGGGATGAACTTTCTGATTTCCTGAGATTCAAACCATCTTTCTTGCTATTTTCAGTCCCTCCCTGAGGTGTTGGTTTTCATACCTGGGCCTTGTCATTTACTTTATCTTTTCCCTGGAATGTCTCCACCAATATTCTCTACTTGGCAACAAATCCACCTTATAGCCCAGTTCCTTTATGATGTCCTTCTACATAATCCATTTAGTTTCCATAATCCATTGTCCTCTCCCTTTTTAGAAATTCTCAAGAATGATACACCTTGTCATTCATTGTTGCTATGACCTCATGGCTGTTTAATGTGGCTTGCTGCAGGGGCTCTGAATGCCTCAAGAACCAAAGGCAACATTTTCTTTCCATCTCAATCTTCCATCTCCCATTGTGCAGCCTGATCAGTTTGTGAGAACCAGGTATACTCTGAATGCTTCCTTGCTTGAATTGCCAGTGTGCGTACAACATAACATGAACAATTTCCTGCTTTTGTACAGCAATTTACAAATTCCAAAGTAGTTCTAGAAACATTATTTTCTTGAATAGTATGGGAACTATGGACAGTAAATACTCTTATTTTCCTATAATTAGAGATACTGGGGCTCTGACTGATTAAGGAAATATCCTGTAGTTACAGTCAGCAAATGAAAAGCTAGAAATAGATATTAGAGGAATCTCAAAAAATATGTCCAAAAGTCTTTTGGTTACACGTTTTAAGATGTATTTCTCTATCCCTTATCTTAGGAGAAATTTACTGGATTAATTCTAAATGAAAGAAGGAAAATAAGAAACAAGGCTGTAATTATTTTCAAAGCATGTTTCTACAGATTACCTTCATCAGAACATTCTACATTTTTTAATTTAAAATTTAGGTCTCCAAGCCTCCACAGCAACCTGATGAATTATATCTGTTGGAACAGAGCCTAAGAATCAATATTCTATATCAAAATTTACTGATATGGGAAACCTCAGCGATTGAGACAAAATGTCTGGGTGGTTATAATTTGCTACCTTTTGAGTCCAAAAAGTGAAGGAATATTTTCCTTTGCAACTCTGTCTAGAACAAGCATTCTGAATTTCTATTTTCTCAACATTCCATCTCCTCTATCACTTACAAGCATCATTTTCATGAACTGAGTATAAAATAGATATAAAATGCCTTCTAAAACTTATCGATACATCTAATTGTAGTCATCAATCCGTGGGGTATGTTTAAAGATCATAAGTTAGAGGGCAGAGGGTAGAGCAGAAAGCCATAGGTGACAGAATATTATATTTTGCCAATGCAAAGGGCATGTTATTTTAAGAGCACACACTATTAATGAAAACTTTTCTACTTTCTTCTTGTATACATATGTGCAGAGGCAAGTTGGACTAAAACTAGCACTGTTGCTAGAAATGCACCTCCTGAGACGTGGGTAGTCCTCATTTTGTGAACAAATTCAGAGAAGGCAGTGCTACCATCATGAATGTATGGAAATGCCCATTTTATGGGAAATAGCTTGGGTGTGCATGGAATGGGTTACATATAGAATGCAGTGTGTCCAGGGTAGCTAACTGTAAAGCAAAGACAAGACACCACCAGGAAAGAAAAAAGACCAAGACTACAACAAAGATCCAAGGGCATCCTGAATATCTCAGTGTGAGAAAATCCATCAATCACACCAACACTCATGAGTACCTTTATAATATCATTAATATGCCATCTTTCTAGGCATCTGTATGTGTATACACACAGATACACATATACACGTATTTTTTCTTATTTCCAAAGTCATAATTCATTCTACTACTATTTATCAAGTGCCTATAATGCCCAAATATTCACTTTTCTCCATATTTTTAGCCCATTACTTTTCATTTTTTTCTTCTTTCCTGTCATGTTTCTGGAATGTGTAACATGCTGTATGAACTAAAGCAGGTTGTATTGGACTACATAACTCACTATAGTTTCAATCATATGTACAATGCTTATTTGGGGGTTCTACCCAGTAACAATTCTGGCTTCAGAATATATTGTTTTCAGAGTCTTCTGACATTACTCAGACATGCTGGTTGTACATAAAATATGTCTGGGCTTGAGAAGGCTAAATTGCATATAAGCTCAAATTCCTCTTTGCCCTTATGTTTAAACAAAAATAACTATCTTATTTCCAGATCCAGTCAGACCACAAGAAAAACTACCACTTCTTGCCAAGTAGCAAAGGACAGATTGGTAAGAACAGAGTGGGGGAAAAAAGACAAAACTTATTTTCCCTCTCAGAACAAACAAAGCAAGGAATCCAGTTGGAAGGCAAGAGGCATTGCTTTATAGACTGGGACAAGGCTGAAGCCAGCTTCCCCATGGCTTGATCCTGTCTAATCAGAAAACAACACTTACAAATACCAGACAATACTGACTGTATTAGTTAGGATTCTCCAGAGGCAAAGAATAAATAAGGGGTGTGTGTGTGTGTGTGTGTGTATGTGTGTGTGTGTGTGTGTATGTGTGTAGAGAGAGAGAGAGAGACAGAAACAGACAGAAACAGATCTAACAAAATGAAGTGACTCACACAATTATCAAGGCTGAAAAGTCCCAAGATCTGTAGTTGACAAACTGGAGACCCCTGAGAGCCTATGTTTAGCTCTGGTTTGAGGTTGTAGGTCTGAGAACCAAGGGAATCAATGATGTAGTAAAGTCTACTTTAAAAGCTGGCAGGCTTGAGGCCCAAGAAGAGCTGATGTTTTAGTTCTAGTTTGAAGGCTGGAAAAGAATAATGTCTTGGCTAATGCAGTCAGGCAGGAGAAGTAACCTCTTACTCAGTCTTTTGATTCCATTCAGATCTTCAATTGATTGGATGAGGCCCACCTACTTTAGGGAGAGCAATCTGCTTTAGATTAGATAGATTCTAATCTATCTGTAGATTCAAATGTAATCTTAGAAACACCGTTGTAGACATACCCAGAATTATGTTTGGTTAAACATCTCAGTACCTTATGGTCCAGTCAGGTTGGCACAAAAACTTAAGCATCATACTGACCTGGAAGTCAAGGTTTCCAGCAAATTGGAGACTTGAAGGTAATTTGGTCTAAATCCCCACTCAGGACAGATTTATTTATTTTTTTATTTTTATTATTTACTTTTTTTGCCTCTGCAAGTGAATGTCATGTAGATTTTTCACGTGCATCTCACATTATACTTTCTCAGGTGGCCCACTCCGTTTTTGGAAATTTAGACTGAAATATTTATTAATGTCTGATCTAGTCATTTTCAAATTTCGACACTCTTGTTCAAATACTTCTTCAGCATGAAGTGCTTTCCCAACTAAGTCTTTTCTTTTGAGTCTTCTGTCATCAAGCAGTTACCAAAGCCTCTGCCTTCAGGGAGCTCACTCTAGTAAGAAACGCCAGCAATGAGTGCACAAAGGAAGAGCCATTAAATAAAAATCTGCAAATAGGTAACTAAAGAGGGCAGGAATCATTCTGATCAGAGTTCCTACATCCCATTCTTGCTATAAGCAGACTGACTCGATGTAATCAGGCACTGTATGAACTAGCACCCTGTGTGCATTTTATATTGCATTAGACAATGGCTAGAAACTTGAATTCTGAACTTGGATGACTATAACACAGGTGGAGAGACAGAGAAAGATGACATTGCAAATGCAGCAGAAGCTGTCTAGCGTATATGAGAAGCAGTCAGTGAGTGGTCAGGCTGAAGGATCTGGGGAGGAGGAAGTCATCAGTGAATGCAAGTAGTTGAGAAGGACTTTGTGCCTTAATCCTTAAAGAATGGGTATTGTTTAACTTCTTTTGAAGGTGAGGTACACATTTCTAGGAAGGAGTGTCTGTGTAAAGGGATGAGGGTGGGAATGAGCAGTACTCTTCAAGATCTTTGAATGGCCACACTCACTAGGATGCAGGCTTCTGAGCATTGGAAGGTAAATTACTCACAATTAAGAAAATGCCTCAGTCCAGGCAAAATCAGCCTCCAAAGGATTAGAAGAAAATTCTGAAGAAGTTTCTTGAGTCTAGGGATTGAAAGTATTTATTTACCCACAGTGTAGGAGTTGTTCAGACAGATATGAAACTTGCCTCCACACAGCTGTCCGCCTAATGGGCTGCATCAAGTCCCCAGTGGCTACCTCTTGGGATGAACAGAGATTTCAGTCTCTTTCTCCACACCAATTTTCACACTGCCACTGCCAAGAAGGGGGGCAATTAATGTTGCTGCTGACAGTTATTCTACTTTGGGGCCAGGCCCTTGGGACGAAAACTCTCACTGGGATACCTAAGAGTTGGATCTGAATTTGGGGGAATGAGCTGCTGGAAAGAAAAAAAAAATAGCTGTTGGCATCTTAGAAAATCTCTAAAATTAAAAAAAATTCTTTTTACCCTTTAAATTATTTAAAAGTAATTATTGAGTGCACAGCAAGTGCCATTGTCCATGCTGGATGCTACAGTGTGGAAATAAGAGAGAAGCAAAAATGTAAAAGGAAGATACACGGCCTGCTTCCAGGAAACTAGAATTCCAGTTTGAAGAACAAGTCACTGATTATGGTGCAATGCCTCAAACAGGGTAGGTGCCTTAAAAGCCTTTGTTGAATAAGTCATTGGGTAGAATCCAAAACAAGCATGTGAGAGTAGAACTATATAAAAGATTAAAAAGATCCACAACGGCTTACTTAATACCAAATTGTTAACACTGTCCCCCCTTTTTCTCTTATGTATTTCCTGGTGCTGGTTCTCTCTTGTTATATGAACCTTTAAGTGATCAAAATATCGGGCACACTCTTTCTCCCTCCTATTGCAGTGGCTGCCTGCATGAGCTTTCGCTATAAGAAGTAGATAAGGACAATTAGTTTGTGCCTCACGTCTAGTTATCACTCAGCTGAGCTGGCTGCTGAAGCTTCACGTTTTCACGTAACACTCCTGTACATATCTCCTTTTTTAATTATTTCTACAGGTTTTAATTTGTAAACTGTCATGTGAGATTTGGGGTTGCATTTTGCAGGAATAACTGATATGATTGCAAAAGCAAATTACAGCTATACCTGAAGCTTTTTTCAGACAAAAAATTATTACATATTTTCTAGTGTTGAGGGGAAAAAACTCTCTAGAACAAGCTTCTAAGCAAACACAACAATTCTGGTCTCCTGAAAATTGATATATTCAATTAAATGCTCACAATCTGGTTAGCTTTCAATAAACACCATTTAAATCCGAGACCCTCACTGTTATAAGCATGACGCCAGGTAATGAAGCTTGTATCATTGTTGCTCTCAAGATTTTCATCCAGTAATACACAGCTTTCAAAACTCTTATCTTTGAGCTCAGAAAGCAATTTGACTAATATTAGAGGGCTCTTGCAATAAATATAATCATTATTTTAACTTGATACTTCTTGTAGTCAAACCTTTTAATTTATATTCTACTGAATTGAGAAGAGGTGGGACTAACATTTTATAAAAAGTTTTTAAAATCCCTTTTCTTTATAGAGAGATTGAGAAATGTGACATAGTTATGGCAGATATGCTTAAAAGCACAAGAGAACAAACTATTTTTAGAAATGTTGATTGTTAATAAACACTGAAATTTCAGACCGTCACAAACACAAATATAATTAGTTACTTTTAGTAATAATTATATAGATCTGCTATACACTCAAGCATACATATATAGGTATTATATATGTGTTTATATGTGTGTATACACACATATAAACACATATATACACATATAAACACATATATACACATATATGCTAGTTACAAATTTTAAGCTGAAGAATATCATATGTGCTAAATAATACTAATGATTTCTATGTCAGAAAGATTAAGGTCCAGTTATCATAAGTACTTGAAAGTAATGGAATTGAATCAAACTGCCCACAAGTCTGACTTCATTAATTCGCAATGTCTTGCCCTCTAACTAGAGTGAATTGATGTTTTTGTTCTAGTGTGTTTAATCAAATGCTGAAGAAGCAAGACAGAAGATAGGATGGAGAAGGAAAAGGAATGCAGACAACTTTTACTTAATATTTTAAGTGTGAAGTCACAGCTGTCAATTCTCATTGACATTTTCCCATACTCTGCTTAATTAGTGTCTTTATTGCCATAAATTGAGTCTGTTTCTGCTTGCTAAATAAAAACTGGGAGAGAAAGCTATTTAATCTGAAATTTTTTCTCCCTCAAAAAAGACGTTAACCAGTAAGTTTAGCTAGCTCTCTTTTCTCATTGTGATCTGCTAAGCATTTTGGCATACACATGTTTATTCTGAGTAAGGTATCATGAACAACCTTGAGATTCACATCATGGAACTGTTATCAAAGAAGCACCATTAGAAGTTTCAAGCAAGGCCATGGATCCATTTCACTGTCATTCTAACAAGGCATCCCTGACTACATGATGGCAAGGAGAACAGATTAAAGTATGGGAGCACCTGGCATAGGTAACTTCTTTAATGCTTCAGAAAAAGACTTATGGACTGAACCAAAAGAAAGTATTGGGAATGATGGTGAAGAAACATCTTTAATATAGGTTTAAGATACATAACTAACAAGATTGTGACTCATTGTATACAGGGCATGAGATTTGAGAACTTATTTGTGAAGTTTCTGGGTCTTCTAGCTTGAGACACTAAGTAGACATCAATGCTTTACTCATATGAGGAATAAAGAAAGTCCTTGTGTAAACTTACCAGCAAGACTGAAAAAGTCTCCACTTAACCTCTGTGCCCTACCAAGATTGCAGAGGAGCCCAAAGGCAAGTTCAAGTACAGATTTCAATCAGTGAGTACTTATTGTGTGCTAGGGACTACATTATGGAATTACTTATAAAGCAATAGTGAAAACAAACATAGACGGTTAAATACTTTTAATTTTTCGCACGGAAAAAATCAAAACAACTGTAGAAATGTGTTCAAGTGGTACCAGCATCAGCAGGAGCTTCATACAAGAGCTGAAATTTTGAAGTAACTTTCAATACACTAAGAGGAGCAGCCTCCTAAGTAAGCGTGGGCCCACAAGCAAAGGCTGTGTGGTACTCCAGAACAGCAGAAATTTAAATCAGGGTACACCTGGGCATGGATTCTGGCCCTTTCTCTCTAAGTGCCCCTGTTCTGGTGTCTGTTATGAACAGAAGTTTTGTAAATTAAAGCAGGACAACAGTGTCCTTCATGTGGTTGCTGGATAGAACACCCCACCAAACAGAAGCAAAGATGGGTTAGTCCATTCAAAAGATAGATCAATAAGTCCATGAATACAGAGGAGTAAAAGGCATGAGGTTGTATAATTATGATATATGCACTTTTCAGTATGTATATTACATTTCAATAGAAAGATGTAAAAAGTATTCTAGTGTGAATGATGAATTACATGGTCTCTAGGAAGGCAAGGACTGACACTTACAGATCACCATATAGTTTAGTACTTAATGGAATAGGCTAATTTTTCTAATGAATTAGCCCATTTCCCCGTCATTTCTTCTCTTCTATCCACTACAGTTCAAACCATATTCTATGACCAGAGCTTAGTAAATGCCTATTGAATTGAATTTTACTACTGTAGACATTAAAAAAAGAAACTTTGGAAAATAAGAAATACAGTAGGATAGAAACACACTAAAAACAAATTAATTCAAACATTAATATAGGGAGCCACTTTTCTTAACATGCTGAATTCTAGAATTTTAATAAAGTGTCCATGAGGCAATGACTGGTTTCTTATTCCATCCATGTTCCTCTGCTTAGATCAACAATACTAGAAATGTCTCAAAAAAGTGCATTTTGTGAGTTTCCAATGACTTACTTGCCCACTCATCTCATTATCTGGCAGGCTGTTTGTCTTTCTTTTTTTCTCCCATCTAACAAATGTAAAACCTCCAGTGTTTTCTATACATATCCTTTTTGAAAATGTTTGTTTCTATTAGTATGTGGGTGCATGTTTCTCTAAAATATAGCCAGAACCCATTAGACTATGCTGTCATAGTCGGTGGTAGGATTTTGTGTCATTTCCCTTTTGACTTGAAAAATAGCATTTTGAAAAAAATATTTTTCATACACGACATTTTTCTCCCTATTCACTTTGATAGCACCACCTGCTTCGGGAAATATATATTTTCCACAAACCACTGAAATGAACTAATCCATTTTCACTATGTGTCCTTTTTGGCAAAATATCTACAGAATTTGCTTCCATAAAGATAAATTCTGTTGCTTTGCTTCTGTCTTTTCTTTCTCTCTCTCTCTCTCTCTCTCTCTCTTTATGAAAGCAAAATATTTTTTTTCTTGTGGGGAAATACATACAAAAATAAAATAGTAAAAATTAAAACCAATGAGTGAAATTCTAATTTTGGACAAATTTTCTCTCTCTCTCATTTTTTTAAATTTGTAAATGAAAAGTTGAAGGCAACTGACCCTCAAGTTTCATTTTCTTAAGATTAGGTGATTTTTTGCTCATTTTATTTTACCTGGAATCAGAGGTAGAGGTAATATGGGCTTTTTGATGTTCTAATGCTGATATGGTCCAGTATTATGTAATATGTGCAACTAGTGGTACCATCAAACTTGTAGGTAATTTTCCCATGTCAAAAAGAAGAGGTTGGGATCCTCTCTTTGGAATTTTAGGTATCCTAATGAAGGAGCAGGAATCGAGAGAAGGGAGGCCGGGCAGGGCTCAAGTAGACTGTATTTCTTACAGGCCATTCAAAGGGGTTAGTCATTCACAAAGTCCTCTTTGACGAGGATGTGCAGATGGGCTCCCTGGGAGCCTGCACCCAGGCTGGGTTCCAAGAACTAAAAATTCACCTGGAAGTTTCCTAGTCAGAGTGGCAAAATATTAAAGGAAAAGAAGACTACACCTCAATGTGTAATGTATTTAAGAAAAAGGAACATCTCCATTTATGTTGAAATTTGAGAGGATTAATTTTTATGAAACTACCATACACCATATATATATGTGTGTGTGTAGTTTGTGTGTATATGTATATAGATGCACATATGTATATACATATATACATACATACACACACATATACATACTTATATATACGTATCACATATATATATACACACACACACATATTTTAATGGATTTTATCTGTTAATAAAGATGGCTACAAGACATACCTTCTTTGGGTATAGAGCAGAAATTATAAGTTCTAGATGGATACAGACTGAGCACATAATATTACACGTGACAAGTCCATTTTTAGAATCATCTTGTGTTGCAGAGCCTACCATCTCATAGGCATTTGGACAATTTTAATTCTGGAATACCAACCAATGCTTTGAAAATAGCATAGAGGCCTATCTTTAAATCTAACATTGCTCAGGCATTTCCTGTTGTGGTGACATGAGCAGCGTCACTTCTGATAGTGTCCCAGCTCCCTGGTAAGGGCAGTGGAAAAGGAAAGAATGAGGGGGAAAGCGTCCACTGAGCGCTTAACCGTGAACATGCTAAGCCTTTTATACGCACTGCCATTTTAAAATATCGCTACCTCAGAAGGTAGGTGTTATTATTAACCCCACTTCAGGAAGGAAGAGCTATAAACGCTAAATGATAGTCTCAAGGTCACATGCTACTAAATATCACACCCCGGAATTAAACACACACAGCTTGACCACAGAAGTTGAGGTTATAGACACTTCTCTAAACAGCTTTTCTTTTCCCTATTTCCTAAGCCAAATTCAGTGTAAGGGAGATTGACTTCCAATCAGGATTTTAGAGCTAATTTCAACCTGGGTACCATTAATCCCTCCATTGGACAACTTCATGCCCACTTGCTCACTCAATGCTATTGGCAGCCCTTGAAGTAGGGCCCCAGCTGTGGTACAACAAAACTGTTCAGTGGCAGGCTTCTGTTTGAACTGTGATCATTGGTGTATTTAAAAATGCACTGAACCAAGCGTTAGAAGTCCTGGGCCCTAATTCTGTTGCTACCATTAACTACTTTCATGACATTAGGTAAGGCATCTAATTTCTCAGGTTTAGTTTTCTCATTCATAGAATATAGAAATATTATTACACCTACTTTCAGATGAGATGCTTTAAACCAATGACAGAGAATGTATATAATCAAATATAGCAATTTCTATCAGTTATGATCCCTATTTTACGAATGAGATAACGGACCAGAGAGATAACTGATAAGGTAACAAAGCAAACTAGCAGTATAAGTATGCTGCTTATGATGGGTGGTGAGGGTTACAAAGAAAATGCCTTCCGAGCTTTTATTTATTTTTTGAGACAGGATCCTTCTCTGTTATACAGGCTGGAGTGTAGTGGCACATCATTGGCTCACTGCGGCCTCAAATTCCCAGGCTTCAAGCAATCCTCCCAGGCTAATTTTTAAAAATTTTTGTAAAGATCGTGTCTCCCTATGTTGCCCAGACTGGTCTCGAACTCCTGGGCTCAAGCAGGCCTCCCACTTCTGCCTCCCAAAGTGCTGGGATTACAGGCGTGAACCACAGTGCCCAGCTAAGTCCTTTGAACTTTTAGTCCGGTGCTTTGTCAACATATCATATTAGTCCCTGAAGCCTGTGCTATTTCTGTGAGTTTAAATGAGAAAACTGGCAAAAGTTATGTCCTAATCAACTATTATCAGTCCAGTCACTGTTCAAAATATTTAACAAATGTTAGAAGATGTAATCCTGTATGGCTATCCAAAAGCAGAATTATTTTAATTCCTTTATGTGGAAAGTTTGTGGCACTCTAACCAGAACTTCAGCTGAACCATTTCTCACTGCTCATACCCTTTTTTTTTTTTTTTTTTTTAGCTTAGACTGAGGTTAGTTCGGTTCTGAGATGAAGACACCACTGCCGCTTGCTGTTCTTGAACATGCCTCTAAGTGGGATTTTCCCAAGAGCTTTCCCTTAAAGAAAAGCAGAACAGAGGGCTGGTTTTAGAAGTGGCTGCTCCACCGCATGGAAGAATCACAGCCTCTGGGGACAGGTCTCACCACAGGCTATTATTAGAACTGAGCTGTGAGTTTGCAAATGGAAAGTGAGACTCTGCTTGCATATACGTGCACACTGTGGATGCCCAGGTGCCAACGAGTGAAAGGACTCGCAGATGCCTCCTTGAACAGCATCTGTCTTCCTCTGTTCACTGGGAAGGTGTGCCACCACACTTCTATCTGCTGAGCCTGAGGAAAAAAAATTGTTTCAGAGTAGGCAGTTGCTGTAGAGCTACAGTAAGACAGGAGCAGGGGGCATCTCAGGGTGAATTTCCACTGAGGCAAAGCAGAAGACTAGGGAGGCGGAAAGAACATTAAACAGCCTGACATGACAACTGGTTTCTTGTGTGCGTGACTGTGGACAGATGACTATGCCTGTACATTCATCTGGAAATTGGACAAAGTAGACTAGGCCAACACAATTCTAATTTCCTTCCTAGGGCTAAAATTATAAATTCATATATCCTCTTGCTATCTGTTAGAGTCTTTACATCTATATCCAGACTTGTATCTACCAGTGGTGACACAGATACCTCCTGATACAATCCTTAGTCATCCAATGTATCTCTTTATCTTACCATTTTTTACCATTTTCATGACTGCAAAAGTCCCTATAAATTCAGGATTTTCCAAACGTTTGGTCTACAATTTAGCAATAGTGCATATGCTGCATGTCAATAGAGATAGTTACTTTTTCCTTCTCCCATATTCCTTACTTCACAACCATTGGATCCCCTGGGTTCTTCCTGTTAGTAGCTCAAACCTGTCTCCCTGAGCTCCCTCATCCATATAAACCCCCATTAATCACCTCCCTTGTATCGATTTAACTTACAAGGACAAATTATATTGTATAAATGCTTCCTCCTGGTCTAAAAATGTGTATTACTGTAATTCCAATAGCAACAATAATAGGCAAAATAATCTATATTTTTAAAATATTGCAAGAAGCTATTAAACTTCTTTTGGATCCTGTCTCTGACACTTATTAGCTGTGTGACCATAGCTAAGTCACCTAACCTCTCTGGACTTAAGTTTTCTATTACGTAAAATAAGGATCATGAAAGTGTCTAGTCCACAGGGAATTTGGGGGTACACGTGTGCATGTGTGGGCAGACACACACACACACACACACACACACAAAATCAGTGCATCTTTAGTTGAGAGAAAAAGAGCATATGCCTCTTTCTTTCCCCATTCTTTCTATACTTGGGAATGTATGCACTTCCCTAGACACGTTTGAGAGATAGGAAACTCTATCATTATAACTGTGAAGCACTGAGTAAACCACAAGCTATATCATCATCACTAATAATAGCTAATTACCATTAATAATGATAATACTGGCACAAATTATTGGCCTGAAAGTGAGAAGTAATATTTCCTAAGTAATATTAAAGGCCAAAGAAATTGGAAGAAAATGGAAAATAAACAAAACACTAATCAACATTTTTATGGACTGATTATGAAATCAATAACCAGACAAAGGATGTATGCACCAAGAACCAAGGAAACAAGAAAGGCCACACTGTGACATCGTTCATGTAGACTAGAAAAAGATCATTCACAGATTCCCAGCACTAGACAGGGCTTCTCAGAAGGCACCTGGTTCAGGGTCTACTCCTCAAGAGGGAGATGATTGGGAATGACAATGATCCAGGATTATTAATATTATTAGTAAGGTTACCTATTTTACCTTTATTAAACAAATTCTTGTTGAGTTTCAAACTTCAACAAGACCAGCAGAAAAACCTGGTGGGAGAACAATACATTTAGTATTGTTATTAATTTAAATATCACTGTGGTTTCAGGACATACTTCTCATTTCAGTGCTGCTGTACTGAAACCACAGTGATATTCAATACTGACCAGTACAAGATATAAATATACAGTATTGTCATTGATTATTTTTAAAGATGTAGATGAAACTTGTATTTAGATAAGTGTTGTCCTTCAAAATAGTCACGTGGGAAAGACTTGTGTTTCATTCCAAAGACGCGGCATTCTTCAAAATGTATTCAGTATCTCTATGAAAATGAACTTGAAACCGTGTTATGATCCACAGAAGAAACAGCTATCTTATTACATCAAAGTCCCTCTTCCTCAAAAATTAGTTTTACCCAAGTTTGCCAGATTTGCCTCTAAAATGACTTCTGGGTGTTTCTCAAAGAGTAAATTCTTCCTACTGAATAATAATTGGTTAGCATAGAGAATATTCTAGCAAATGTGTTACATTTTTTTTTCCCAGAGTAAATTTCTCCAAATATTTGGCACAGAAACAGCATTTTTGGAAATTCCATATAAATTTTCAGAGCAATTTTCTTGATATTTGCTTTGTTGAGAGAAAATATATGTAAGTACTGATGTAAGTGATGCATATCAGCCTTGCCTTCTACTGTAATTAAATAATTTGGTAGTTTTTGTCTCAACAAGTAGAACAGGATCTTTCCTATGAGGCAGATTGCACATTGTATATCTACTACAGTATAAGATGTAAATAGATATTAAGTACTTGTCAGTTGGCTGGTTGGTAACCCAGTTCCTCTAAATTAGTAGCTGTTATTCATGGCTCCACACTATTGGGGTCACTCAGATCCTGACGGAATTGGCTTTGCATGGGGCCCTGGAATAAATACTTTAAAAGCTTCCGAGTGATTTTAATATGCAATCAGAATGAAGAATCCCTGAGTTTCCATAGAAGTTTAATTTTCCATACTGTGGTCCCTCAAATGATTTCTTTCTAAATATCTCAAGGGCCTCAATGACTTTTTTAAAATGTAGAGATGAAAATGGTAGTAGACAGTCATCATTATTTAAACATGAGAAGGTAAATGATTGAACTATTCATTCAGTGGTTTTTGTGAAACAACATAAAAACAAATGACAACCCTCACCTTTGCCACTTCCAATAGATGAGCAAGTACTCTTGACTCTGCACTTCAAACATATTCTGAATCTGCCCACTTCCCTGAAACCTCACTCCCTACCCATCTCCAACCCCAGATTGAAGCTCTCATGGTCTCCCACCAGGCTATCAAATTAGTTTTCTAAATAGTCACTTTACATCTATTCTTGAACACATCAGTCTTCTTCATATAGCAACCAGGGGTAATATTTGGACATACATCCAATTAACATGACCAGCTCATTCCCAGTTTGAAGCTCTTAACACTTGTTGTGGTCTCTTCCTGGGATACCCCACCTCCACGTGCTTTCAACGTTCCCGTTGTCTCTGCTTTAGGGTCACTCTTCAGATAACCATAGCTGATATGGTTCTCTAAGACCAGTAACTTTTCCATGCCTTTGCTCTATTTGTTTACTTAGCACTGATTATAATCCTTTATTGTTCTCTCCCCCACCTTCCCCACATTACTAAAGTCCTTGAGGTCAGAAGCTTGTCTGACTTGCTCTCCCAGAGCTCCCATTGCTTAGTATGGGGCCTGGAGCTTGGTAAGAACTAAAGAATATTTATTGAAGGAAATACAGAAGAAGGGATGAATGCATTTATATTTTGGAATTCAAGTAACTGAAGGCACGTGACTTCCCTGGATACAGGTCACCCCTAGAAGCCTCACAGACAAATATAAATGGAGGAATAAGAGATGCTCCAGGGATATGACATGGCCACTTGCCTGGTCTTTCCTGCCATCTTCCTCATCTCTGAACCCATCTCTTTCTTGCTTCCACCTCTATAAAAAATTTCATTTTTACTCTGGCATTTGCATCGGTATTTGGTCTCTCAGCGCTGGTTTTCAGTTTCTTCACATAGATTTAGCTTATTTACAATGAACTGCACGAGGTAGGATTACAAATCTCTATTATAGCTTAGGACAAAAACCAACAAGGTCTCCCTGGTTTCCCATTATGAGGGGATTTCAACATTAAGAAATTTGGGGAAAATTGAGCAAATTTCCTTAATGGAAACTGAATACTCATAATATTAACATATTCCTAGTGCATTCCAGGATCAGAGGCTACATGGAAGCTAGCTGGGTAATTCTAACAGTTCAAAGAATGGCCAGATTACCTCTCTGATATTGCCTTACATTTAATATTTTCCTTCCATGTTCAATTTCCTTATTATAAAGGAATAGAAGGAATATTTGTATTATAGAAACAGGAAGAGTTTAGTCTATTCCTAGACCACAAAGACAAAATAATATTAACTGCAGACTTGTGTAATCAATCACATTTTCCAGCACATTAAAAGTATTTACTTGTCTAAATTTATTTTGACAATATGTGCATCTTGGACCTATATTAATCTATACATAGGCTCTCTTTTTATTTATAGGACACAGCCACAGCTGATACTGAGCCAGTATGCCTATGTACAACTTTATTGAATGTTTATGGCCAACATCCATTCTGAGTGGTTGAGCGGCCCTTATAATAGTTAAATGTTTTGAATATCACCCCTTGATACACCAATCAAGAGGTATTTATTAAACATCACTATGGGCAGCATACTGAGCCAGTCACAGAAGTTAATACAAAATAGTTTAAGACCTGGCAGCTGACCTTGATGAGATTATAAATTAGAAGTGGACACAGGATATAAAGTGTGGTTTTGCACATATACATGCGTGTGCATACACAGAGTTCAGTGGAAGACTTCATGAAGTAGCACATATATCAGCCAAGTGAATATGGGAACAGAGTCAATTCAATGCTATTCTATTCTAAAAATACTTTCGGAGCCCCTGTAAAGAGCAAGGCACTTGGGACAGTGTTCTAGAGACACCTGGATGGTGAGACACAGTCTTTCTCATCCTGGAGCTTTGGTTATAATAAGACAATAAGAGCACAGAGGCTTCGGAATGAGCACAGACAGGCATGTCAAGGACAGCTGAGGGAACGACTGAAGACTTTAGGTGGGTCCTAAAGAATGAGTGGGAATTTCATGAAAAGAAAATTGTGCCAAGAGACTTACAGACAAAGAACAACTTAATCAAAGGAGTCAAAATAAGGAAGTAGGAAGCTTGGTTGGAGAAAGTGGTTATTTTGACAGGAGTAAGGGATCTTGGTCAGGATCAAGTAGGACATAATATACAGATTGCAGAAGGTCCTAGAAATTAGGCTGAATTTAGACCTACAGAGGGAAACCTCTAGAAGACAGAAAAGTGAGAAACAGGGCCAGACTTGAGATAAAAGATCATTTCTAAAAGCTTATGCAAAAGTTAGTTTTAGCATCTTTTTCACTAGAATAGAGTCCCAGAACTCTTCACAGAATGATCACTGACGTCGGCATGATGAGCTCCAGATGGCAAAAGTGGAGAGATAGCAATAACTGCTGTGAGACTTTCAAGTCTGGTTTTAGGATATTTGGCACATCGTGGAACGTGCTAATGTATAACTCAATGTTTAAATTGTCATTTGCTATCCTTAATTTTTAAGGACAAAATAGGGGTCTGAAGCAGGAGATTTTAGAAGTAATATGAGAGTTGACAGACAAAGAAAGAGAACATTAGCCTGGCATGGATAACTTATGTATCACAAGTTACATATTTTAAGTAAATGTTCACTGGATCATTTAACTTGGCATTTATAACTTGGGTCAAAAATAGAAACTTTGTTCAGTGTGTAAGGTACAAGTCTTATCATCTTCTACAGAGAGACAGAGAAAAACCTCATCTAGGCAAGAGCAAGAATCTGCCAAATTTCTTTGACTTTGAGAAGGTTATAGACAAGGTTGACAGTGTCAATGCATGCAGCCTGATTTATCATGAGTTTTAGAAGGCCCTCAATAAAGTTCCACGTGACAGCCATCCATTGAAGGCAAGAGCTAAGGAGATCTAGGGTAGAGCATGGAAGTGAATAAAGAACTAGTTCAAAAAAAAAAAGATTAAAAAAAAAAATCTAAGGACAGAGATGCCGCTGACATGGTGAGCTACATTGCCTTCCAGATAAGTTTGATAATGGCTAAGCTTTTTTATATAATTGTGTTAGTTTTTGGAGTTGAGAGCGGCATCTCAAAATGTTTATTGTGATAGAATTGCAGAAACTGGAGGAACTAGGTGCTTAATAGCCTAGATAAGATTAATTTCAAGTTAAACTGCCCCTAGCCTGGTTACGTTTTTACAGATTGCAGCAGTATTTGATCAGAAAGGAGGCAGAAAATAAACACTCACAGTGAATGAGTAAGTTGGCTATTTAAACAGTAGAAACAATTTCAACAGCTAAGATGGGGCTAATGAACCTAAAGAAATGGGGAGACATATATTAGGCTAGGAAGCGGGATACCTGAGTTCCATCTACCTGTGAGTGTTTAAACAAGCCACTTAACCTTAATCTATAAATGAACAAGTTGGAGCAAATGATTTCGAAGGTCTCTTAATAATAATGCTATATAATACAGTGTTGATAATTGTGACATAAGAGGTTGCGTATTTACCTTGAATGAATGACCAGAAGACTTAAGGATATTTAGATAATTTAATTTCACAGTTACAGCAGAAAGAGACCCCCTTCCAGCCCCAAATCCACATAAACAGTACATAATAGAAATAATAATGAAATAAATGTCAAGCATTTTCTGTAAATTAAAGTTGTTTTTACTAAATTATGGGCCATATTTTTTGGATGTGTGCTCTGAAACAAATTAATACTGCTTGCAAGGAGAAAAAAAGGAGATGCAAGTGTCTCTAATATATTGGATACATAAAAGCTGGAGTATGCATAATCGTCTTGCAAGAGTTCTTAAATCTCTGTATATAAACTGTTTAAAAGTAAATTAAAATTATTCCTTAATGAAATACAAATCTGAAGTCACTTGAATAACTAATCATTTTATGACCCATGCAGTGAATTTTTAATGCCTACTTCTACCTGATTATTTTAGATATGTCTGTGTTGTAAATTAAAAGCTACATAAATCATTAATGTGTTGATACAGATCAGTGAACTGCTTACAGTATATGTGATTCCTTAGGACATACAATGTCTGATTCACCTCCCTCCCTTTCAATTATATGGCTGCCAGGCTCTTTTTCTCTATTCATTTTTTGCAAGGTCTTATTTGGTAGAACTGCATTCCAGGGTCTTTATCACTTTCCCAAGAGGAATTGATGTTTCCAATCAAAAGAGGGCTCACACTGCAAAAATGAACAGGTCCTAAATCCAAGAGTGTGAACACAGAATCTACGAGGGAGAAGTTTGCTTTTATTTTTGTTTTTGTTTTAGTCATCTATGCTCCCAAGAAACTGTAGCAACGAAACATAACCTCTGCACTTTTTTAGGTCATTGCAGCCTTTTTACCTTCCTTGAAAATGTCGTGCCCTTTCTGTACCTCGAGTTATGAGGTTCCTTTTGCCTAATAGGAGGGCCTTCATTTTCATCCTCCATTAATCCAATGATTATACCTTTTTCATACACTAGTTCCAGATTTACATCTTGCATGATGCTGATTAATTCCACCTATAATTTTAAAAACTGCAATTCATTCAGAACAAGTTTTGGATTAAGTTTATAAAGCCCCTGCTATGAGAAATAAATTTTTCTAGATGCTATAGAGACAAAAAGATCAGCAAGGCATCCTTCCTAGAGCATAATGGCAAATAGAAAAATGCATAAAAGTAGTCAAAAAATGGCAAATGCCAGAAAGGAGCATCAAACAAAGTGCTATAGATACTTAATTAAGGAAAAGTTAATGAAGAATTCAAAGGATGAGTAAGAAATTGCTATAGATACAGGAGGTTAAAAAAAAAAGGTGAAGGCAGGTAGTTAAACGTGACTCCAGTACAGGATATAAATTCAAAAATAGTGAGAGTTTAATTTATAAAAAGTCACATGGAAATATATTGAAATGTCTCAGATATTGGGGTTTATTAGAAGTAAAAAGAAAGTTTTTTAAAAATGTTCTTGCACTAATAAAGCTTACATTCAAGTAGATAGTGACAAGCAACATAAACAACTAATCACTAGATAATTTATCTAGTGTTGGTAAAAATAAAGGGTGAAGGGACCATAATGCCCTGGGTTTCCTATTTTAGATATCTCATTTGAGCAGAGGCATAATTGAAGTGAGGAACCAAGTTATGAAGGAAGAAGTTTTTGGTGCTTAAGGGGTATATGAGTCATCTCTCCAGTATACTTTTACTTTTTGTTTAGATGGTATCATATGCCCTTCCTTCCTTCCTCCCTCCCTCCCTCCCTGCCTCCCTGCCTCCCTGCCTCCCTGCCTGCCTTTCTCCCTGCCTCCCTTTCTCCCTGCCTCCCTTTCTCCCTGCCTCCCTTTCTTCCTGCCTCCCTTCCTTCTTTCCTTCCTTCTTCTTTTCCCCTTCATCCTTCATTCCTTCATTCTTTCTTGCTTGTTGTTGGTCATGAAACAGGAAGCATAGTATTGTAGACAGACAACGTATTCTGCTACGAATTCTGAATGCTTGACATGAAATCAGGGAGCACCCTAAAGCTCCTTTCAGCTATTGTTTTAATTAGAATTGCATATGAAAATTTAGCTGTTGTGGTAAGCTGCCAGCTACCTTAAATAAACGAATCCTATGATGAATTGATAAACTAAGAGATGAGAAATATCAGAAGAGAAATAAAAACAATGTTAATATTGTAGACATAAAACTTAGTGTTTGAAATGAAAAATGCACTAATGGACTTGATACTATACTGAAGACAGCATAAGAAAGGATCATTGATTTTATCCATATATATATCAACATAAATTATATGGTCTCAGAATGGAGGAAAGCAAATTAAAAAATAAAGTTAATGCTGTTTCAATGGCCTATGGGGCAATAGCACACAGTTTAATATAGATGCATTTGAAGTCAGAAACAAATGAGAGATAATGGGCCAATGGTACTATTACTTTCCCATATTCCGACTCTAAACTTTAAGCACTGCAGTTCCCTATCAAGTCTTGGAAGTGTCTCTCTCACTCACCCTTCCTCTCTACACTTTCTGCTCACCCCAGTCATATATTAACAAAAGATATTGATTCATATTATATTTAGAAACTCTTACGACTCAAAAATTAAGAGAAAAATAATCCCATGAAATGATGAAAGATGCAGACACTTCAGAAACAAAATATATACATGGTTAATAAATACATTTAAAACTTCTTAGTGTAATTACTTATTAGGAAAATAGAAAATAAAACTACAAGTAGACACCACAATAATCCCACTATAATGGCTAAGATTAAAAAATATATATATTTGACAACATCAAAATGCGTCATGGTTATATAGCAAAACAAAAAGACCTATACTTTACTGTTTGGAATTTAGAGTTGTACAAGAACTTTGCTAAAAGTTTTGGTGGCTTCAGTTATGTTCAACATGTATATATTCCATAAACAAGAAATTCTACTCTAAGGTATTTGCCCAAAACAAGTGAAACACGTGTCCATTAAATGACACATAGATGAATATTCACAGCAACTATATATAGAAAAAAGAAAGAGGGAATTCAAATCGTACACTAGAATACATCTACCCAACACAAAAAGGAGTTATGAGAGAACAAATGTAACATAAGAAAAATAGAGTACGAACAGGAAATTGACACACATGCATCCTATCTTATTAGTAATTACATTTTACAAAAATGGACTAAACACACCAATTAAAAAGCAGTGATTGGCAGAATGGATAAATATATATGACTTAAATATATATTGACTACAACAGACACATTTTAGATTCAGAGACACAAATAAGTTGAAAGTAAAAAAAGAAAAAATATACCTTGCAAATAATAATCAAAAGAGAGCTTGAATGGTTATACTAATACCAGACAAAATTGAGTTTAGGACGAATATTGTTAGTAGAAATAAAGAAGGACAATTTATAATGATAAAAGAAAAATTCATCTGGAGGAGATAACAATTATAAATAAATCAATTACATGTAACTCAGTGTAATATACCATGTCAATATAATTTTTAAGAAGAGACACACAGTCATCTCAATGGAAACAATAAAGCACCTGACAAAATCCAACGCCTTTTCTTGAAAAAAGTATCTAACAAACTAATAACATAAGGGAGCCTCCTAAATTTGATAAAGGCCACCAATGAAAAACTCACACCTACCATCATGTTTATCAATAAAAGACTTAAATATTTCTTTTCAGATCAGGAACAGGAGGACCAAGATGCCCACCCTACTTACTTGTATTTAACACTGTATTGAAAGTTTTGCTCAGCGTAATTAAGCAAGAAAAAGAAATTGAAGGCATTCAGAGTAGAAGGCAAGAAGCAAAATTAACTTTATTCTCAAATGACATAACCTTTTTCTTAGAAAATCTTAAGTACTTTATAAATAAACTACTGAAACTAGTAAACAAGTTTAGCAAGGTTAAAAGATAAAGGAGCAATATATGAAAATCAAGTGTTCTTCGTATTGTAGCAATGGCTGTCTAAATAAAAAGAAAACAATTTTATTTAAAATAAAATGAATAAAATACTTAGGAATAAATTTAACAAAAGAGGCAAAAGACATATATTGAAAACTACAAAACACTGTTGAAAGAAATTAAAGAAAAGCTAAATAAATCAAAGAACATACTTTTTCATGAACTGAAAGGCTTACATTATTAATATGAAACTTTTTTCCAAATAAATCCCTATCAATATCTCAGCTGCCTTTTTAAAGAAATTGACAGGCTAATTCTAAAATTACTATGGAAATGCAAAGATCCCAGAATAGTCATAACAATCTTAAATGAAGAAAAAATTTCTTCTCAGTTTGAAAATACACTACAAAGCTACAACAAACAAGAGAGTACGATACTGGCCTAAGGACAGATATTTGTATTAATAGGACAGAACTGAACTTGCAGAAATAAATTCTCACATTAATGTCAACTAATTTTCAATGACTGTACCAAGATAATTTAATGGAGAAGAATATTCCTTTTTACAACTAGTGCTGGGAATCTGGATATCCAAATGCAAAATCTTAACTTGGATCTCACATCACATACAAAAAGTAACTCAAAATGGATCATAGACCTAAATGGAATAGCTAAAATGATAAAACTCTTGAAAGAAAAAAAGAGAAGTACATCATTGCTCCCTTGGATTTTTCAAGCCTTCTTAGATATAACACCAAAAGCACATACAACAAAAGAAAAATAATGAAATTGTACTTCATTTAAATTTAAAATATTTATAATTCAAAGGATGCCATTAAAAAAGTGAAGAGACAATTTATAAACAGAGGAGTTTTGCATTATAAATTTAATTTATATGTAATTCTTAAACAAAATTAATAATAAAAACAAAATAAAAATAAAAACAAAATTAATAATAAAAAACATAATTAACATGATTAAAACGAATTAGAAAAGTGGTTTTCTCTTGGTGAGTGATTCAACAGAAATGGGCATGAAGGAAATTTCTAAGGTGATGGAGATGCTTTGTATTTTGTTAGAGGTATATGTTATACTAGTGTATGTATTCATCAAAACATCAAAGTGTACACTTAAGTTTGTGCTTTCCTCTGATTGTAAATTTTATACAAAATCAAAACTGTACACACGCATACACACACAATTATAGACAGTCTCCAATTCACAATGGTTTTATTTAGGATTTTTTGACATTGCAGTGGTGCTAAAGCTGTATACTCCTCAATTTACAATAGGGTTACATCTTGATGAACTCATTATAAGTTAAGGATCTCACCGCAAAACATCTGTAACATCTGTACTGAGGTCTAGTTCACAGGTTGGCTTTTTGCTGTGAGATATAAAAAAAATTACCTACTTTCTGTGTTCTAGAATTGAGAAACAAGGCAAATATCTTGAAGTAATGGAAGAGAGGAGCTAATATGGGAAGAACAAAAGAATGTACTTTGTAATAATAGATTGGAATTAGAGATATCAGTATGAGTTTATGTTTTAATGTATGTATGTAGAAACATAATTATGCAAATACAGAAATAAATCTGTATGTGTGCCTTCATGTATGTGCATCATACACATAGCTTTAGCTATGTCCATTGAAAAGGCCAGGGTCTAGAAGCAAGGGCATTTCAGTAGTAATGAGCACACTTAGCACCAGATTTGGGTTTCTAAATTCCATTCTCCATTAAATAGAAAAAGATCTAACGGGAGAAAAATTCTAATTCGAAGGCTGGGGCAGGAAAAATACAAGATAAAAGTTGAATATTGTATTGCATCAGAGAATAAGGGCATACTCAAAACACAATGAAAACGTTTCAAAGTGACATGATAGTGACTTGAAGCGGCTCACAATGGCCAGATCTGAGAGAATATAAAAGTCAAAATGTAAATGAATCATGAATTTGATTAAAAGCATATTGCAAGTTTAAAAGTATACCAAAATAAAACTTTATTTAAAAAATAGACAAGTTTGAGATTTGAGAGATGATGAGTGTAATCATAGGTAAAGGATATTCAGAAGAGAGAAGTTATTAGTAGGAAAGGACAGATGTGTATGAGATTTACAAAATTAATTGTTTATTATTTCACTCAGTCATTCCACATTTTCAACACTCGTTACTGCTCCTAGTTTTTTTTAATAAGCATGCAAATGTAAGGAAGATCTAAATGCATAGAATACCCATCTTTCACCCCTTCCAATTCCCTTTCATCCCTAACAAAACAAAGGGGATTTGCCTCAGATGAAAAGAAAGCCAGTGGAGCAAAACCATTAACAGACAAAAGCCACTGGTCTAGTGGGAAAATATGTATAGAATTATTCAACAAAGATTTATTGAGCACTTACAATTAGCCAGACTCTGTGTTAAGTGCTGGTTGAATAGCAGTAAACAGAGTCCCTGCTCGATGATACTGGGTCACATCTAAACTTGATCTTCTTTCATTCTGTCTCCCAAACCCTGGCAATATATCTTCATTCTCTCCTCCAAGGGCAGAGAAAAGCTGGGCTTGGAGAGGACTGGCTGTGTGGCATTTCAGCTCCCCCACCCACCTTACTTTAGTGTGCCAGGCTAATTGGCAAGTCCTTGTCTTCTGGAGGTCAGTGCTAAAGACACACCAGGGTGTTTTGGGCAGACAGGAGCATCAGCCAGGTTGCATTCTTTCAAAGGGTCTGACTTTGAGGACAGGTTTGATTAAAGTGAGAAATAATAACAGCACTTTAGGGCAGGATGAAAGACGACTGCACAGAACAGAAAAGAGAATGGAGGGTGCAGGTCAGACTTCCTTTTTGAGTTTCCCTGACTGATAGACATGTTTCTGGAGAGAGGACAAGATCAGCTACTTTCAAAGGATAGCAGTGTTTTCTTTTATGGCTTCTTTCCCAGGAAGAAGCAGTTGCAAACAACCACACTGACATCTTCCTCACCCTGCGTTTCACTATGGAGCACCTGCCCTTCACATTCTACCTTGTATGGAGAGGAAAGTAGATAGCATTTGCTGGAAATTTGGTTCTCATGGTTCCCCTTTAAGTTTTAAACACACACACACACACACATTCATACTCATATTCTATTTAGATAAGTTTTGCTTTTGGGTGAAGAAGCTCTAAGTCTTTATTTCAGAATAATGCCAGCCTCAATTTCATCAAAATTATAATATGTACAAAGTTTGGCCTAGATGGTTTTTCACCTCTGTTTTTTTTTATTTGTTTATTTGTTTTTGTTTTGTTTTATTTTTCCTCTCCTATCTTTTTAGATCCTAAAAATGCATTAGCAGTATATTTTCTGTTGTTACCACAAAAGCAAAAGCAAACTCACTAAGGCATTACTCAGAGCCAGCTCAATCTAAACATGAATTATTAACAAAGGATCCAAGGTTGCACTTCAAGAATTCCGTGATCCCTCTGAAATTGGGTCAACATGTTGTATTTATTTGTCTGATGGGGAAAACTCTAGCTTACACTTGTGATGGTAATTGAGTGGTTAAGAGATGGGTTTTGGAGGTGAATGCATAGTTTAAATTGCAGCCCCACACTTTACCAGCTGGGTGACCTTGGGCTGGTGACTTACCAGCTGCTTTGTTCAGTGTTCTCAACTGTAAAATGGGAATAGTAGATTTGTTGTGATGATTCATAAGAGTTAAATGTGGAAAGTAATTAAAACAGTGCCTAGCAAATAGTAATCTATAAATAAATGTTAGTTTTAATTATATTTTCATTTTATAAATGTCTCATAGGGATGCAAAACTAATAAATAGTTAAGAGCCACTGATGTGAATAGAAAGATAATTTATTCATTGCCCAAATGTGCCTTCAGTCCCTAACAGATGCAAAGATTGAGACTGAAGAAAGAACTTGTACATTTCTTTTAAGGCACATTCCGGTCTATCATTTCATTTTATTCCAAAAACCTCTAGAGAGCTGGTGGCATGTAACCATTTAAAGGAGCGGTATCCAAAAGACAATGCATTAATTTCCTTCCCTCTTGGTAGCCAGTTATTTAAGGCAAAGGCTTGGGGTTTGTTCTCCCTGCAAAAGATTTGAATAGTACTCCTTGGCTCCAAAGGCAACAAAATAAACCCCTTCTAACATCATAATTTAAGAAGAGGATGGAAAATGATTAATAAGAAAAATAGATCAGTTATCAAGTTTTTTACTGTATCAATTATGGGTTAACCTTTCTCAGGGGGAAGAAGGAATGCCCTGGAAATAAATCATCCTAGTTATGTCAACACAGTCACATTACACATGTGTGCATACACATATACATACACACACATATGTATACACACTTATGCAAGTACACACACACATACACATACTCTCAAACACACACCCATGACAATTGGCAAAGAGAATTAAAAACAGTTGAATGTCAGCAAAGTTACAATTAGATTGCTGAGGACATTGTTTACAGAAAAAATAGCTTTTTATCTTTATTGTCTAAACTGGTGAAGTCCTCTTTAAACTCACGTGGGCTCACAGGCATAGAATTTGCAGATGAGATGGAGAAATAAAAGGAGCCATGAAAGATGTTACTTCATCTATTATCCATTCCAGGTCACTCACATTGTGAGATATCCAAGAACCAAGGGAAAGGAAGAAAACAAGGAAGAGGAAAATAGGAAGAAAAGGTGGAGATGAAGGAAGTTGGGAGAGGAGAAGGGAAAGGAAGACAGAGAGAGGGTGGAATAATTAAAGAGGGAAAGAATGGAGAGAAAAAATATAAATCCCAGTCAACTTCAACAAAACAAAACAAACAAACCTTTTTAGGTTATTTTGTTTTGTTCTTGGTGCAAAATAAACAAATAATGAAGTATATTGGTTGCCCAGGTTTCATGGGAATAAGCAAATAGGCTGGCTGCAGATTTAAGAAAGTCTAGGCAAAGCTAGAAAATGCTTGAAAGTGAGCAAAACGGTGCAGAGCTTTTGTTCATTTGAGGAAATAGTTGATTCTTTGTTTTGTTTCAGAACCATCATGGATTCTACTACCTCTTTTGTCTTGGCAGGTCCATAATATTTCTAGGGGGCTCTGGTCTGGCTCTGATCAACTGGGGCCAGTAGGTCAACTATATCCTCCTTTACTCTCCACTCCCTTCCCATCAGTTCCTCTCACCACAGGAACTGAATGCTCCCCATTAATCTGTCCCCCTTACTGTTTCCCCATTAATGTGTCCCCCAACCTTATCTCCTTAACACTCAGACAGGCAGCCTGTCTGAGCTCACCTCAAGCAGATGGGGCAATAGGGCTGACCCCCTCCATGTGCTTTCAGGGAGGAAGGGCCACAGCAGCAACCATCTGTGCTGAGACCAATCTGCCCTCCCAGAATGTTGCAGTGGTGACCTGGCTGCCTGGTCAGAGGTACGTTTCTGTCCCAACACGTAGTATTTACATTTTCCAAGGACTCAGTGTTTCTCCAATGTATGGATGGCAGTGAGGCACAGGGGTATCTCACTCCTCACAGAGGGACGCTGAGCTTTTCCTCACACTGGGAAACAGAGGCCAGGTCACCTCACCTTTGATGTGTTAAAATCTAGGAAGGCCATGAGGGTTTCACGTGGGAAGGCAAATGGCCTGGCTAGAAGGAAGGGCCACTGTTCAGATTCTACCACTGAGAGGCGTGGGCCCTGGTGAGGGTTGGACTCGCCCTCCTCTGTGTCTCAGCTTCATATTGCTACAATAGGAACTCCCGTGGCCTCTCCCTACACAGGTTCTATAGGTAACATGGACAGGTATGATTACCTGTTTAATGAAACCTTCACAAGAAACAGAAAAAAATGAGTTAAATATATCATAGAGATAATTCAATTACTGCCATTTTCTATCTTTCTTTGTTTCTCATTGTTCTCTTTATTGCTTGTTGTGGAATTAATTTTTTTCTGGCATTTGTTTTTACAAAGTAAGCACTAGGATAGATCATGTACTAGAAACTGAATATTGAAACTTGAAAGATACATGAGTTTCTCGAAGTCCAGAACATATGGAGCCAGAAAATTTGTTCCGTTAAGGAGGATATGACCACATACAGAGGATGCCTGGGCAGCCTGAGGCATCTGGCGATAAGTGACCATAAAACATGACGTTATTCTATTTCTGTTCCACCTTTGCTTCAGTCTTCTGAGTTATCAGTCTACAAAATAATTCCTGTCTGTTATATAATGTCCCATTGATAGGTGCTGATCTTGTTCAATTTCTCTAAATTAAAAACACATATAAATCTTTAGAGACACACGTAGCATGGTGGAAGTTTAGCCATGATAAGAATGAACATGTGGCTCTTCTGAGACAGAAGTCCTAATAGAATAGTCCCAGACACATTTTTTTCTTACAGAGAGATGTGAATCTCAAGTCTTTACAGATTATAGTACTATACGAGCACTTGCTTTCACAGTGGATTTGTACCCATATCTTCTATATAACAGAATTTTCTTAAATGAGTTTAATGCCATGACAAACATAGCACAGTAGCCCTCAAAATGTTCAAAGCATTTTAGAACAGCACAAACCCAATAAAATGATTGTGTAGGGCTGGAGGTATTTTAGCCTCAGGCATCCTAAATAAGGGAGTAGAATGTTTAATGGTTTTGATGGGATAGAAGTTTTCAGAGATGATGAAGGGAAATAAAATAATTTATTAAATAGTATAGAAGGCAATTAGAATATCTAATAAAAGGGGAAGTGTTGCTGTGCATTTCTTTGTGAGTACTTAGAGCAGGCGAGCCTGACCTTTTCTGCAGATATCTCTTATTGATTTGGGGGCTAAAGCTGAAGACACAGGAGCTGCCTACTGGGCCTGGCTGCTAGTCCAACTCCTCACTGGGAACGCTGCAGAACCATACGTGGGAATTACTGGAAAGCTCAAATTTATTATTAATACTTCATAGTCTAATGATATAAAAATATGAAAGAAAGACTTCAATTTCAGAAAATACTCTGGACAATGTTTATTATTTAAATGTGCATGAATACACTACTTCTTAAAGTCAACAGTGTAAGAAGACAGGCTAGGTTATTGTTTCCATTTCTCATCGGAGGAATATGGTAACCCTGCATGGCCACAGAAGAACAAGTACTGTGGAGCCATGGGGAGGTGGATGTAAACTTCAATGTTCCATTAAAGAACCATGTAAACTCAGTGAGTTGAGAATTTTCTAAGCTTCAGTTTCCTGATCTGCAAAATGAGAATACTGTCTGCCTTTCTTGCAATGTGGTTTTGAGTTTTAAATACGAAGGCATGTGTTGAAGTCCTAACATTTCACCCAGCAAATATTAAAAAGTGCTCAGTGAATGCTGGATTGCCCTCACCTTGAACTGTTCGCTAACCCAAAGAGTCCACACTATATGTTCTCTATTCTCCAAATATCATCTTCATATGCTAGCCTCTCATAAAGTGTTTCTGCATAAAGAAAATGGCCAGCAAAAGGAACCAAGTAGTTCTGGCTTCTCAAAGTAAACCATATTGCCTACACAAGAAAGTGAAGCAGAAAAATGAAAGTAATTTTCTGATATTGTAAGCCCAATGTTCTGTTTGAAGGACAGTAGGATTTTGATTTACTTTGATTCATGTACGTGTTTATGCAGCTCAAAATGACTAATTAATAGATTATATGTGTACCTGTGTATACATAGGTATGCAAAATACTAGAAGCAAACTAGATGAAGGTAGATCGAAATTAGAAAAGTGTTCTAAGTTATTGGTATTACTGACAAAACATTATAAACTCTTCTTTATATATATAAAGTCTTCTCTAATTTTCTTACTTCCAGTCTTTCAAAATTCAAAATTGGATTATATTTTATGCTTGTAGGGTTGTTGGGGGTTTTTTTGTTTTGTTTTGTTTTATAATACAGCTTTTCACATTGGTTTCTTTTTCTGTTCCTGCACATCTGGTTGGTTATGTCTTCAATTAAATTCCATTCCATTTGTCTTATAATAGTAATAATCATAAAACTTTTGCAGATCAAATAAAGCCTCTCCAATGAGTTGTTTCTTTTACACCCACCCTGGCTAGAGTGCAGCACATTCTGAATAGTCAATAATAATTTGTAACTACTATGTTTTACTCACAAGTACTAAAGCTCTTTTTTTAAAGGAAAGGATAGTACTGGCAAAATATATCATCCCAAGGTTGCATTTCTTTTTCTTTATTCGTTTATGCTTTTGTCCAGTGAACAAGCACTGAAACACACTGAAACAGCTACTGTACATCCAGTATTTTGTTCTATTTGAAATAGGAATTTGATCATATGGTTATAATTTTTTTAATATCGTGAATTTCATTGTTGTTTGTTTTTAGTAAATACACAAGAACTTCTTCACCCATGTGAATACTTTTCTTTCAAATCAGTCTTTACTTCGGAAATCATGTGTTTCAAACCCCTTATCTACTCCCCATCCTAATTTTTTTAAAAATCTTACAAGAAGTCAACTCTCAGGAATTACTTGGTGCCAAGGAGAGAGATACTGAGTTTTAGATCTGTAAGCAACCATGGAAATGATGTTGGTAAATTGCTTGATCACGCTGTGGGTAAATAATATGTTTGGCCAGAAATAGATATAACTGGATATCTTGAACAACAATCTTTCAAAATAAGCTCCTGAAATAAGTTCAGAACATGGTAGAAAACGGATCAGTAGAATATGTAACTAGCCTCTAAGAGAGGAATGACACTATATTAATTTGGATGTTTTCGTCCTTGTATAATCCTTCAAAAGGAGAGTAATTATGTTTCATAACCTTTATTTTTTAATTTATCAGAAGATACATGTAGCACATGGAGTCCCATTAATAAGTTGCTTAAAATTGGCAACAATGAGAAAGTACACATCTAAACATATACAACACCAAATGAAGTGACTTTTAAGGAAACAGTTTGAGGTTTAGAGCCAATATCCCACCTTAATGGCACTGTATTCATGCTATTTGCTCATTCACTCCACGAAGTAAGTGTTTATTGTTATTTTGGTTTATTTTTTTACTAGGTTCTTGTATATCTCAGACATTAGAATTTCCTGATCCTTGAGCAAATTATATTGTCATTTTAATAGTATCTTAAGAATAGTTTCTATTGACTAGATATGTCCTATAATATTTAGTGAATAAGAATCTGCCTTGCATTTTATACAGCTAGAACCTGATCATTTGGTGCTATAAATTCTCGAAATGTGTATTAGAAGTAAAGATGGATAGCTATGATAAAATTATAAACTTAGCTTGTGTAACTCAGAGATAGAGTTTATTCAGAATGCTGCTATTAATTACAACCAGCTAAAGAGTTGCTAAGAGTTCTGGAGATGGGACTAATCTCAATTTCTACCAGGTTAATCTTCAAACCATTGTTGGTTTTGCAAAATTGAGATACTCCAATATCTTTGTGTGGAAAAGAGAGAAGTATACCACAATCTCATAGAGCAAAACCAATCTTAGAGTGTATCTCATACAATCTCCTCATTTTATAAATGAGGAAACTGAAACTCACTTGAAATGACATCTCCCAAAACAGCCATCAAATCAGTGTAGCCATGAATTCAGCCATGAAGTAATGCAGGAGAAGGCAAGATACATTTCGAAAATCAGAAGCTGGAAGAAGAACTTGTGAGCAAAGAGAGGCACCTATAGCAGTTAATGAGTAAAGGGAGTTATTCAGGTACCATGTAGAGTTCCTAGGGAGTGACAAGGAAAAACATACTCCATGCTGCATAAGCTTTGTGTTCAAAGACTAGAGGATGTTCGTAGGAAGACGCATTTAGATGCATTAAATAATAGTATGTTCCAATACAATGTCTGATAATGTCTAATCCAAAGTAAGCATGATTGGTATGAGGAAAATAAAGGGATAAGGCCTAGAGGGTCATTTAAAAAGGGTGGACTTGAACTGGGCTTGAAATGTGACAAAGACTAAGGAGTGAAAAAGACTAAGTGAGCAGGGCTTTGCAAGGTGGCAGGGGAGTAACAGACAGGCAGAAAGGACTAAAACTGGCAAGTATTAAGGAATGAAGAGTTTTGGTGGCCCTTCTTGCTGAATTATATTTCAACCACTACCATGGGCAGGAGGTATGCAACCCCCTGGGATGGAAGTTCCTGGGCCATGTGGATCTACCAATGATCTGTTGCAGAAATGTGCCTTCTGTGGAGAATGTGGAGACTACAATTCTAGCCTCCTTCTATGGAGAATGTGGAGGTGCTCTTCTGCAAAGAGGGTTGGCAGATCCACATTGCACATCCACAGATGGTGAAATGTGATTCCCTAGAATTGCTAGGGAGAGGAGCGTTTCACATCTGAAGGCTCTAGTAGAGGTGCAGCAAGAGCCTTCCTAGGGCTGAAGGAAGCAGCGGACAGCAATGCTACCTGACAGCCACCCTACAGCATCTGGCTTTCTTTGGAGAGTTGCAGACTTTGAGCCTCTTACAGTTGGCCTGTCCCCCGCCAGCCCTCTCCCTGGAGTACAAGGCATGCCCTCATCCTTTATCCTTCAGTGAGGAGCATCCTAGGCTGATTGGAGGGCAGAGCATTAGCCCAGATCTCTGTGTCCTTCCCTGGCCCAGCTTTCCTTGAGAAGTGCCTCAGTCTATTATCTACCTTGGTTACCCATTTTTTCTTTATTTGTGATTCCTCTCTAACCTTGTCCTCATTGAATTAAAAACCCATTTCCATGTAAGCTATTGACTGGTTTCAGTTGTTAGATAGAAAACTGCTGATAGGAAAATGGAAGAATTTTATTTAAGATAGCCAGGGTAAAGGTAGAGAAAGGGGGTGCAAAGATATGGGGGAATCAGAGACAACATGAAGATACTTACGCAGAAAAAAACTTCTCATCCAGAGGAACTAGTAGGGTTAATGTGATGGTGGAGGCTACCGGCTGGAGAACTTTCTTCCTGTGCCAAACTGACCCACTTCAATGTGAGTTAGCAAAGGGCTTCCTTACCCAGAATTTAGATATCTGTGGCTTCAGGTCAGTGGGCTGGAGAATTGACTTGAATATTGCAAAGGAAAAGGAGAAGTTTGAGATGTTTTGTTTAATTATGTCCGAAGGGTAATAAAGGAAAATAAAGAGCTGAAAAGCTGGCTTTTGTTAACAGTAGTAGTAATAGCCAAACTGTGTAAAGCTTAGGATAAGAGAATGAACAAAAGATGCCCCAAGTAATGGTCTGTATACTTCAGGTTCAGCATCAAACAAAGCAGCTGAGAGAAACTCATAATTGGTCTGTTGGTTGTAGAATGACTTTGTTTATTTTTTTTTACATGCCACATTATGATTTGTCCTTAGTCACAAATTGATAGTGGAAATGTACTTATTAAGTAAATTCATTAGTTTGTTTACTCAATAATGAGAAGCTACTATACAAATTGTTTGTTTTAAAATTCTAAAAAATGATATTTTCCAGTCTGCAGACATCGTCCTGTACACTTTTCATGCTCATTGGAGTCAATATTGAGCACTCAAAAGATCTTTAATGGGTATTTATATAATTGAGATCTCTGATTATATAACATGCATTCATTCATTCATTCATTTATTCATTTACCTAGCAAACATTGAGTGAGTATTTGCTGCATGCCCCAAGCACTGTGTTAGATTCTGAGGATTAATGTCTGGCTGGGCACATGTCATTATGTGAGTATAAAAACTTTCCATAATGAACATGCTCTTGAAAATTGGCGGACAAATTGAGTCACATTTAAATCAACTCACAGAGCCTGGTATTTAGGGGGATCTGTAAGGAAAATACTTTTGTTACATGAATATTTCTTAATGAAAATTATCATATTTAATTTGTGTCTTCTCTATTAACCTGAATTTCCATATGCTAGCTTTTTCTAAATAAAAATACCACCTGTATTTTGTTCCCAGTTTGTGGGGTACTAACATTTCAATTGGCTGCAGAGTCTTAAACTCATCATTTTCTTTCTCAACATTAGAAAATGTTGAATGGCCAAACACTCATCAAAAATGTCAAAAATGTTTTCATTTTTGAAAATCTACTCTAAATGCTGAAGTGGCTTGATTAGGTTAGAGAGGTTTTTATATCATTTTCTATAACCACTTAACTTAAGGGTAACTTTTAATGACATCCTACCAAGAGCTTATAGAATTTTAAAGCAATCAGGGTTTTTTACTTCCAATATAGTGGGAAGAAAATTAAACCAATTTATGCTACATATAAGGCTTTATACTATGTTCTATATGTTATTAAGAATATGTGATATAATATTTTTAACAATATGATGTTACTTATATTTGTAAGTCACCTTATATTTTTTCAGCTTTTTAATAGGTATCTATTTTGAACCTTGTCTTTTAACAACTTGGCATAAAATTTAGTTCCCTGGGCTGAAAACTAAGCTATATAGTTGCCAAACCCGTTAAACTTGAACTCATTTTGGTTTTTGTTTCATGTTTGAGACTTTGTT
Source organism: Pan paniscus (assembly GCF_029289425.2). Lineage (NCBI taxonomy): Eukaryota > Metazoa > Chordata > Mammalia > Primates > Hominidae > Pan > Pan paniscus. The sequence continues at coordinate 56,035,064 of NC_073266.2, forward strand.
CTCCTCTTTGCTTCACAGGAAAAGTTGTCTTCTGGTACCAGAATGTAGGAGAGAAGTCTTGCTCCACTCTTTGATTATTTGATACTTTTTTCAGTTCAAGGAGAGATTTGGAGTGGTCACTCTTTCATGATATGCATGTAGCGAGTCCTATAGGACACCTTTCTTTTGAGGCAATGACTCCTAAATGAACCACTCTGAGTATCAGAATAATGACATGATAATGTATAAGAGTTCCTGTTTCTCCATATCTTCACAATGATTTTTATTGTCTTTTGATTATAACTATTCTAGTAAGTGTAAGGTGGTTTCTCATTGTGGTTTTAATGTGCATTTCCCTAATGACTAGCAATGTTTAACAACTTTTCATGTGTTTATTGGCCATTTATATATCTTCTTTGATAACATAAATAAAGGGTTCTCTGAAATGCTCAATGCAACATATTATTTTTCACAATACAGAACACACTACCTAATCTAAGTCTCTATTCTTGGGAAAGTGATGTAACCTCAGCTTTTTATCTACTTGATGAACCGTTAAAAAGAACTGGTAAAAGTAGTAATGGGCCTATTGGAGTAGAGACACACAAGTCATCCTTTAAAAATACCTATAATTATCTCTAACTCCTTTTTTTTTTTTAAGGTAAGAAAGAAACTTTGTCCAACCCTGAAGAACTTCATAAAAACCTGTGAATTTCTATCAGTATATATATGGAATCTACCTCTATTTTCCAGCCTTTTTCTGGCTTCTCAACCAGAAAGGACCACAGTGAATAAAATAACATTTACCTGGAGTTTCATTCATCAACATTCTGTCCCCAAGAACCTCTTTACATGTTGGGAAGAAGAGAATATTTTCCTCTTTAATTATAAGATAACATTCATATTCATCTAAGGAAGGGTCTCATCTCAAGCAAAACCTAAACATAAGTTTCCCTGGAGTACTTTGTATAAAGAGAGAGACAAACATATCAGCTATCTGATTATGCAGGACCCACTCTGGCCTGGCTGGTCAGTTTTGTTTAATGTTAAATAAGGCCACAGGCTCTGCAGAAAACTTCTCTGCAAGCTCATCTAGCAGTCAATGTCATTTCCTGTAATCTGGCAAATCTTGGGATAACCAGAACTTTCTGAATAAACTTTGCTTTAAAAATTGCATAGTCCACTTTATAAATCTAATTCCAAAAAAAAGACACTGCCTTCATCCTAACCAGCTTGTAGGCAAATAGTGTGATTGAAAACACATTCATAATTCAACATGGTTAAATGCCAAGGGCCAAAGAGATAGCACTTCACTGGCCAGTGTGGAGTGGGATGACATTCATGGTTGATTCAGCTCCTCGAAACAAGCTGTGTAATTGGAAAAACCGAGAGAAGTGACCTCAGCTATGTGTCCTAGTGGTGTCAAAATGCATTCCCATCAGTCTGACAAGTGGCCAGTTAGGAAGGTTCTTTTGAATCAAAGCATAAATGGTAAGTCACAATTTTCAAGATTTCTGGAAATGCTGGATATAAAATGAGAAGACTAGAAGAGAATCTTTCTCAATAATAATCATAAACAGAACTAGTATTTCTTTATAGCTACAAAGTTCTTTCCTCTATATAATCTTATTTGAGTCACATACTATATGAGGTTGAGGTAATTATATACATTATCTGATGTGGAAGCTAAGGCAAGAAGCATTTAAGTGAGAAGCAGTTTAGTTTGGTGGTTTGAAACAGAGGATTTGGTGTCTGACCTATTAGGTATAAGTCTCATCTCTACTGCAACCTAGAAGGGAGAACTGGGACAAATTACCCAGAAGACTGAATGGTGACAAATCACCTAATATCTCTGTTTCCTAATCTGCAAAATGTTGATTAAAAATAGTCACTCTGCCATCAGGCTGTTGTGGGGATTAAATAAAACACTGCCTATAATTCACTTACCTCAGTGGATGGCAAGGTACATTTTAGCCTGTAAGTGCAAGGAACATTTTAACTGGTTCTACCGACTGTTAAGGTCATACAAGCCAAAGATAAAAACTTCAAATAAGACCCACATTAAAGAACTCACACTTACTGATTTCATATCTTTGTCTCTTCTCTTCACATCATTCTTCATTTTAAGTTGTATAATACTCTTCATTTAAATAATAAATATTCAACTAACACAAATGCAGTGATCCTCTGGTATGCCCACAAAATTATTATGAATGCTTAGAAAGATTTTAAATGTATAATATTTATTGCACAAAACCTTGCAACCTTGTATGCAGTTAAGTCATATGCATATGAGAGAAATTTAATCACAAGGCACATTGAAGCCTCAGGTGAGTCATACTCAGAATAGATGCCACTGAGGTCCAGGAAGAGAAGACGTATGCACTGAAATAGGGATGAAAGATTTTTCTCATAGCTATTTTTGTACTGTTTTTTGGATTGATTTGTAAGGATACATGGATAGACTAAGCCTTAAAGTTCCAACTTTGGTGATGAACGAAAGGAAAAGCAGCTAGCGTAAAGGAAGGGACAAGTCAGAAAAGAACTTGGGAAGAAAGGTAAGAAAAGGAGAATTCACTGGGACTAGGGGTTAGTGACGTTGTGTTGGAAGGGATGTGAGACCAGACTGGCAAAGTTGGGATCAATAGGTTGGAGGCTTTGATGGTAGTGGCAGTGTACTCTCCCCAAGTCTCCTTGGTGAGTTGCAATATATTTGTAAGTGGACTGGTTCAGGGTTAAGTGATTTCTGTGGGACTGGAAGAGGCTTTATTTCATTCGCTGTTTACTGATATATAGGACCATAAAATCCATGTCCATACCTAGCTCAGTACCAAACTCTAATTTGATCTTTGGCTCAAAATAAAACTTTGTGGGTGTGTGTGGGTGGGAGGAATGTATGTTTCTTTCCAGGAACAGTTTTAACTCTGATCCTCCCATTTCCTGCAATTCATTGCTCATGGAGCTGGCCCTAGTTTAGGGAACAGCTGGGAAGCTGGCTGCCTAGCCTTCAGGCCACTATTGACTACAAGTCTTCCAGCACAACCAGATTAATGGAATTGGGTACAACTATAGTAGGTTGCAGTAATTAATCAATTTTATTTTACTTTACATACTTGCATTTGAGGCTTTTGCACTTAGTATGCAAATTTATGTAAATTAAATTCAAACACATGCAAACTGATATGCAAATATGTGTCCCTAGATTTGCTAGGGAAAAAAAATCTGGTAGCCCTACTGTATGTTCCTAAAATGCAGTTGGGGGAAGGGAGAAAGAAAGAACTTGAACTACTCTTGCAGCTTGATCTGCCTTTCATTTGTTAATATATGCAAGTTGAAAATGAAAATAAAAACATGTTTTACTTCAGCTGCTCCCTATGTTATAAAATAGAAAGCTGAAAATCTGCAACAATAACAGGAACAAAATCTGTGAGTCTCCTCCTTGAGATAAGAATTCCAAAGTTTTATTTATTCCAAAATCATCTGCCTTTGGGCATCGTGTCTCGTAAGTGTAGGTTTCTTACTTTTAATTGATCAGATTGAAGCTATAACTAAACCCAGAGGAAATGCTCTTAGAACCCTGAAACACAAGGCTGTATAATGTGAGCTCTGAGTTGTAGATAAACTGCTCAGAATCCACAATAGAAGTTGAAGAGAGTGGGAAGAAAATTAAATAATGAAAAAATTACAATTTGATTCATTCATATTGAACAAACGTTTTCTTTAAAAGATTATTATTTCTAAGTGAGCTCAAGTTAAGGGACAGGAACATATTCTACAAGCATCAAAATGGAAACTTTCTAAAGAAAAACACAGGCCAGAAACTTAACTTAGAATATATTACAGTAGAGGAGATGATATCTGGTACTTGCAATGTTGCATATGACAGATATTTGCAAGCAGGTCTGATCACTGAGAAAACAGTAAATGAATGAGCAATAAATACTAGAATAAGCACTGGCCCAGGCATTTGAAGAACTGGATTTACCATTGGCCCTGCTATGACATATGGCCACATAAGGAAAGTGGGTCTTAATTTTCTCATTGGTAAAATAAGATAATGATAATTGCCTGACCTTCTCCAAAGATTGCTATGCCTTTCAAATGAAAAATAGCAAAGTACTAAATAGATGTTAATTACTTTTACAGAAGTTTATCTGTGGTCATTGCCAAGTTTTCCTTTCTGAAAGGCCTTTAAGCAATAGGGACTTTGTTATGGATTCAATCTGATCAACTAAAGATTAAAAAAACCTGCATAAGAAAACGGATTTCTCAAGACAGATGATTTTGATGTAAGTAAAACTTGGAACTATGTCAGTAAGGAGACTCACAGTGTAATGAAGTAGTAAAAGGAGATCATTTTCCAAATTTGTGATCATGTTCTCTTGTGTACAATGAGACTACCTGGGATGTGAATTAAATGGTCCTTCAGGCTCTCAGATTCTGTGATTCTAGTGCCTACAGCCTCCTGTCTTGATACCCAAGAGTCCCCCTTTTGCATCTCAGGTCACCCTACACTGGGGGCCTTTTCATGCCTTTGCCATGTATTGCTTTTTAGTTGCCACCAATTCTTGGCACAGTGTTCTTCTTGTCAATTGTTGGATGAAGGCATTTGTGCCAAGGAATGCCAATTTGTTAGTCATTTTAAAATTTTTATATTGATTAAGTATTGACTATGAATATAGTTGGATATTTCATGTAACTAAAATACAATCCTTGAACATCAAAACTTAAAATCTTTAAATTGTAAATTTAAAGTGTGGGAAAGGAGACATATTTATATCCACCAAATCTAAAGTTGCTCTCTGTTACTGGGTGACAGTAGAAATGTGTTCTGAGATCAGAAATAAAATATCTCCAATGGATGACTGGACATGGTGGCTTACACCTGTAATCTCAGCACTTTGAGAGGCCAAGGAAGGAGGATCACTTGAAGTCAGGAATTTTATATCAGCCTAGACAATATAGTGAGACTCCATCTCTATAAAAAAATTAAGAACTTAGCCAGATGTTGTGGCACAGGCTTCTGGTCACAGCTATCAGGAGGCTGAGATGAGAAGATCACTTGAGCCTGGGAAGCCAAAGCTGCAGTGAGCCATAACTGTGCCACTGCACTACAGCCCTATAGTCTGGAGCCTGGGCAACAGAGCAACACACTGTCTAAACCAAAAAAAAAGAAAGAAAAAATAAAAAGAAAATATATCCAATCATCTCATACCATCTCATACAAGTTGGAATGGCAATTATTAAATAGTCGAAAAATAACAGATGGTGGTGAGGCTGCAGAGAAAGGGGAACATTTATACACTCTTGGTGGGAGCGCAAACCAGTTCAGCCACTGTTGAAAGTAGTTTGGAGATTTCTTAAATTACTTAAAAAAGAACTACCATTTGGCCCAGCAATCCTACTACTGGGTATATACCCAAAGGAAAAGAACTCATTCTATTAAAAAGACAATTGCACTCATATGCCCCTTGCAGCACTATTCACAATGGCAAAGCCATGGAATCAACCTAAGTGCCTCTCAACAGTGGATTGGATAAAGAAAATGTGGTACATATACACCATGGAATACTACAGAGACATAAAAAAGAAAGAAATCATGTCCTTTGAAGCAACATGGTTGCAGCTGGAGGCCATTATCCTAAGTGAATTGACATGAGAACAGAAAATCAAATACCACATGGCCTTATTTATAAGTGGGAGCTAAATATTAAATACACATAGACATAAAAATGGGAAAAATAGGCACTGGGGACTACTAGTCAAGGGAGGGGGATATGGGGAAGTGGGCTGAATAATCACCTATTGGGTTCCATGCTCACTTCCTGGGTGATGAGATCATTGGTACCCCAAACCTCAGTGTCACATAATATATCTATGTAACAAACATGCACGTGTACCCGTTTATCTATAATAAAAGTTGAAATTATTTTTTTTTTAAAATGCAAATAAAACCATACCTAGGCAAAAGCACAACAACAACAACAAACAAAAGCAAAGAAGGATATAGGGAATTTTGTGATGAGGAGGTACTGGGGCAGCAAAAATGAACCCAGTTTAGAATTTAGCTTCTTGTAGAGGTGAATTAGTAGACATGTTTCATAGGGTATAGGAAAAGTCAAGCTAGAACCTGGGGAGAGAAGGGATGGCTTTCCCAGCATAGCAGTGTTAGCTGAAATCCCTGATGTGAGTGAGTTTAAGAGTGGCAGGGAGAAAAGAGGCGGTTCACTGTCACCTCTAGGAATGCCTTACTGCAGGATTCCAGGAAGGGGCAGACACTTAGCAACTGGAAAGCAGATGAGACTGAGTAGACTAAGGTGCTCAGGAATCAGAAAAGAGTTTCAAGAAGGTTGGGCAGAGAGGCAGTGGGCAGTATTTTCATTAGTATGTAATACAGCAGGCATGTTAAGGATGACGTATATTCAGCAGTTATCAGGGGAACCATCCCCCAATATTTCAACGTAGGTGCTTTCTATTTTCCCTAAGTGTCAGCCCATCTGAGAAATAAAGAGAAAGAGTACAAAGAGAGAAATTTTACAGCTGGGTCTCCAGGGGTGACATCACGTATTGGTAGGACCATGATGATGACCCGGATCTGCAAAACCAGCAAGTTTTTATTAGGGATTTTAAAAGGGGAGGGGGTGTACGTCACAAAGATCACATGCTTCAAAGGGCAATAAGATCACAAGGCGAAGGCAAAATTAGAATTACTGATGAGGGCCTACGTCCCACGGTGCAAGCATTGTCTTGATAAATATCTTAACAGGAAACAGGGTTCGAGAGCAGAGAACCAGTCTGACTAGAATTTACCAGGCTGGAATTTCCTAATCCTAGTAAGCCTGAGGGTACTACAGGAGACCAGGGCATATTTCAGTCCTTATCTCAACTGCGTAAGACAGACATTCCCAGAGCGGCTGTCTATAGACCTCCCCCCAGGAATGCATTCCTTCCCCAGGGTTATTCCTTGCTGGGAAAAGAATTCAGTGATATCTCTCCTACTTGCACATCTGTTTATAGGCTTTCTGCAAGAAGAAAAATATGGCTGTCTTATGCCCAACTCCACAGGCAGTCAGACCTTATGGTTATCTTCACTTGTTCCCTGAAAATTGCTGTTAATCTGTTCTTTTTCAGGGTGCACTGATTTCATATTGTTTTACAATTAGATTTCATATTGTTCAAACACACATGTTCTACAATCAATTTGTGCAATAGTGGTCCTGAGGTGATGCACATTCTCAGCTTATGAATAACAGGATTAAGAGATTAAAATAAAGACAGGCGTAAGAAATTATAAGAATATTAGGGAGGTGATAAATGTCCACGAAATCTTCACAATTTATGTTCAGAGATTGCAGTAAAGACAGGCATAAGAAATTATAAAAGTATTAATTTTGGGAACTGATAAATGTCCATGAAATCTTCACAATTTATGTTCTTCTGCCTCAGCTCCAGCCTGTCCCTCCGTTCGGGGTCCCTGACTTCCCACAATGAGCAGTGAGATCCAAGGCTGATACCAGGGATAGGTCCTGGATCTGATATGATACAACCACTAAACATAATCCTGTGGAAACTATGAAAAAAGTGAATTTTTTGAATAGTGCTACATTAAGTGAAAAAAGTAGGTACACTTGTTTTAAAGGATGCCAATTTAAAGGTGAAGGTAGAGGGTAGAGAAGTATTTGAAAATCTTCAACAGTAATTATGTATGATTAGCAGAGATCTGAGTGATTTCAGCCCCCTCTTTTACATTTACATTTTTTATCACATTGGCTCTGCAATTGATTAGTGTTGCTGTTATGTATTGGTACTTTGATTTTTGTTAATGAGAAGAGAACAGAGACTTTAAATGAGAAATTCATTTTAAAAAAAGGTTGAAGAACTTCTAGCATATTCCTAGGGGAAGGAAGATTTGCAGTGGGTCAAACCTAAACTTGCCTTTTTATTTTGCACAGAGATGATTTAGTTTAAGCAAAATATCATCTATCATGTTGAATTAATGTTGTTAATTTGCATTTTGCTTTGTATTTATTTAGCCTTCCTTTTATTTTACACTTGTGTATGAGCTAGACATATGAAATGTGTACCTAGTTTGGTGATAGTGAGATTCTATGACGTATGTATATATATGATATAATATTCATATTTATTAACATATATGTATTATTTTTTCTTTAACACAAAGCCCTGACTTGCTTAAGTTTGATAAAACACTGCTATGTTCCTGAGCTACTAAGGATTTGAAATGTGGCTGGTTGCAATTGAGATGTGGTATAAGTATGAATAGACTCTAGATTCCAAGGAATTTTTATTTAAAAAAATTGAATTAATAATTTTATATTAATTCCACATTGAAATAACATAGTATTTGAATACATTGGGCTGAATTATATATGTATTGTGTGTGTGTGTGTATATTTTTATATATATATATATATATTTTTTTTTTTTTTTTGATACAGAGTCTTGCTCTGTCTGCCAGGCTGTAGTGCAGTGGCATGATCTTGACTCACGCCAACCTCCCCCTTTGGGGTTCAAGTGATTTTCATGCCTCAGCCTCCTTTGTAGCTGCGACCACGGTTGTGTACCACCAAGCCCAGCTAATTTTTGTAATTTTAGTAGAGACAGGTTTTCACCATGTTGGCCAGGCTGATCTCGAACTCCTGGCCTCAAGTGATCCACCTGCCTCAGCCTCCCAAAGTGCTGCGATTACAGGTGTGAGCCATGGCACCCACCTGTAAATTACATCTATAAAATATATATAAATATATATAATATATAAAATTTATAAAACGAATTTTACCTATATTTTGAAATATTTTTAAATGTGACTACTAAAACTGAAATTAAAGTTCCATGTGTGGCACTATGACTTTCCCACTGGCCATGCTGGTCTGTAGTATATACTGCCTGGCAGCTGGGCCTGCCTGCTGCTGACAACCACTCTGTATTTGCTGTTTCTTTGAGATTCAGAGGCCAAGAAACAAAAATGTCCTGGGACTGAGACACAGATGGAGAAGGAGCTTATGGTGGCCCCTCTGGCCACAATCTCTGAGAAGATTCTTCTGTGCACAAATCAAGCAGGGCTAGTTTGGATAGCACACTCAGTACCACTTGGCAAGCAAAAGTTCCCGACAATGTGATATTTGTGAGTAAAGAACACAATTCATATTAGCTTAGAGGTTTACTATGGGTATTGGATTAACAGAAGGGAGAATATTAGACTCTTTTCACAAAGCTTCCAAGAGATCTTTGTAAAGAGTCTAATATTATCCCTTCCTTTTAACGTTCAGATTATTAGTTTTAGCAATAATCTCTTCCTTTTAACATCCCGATTACTTGTCACTGCCCAACTAAATCTGACCAGTCCTCTAAGGCCACATTGAGTCTTATGTTGCCCTGAAAGACTTTACCTTCCAGAAGTCCCACACAATTCAGGGGCTCACTTATCTTCTGCACCAGAAATTCTGCCTTAGTATTGTATTGAAACCCTGTGTGTGTTAGCTTACCCAACAACCCACCCATTCAGAGGAGGGAAGTCTGGTGTCCTGGAGCCTTCAGCACAGGATTGGTTTTCTGCTTTTAGTGGGCACTGAATCAGGTGTATTTTTTCAATAAAATGAAGGTTTATGCATACACACACACACACACACGCACTCATGCTTTACAAGGAAGAATGTACATATGCAATATCAATTGATAGGTAAGTGCATATTAAGATAATGTACTTAAGCAGAAATATTTTACATCACTTATAATCATTCAGATTAATTCTTTCACAGGCATCAAATATTCTACTTCCTATCAGACATAAAAAGTGCTAGTAAAACAAACTATCTTATACAAATCTTCTTTGGCTGAGCAGGAGGTTGTTATTCGCTATGTATAACTTCCTTAGTTTCATCATCCAGAATCACCACAGTCCACTCCAGTAAAAATTCTGGTTTGGACAAAGGCCAAGAATACTTAAAAACAGCAAAATAAAACAAAAACATAATAGCAAGTTAAAGAAAAAAAGAATTATAGCATAACATAATATTAAAGACTGTTAATTTCCTCAAATATGTTTTATTGTTTACTTTACAAATGAGATATGACCTCAGACATTTTTAAATAAGTTAACTGCTAGCACTTCCTTTAGGAAAGCCAATATCAGATAATAAAATTCTGAAAATGTCCTTGCATATAAATGTCTAATGTTCTCTATAAATTCTAGAGTAAAGGGCACCAGGACACCCTTATGCCCTCATTTAACCTTTATCACCTACTTAACAGGATCTGTCTCCAAATATGGTTACATTGAGGGTTAGGATTTCAACATATGGTTTTTTTTCAGGGGATACAAACATTGAGTCCACAACACCTTGTGGTACAAAAACCCTGCCTATAAAATTTCCAATAATGAGAAATAGGTGAGTGGGCATTCAGGTATTAAAGGCAACTTTGGTTGCTCCTCTGAGTGGCACATTTCCTGAAGATACCACAGGGTAGAAATATGAGCAATCAGTTATAACTTGGGAGCCACAGGACAGCTTAGCCACAAACTGCTATGGGACCCTAAGAATATCGTCAGTTTCTCTGGTCTTAATCTCCTTATTAGAAACAAGGAGGCTTTTTTTTTTTCTTTTGAGACAGAGTCTCACTATGTCACCCAGGCTGAAAGGAGTGCAGTGGCTTGAGCATGGCTTACTGCATCCTCAAACTCCTGGACTCAAGTGATTGTTCCACTTCAGCCTCCTGAGTAGCTGGGACCACAGGTGCATGTCACCACACCTGGCTAATTTTTTGTATAGTTTGCAGAGGGCTTTCTTTATGTTGCCCAGGATGGTCTCGAACTCCTGGGCTCGAGTGATCTGTCCACCTTGGCCTCCCAAGTTCTGGGATTACAGGTATGAGCCACTGTGCCTGGCCCATTTTTGCTTTTTAACTAGTAGGTAAGGAGAAGGAAAAGAGGCAGGAAATAAAGGAAAAGAAGAATCTTCTTTATTTTTTCTGTGTAAGTGTGTATAGGTGGCCGGGGGTGTGAACATGTTTTAGTGGATACATTTCTTGCTAATGTTTGTAATATTTACATGCCAGATTTGCAGGCAGAAAACCAGGTGTTCCTGGAGGGTTTTGCCCTTGTGCCATGATCAAATGGCTATTTTCAAGAGATCTTCAGCAGTACAGTGTCTATTTTTATAACCACAGCTTGGAAAGGCTATGCAAAATTAGACATAGTATCCACAAAGGAGTTAATCACCTAGTTAACACTTGAATAATAATGCAGACAACATAGAAGAAAATGGAAAGGGAAGATTAAGAAGTAAACAATAGGATTACCGGATGGGGCAGACCTCGAAGGCATCAACATTTCTAATTTTTTTATTGGCTTGGAAGAAACACAAATTGAGAACAAATTTCAAGAAAGTTTGCTTCCAAAACACAACCTGATTTTCCTTAGTTGTAAGGAAGACAGCTGCTACACGTGTTTATACTAATGAATTTTAAATGCGAAAGGGAAAACTTCTGAAAAGCCCCCTAACATTACACAGGAAGAAACTGCTTTGAGTTTTTTTCACACAAAGTTGGAAAATACATTCTCTAATCTCTGTAGATATGTTTAATTTCCTTATGGGATAGCCCAAGGTCTTTGGGGCTTCTTGGGATGTGCACTGATGACCTAGGGGAAGTCCAGTAAGTATGGAAAGAGTGGTCGGTCTCACTCGAATAAAAATAATTGGGTCATTTATGACATGTTATTTGAGGCTTAGTATGATATTTGTCCCAGACTGACTCTAGAAAGCAACCTTCCCTCCTATGGAGACGCTAATGAAGAAGAGCCTAAAGTTAGGGGTGTTCTGCCTAAAATAATCAGTGATCCACTTTTTTTTTTTGAGAATGGTAAAGCCATTTTCAATTATTCAGAAGTATAAATCCATCTGCCAGTTTAACTTGTGTGCATGAATGGATCATATGTACTGGCTTACTATAACTTTAGAATATAGCACAATGACTGGTACTACGTGGTGAATGACAGATGTTTGGAGTCCGGCCCAGCTCAGTTTCTTCAAGAAATTATACTGGGAACACTGGGTTTTGTGAATCATCTCTAGTGATGTCGAGGTGTGCTGTTTTGTGGTTAATAGGTATCCAGCACCTGTTCCTTCTTCATTCTGTTGTGCCCTCTATATTATAGAGTCCAAAAACTTAAATATGATATATTTTTCCTTAAAGCTAAAGACCCAGGGAAAACTAAGTTATTTGAATGCAAGGCACTGGAGAGGGATTTAGAAGACAGAAGTGAGGTCAGGCATCTTCCTGCTGCTTTGGCTGCCTTTCCCAGTTAGTACGGCTGGAAAGTTGAAGTTTACCTGAAACAGTGTGTAAGTGTCAAGTCTTTAACATCATGGGTGTCAAGAAACAGATGCACCAATGAGTGCTGAAGGAGTGACTCATTTTTCCAGTGTTCAGTCATCAGCTTTATGGTGAATAAGAGCCAGATGGAGCTGCAGTGGCTTCCTTCTTCTGACTTTCTGATTCCTTGATCACATCTGTGGAATAATGTTCTTGGACTCAATTATACCCTTCTCTGGCACTTATCTTTGCTCTCTTTCCTGCAACTTTATTTATCTAAGTTCCACCCTACTTCCTGGCCAAGACTCACAGGCGAACAATGATGCAACTCTTTTGAACCCATGCTCAGAGTGGTCCAAATTGATGAACTATGATCATGGAAAGTGCTACTCAGGCATGATCCAATTCCATAGGCTATTTTATTCAAAAATAAATTCATTGAGTAGCACATTTTGGGCAGCCCTTATTAATATGGTTTTAAATGAGATAAACAAGGTCCTGACTCTCATGCAGTTGAACTTCAGTGAAGGAAACATACAATAAAGTAGATTTATAAATAAATAGAATAATTTTAGAGAGAAATTGCAAGATAAAAATTGAGCACAACAATATAATAGATACAGAGGAAGGGATTATTTAAATTGTTGGTGATATTTTACCTGAGACATGGTGGACAAGAAAGAATCATATGCAAAGCTCTGAGTAAAACACATGTCAATTGAAGGAATAGTAAGTACAACACTCTAGAACATGAACAGGCTTTGCATGTTTGAGAAACTGAGAGGAAGCAGTGAGACTAGAAAGCATTGAATCAAGAAGAGAGTATTACAAGATGACATTGGAAAAATAGTAGGGCCAGGCTACATAGTGTCTTAAAGGCCATGGCTAAGAGGTGACTTATTACTTGAAGATGGAAAACATGTCATTTCTCAATGAAGAAAGTGATGTTGTATGATTCACTTTTTAAGAAAGCTAGCCTAGCTGCTTGGTGAAAATGTACTGTAAATGTTCTAGTGGAAGAAGGGATACATGTAATGGTACTCTTGCAGACATCTAGGCAATCTGTGATGGTGGCCTGGACCAGAGGGATAGCTATAATGCTGATTAAAAAAAACAAAAACAAGAATGACTCTACAGTTTTAGCCTAAGCAACTGGAGGAAGAGTGGTGGTGTGGTTTACTGACATAAGAAAAGATTTATGATCAAGAAGTTTGGGGAATAAAGAAAACACATTTTGGAGGGGGACAAAAATAGAAAAAAGTATAGGTGGTAACATTACCTAAGGGTTGCAATGACTCAATGCCTACAATTGTTACAGACATAAGCTGGAAGGTAAGCAGCTGTGAGCTCAAATATGAAGTAATAGACACTAATAGTTCTGTTGCCTTGGGCAATTACTTATCTCTTCAAACCTCAGGCTCCTCTTCGGGAAGCAATGATAAAAGCATTTACTACAGGTGATGCTTTAAGGATTGGATAACATCATGGATGTAAATCACATAACAAATGTTTGGAAAATAATCAATAACAAATGTTTGGAAAATAATCAATAACAAATAAAATAACACAGTTTTTTTTTCAGTCCTCATGACAGATAAGATACTCTGAACAACTACCCCACCTAAAACAACTAAAATTTCAGAATACAATATACCCATAGATATTTTAAAGGTCATTTTCAAATGCATTACTTAGCTGGTGGGAAATTAAGGTAAGTTCAGAAGCCAAAAGTCAAACGAAGCCTGGACTCCAGTGAAGGAAGTTTGCTCACAAATGCCAAGGTCTGACCAAAGCCAAGCTTGGTAACCTCAGCTTCCATTTTGACCTTGTGAGGAAAGGAGTAAAGAGGAGACATTATCTAGAACCTATGGATCAAAGGTAGTCTAAAAGGAGTCTTCTGTATAAAACTAGAACCCCAGAGGACTGTAAATAGACCCAGCCTACAGAAAGGTATGGCAAAAATACTCTCCTGGTTTCATTTGGATGCTAGATTGAAGACAGTTAAAAATCTCTCCCAAGGATTTGTAACATCCGGTTAACCATTATGTGAGTTTGTCAATTATGGTCCAAATTTTGTGTGCCTGGGTCATCTAAAACACTTAAAGTTAGACTTTATGTTAAAGTGGTGCAAACTTGGTCTTGGTCAGCTAGGAAAAGCAAAATTGAATAGTCTGTGAGACCATGCATGTTTAGCCAAACTCAGAGACTCCTACAGGTAAATATACAGTGGATATGAACTCCCAGGCAAAAATTAAAATAAATGGTAGCTATTGTCATTTTTATGAGAGTGAAAAATATCTGTCCAGACTTAGCCACAAATTTCCAACCCATACACAGAACTGCTCTCTTGGTCCCACATTTAGATATTTCTCTAGTAGCTCGATAGAAATGATTAAAGCATTGACCCATAAGCATGATTAAAACTTGACCCATGGGTCTTCCTTCTAAGTTTGTCCACTTGCTCTGCCTCTCAGTGAGTCCCGCCTGCAACCATTACATTATGCAACTCAGAATGCTCAGCCTCAGAGTTGATGCAGCACCTCTGCCCTACTTTCTTGTAACAGACATTATCAAATTCTTTCTAAAATGCATTCTTTTCACACCTAATTTAGTTTCCATTGTACACTAATCATGTGGTTCTTGGTCCATAAGTAATTTTAAAGAAATATCTTTCAAGGAAATGTAAGAAATTCCTGAGGTTTGTGTGGTGAAAAACTAAGCAATCCAAAACATGAAGTAAGAATCAGCTAGTAACTATCCAGTGGCTATAACAGGTTCAATTGATGGTATAAACTGAAGTTGCTTTATAGAACAGTGTTAGCTCTAGAGTTCAGAGGAGCTTCGTATTTTTAGTCTGTAAATATTCATAAAACCCACGTCAATTACTGAATTAATCCTTTAGTTAGATTCTCTAGAGAATCACATTTCAACTGCATCTCTTGATGAGAATTTGCCATTGATACTGTCTTAGTTTGGAAGTAGCAATTCTGCCAGCTACAGCTTAAGTTATAAACTGTCTTTTACTGACTCATTTATAGAAGGAAACCACCTTGGGGCAAGAACTTTGTTGTTATTCAGCACTGTTCAAGCTAAACCATTCGTGCTGGGTATACTGGTGGCTCCTTACAGAGAACAAAAAATTAATAAATAAGTATCAGGCCACCTTAGCTAATTCATCTAATCATTCCCATAAATAATTAATTTTAATTTTGTTTAATTAAAGTTATAAAGTGGGCTGAGCTGAAGACACAGTGTGATTGGTTTAAATCAAAGAAACTTCGAACACCACAGACACCCGAGGTGCTCAGTTATCTCCTTACTACTGGGGTACCCAAATGTGCTCTTTTTGTATGAATTTCTTAGGCAATGTTGTTAAGCCATGCTTCATTTTATGACTAAATCACAAAATTTCAAGGATTTTTGGACTTCAAGAAGTTCAAAAATAAAATATTGATTTGACTGAAAGATGAAAAGACTTCTACTCACACACAGATTTGGACCTTTATCAGTATTTTCTATTGTCTGCATCTAATTAGAAAGAGGGTTTCTCCAAAGCCAAATTGGGCAGGGTGAGAGCCAGTGCTTGAATAGATGCCCAACCATTACTCACAGTTGACGTTTTTAATGAGATATGTATGTTCTTAAGTATTCCCTTTTTCTCAAAACACGGTTTTCTGTGTGGTCTATTTTTGGACCAATCTATACCAGTTCTTGCTATATCTATACATGGAGAAACACTTTTACATTATGAAGATATTATCCTTGAAGTCAAAATAGCTGATGCCTTCTATTTAACTATCCCTTTATGTTTTCCAAAGGACTTTTCTTATATGACCAATTGTTTTAAGAGCATCTTAATGTTACTGGTTCCAGTTAGTATACATTCTTGGACAAAGAATCACAGACAAGATAAGTGGAACCCAAGCAGGCAGTTGCATTAGTAATTTGACTGACGTGCTGGCTCTGTGAATCCAGCCTTAGCTGCAGCATTACCTCTCGCTCTTCCCCAGGAGTGTCAGTCTAGGGATATTACTTTCCAAGAATGCTTCTCTGTCCCTTCCTTAATTCCAGAGTTCAAGGTTGCCTTTCTCTTCTGCAAGTTGTCTGAAATCACTAGATACTAGGTTGCCTTCTTAGTCAAATATCAAGTCCACTTCTCTTCCTCACCAATACATTACCTTTTACCTCACCAGTCTCACAAAAACAACCATTTGTGGCTATAACACACACACACACACACACACACACACGTGATTTGGATGACAAACATGGAATTTTAAGTATAGGCTTCAACTTTGCCGTCCTCTATATATGCAAATGGAATAAAGAAATCCAGGAGCTTCTGTTTACACAACACTGTTTTTTTAAAAAAGTAGTTTAGACACAATATTAGATAGCATTTTACCTTAATAACACTGTCTGAGTAGATGTTGGTTTGCAGTTGTATAGAAATAAATACTAGTAGAGGCTCTGAGGTGTGGCAGAAATGAACTTAACTTGATATCTTAGTCTTCCATCTGTAACATGGAGCTGTGTTTTGTTTTGTTTTGTTCTTTCTTTCTTTCTCTGGTTTTCTTTTGGAAAAGAAAAGAGAAGGAAAGGAAAGAAAGAAAAAGGACGAAAAGAAAAGACATTTAAACCAGATTACCTCTAAGGTCTTCTCCAGCCCTAATATTCTTTGATCCAAAGAGGAAACACTTTTGGTTCTCCAGGGAATGGGAGACATATTCTTTCAGACGCTCTAAATGGGTCTGAAAGCAGTCTTCTCTAAAATAGTGTCAGTATATTTGAAGTCCTGCCCAAGGGCAGAATAGGTCTTTTATGTCTGAAAAAGGTGATTTTGGTCTAAGCAGTTCCCGAGGCTGGTGCAGCCACCTTATGGAGCATTCTGTGCAGCTGGAAACTCACTTTGTTCCAAGAGAGAATGATTCCTGAAGTGTTTTCTTTATACTGAAATTCTTTTTATAAATTCCCTGATTTTTCCAACCTTGCCCTTTAAAGGAAGCAAAAATAAAACAATAGAACCATAAAAGCTGTTTGCCAGAGTTGCACACTTTGGACAGCAAGGCCGTTTTCAAATGCTCTCCAACTCTCTGCTGATTTCCCGGTAGACTTGATCTTAATCACAAGCCTGATTTGGCACAGTAGGTCCTGGAAAAAGAGCAAACCTAATGCAATGTATGAAAAGAAGAAGCACCCTGTACATCTGAGCCACTCCAACTTCTTCACCCCTGGACCCATTTCAACACATTTAATCCTTTTCTTTCAGAGTTCTGCACTTTTAGTTAAGTTAAATTCAAAAGGTTGATGGAGCAACTTATTAATTATTAGGTATCGAGGCCCTGGGGATACAAGGTGAGTGAGTGAGGCCCCTGCCTTCAAGAAGTGTATATTCTATTTGGAGAAAATAGCTTTATTACAATAACTGGACTGTAGAATTATATCTGTAGTGGTAGATATACAACACACAACACTATGGGGATCATTCAGAAATATTCAGATCAGTGAAGGCTACAGAATAGAAATGATATTTAATTTCAAGCCATTGATTCAGATTTGATGAATAAATCAATTAGGTAAAAGGTATTGAATAACTGTTGAACACTCAGCCTAGTTTCTGAAATAGAGCTTAACACATTTCCTCAACTTATACATCATAGAGACAATTTACAATTAAAGAATAGTCAAATACTAAGCAGCATGACAACATTTATGGCAGTGATTTAAGCAGAGAGAGTATTCTAGGCTGAGGAAATTAGAGAAGACTTACCTATAGAGCTGAAGAGAGGAAGAGACAAGAACAAGTATTTACTACCTATTACCATTCTCTCTACTACCTCACACTTGTGCATGTGTGGGTGTGTGTGTGCATACACGCATGTGTGTGTGTGTATGTATACATACAGTGGGAAAGCCTAAAGATGTGAGGGTGACTATGTTCAGAATACTGTGATAAGATTTATATATCTGAGACAGAGGAATACACTGGGGGAGGGCTTGAATAGGGCAAGGTAAAGTACAGAAGTTTGAAATTGGATCTCTTTGACAGAAGGTGTGCATTTAAGGTTCTTGGCTAGGCGTGGTGGCTCATGACTGTCATGCCAGCACCTCAGGATGCTGAGGCAGGTGGAATGCTTGAGCCCAGAATTCAAGACCAGTTTGAGAAACAGGGTGAGGCCTCATCTCTAGCAAAAAAAAAAAAGATAATTGAAAACATTACCCAGGCATGGTGGCATGTACCTATGGTTCCAGATACTCAGGAGGCTGAGGCGGGAGGATTGCTTCAGCCCAGGAGATTGAGGTTGCTATGAGCTGTGTTCGCACCACTGCACTTGAGCTTGGGAAAGAGAATAAGACCCTGTCTCTTAAAAAAAAAAAAAAGAAGAAGAAAATAAAAAAATGATTTTTGAACTAACAGTGGTAATGTCTTATACAAAGGCTCTTCTGGCTGGCAGCAGTGTATAGGAAGGGCTGAAGGTAACAGAGTCTGTGGGTGCGTAGGATATGTGGCAATAATTCAGAAACAGAGGATCAGGATCTGACTAGGCTGTTGGGCATAAATGAGGCAGGAATAGAAGGGAGGTATTTTTGCTTGTTTCCTATTTGCCTCAAATGAAATGTAGGTGACTTTTGGCTAGAAATGTGAATACTAAAATATTTTTATCCTCACCACCTGCTTCGCTTTGCGAGTTTATAGCAATGAAAGATGGCATACAAAAGACAACTCTGAAAGAGATGAACAGCTCAATTTTTACCAAGGTCTTTTCTTAGGCTTTAACATGGTGAAAGAGAGAGTTGTAAAAGTTGAAGTTATCACAGGGAGAAAAGAGCAGTAACTTAAAACAATATGCTTTAAATTAACAATGTAA
Organism: Pan paniscus; assembly: GCF_029289425.2. NCBI lineage: Eukaryota > Metazoa > Chordata > Mammalia > Primates > Hominidae > Pan > Pan paniscus. The sequence continues at coordinate 56,054,245 of NC_073266.2, forward strand.
GCTAAAATGTTGACCTTCAAGAACAAATTACTTCATACACCCCAAACCTGAATATATCCTTCAGTGAAATGCGTGCCTGTCCCAGTCACTTGCAGAGGAACTGGGTGATCAGCAGCAGGAGGTGTTGGTTGGGAATTCAGTCCACAAACTAGCTACCTGCATGCAAATCCCACCTCTGACAATCTGGGAGACTTTCAGCAAGCCCTTCTGTTAATACAGGAAGGTATTACTGGTACCTAGTTTGTAGAATTATTGCAAGGGTTAATATATGAACAGAGCTGGGGAACAGTGCCAGGCATATGTAGGTCTTTTAAATGATAGCTGCTGTGACGTTCTTATTTACTGGAGGTATAATCAAATATTGTCCTAATTCACCGTAAGCCTTTTCCTGCCTACATGCGCTTCCCACTCCTCTACTCCTTGTAGGATCACATCTTGTTAAAAATCAAGTAATATTATTGAGTCCTTAGTATGTGCCAGGAAATTTTGTATGTCATTTGCTTTGCTTAATTACAATAGTCGAAGTTTCTTTGCCACCATAAGTGTACCAGGTCTCAGGGATTTTAAATAACTTTCTCAGTCACACCACTATCAAGAGTTGGAGTGTGGTTTTAAGCCACTTAAAGAACATTCCAAAACATCCCATCCCACTACTTTCTTAGAAGGAAATCTGCTCTAAGAGAAGGCACACAGCAACTCACTTCATTGTTGTTAGACGAGTGGGAAGGCTGCACCAACCTCTGCTGGAGTAATCTGTTTAATTTTTATGGGAAGGACTGAAGGCTAAGAGCTATTAAGAGACAGTGTGCATATGTTCCTTAGAAGTTACATAACTGGAAATACAATATATTTAAGCCATTGGACATGGAACTCAATGCACAAATCTACTTCCAGCCAAACCAAACCTGGAACATCAAATTCTAATATCATTCATTTCTTTCATTATAGAAAGTATATCTCTTTCCCGAGAGAGGTGATGAAATCAGCTTCTAACATCCTAGTGTAAATCATGTGATTAAGTGAAAACCTAGGTATTTTCAAGAGGAGAAAAATTATGTGATTTTTGCTATTAATAATATATATCCATTAACTGATGACTGGATAAATAAAATGTGGCATATCCATACAATAAAATGTTATCTGGCCATAAAAAGGAAGGACATACTGTTTCATGCTATAACACAGATGAACTTTCAAAACATTATGCGAATTTAAAGCAGCCAGTCACAAAGGGTCACGTTATATGATTCCACATTTATGAAATGGACGGAATAGGCAACTCTACAGAGACAGAAAATAGATTACTGTTTGTGATGGTTAATACTGAGTGTCAACTTGATTGGATTGAAGGGTACAAAGTATTGATCGTGAGTGTGTCTGTGAGGGTGTTGCCAAAAGAGATTAAATTTGAGTCAGTGGGCTGGGGAAGGCAGATCCACCCTTAGTCTCATGGACACAATCTAATCAACTGCCAGTGGATATAAAGCAGGCAGAAAAACGTGGAAAGGAGAGACTGGCCTAGCCTCTCAGCCTACATCTTTCTCTCTTGCTGGATACTTCCTGCCTTCGAATATCAGACCCCAAGTTCTTCAGTTTTTGAGACTCAAACTGGCTCTCCTTGCTCCTCAGCTTGCAGACAGCCTATTGTGGGACCTTGTGATCATGTGAGTTAATACTTAATAAACTCCATATATATATATCCATATATGGATATATATATATGGATATATGGATATATATATATATGGATATATGGATATATATATGGATATATGGATATATATATATGGATATATGGATATATATATATGGATATATGGATATATATATATATATATATATATCCTATTAGTTCTGTCCCTCTAGAGAACCTGACTAAGACACTGTTTTTCTATGGCTGAAGAATGAAAGGATTGAAATTGTTAATTCGTTGTGCAATGGAAGCTGTGAAGGATTCAAATATGGAGAAAAAGCAATTCACCCATATTTGTAAGCTACCTCCTGGATCCTTATCAAATTATTAATTTCATGTTTATCATTTTTGTGTAATCTTTTTCATTTTTAAATGGACTTTGACAAGGTCTATGTTTTATAGTTAGACTTACTTTTTTGTGAGGATTGGGGGATGATGGCTAATTGGTATGAGATTTCTGCTTAAAGTAATTAGAATATTACAAAATTAACAATGGCAATGAATGCACAATGCTAGGATATACTAAAGGTTGTGGAGTTGTGCACTTTAAATGAGTGAATTGTGTGATACATTATATGTAAATTATATACAGTTTATGTAAATGTTTTAATACAGTTAATAATGTTTTGATTATGTAAATTATGTTTTAATAAAGTTAACAAATTTATAGTTTACTGTATATTGAGCACTCACTATGTATCAATCACTTTACTGTTGAAAGGAGTCAGGGATGATAAAGCGTTGGAAGGAGAAGGCACAAGGAAAGGGCTGATCTTTGGTCCAGTAGTCCTTATGATATGACTGGAGAACTCCAGATAGTTGGAAGGGGGTAGTAGGCATTTTCTTAGCAATCATGATCCCATAGGGGAAGAAAGGGGGAAGACATACTTTGTTTCTTATACCTCATGTCCCAGGCCCACCTGGCTTGCTTTCATGTTCTTTTTGCCTCCTTTTTAACTATGAGTATTCTACATGTGATGCTGTAAAATGCTCTCATTTTAAATCAGCATACCCATAAAACATTTTGATGACAACTGGAGCCTGGCTTTTGTGCTTATTTCCTGCTCCTCCTTTTCCCAAGCCTCAGTATTTCCTCTGGCTCCCATGTCACCAATTCCTTGTATGGACTTGTCGACACTTTAAATTATCTCCAGCTCCACCGCCTCCCATATACTGCTTAGCCAATGTATACACACTTAGTTATCTTAATCTCCCGCATAAGTAAATTCCTCAGCCCCTTAATCACCCCCGCCACTCTTCTCTGAATCCTTTCCAATGTGTTGACATCTTTCTGGCACAATGGTGCCCACAGCCATATGCCTTTGGCACTTGTTCCCCTTGGCCTCCCACCAGAAATGGAACTTGGCCGACGTCAGAACAGAGAGTAAGACATATTTATTTGATTTAGCTTCTGATTATGTTCGCTTCTTGGGATGATGGTTGATTACTAGTGATGGGGTTGGCCAAGCACTGGGATTCAGGGCACGTTGGCTGTGGAGATGGTTCATGTGAGAAGAGCAATACCATGTAACTTGTGTTTCTCCCAGGAGTGGTCTTTTTCTAAAATAGATGAAATCGGGAATTTTGGAAAATGGTTATACCTTAGTTTAGCTTCCCAAAGATTGTTTGTTTTTATTTCTGTAGCCTGAATTTAAAATTACAATACAACTTTTCATAGTCTAGAATTTTGGGGTTAGACAACCTTAAGATTTCAATAGGCAGGGGAAGTCTGTCACAGCAGAATCATCTGGGATATCAGCTTTGAACGTTACCCATCATTTCTAGGTTACAGATGCTTTACTTCATGTAATAGAACTGTGAAAAAGTAAAAGGTAGAAATAAATCAATTTATTTGTATTTAAAAACCATCTTCTGGATCCCCACCTCGATACTGATTGTATGAACCTTCACTTTAGGAAGCTCTTTCTATTTTTTAGACTTTGATGATGCCTAATAGTTTGTGGAGTCAGAATTACATTTTGGAATCTAGAAATATGATTTCTCTAATGATAAATTAAATAATATTCTAAAATTCTTTGAGAAAGAGAAAATTTTGTAAATAAGGTTTTTGGTAGAGTAACTGTAACTTGTTTAAGATGTAAGAAGTCTCTTACAAGGTTAATTTACACATTCAACCAATACCCCTTGAGGGCCTATAATTTCCCTTGCACTGTGTTAGACACTGGGGCCATGATATGTGTGAGATATATTCTGAGTATGAAATCACATATTATAAAAACATCCACAGATAATTATAAGAGAAGTAAGGATGGAAAATTTTTCTTTGTCTTACAAAGGCAATTATGCATATTTTTCTTACATGCAGGAGAAAGACACCCATGTCACTCCCAGTGTGTCATTGACAGTGGTCAGTGGCATGAGCTTTGATATGAAGGATTGCATGATATCTAGATCAGTATGGAATGTATGTCTTCTTGGTATAACATTGCACAATTATCACCATTGGCAAGTTAAATCCTATCTCTAAGAGTGACACCAAGAGAGCATATTGCATTTGCTCAAGTGGGATATATTAATCTTGCCAGTGAATAAGGCAGATGTTCAGTCTAGGGTTTGGGGAAAGTAAGGAAAAAGAATTTGTTATTAGTGACAAACTTGTGTCAAATCCAGCTAGAAGTGATGGAATGCAGGCAGATGGGCATTTCCATGAGTAGGAGATATGGAAAGATCTTTCAGCAGTCATCATAAAATCTGAAGTTGTACATTAAAGCTATGGAAGGAAATCAATAAAGTAGTCAGCTACAGGGGATGCTACTGTCCCTTTCTCCTTTAAGAACAGATAATAGATGCTCAGAAGTCAGCAGCATGCCAGCAGCAAACTGTGATCAGAGAGTAACTTCTTGAGCTGTTTGAATATAAGTTCAGTATTCTGAGCTCTATCAAAAGGAACCCTTAATTAACCTGGAAATTGAGTTTCATTTTCTCTTCCTATGTGCCATCTCCTGTACTCCTAAGCATTGGATTTTTCTGTGGATGTGGAAGACCTCCTGGGGTCCTCTCTTGAGGTCTCGGCACCACCTTCTTTCCTGGAAATGTAGCTAGGCTTGCTCAGTACCCCTTTGCCTGTGTTTTCTCCTTAGGTTCCATCTGTCCTGCCTGTCAGACATCAAAGCACATCTTTACTGAAGATTCAGAGTGCTCTCAGAAGAGAATTACACCATAGGAAGGACAAAGGTGGAAATATAGGTAGTTAACTTGGTCTTTTTCTTAGTCCTCCTCAGAGAAGTTACTTCAAGGTTTACTCTTGGAAAGTGGGTGAGTGCTGTGTACTCCCTTCACTCTTGATCTGGTTTCCTTCCTCTAATTTATAGACCAGCTCATATGAACAACCCAACCAGCTGGTCACTCCACCAGAAGAAACTCCACTCCCACTTTCCACCATCAGAAAAACTACACACACTTTGTAAGAGCATGCAGTCATCAAGTTTCCTCCATAGTCCCAGAACAAAACAGTAGAATGTGGTGCTGTAAAGCAGGGCTTGTAATAAAACTGTGTTCAAGTCCCACTCTACCACTTACTATCTGGAATCCTCGATTTTCTCATCAGTAAAATGGAAATTATACTGCTTACTGCATATAGTTGAATTGAAGCTTAAATAAGCTCACAATGGAAAGCAGTTAGCACAGAGCCTGGCACACAGTTAGCCTTCAATAAAGCATAGTTATTCTATTATTCCAAACAGTTCTCTGACATTCATTTCTGTCTAACAAGATTCTAGGAGAAAAAGGATGCTAAATATAAAAACAGTTCCTCAGATTTTAGTTCATAAACAGATATATGGACCCAGTGTTTTTCTTATATGATATTCGGTTAAGCAATTATGCTATCCAAACATTACTTTTGCACTTAGTGATATTCTCCTTGCAGTGTTGTGCTAGAGAAATGAGTTCTCTCACTAGCAGCTCCTGGTCTTGCTCTACAGGAGCAATGAATAGGGTGACTTTATGTTCTTTTGCTCTATCTGGGGCCTGAATCAATAGCACCAACAAACAAATTATTCAAGCATGCTATCAGAATACCACTTCAGCATTTACTGGTTTTTCTCAATTTTCAAGGAATGGCTCTGATTCTCACTATTTTTATTCAGAATCTCCTCATGATAAAAGGGAACATAAGGAGGTGACATTTGCCATGTGACTGGTTTGCATTTCTTCCTCTACCAGTTCTTGGCTACTGACTCTTCATCCCATCCCCTAGTCTTGGAGTCTTCATGGCTTCTACCTCCTATATCACTCATAGATGTTTCTACCAAACTGATACCTGGGTTTAACTTTCAGATTATGGCTCTATAATCTCCCACACTAGCCAAACTTTTTATAGGAGCAATTAAGCTTCTGGATTCCTCCTAAAAATGATGTTTAGCTTTGGGGCATTGGGTTAACCTTGCCCAATTTCTGGAAAAGAAAATAGTTCTGAGATCCTGTTAGACCCCAAGGGAGAACCCTAGAGGTTTTCCTCATCCACGGGGCCAACACAGATTTCTTAAATCTGCACAAGGACATGTCTCCAGTCTCATCCTAGATTGGCTCTTCAGCTGAGCCTCTTTCCACCCTTAGAGTGACCCACTGTCAGGGTTGATAAAACAGAACTGAATAGGGAGCATAAGGGTGGCTGATTTGGCAGATCGGGCACAGGATAACCCTAATGAATTTTGAGAACTTGTTTGTTATTGTGTCTACCAGCCGAGATTCTCCTTATTTAAGAATCTAACAAACACACATACTGACAAGAATTGGTAAAATATTCTGGGATATTATAATTAATTATAAAGCCCATCACTCTGAGATGTGAAATTTATGTATGCCTGTATTTTTCAGGGTCAGGTCTGAGTCATTGGATGGATAAAGTCACCTTAGAATTCCACTGTTCTTTCATCCCTAATATCATCACAAGACTCCCAGTAATATTAATTGGAAGTGACAAATATCTATACATTTATAAATTCTTCATATGTGCAGAGTATTTTACAGTTTACAATTGCTTCTATGAACAATACCTTATTTGAGCCACACAAAAATCCCTATGTGGGGGTTTTAATGTCCCCATTTTTCAGGTGAAGACAGTTTTAAATTGACTTTTGTGATTTACCCAAGATCATTCAGAAATGGAAAATTCACCGCTTGTCTCTGATTATATATCTACTGCTTACAGTAGGCTTTTAGTTAGGCATATTAAAAATATAGTTTTTTAATGAAGAAGTGGAATCAATTAAAAGAATATCAATTAGTGAGATCAGTTTTTCCATTCTTACATGTCAGTACCAGAGTTTTTGGGGTTTTTTTATTACTTGATTTCTTCTTCATTATTTCATACCTATGAGGCTGTTCAGTACTCTCATTAGTATCTTATCCAAGTCCAATGATTTGTGAATATTGAACTTAAAAGAAATATCCCCTTACCTGACTTTAAATCAATAGTAGTGCTGTCTCACTTTTCTTATTATTTCCCAAGTGTCCATATTCTATCTCTTTATTTTTCTAGTTAAAAACCAATTTAAAAAGCATTTCAGTAACTCTGCTGTTGTAGAACTCTTGTTGTAATAAAATTAATAATTTAAATTTGTTGGCATCTAATGCTGGAAGTCCTCAGGGCACCTTAATGAAAATAGAAAATGATACCAATGCTGCTTCATGCCCTGATGACTACCCCAGAGCAAGATTGGGCAAATGATTGCAAAAAGCATAATTCCAAATTAAAATTAAAAACAACAAGCACATAAGAAAGCATCAGCTTTACTCTGAAGAGTAATGGATTTCAGGTCTCTAGCTACAGATGATGGATGTAAGGGAAGGGAAAATATCATTTGGTACTCTAAGGCTATATGCTGTTAAAATGTTAAGCCTTTACTGGGCCTTAGAAAATGTCTAGTTTGGCCTCTTCAAATTTATCACCAAGAAACTGAGACACTTTTAGGTGAAATGATATTATTAAAGTTCCATAGCTAATTAGAGAAGATTTGACTGGTACCCAAGCCACCTGATATCAACCCAGGCAGTTTTCCTGCTGTTCTGTGCTACTCTAGTCTGCTTCCAGCATACTGTCAATCTACTAATTTCACAAAGCTGGAAATAACTGTCCTGAGCAGCTAATATATAAAATAGGAAGACAGTGGGGTGTGACTAGGGTGATGCAAACAAAGGAAGTGAGGCACTGGTCTCAAGTGCAAACTGTAAGGTGGGGGGGTGTGGGTAAAAAGCTCAGTAATGAAGACAAATAATATTCTAATGCAATTTTTTTTAAATCAGGCAAAATTAAAGCAAAACAATCATTTTGCATTTTTTACCCCCTTAATTTGCATCCAAGGCAAGTGCCTCCTTTACATTTCCTGTTTCACTTACTTCATTCCAGTATCAGTTTTGGAAATGATTTTCCTTTTTTTATGCCTCCCCCTCCACATGCTAATGCTTTGTTGTTGAAACCAATGCTTTACTATTGAAACTCTACAAAGTAAGCTGCCCCTCCCTTTTTTTTTTTTTTTTTTTTACAGGGGCCAGAAATTTACTGAGGTTTGAAGGCATTCGTTGTGTGCTGATATTAAAATATGTTCACACATTCTTCTCTTCAAAAAGTGTAACCTGATATCTTTCTCCTAGAGTGTAGGCTGTACTTACTAACTACCTTCTAGTTAATAGAATGTGACAGAAGTGACAATGTATGATTTCTGGGACAAAGCCTTAAAGGCATTGAGGCTTCTTCCTTGCTCACTCTTGGATCACTTGCTCAGGAGAAAGCCAACTGCCTTGTCATGAAGACACCCAAGGAGTACCATGGAGAGGTTCACATGGGAGAAACTGAGGCCTCCCACCAACAGCCACATGAATGAGCCATCATAGAAGAAAATTCTTTAGCCCCAGTCAAGTTTTCAGTTTATGGCAATGCTTGCAAACACCTTGGCTGCAGCATCATGAGAGACCCTGAATCAGTCCATCCAACTGGAACGTTTCTGAATTATTCATCCACAGAATCTGCAAGAGAATAAATGTTTGTTGCTTTATGTAACAAAATTTGGGGGTAATTTCTTATGGCACAATAGATAACTAATACAGTGTGTTCCACATTATGATCATGACTTTCATCTGGGGAAAAGGTAGACCTGTAAGATACTGAAATCGAAGTGCCTGAGCAATACTTGGCATAATCTTGTCTAGTATTTCCCAAATACTGGAGTAAAATTATGGTTTTGAGATAGATGTAAATTTTATTACAATCCTGGTTTAATCCAGGAAGTAAATACCATCATTGAGTAATAGTTAATCCAGCTTTTCACTTAAAAATAATTGGCTGTATGCTACTACCAATAGGAGCTTGTGGTCCACAAGAGCTCACAAATGGTGCTATTATGAGTTGACAAAACTTTATCCCAAAACAGGGAGACATGCATAAAATCAGAAAGAAACCGCTCCAACAGCTCAAACTTCAAATGGTAATTGCACACATTGAACTTATCTTAAACACCTCTATCAGTATATATCTGAGTCCATAGTCATAGTTTAGAAGTCACTTCTTTAAATCTACCTAAAGAGAATGATTTCACTCAGTGAGCCTTGGTTTCAAGTAGAACAATATTATGTTGCTTCACTTAATTTTATCTTCCTAAATTATTTTAATTCCAAAGTACCATTTACCCTACAGGATGATTAAGGAAACTTCATAAGTACTGACCTGAAGCTTGGAAAATTAATGTCTATCTAAGTCACTAACAGGTATAAACATCTTGTTATACATTATCTGTGATCTCTCCTCTCTTCCCTTGACCTATGAGACTAAGTACTGAAATCTAACCACATACTAAGTTATTAGAATCTATTAACATTTTAGGTCAAATTAACTCATCATGAAAACAGTTTTAAGAACATTGGACTAACTCTTGATAAACAGGGAAAAGAGGCAAAAAACTGACCCTCCTACTGTCACTGGGGAATGCAGCCTGAGGAGTGACTTCTGATGCATGCAGGCAGGGCTGAAGCAGTCTTGGATGAAAGGAAAGTGCTTAGTTTAGGAGGTCGGGTGAGAACTGCTCATTTTCTTTCTAATAAAGAGGATACCTAAAGAAAACATTCTAGAGTACTTAAATCCAAGTTATAATTCTGTATCTTTCTATCTGAACAACTTTACTCTTAATATTCTTATTCACCTAAAACCTATGTTATAGTATTATCTTTGATTACTCTAAAAGATAATTAATATTCCTGGCTTTTATTCCTATTATTTGGTTTTAGCTTACTTAAATTATTTTGGATTTTGGTTTTAATTTTATAAACAATATTACATTACCCTGATGACTGTTTTCTTTCTTTCCTTTTCAGAGATTTTTTTCTAAAGATCCCATAATATTTTATATGATGAACAAGTCACTTTTTCAAAAAATTTAGGTATAGTTTACATGCAGTGAAAACCAGGGGTTTTCGGTGTAGAGTTAGATGAAATTTGACAGATCTCATAGGTTAAATAAACTGCTATGACCGATACCCAAACACTATTCCTAACTAGTTGTGCTGTTTTCCACTCTCACCACCAATATGTGTCATAGCTGCTTTGCAAAACAGAAAGCTGTTATTTTTAAAATGTTTAAATTAGTATTTTAAAAAGTGTCATAGCAGTTTGGGAAAACTAATAGAAAGAGAAACTAATAGAAAGATTATAGTTTGGGAAAACTAATAGAAATAGAAACTAATAGAAAACTGTTATAGCTTTTGAGAGACTAGTCACTTTATCAGGAAAATTATTATTTTGTAATTTGAAGCAACTGGAGAGGGGAAATAATACAGGATAGAATAACCGGCAAATTGTGTTCTGTACAAAAGATTGGAGAGAAAACATTTTACCTAAATGGTTGAAAATCTCTAAATAAGTCAATGTATCTTATTTTCTCTTGAAAAATTATGGAGAATGGCCATAAGTACAATTTACTATTGACTCAATTAGTCACATATTTTTAGATATATTTCACAGTTACGAAAAATGTGAAAAGTTAAAGAAAAAGATGGTGAAGATTTGAAGAAAATAGGACTGTAACCCTTAATACTCACTCTGAAAATATGCAGAAAGTCAATTAATCATTCAAATACTCTAGCTATTTGTAGTGTGTATTCTATTTACATATTCAGGAAATTAAGTAAAATATACCTATTGTTTTCCTACTCTGTACTTTATGAAATATGCAAGGTTTTCACAAGACAAGGAGATACCCTGGCTTTTGTTTCCATTGAGTCAATAGACATTTGATTACCTGTTACTGCTTCTGGGTTTTGATTTACAAAAGTCTCGCCTACTTCCTTGTTCAGATAATTGTAATGATGTGACTTTAAACAACGTGATGCTTGGGAAATTCTTTATTACTGAAGAAAGGTCACATTCTTAAAAACGGGATTTGTTGCAGTTCTTATTAATAGAATTCTCCAAGAATACTTGGCTGCTCTCTAGCTAAGAAAATGCAGGTTTCTGTATATAGATAGTTTTCTCTCTTTTTTTAATTAAAAAAATAGAATTAAAAAAACATTTATAGGGAAACAGCCTTATATGAACACTTTAATTATTGAACATTGAAAGGTAAAGTTTAAAGTATTACATCTATGTTTCATTTGCCCTTGCAATATTAGACACTGACTAATGTGTTAGAACAAGACAAAAGGGAAACTAAAGATAAATATAGAAAGTGACAGAGGCTTTGCAACTGCAGGAGTTTGCAAGATATGGGCATTCATGAGCTGTGTTGATCAAGCACAAGAAATTAGTAAAACCAGGAAGAAATGAGAATGATGGATATTAAAGAAGATTAAACTAATTGGGCCACTCATTGGGTTTAGCAAAAAGTGTCAAGAAAAAGGATTGAAGAGCAACTATATTCATCCCATAAGTAGGTAAATCAGAAATGTGTGGGATTAAGGTGGCCTGCAAATAAAGTGGGGGCAAGCATCGGGAAGACCTGGGAAGAGACCACTCAGTCACTGTACTCCTTCAACACTAATTTCTAAAGGCCATGGGAGCACACCAAACGCAGGCATATCACAACTCCCAAAGTAGTGGTTGCTTGAAACTGGAAAACTAAAAATAAATGGGTGGTAAGGAGGGGAGAATGCAAGACTGATTACTAGTATATAAGCATTTTATCATAGGCACAAGGGAAGACAGACCAGATAGACCTTTGCAGTGACAGAGATAAAGAGGCAGAAGTTTGAAACATAGAAGTTTAACCACTGAGCTTATTTATGGCCTTGTATGTTCAAAGACACCACAATTTTGAGAAAGAGCATTATATTTTATGGGTGTCATTTCTGAAGTGTGAAAGCAAAATAAACTGAAGTGCATATTGAGAGGAAAAAATTTAAATAGTAATAGCATGGGGCAGAGTTAATTTCAAGTGTATGTTTCCTCAAAGGAAAGTTCATGGCCTGGGATCAGAAAAACGAGTAAAAGTTGTGGTGAGTGAACCTATACAGAAGCATGTATTATCCTTGGACCTTTCTCTATTCCACACCAAGAAAGTCTCCATTCTATGAAGCTAAATATTACTATATCTAATCAATAAAATTAATATGACCCCTACTGAGATAAAAATATTTATTTATAGCATGGGTTCTCTGAGTGTACAATGAGGATAGATTAGGATACTGAGGAATCATGACATTTTCAAGTCCAGAACTCTTTGGGAGAGCCCAAGACTGACCATGAATGGACAATAATGGGACAGATAGGCTTTCTGCTTTGGAACATGCCCCTGTCTTGCCAAAAACCTCCATCTTGCTCATAGGTAAAATTATACTGGGCCATGTTCTCCATTAATCTGCATTCAGAACACAATCTACAGAAATTGTTTATATTGGAGAAAAAACAGTTAAATATTTATCAGTGTAGAGAATACCCAGAAACTCAAAATCCAAGTCTTTTAAATTCTTCTTTGCACATGGTTAGATGAGGAAGAGAAAGAAATTTTCAGTGGAAACAAGTCTAGCCAGGTAGCTGAGTCAGGCTGTGTAGTGAGGGTCCTAGATAGGGAGAGGATGACTTGAAGGCCGTGTGTGACTTGTGAGGGCAGCTGGAGATGTCACTGAGTCACCGGGAGCTCTGTCTGAGCCCCCCAGCTGAGAATCAGAACCTTTCATCTGCAGGTTGTTTGGCCCATTTAGACTTCTATTTGCACAGCAGTTACACATAACGAATTTTTCTTGTTGACTGACTGAGGGGAATGAAGTGCGATTGAGAGCATGGGATAATATCTTGCCATTGCCCAGCCTCTGGGCTTGGAGACAGTGACCTGGTATGGAGAGATACGGTGGTAGATGATTCTGAAACTCTTTGAGAGTTTCTCAGTTTTCAGATACTCTCAGAGAGTTCATAGCTGGGAGCAAAAGGAGTAACATGCCAGCACAGTGTCTAGCAACCAGGGCTAACCTTGGGAACCTGCCACCCTGGAGACAGAGGGCCAATTTAGAAGCATACTTACAGTTCCCTTGAGTTACTGAGAAATATTTGGGAAGAGGAAAAGAGAGACATATTTGTTTCTACAGTTATGTAGATTGGGGTATACCAGAGCAGAGACATTTGTCAATTAATGGCCTATTTCCAAAATAAATTGTTGATGGTTTTGGTATGGTTTGTAATATCCATAGAATGGATGTGAGAGTCCGTGGTCTGGGTTTTAGACTAACTCTTGGTGCAACTCTGAGCAAGGCATTTCAGTTCTCTGGGCACCGTATTTCTTATCTACCTCTCATCCAGTTAGACTAGAGAAACTCTAAAGTCCACTTCATTTTTACATTCACTTAGCTTTCAATGTCTCCAAATTTAGCATATACTGTATATGCAAGCCAACTCAGCTAATGGAACATTTTCCTAGAGAATGGTCCCTTCTATAAATAACTCTCTACTCATGTCATATATCACTTTGACCCATATTCAGCCACACATGTATCTTTAAAAATATGTTGAAGTAAGCTACACAGTGCAGGCCACATTCGCTTTAAGGTCTCAAGCTACAGAATCAGTTTAGATCCCATTTGACGCTGTTGCTAAGAGAAGAGACAGCAGGCATTACACTCCCACCCCTCCCCTACCACTTTGTTCTTCAAATTTTTATTATGTTATTATTTTTATTTCATAAAGAAAATACATACTATATAATACAATATAATATATATTATAAAATAATATACAAATATAATGATTCATTTTTATTTTATTATTTGGGGACTAGGCAGGGTTCTCCCTCTCCTTGCTAGTACTTTAGTGTCACCTAGACCCCTGGAAAATCCAAAACCAGCTGACAGTCACTTCCAAAATTTCAAAACATTAACTGAATTATCATGGATGAGATATCCACACAATACAAAGTAAGATTTCATTTGACATAGATATTTACATTAAATATATTCAGAATAATTGTTTTCACTGGAGCATTGATAGATCAGCCAAAGGCAATTTAATGAGACTATTGTCTGTCCTTGTAAGGGATATTCCCTCTCGGCAGCAAAGGTGGGACTGGAGCACACTGTATCACTCAGTCTTGTCAGAGGAGATGTTCTGTCACTGATTAAAGAGCTGCATGTCCTGTTTAGTCACAAAAACATTTTATGGGGAAACCTTGTTTCTGTCTTAATGGATTCAGGCAGTGTAATGAGAGCTACCAAAGTGGACATGAAGAAACCCTTTGAGAGACAGAACATGTCACTTCTCACTTACTCACTAATGGCAGTCCCTCCCTGGCTGAGCAAGCCCTTCTGGGCAGAGCGGAAGAGTCATTTAACATGTACCTGTGTTTCTTCCTTCCTTCAAATACAGCAAAAGGTGACCCCCAAAAGATATTTTTCTTTTGTTAGAAACACTAAATATGGCATACGTATCTTAGTTTCATCAGCAGGATCTGATGATATAAGACAAGACCGAAAAATAATACTCCCTTAAATGTGCAGTGCATACTCTGCTTTTTCAAAGCCTATTTCTAGTTCCGAGTTGCTCAAACCTTACAACACACTTGGGAGTCGATGGGCCAAAAATAAGTCTCTTGCTTGTTTCTGTTACAGATTAGGCCTCCACAGCTTAAGGGACTCACCTGACATCTGTAAGACACCTGATGAAAGAATGAATAAAGTAGAGTCAGAGCTGGAGGTTCTCCAACTCTTCATTTACTTCTGTGTGTGTGTATGTCTGTGTGTGTGTACGTCTGTGTGTGTGTACGTCTGTGTGTGTGTACACACAGACATACACACATATACATATATGCCAATAACAAGTTCGCACCTGCCATGACCAAGCTGCGATGCGTGCAGGGAAAATAATTGTACTATTCATGGAGAGTCAGGAAAAGGAGGACTGAGTTACTGAGAGTGCAGTTTTATTCTATGTCTTTTGCCAATTTGAAGAAGCAACTAATTCATAAACTATATGGTAAGCACATTTAACTGTTCTAGGATTTTTCTCATGCTTCATGAAAACAGATCATAGCTGGGAAACCAACTGTAAAATTAAAAGAACTAGATGTTGCCAATAAAGACCATCATTTCAGGAAAATAAATTTGTTTCTTGGAAGCTGTTCTTGAATGTGTGCTTGAGGTGCCCACAAGAAAACTAATTCAACTGAGAAACAAATTGATCTTGCTTCACTGGTTTATATGAACAGAGTAAAATACACACCAACAGGTTATATCACTTAATAACTCCTTGTTCCCTATAATGAATCAATGGCAAGATCACCTTGAATTATTGTATTTTGAAATCATATGTACAAAGTAGCCTAGGACCACAGTTCATGCACCAAGTTATGGGTTTCATTGAGGACATCTTCAGAGTTAACAGAATCAAAGTGATCAATGTTTATGTGGTACTTTATCCATTATATTTGGGAATTTTGTTTCTTGAAGGTTTTTTGTTAAGATATTTGTAACCATGTGGAGATGAAATAAAATTGTACAATTTGATATTGTAGTTGGTGTCTGGAAATGCATCATTTTACTCTGTGAAGGCATTTTATTGGCTCTTACAGTGAAAAAGGGACATGCATATGCAAAATCAATTCTCTTCAGCTTTGAATATTTTCTGATATGCTTTCAAAAGTTACATGCAACTTTTGTAATTAAATAACAGGAGTAGAAATTTGCAGGTTGTATTTTCCATTCTTCCAACTCGTAAAAGCTACCATTTAGTGCAGTTTCATCATGTAATTTGGGGCCATGATAGGAGGCAGTGGCATAAAGCCTGAAAATCTTCCTGCCAATGGTTTCTCTAAAGTTCTTCCCCTTTTATGCTCCAGGGTCTGTAACAGATGTCCTTTGACCATGCCAAGTGGTCAAACAGATCCCTATCCAGAAAAGAGAATGATTTTTCAATTCTGAGTGGAGTGGAGGGAGGGTCACAGATTATCCCTATGCATTTTAAAAGCAAAAAGTTTAATGAGTTCAGTAACTAGAAAAATTCGGTCCAAGAGTGATGTTTAGACATTAGGGGGTGACAATTCATAAGTGCTTTAAAGCAACCATTTTATAATGCAAAAAAAGCTAAAAAAAAAAACCAATAAAAATAATAAATGAAAAATAAACCTTAAATACTATGATGGTTAATACTGAGAGTCAACTCGATCGCATTGAAAGATGCAAAGTAGGCCGGGTGCAGTGGCTCAGGCCTGTAATCCCAGAACTTTGGAGGCCGAGGCGGGCAGATCTCAAGGTCAGGAGATCGAAACCATCCTGGTTAACAAGGTGAAACCCCGTCTCTACTAAAAATACAAAAATTAGCCAAGCGTGGTGGTGGGCGCCTGTAGTCCCAGCTACTTCAGAGGCTGAGGCAGCAGAATAGCATGAACCCAGGAGGCGGAGCTTGCAGTGAGCCGAAATTGCACCACTGCACTCCAGCCTGGGCAATAGAGCGAGACTCCATCTCAAAAAAGAAAACAAAAAAGAAAGAGGCAAAGTACTGATCCTGGGTGTATCAGTGAGGGTGTTGCCAAAGGAGATTAACATTTGAGTCAGTGGGCTTGGAAAGGCAGACCCACCCTTAATCTGGGTGGGCACCACCTAATCAGCTGCCAGTGAGGCTAGACTATAAAGCAGGCAGAAAAATGTGAAAAGCCTAGACTGGCCTAGCCTCCTAGCCTACATCTTTCTCCTGTGCTGGATGCTTCCTGCCCTGGAACATCAGGCTCTAAGTTCTTCACTTTTGGTACTCATACTGGCTCTCCTTGTTCCTCAGCTCGCAGATGACCTATTGTGGGACCTTGTGATTGTGTGAGTTAATACTCAACAAACTCCCCTTTATATATATAAAATATATATATATATATCCTATTACTTCAGTCCCTCTAGAGAACACCGAGTAATATGAATACTCATTAAAATAAATCTCTGAATGAAAGTTAGCCAAAAAATTTTATGTGTTTATATACCCAGTAATGGGATTGCTGGGTCAAATGGTATTTCTGGTTCTAGATCCTTGAGGAATCGCCATACTGTCTTCCCCAATGGTTGAACTAATTTACATTCCCACCAGCAGTGCAAAAGCATTCCTATTTCTCCACAGCCTCGCCAGCATGGACACAGAGAGGGGAACAACACACACCAAGGCCAGTTGTGGGATGGGGGGTGAGGGCAGGGAACTTAGAGGATGGGTCAATAGGTGCAGGAAACCACCATGGCACACATACACCTATATAACAAACATGCCTGTTCTGCACATGTATCCTGTTTCTTTTTTTTAGAAGAAATAAAGAAAAAATATCTATATCGTGTTATTTTATAAAAAACATTTTATAATTTATTATAATATTTAGTAATTTATTTTATACTACTATCTTTTCCTTTGAAAAATATATTTTTAATTCATATTTGTTAGAAATTCAATTTTACAAATTCAAATTGAAATGTGTATGTTTGGTTTGACAATATTTCTTTAGTTATAACTGTTTTTTCTAGTTAAACAAATTCCACTAAAAATTATTCCCTTTATGTTATTTTTTAAAAACAAAATTTTAGCCAAAAGTCAGCTATAAGCATAAAATCATAGAATCAGAAGGGACCCAAAATGTCATTTGTCAGGTGGTTTTTCACTATTTTACTATAAAATAATGAGTATATTCTTTACCCCCTGGAGACACACTACTTTGAAACAGTTTGCATGTTCCACATGTATTATGAAGAATTATATTTTTTATATTCAAAGACTCATATCCTAATGTACAGTTAATATTATTGCATTAAGAAAAATTATGGTATATAATATTTTTGTTAACCTGTGTAGTCTTTTTGCAGTATTTTTGTCCATTAAGCCACATGGAATACTGAAAATAACTAATGAGTTTCCAACAATTTTTATAGAGTACGAATGTAAAACTATTGATCTTTTCCAAATTTACTTATGAAATCCACAATGCTGGATTAACAGATTTGGGAAAGTTCCTAATTTAAGTAATATGTAACTGAATTTGCGAAGGATGTCTCTAACACAACATTGTCATTAATATGGGTCAAAAATCCTTATACTTCTCTAGGGCTTCTTGAGAACTTTCCCTAAACACCATGCCCTAAGCAGAGACGGGGGTGATTGTGGGTGACTCCAGCTCAAGTTTAATTTTGAAATATGTTTTAGCTGAATGGGACTTTAGTTACATAAAAAGGGTGAGTACAAGTTATTGATTCTATGGTGGTTAGTCTTCTTTTGAGATGTATTTCCTTCTTTTATTGCTTTCTTACATGAGGTCAGTGCAGGAAAGTATATCTGGGGCTGTGTCTTGGTTTGGAGGTGATTTTGAATAGATAAGCTCTAGACTACTGAGGCCCTACTCTCTTTGCCACTGAAAGACTGAATATACAAAGAGACAATCACCAGATCACATAATAAAAGTAGAACTCTGACCCACAACTTGCAGCAATTAGCATAGGAAACCAACCCAGGAAGCCAATAATTAACTCTGTAACAATTGGCCCAACATGACCAGGACTTGAATAATAACTAACAACTTCCATAATTTGTGTCCCCACTTTCAATTTAGAACCAGCAAAGGAAAATCAAATATGTACCCTTAACCAATCACATAGGATGTCCTGCTGCTAGTTTGCTCTCCAACAGCTTTCTCCATGCAAACAGCTTTCAGTCAGAGCATATCTGAACCCTTCCCTTTGTCCACTATAAGGTTTTCCCATTTTTCTGCCTACCTTTATGTTTCCGTCAAAATGCTAGTGGTGTGGTGGGGTGGAGGATTCCTTTGCTATCGCGAGCTCTGAATAATAGCCTTTCTTTGTTCTCATTTGGTTGTTCATTTACCTCCACACCTTTGACTTAAAATGCAGTAGTTTAATTCCAATTAGGATAAAGTTTCAAATCTGTTTTTACTTAGTTCCTTGAATTAGAGACAAAAAAAAAGTTCCCAGGATTGATAATGGTTCAGTTAATTTCACCAGAATTATAACAATCTGTATTTTACACACACACACACACGCATGCACGCGCACACACACACATTCTAAGAGGGTGGGAAATAAATCCAACTAAATAAGTGGGAAATAAATCCAACTAAAATTCAGGGAACTTCTACCTCAGTAAAATTTCTAGGGGTCCAGTGGTGTGGGGCTGGTTGAGATATTCCTCCTAAGGTGAAGGATAAGTTGCTGCATTTGGCCCCTCCTACGACCAAGAAAGAGGCACAATGTCTAGTAGGACTATTCAGATTTTGGAGGTAACACATTCCTTATTTGGGTGTGTTACCTGACCTATTTATTGAGTGACCTGAAAGGCTTCCAGTTTTGAGTGGGTCCCGTAACAGAAGAAGGCTCTGCAACAGATCCAGGCTGCTGGGCAAGTTGCCCTGCCACTTGGGCCATATGATCCAGCAGATCCAATGGTGCTTGAGGCTTCAGTGGCAGATAGGGATGCTGTTTGGAGCCTTTGGCAGGCCTCCATAGATGAATCACAGCAGAAGCCTCTAGGATTTCGGAGCAAGGCCCTGCCATCTTCTGAAGATAACTACTCTCCTTTTGAGCGACATTTCTTGGCCTGTGATTGGGCTTTAGTGGAAACTGAATGTTTGACTATGAGTCATCATGTCACCTTGCAACCTGAACTGCCTATGATAACTGGGTGCTTTTGGACCCATCTAGCCATAAAGTGGGTTGTGCACAGCAGTATTCCATCATTAAATGGAAGTGGTATATATGTGATTGGGCTCGAGCAGGTCTTGAAGGCAAAAGTAAGTTACATGAGGAAGTGGCTCAAATGCTGATGGTCTCCACTCCTGCCACCCTGCCTTCTCTCCTTCAGCATACACCAGTGGCCTCACAGGGAGTTCCCTATGTTCAACTGGCAGAGGAAGAGAAGACTAGGGCCTGGCTCACAGAGGGTTCTGCATGATATGAAGGCACCACTGAGAGTGGACAGCTTTAGCACTAAAGCCTCTTTCTAAGACATCCCTGAAGGACAGCGGTGAAGAGAAATCTTCCCAGTGGGCAAAACTTCAAGCAGTGCACCTGGTTGTGTACTTTCCATGGAAGGAGAAATGGCCAGATGTGCATTTACATATTAATTCATGGGCTGTAGTCAATGGTTTGATTGGTTGGTCAAGGACTTGGAACAAGCATGGTTGGAAAATTGGTAACAAAAAAATCTGGGGAAGAGGTATGTGGCTAGAACTCTCTGAGTGGTCAAAAACTGTGAATATATTTGTATCCCATGTGAGTGCTCACCAATGGGTGACCTCAGCAGAGAAGGATTTTAATAATCAACTGGACAGGATGACCTGTTCTGTGGACACCACTCAACCTCTTTCCCCAGCCACTCCTGTCATCTCCCAGTGGGCCCATGAACAAAGTGGCCATGGTGGCAGAGATGGTGGTTCAGTACTATGGACTTCCACTCACCCAGACTGACCTGGCTATGGCCACTGCTGAGTGCCCAATTTGCCAGCAGCAGAGACGAACACTGAACACTGAGCCCTTGTATGGCACCATTCCTTGGGGGGATCAGCCAGTTACCTGGTGGCAGGTTGATTATATTGGACTTCTTCCATCATGGAAAGGGCAGAGGTTTGTCCACACTGGAAAAGACATTTACTCCAGATATGGGTTTTCCTATCTTGCACGCAATGCTTCTACCAAGACTACCACCCATGGACTCATGGAATGCCTTATCCACTGTCATGGTAGTCCAGACAGCATTGCCTCTGACCAAGGCACTCACTTATGGCTAACGAAGTACAGCAGTGGGTTCATGTTCATGAAATTCACTGGTCTTACCATGTTCCCCATCATCCTAAAGCAGCTGGATTGACAGACTGGTCAAATGAACTTTTGAATCCACAATTACACCAACTAGGTGACAGTACTTTGCAGGGCTGGGGCAAAGTTCTCCAGAAGGTGGTGTGTGCTCTGAATCAGGGTCCTGACCCAGACCCTTCAGGAATGAAGATTTGGGTCACTCCACCAAGAAAATACCATGACCTGCTGAGGTGCTTGATGAAGACAAGGGGAATACAGAATAGGTAGTAGAAGAAAGTAGTCATCAATACCAGCTACAACCACATGACCAGCTGCAGAAACGAGGACTGTAGTTGTCATGAGTATTTCCTCCTTCTGTTAAAAATATGACTGTGCATATATACACTTGTACTAAGAAATATCTTCATTTTATTTCCTTTCTCCTTTATCATGTGACATAAGATTTATTAACTTCACATGAACATTTAGGTATTGTTAACTTTATGTAACAGTATTTGGGTTGGTGATTGGTGCGTTTCCAGTTGTATGAAGGATAGTTGTATTATGTTAGGCATAATTATGACCTTATTGTTGTCTTTATTTGAAGATTACATATGATCTCAGGAGATGTATATGGGTTCAAGTGGGACTTGTGATGGATAGTTGCCAAAGGAGATTAACATTTGAGTCAGTGGGTTGGGAAAGGCAGACCCACCCTTAATCTGGGTGGGCACCATCGAATCAGCTGCCAGCATGGCTAGAATATAAGCAGGCAGAAAAATGTGAAAAGAAAGACTGGCCTAGCCTCCCAGCCTACATCTTTCTCCCATGTTGGATGCTTCCTGCCCTTGAACATCAGACTCCATGTTCTTCAGTTTTGGAACTTGGACTGGCTCTCCTTGCTCCTCAGCCTGATGTGTGTGTGTATATATATATATACATATACATATATATGTATATATACACACATATATGTATATATACACACATATATATACACATATATATATACACACATATATATACACATATATATATACACACACATATATATACGTGTGTGTGTATATATATACACATGGTATATGAATGTGTGTGTATATATATGTGTATATATATGGTATATGGGTGTGTATATATATGGTATATGGGTATATATATATGCTATATGGGGGTGTGTGTGTGTGCGTGTGTATATATATATGTATGTATGTATGCATTCCATTGGTTCTTTCCCTCTAGAGAACCCTTACAAATACACTTTGTATGATCTACTTTGAGGTGGTTCTATGTTGAACTGTTATTTTTAGGGGGGTCTTGGGTGATGAATATTCCTATTGAAACTAGTTTTTCAAATGCCCATGGGTTATGTTAAAATGAGGACTATTTTAAGCTTTTATTTTATTTGTCCCACTGCATTGTCCATCTGTCAAAATTTATCAAAGCCAAGAACTCATACTGCTGCAATGAATTTGTAGTCAAGTCCAAGAAAAATAATCTGGAGAGAATGATAAAACATTCAAACTTGTTATTTTAAAAGTTAATATTCAGCATATAGTCACAGATACACATAAACCTTTAAGTGACTTTTTTTTTTTTTTCGGTGGTGAACAGCAGGAATTTTCAGTTAGTTAAAGTAAAAGCACAATCTTGGGGACATTTGGGTTCATCTCACAGACATAAAAAGCTGTAAAATAGCACAATTCTCACCTTTGTAACAAGAATAAAGCTGGACAAACAGTACATTAATGACTTTTATTAGGATTATCAGTGAACTGAGGTTACAGGGTAAATAGCAAACATGATAGAGAGAGACAGGCCCCTGAGAGGAGTAGGAAAATCTGGGCATTTTTTTACCTCGGTCAGATTCCACCTAATAACATACAAGCTTCTAAATGAATTTAAGTAGACATTTGGAAAGGATAGCTAAAAGTAAACTTTGGCCCACTGTGGGAGTATGGAACCTCTCATGGATATATGGGAGTTCACACACTCCTGCAGAGTTTTACTCCAGAAACCTCATCAAGTGCCAATGGAAAAGATTTGAGAGAATTCTGAGAAAACCCTCTCACTGCCAAAACCCATCACCTACATCTCTTAAAGAATAAAAGCATTAATCTGGACAGAAAATGGCATAAATACTTGTAGCATAATGGCACTGGTGGAACCCCATAGCATCTACAATTGAGCTGAGGAATGGAGCCAACTAATGAAAATTCCCACACCTATCTCCTCTATTGTCATGTAGGAAAAATTGCCTAATCCTTCTGGGGGATGCGAAATGCAGCACAATTGTAGTCTGGGGGTACTGTAGGAAATACATTGCAGCTGGGACAAGGAGATGGGGAAACAGATGAAACAAAAAAAAAACTTTTTCCTTGTAAGTGGAGCAGAATAAATGCTATATTCAACATTACATGTGGAAGAGAGGCAGCAATTTTTTGAAGACCACACCCCAAGAGCAGGTTCACAGTGCCTGCCTAAGATGAAGGCTCAAACAGAATATCAGATAACATACTCACTCCTGTACCCCCACTATCATGCTAGCTAACAAGTATAAAGTAAAAATCACAGTGTAATACACCTGGGAGAAATGGGAGAAGCAGACTTCCTTTGGAGAGTAGTACAAAGGGAAGATTCCAAACCTGGTGGCAAAAAAAAAAAAAAAAAAAAGAAAGAAAGAAAGTATCAGTACAGGAATTAGAAGACTCTGGTATTCCGAATGTACCCAGGGCAACAATAAATGTCAAATAAAGCCCCATTCCTGACTATATTATCAAAAACACCCACACTAAAGATCTAACAGAAGGAAAAATATGCTGAATTCCAAGCATTATGAGATATATGAAAAGGCAAGAAAAACACACATTCTAAAGAGATAAAACAAACATTAGAACAAGACTCAGATATGGCAAGACATTGGAACTATCAAGCAGGGCATTTAAAATAACTAACACTAATAAGAGAATAATAAGTTGTAAGAGAAAAGGCATCAACATGCAAGATCAGATAAACAGTCTCAGCAGAGAGATAGAACCTATAAGAAAACATCAAATATAAATGTTAGAATTCAAAATGTACAATAAGTGAAAAAATCTCTTCTATGTTATGAGTACATTTGACACATCTGAGGAAAAGATCTAAGACCACAAAGATAGGTCAAAAGAAATTGCTGATTCAAATACAAAACTATACAAAAGGAGAACAAGAAAAGAACAGGACTTCTAAAAAGTGTGGGATAAGGGGTTGAGTTCTTGATTTGAGTCTCAGCTTGGTCACTGTTGGTGTATAGCAGAGCTGCTGATTTGTGTACATTAATTTTGTATCTTGACATTTGCTGAATTCATTTATCAGTTCTAGAAGTTTTTTGGATGAGTCTTTAGGATTTTCTAGGTATACGATCGTATAATCAGCAAACAGTGACAGTTTTACTTCCTCTTTATGGATTTCTATGCCCTTTATTTCTTTCTCTTGTCTGATTGCTCTGGCTAGGACTTCCAGTACTGTGTTGAATAGCAGTGGTGCAAGTGGGAATCCTTGTTCCTGTTCTTAGAGGGAATGCTTTCTAGTTTTCCCCATTCAGTATAATATTGGCTGTGGGTTTATTGTAGATGGCTTTTATTACCTTAAGTTATGTCCCTTCTTTGTTGATTTTGCTGAGGGTTTGAATCATAAAGTGATGCTGGAGTTTATCAAATGCTTTTTCTGCATCTATTGAGATGATCATGTGATTTTTATTTTTAATTCCGTTTATGTGGTGTATCACATTTATTGACTTAACATATGTTAAACCCATCCTGCATCTCTGGTATGAAACCCACTTGATCATAGTGGAGTATCATTTTGCTATGCTGTTGGATTCGGTTCACTAGTATTTTGTTGATGATTTTTGCATCTATGTTTATCAGGGATATTGGTCTGTAGATTTTGTTGTTGTTGTTATGTCCTTTCCTGGTTGTGGTATTAGGGTAATACTGGCTTCATAGAATGTTTTCGGGAGAATTCCTTCTTTCCCTATTTTTTGGAATAGTGTCGATAGAATTGGTACCAATTCTTTGAATGTCTGATAGAATTCCTGGACTTTTCTTTGGCAATTTTTTTTATTAGCATTTCAATCTCACTGTTTGCTATTGGTCTGTTCAGAGATTCTGTATCTTCCTGGTTTAATCTAGGAGGGTTCATATGTCCAGGAATTTATTCATCTCCTCTAGGCTTTCTAGTTTATGCCTGTGAAGGTGTTCATAGTAGCCTTGAATAATCTTTTGTATTTCTGTGGTATCAATTGTAAAATCTCCTGTTTCATTTCTAATTGAGCTTATTTGGATCTTCTCTCTTCTTTCCTTGGTTAATCTCGCTAATGGTCTATCAATTTTATTTATCTGTTCAAATAATGAGCTTTTTGTTTCATTTATCTTTTGTGTTGTTTTCTTTGTTTCAATTTCATTAATTCTGCCCTGATCTTTGTTATTTCTTTTCTTCGCTGGGTTTGGGTTTAAATTGTTCTTCTTTCTCCAGTTCTGTGAGAAGTGACCCTAGATTGTCTATTTGTGCTCTTTCAGATGTTTTTATATAGGCATTTAATGCTATAAACTTTCCTATTAGCACCACTTTGGCTGTATTCCAGAGGTTTTGATAGGTTGTGCCATTATTATAAATCCGTTCCAATAATTTTTAAATTTCCATCTTGATTTTGTTGTTGAACCAATAATCATTCAGAAGCAGGTTATTTAATTTTCATTTATTTGCATGGTTTTGAGTTTTCCTTTCGGAGTTAATTTCCAGTTTTGTTTCACTGTGGACAGAGAGAGTACTTCATATAATTTCAATTTTTTTTAAATTTGCTCAGACTTGTTTTGTGGCCCATGATATAATCTATCTTGGAGAATGTTCCCTGTGCTGATGAATAGAATATATAGTCTGCAATTGTTGGACATAATGTTCTGTAAATATCTGTTAAGTCTATTTGTTGTAGGCTATAGTTTAAGTCCATTGTTTCTTTGTTTGCTTCCTGTCTTAATGACCTGTCTACTGTTGTCAGTGGAGTACTAAAGTCCCCCACTATTATTGTCTTGACATCTATCTCATTTCTTAGGTCTGGTACTAATTTGTGAGCTTCAGTGGTAAGTGCATATATATTTAGAATTGTGATATTTTCCTTTTGGACTAGTCCTTTCATCAATATATAATGTCCTTCTTTGTCTGTTTTAACTGTTGTTGCTTTAAAGTTTGTTTTGTCTGATATAAGAATAGCTACTTCTGCTCACTTTTTGTGTCCATTTGCATAAAATATCTTTTTCTACCCCTTTACCTTAAGTTTACTTGAGACCTTATGTATTAAGTGAGTCTCCTGAAGACGGCAGAAACTCGGTTGGTAAATTCTTACCCATTCTGCTATTCTATACCCTTTAAGTGGAGCGTTCAGGCCATTTATGTTCAATGTTAGTATTGAGATGTGAGGTACTATTCTATTCATTGTGCAATTTATTGCCAGAATACCTTGTTTTTTTTCATGTGTTATTGTTATATAGGTCCTGTGAGATTTATGCTTTAAGGAGATTCTATTTTGGTGTATTTTGAAGATTTGTTTAAAAATTTAGAGCTTATTTTTACCAGTTCTTATAGTGCTGGCTTAGTAGTTAATTCTCTCAGCATTTGTTTATCCAGAAGTCTTGTATCTTCCTTCATTTATGAAGCTTAGTTTCACTGGAGACAAAATTATTGGCTGATAATTGTTTTCCTCAAAAAGGCTGAAGATAGGGCCCCAATCCCTTCTAGCTCGTAGGGTTTCTACTGAGAAATCTGCTGTAAATATGATAGATTTTCCTTTGTAGATTACCTGATGCTTTTGCCTCAAGCTCTGAAGATTCTTTTCTTCATCTTGACTTTAGATAACCTGGTAACTACATGCCTAGGTGATGATCTTTTTGTAATGATTTTCCCAGGTGCTCTTTGAGCTTTTTGTATATGGAAGGTCACGTAAGTTTTCCTTGATTATTTCCTCAAATATGTTTTCCATACTTTTAGCTTTCTCTTCTTTCTTGGGAACATCAGTTATTCTTAGGTTTGAATGTTTAACATAGATCCAAACTTCTTGGGGGCTTTGTTCATTTTTTTAAAATTCTTTTCTCTTGGTCTTTGATATATCATGTTAATTTGAAAGCCTTGTCTTTGAGCTCTGAGGTTCTTTCAGATATTTCTTCAGTCCTATTGCTGAGACTTTCCAGTGCATTTTGCATTTCTCTAAGTGTGCCCTTGATTTCCAAAAGTTGTGATTTTTTTTATTTCTGCTATCTATGTCACTGAATAATTTTCCTTTCATATTCTGTATCATGTTTTTGATTTCTATAAGTTGGACTTCACCTTTCTCTGGTGCCTCTTCAATTAGCTTAATGATCGACCTTCTGAATTCTTGTTCTAGCAATTCATAGATTTCGTCTTGGTTTGGATTCATTGCTGGTGAGCTGATATGATCTTTTGGGGGTGTTAAAGAACCTTGTTTTGTCATATTACCAGATTGTTTTTCTGGTTCTTTCTCATTTGGGTAGACTTTGTCAGAGGGAAGATCTGGGATTCAAGAGCTGCTGTTCAGATAATTTTGTCTGACAAGGTGCTCCTTGATGTGTTGTTCTCCCACTTCCCCTAGGAATGGGGCTTCCTGAGAGCTGAACTGTAGTGATTGTTTTTGCTCTTCTGGGTCTAGCCACACAGCGGAGCTAATGGGCTCTGGGCGGGCACTGGGTAGTGTCTGCAAAGAGTCCTGTGATGTGAGCCATCTTCAGGTCTTGCAGCTGTAGATATAAGCATCTGCTCTGGTGAGGTAGCAGGGGAGTGAAGAGGACTCCATGAGGGTCCTTGGTTGTGTTTTGTTTAGTGCACTGGGTTTTTGTTGGTTGACCTCCAGCCAGAAGGTGGCACTTTCAAAAGTGCGTCAGCTATGGTCCTATAGGGAGGATGCAAACTTGCTCTAGGGACATCTGGTTAAGTGTTCAGGTGGTGGGAAGGGCCACAGAGCTGGAAAGAGTTTATGACCTTTGTCTTCCGCTACCAGGATGGGTAGAGAAAGACCACCAGGTGGGGGCAGATATACACATGTTTATATAGAGTTCAGCCTCCCCCTGGGCAGGGCTTGCTGTGGCTTTCGTGGGGGATGGAGTGTGGTTCCCAGTCTAATGGAGTTGTATTTCCAGGAGCATTATGGATGCCTCTGCTAAGTCATAAAGGTCGCCAAGCAAGTGAAGGAAAGCCAGCAGTTGCAGACCTCACCTTGTTCCCATGAAGCCCTCAGTCCCATGAAGCCCTCAGTCCTCAGGCCAATCTTACCCCCACCCTGGCTCCCACAACAGCACCAAGGCTATTTCCAGGCAGCCAGTGACCAGGGCTGAGAACCTGCCCCAGACCATGACCCTCCCCATTGAGAAAGCAAGCAGACGCACAGGTTTTTGACATCTCAGGGAGCTTGTAGTGGTGATCCAGCTCCTTCAAAGGGTCTATGGATTATCTTGGCTTCCCTGGTATGTTCCCACAGTAGTTCTTGGAGCAAACGTTCACAGTGTGAGCTTCCACATTCTTTTCTGTCCATCCAAGTGGCAGTTGCAAGCTAGTCCTGCCTCCTGTCCACCACCTTAATCAGTAACCCCTGCAATGAACTTCAGCCTGGACATCCAGGCATTTCCTTACATCCCCTGAAATCTAGGTGGAGAATCCCAAACCTCAATTCTTGACTGCTATGTACCCACAGTCTCAACACCGCATGGAAGCCACCAAGGCTTGGAGATTGCACTCTCTGAAGCAATCGCCCAGCTGTACCATGGCCCCTTTTAGCAATGCCTGGAGCTGAAGCAGCTGGGACACAGGGTGCCATGTCCCAAGGCTGCACAGAGCAGGGAGACCCTGAGCCTGGCCCAGGAAGCCATTTTCCCTTGTAGGCATCTAGGCCTGAGATGGGAGGGCTGCCATGAAGGTCTCTGACATGCCCTGGAGACATTTTCACCATTGTCTTGGGAATTAACATTTGGCTCTTCACTACTTATGCAAATCCCTTCAGCTGGCTTGAATTTCTCCTCAGAAAATGGGTTTTTATTTTCTATTGCATCATCTGGCTGCAAATTTTCCAAACTTCTATGCTCTTCTTCCTCTTGAATGCTTTGCTACTTAGAAATTTCTTCTGCCAGATACCTTAAATCATCTCTCTCAAGTTCAAAGTTCCACAGATCTCTAGGGCAGGAGGTGCAAAATGCTGCCAGTCTCTTTGCTAAAACACAACAAGAGTGACCTTTACTCCAGTTCCCAACAAGTTCCTCATCTCCATATGAGACCACCTCAGCCTGGATGTTATTGTCCATATCACCATCAGCATTTTGGTCACAGCCATTCAACAAGTCTCTAGGAAGTTCCAAACTTTCCCACGTCTTCCTGTCTTCTGAGTCCCTCAAGCTGTTCCAACCTCTGCCTATTACCCAAAGTTGCTTCCAAATACTCAGGTATCTTGTAGCAATACCCCACTACCTCAGTACCAATTTACTTTATTGGTCTGTTTTCACCTTGCTATAAGGAAATGCCCAAGACTAGAATATTTATAAAGGAAAGAGGATTGAGTTACAGTTAAGCGTGGCTGGGGAGGCCTCAGGAAACTTAGAATCATGATAGAAGGTGAAGGGGAAGCAAGGCACCTTGTTCTCAATGTGGCAGGAAGGAGAAGTACAAACAGGAAATGTCAGACACTTATGAAACCTTCAGATTGGCCGGGTGCAGAGGCTCACACCTGTAATCCCAGCAGTTTGGGAGGCAGAGGCAGGTGGATCGCCTGAGGTCGGGAGTTCGAGACCAGCCTGACCAACATGGAGAAACCCCGTCTTTACTAAAGACACAAAATTGGCTGGGTGTGGTGGCACATGCCTGTAATCTCAGCTACTTGGGACACTGAGGCAGGAGAATTGCTCAAACCCAAAGGCAGAGGTTGCAGTGAGCTGAGATTGCACCATTGCACTCCAGCCTTGGTAACAAGAGTGAAACTCCATCAAAAAAAAAAAAAAAACCTTTGGATCTTGCGAGAACTCACTCACTATCAGAAAGCAGCATGGGGGAAACTGTCCCCATTAGCCAATCACTTCCCACTGGGTCCCATCCAAAACACCTGGGGATTATGGGAACTATAATTCAAGATGAGATTTGGGTGGGGACACAGTCAAACCATATCAAACTCCAATATCATTTACATAAAAACTATAAAAAGAGAAGTATTTAGATATAAATTTAACAAAATACTTGCAGCATCTTTGTGCTAAAATCTATTAAGCACTAATGAAAGATATACTGTGTTCATAGATTTGAAAATTCAATATTAAGATGTTCCCGGTTTGATCTATAGATTCACCACTACTCTAATCAAAATCCCAGAAAGCTTTTATATAGATATTGACAAGCTGATTCTAAAATTTGTATGGAATGCTGAAGTCAGTAAAGTAGCCAAAACTATTGTAAAAAAGAAGAACAAAATTTGGAGAATTCATACTACATTATTCCAGTTCTTACTGTAAAGTTGCAAAAATCAATAGTGTACAAAGGATAGATATAGATTAATGAAACAGGATAGAAAGTCCAGCAATAGATTTACACAGGGAAAGTCAACTGATTTTTGACAAAGATTCAAAAGAAATTCAGTGGAGACAGAATAGTCTTTACAAGAAATGGTGCTGGAAAAATAGGACCTTCATATGCAAAAGAATGAATCTTGATATTTACCTTATACCTTACCCAAAAATTATCTCAAAATGCAACTACTGACCAAAATATTAAATACAAAACTATAAAAATAGATGAAACATAGGTAAAATATGTTTCATCTTGAGTTTGGCAATGAGTTTTTAGATATATCACCAAAAGTGCTGTTTATAAAGTTAAAAAAAATAAAAAGAACACAATGGATACCCTGGAATTTATCTAAATTTCAGAAGAATATTTCAAGAAAAGCACTATAACAGAATAAAAATCACAAGCTAGAGTCTTGTAGGAATATTTATATATTAAATATTGAATAAAGAACTTGAATCCAAAATATAGAAAGCAGTTCTAAAACTCGTCAATAAGAAAACCATCTAATAAAAAATGGGAAACTAGCTGAATAGACACTTCAGTGAAGCAGAAATATGGATGGCCAATAAGCCTGTATAACATTGTACAGAATCATTTGTCATTAGAGAAATCCAAATTAAAACTGGAATAATATACAATTTACTAAAATTTAAAAAAATGATCATACCAGCTGATAAGGCTAACAGATTATCTCCCAAGTACTGAGAACTGTTCCTTGTCAATGATGAGAAGCTGAAATGTTATAATCACTTGGAAGAGAGTTTAGAATGTTTTTTAAAAAGTTAACCTACACTTACCATAAGATTCAGCAATCTCACCCCTTAGGCATTTACCTAAATGAATAAAAAACATGCTCATACAAAAACTTATATACAAATGTTAAGAGTAATTTTATTAATAATTACCAAAAACCTGAAACAACCAAGATTTTCTTTAAGAGCTGAATAGATAACAAACTGTGATACTTACATAAATGGAAATAATACACAGCAATAAAAAGGAATGAGCTATTGATTTATGCAACAACATGGATGAAACTTAAATGGATTTTGCAAAGTGAAAAAAGCTTACATATCATACATATTACATGATGAAATTTATATGACATTATGAAAAGAACATAGTTGTAGGTTTAGAAAATAGATATGTATTTGTGAGGAGTTTTGAAACTTGAAAGTGATTAAATACAAAGGGGCTCTACAGGTGAGCTCTTAGTGTAGTATAACCATTCTCTTTAGTCCTAGACTGGTAGATACATAGCTCTATGCATTTATCAAAGTCCATAAAAATGTACATCTCAAGAAAAAGAAACTTTATCATATACCAAACTTTACTGTAAAAATAAGTCAACCAGAATCTTGGAGGAATCCCAAAATAGATCTAACTATATAACAAATGTGTGACTTAATTTCACAAAAGGTGGTATAGAAAAGCAGAGCTGACCTAAATAACGTTAGAAACATTCTTTTCGACGTAAGGCTTAGGTCAAAGAAACTGTGGATAAACACCATACTCTAGTGTTTAATGTATTTCTTACAGGGGTACAATTAGCGGTCCTGAGACTCCTTTACATGTATATATATGTGTGTATATACACACACACACATATACACACACATATATATATAAAATCCAGCAATAGATTTATATAGATATATATAAAAATATATATATGGTTGAATAAAGAAGTAAATAAATTGTAGATAACGGGATCCAGGTTTCTTTGTGACAGAGAAGTAACAAATAAGAGAATGGGAAGGCTAGAATGAATTTTGTGGTGCTGAAGTACAGATGTCAGTATGAACTAGTTTCTATTTTAAAAGATATACAGATATATTCAGCAATAAATATTGATATGTGTATCTAATGAATACATAAACATACATATTACAGGTACATGTATATATATACATGTAAATACAAATATGTGTATATATATACAGGCATATATATATGAACATACATATACATATATGCATATATAAACACATTTATCTGCAGACATACAAATACATAAACAGTTAAATTATAGTAAATTTTATATAATTTATTGATATATGTGGTAATTTATATATATATTATTTTATATATTTTATTTTTATAATTTATAAATATGTGTAAATGATATATTTCTATATTTATTTATATAGTATATATGTAAAATGTACTATCGCTCTTAAATGAGTGAGTCTGAAAAAACTGAAATGCAAATAGTCTTGATTTCAAAATACCAGTCTCCAGTAAAAAGAACACCGGGGCTCCTTGGAGAAATGTCTTATTTTAGAGTGTGCTGATGTGCAGAGAAAATGCAGGATGAGTCCAAAGTATCTTGTGGTATTTGAAAGTAAGGAACTACTAAAAAAATTAAATCAATTAGAGAATGGATATTGTCAAAAGGACACATGAGCCAACAATGGCCAAAGTTGGAATGATTTGAGCAATAAAATATGTAGTGACACTGTTAAGTTATAACCCAAAGTATGAAATAAATATTCTCGAGTTCAAATTCAAATTTGCAAATGATGCCATAAAATAGGAAATGAGGAAGAAGGGACAAAACATCCTTATAGAATAATTGCAAATAATATATGTAGTTATTCTCCACTGGAGTGGGGAAATGGCTGAATTCTCCTCTTCCAAAATGTGGACTTGACTTAGAGACTTGTTACAATGAATAGGCGTGAAAAGAGAAAAACAATAACTTCATGGGAAGAAATCTGGAAGATACCATCTTAACCTGGTATTTCTGTTGTACTTCAAAAAAACTGTAACCCTAGCCTAATCATAAGAAAGCATCAAACTCAAATTGAAAGATCATTTGCAAAATACTTGGCCAATATTAAAACTGTCAAAGTCATAAAAATAA
The DNA here is from genome assembly GCF_029289425.2 of Pan paniscus. Taxonomy (NCBI): domain Eukaryota; kingdom Metazoa; phylum Chordata; class Mammalia; order Primates; family Hominidae; genus Pan; species Pan paniscus. The sequence continues at coordinate 56,087,589 of NC_073266.2, forward strand.
GAAAAGGTTGAGAAAATATCAGATAGGTGAAGACTAAGGAAACTAGACTACTAAATGAAATTTGGGAACCTGGAGCAGAAAATAGACATTATTGAAAAAAGGGATGAATTCTGAATAAAGTCTTTAGTTAATGTATTGCACCAAGGTTAATTACGTAGTTTGAAAAATTTGCTATGGTTGTGTAAGATGCTAACATTAGGTGAAAATGAAGGCAGAGTACACAGAAACTCTATTATGTTTCTAACTTTACAGCTAATTTAAAAGTATTTCAAAATAAAAAAGTTTTTCAAAATCCATAATCTTGTACTATTACTTTAAAAAGATCTGTAAATACTATTTTGGTATGAGAATATCTATAAATGGCATGCAGCTATTAGATTTTCAAAAGTTTTACATGAAATCTAAAAAGAAAACTAGAGACATTTGCATTAACTTAACCAAATAAAGAAATTTTAATAGCAGTCGAAGAATAAATGAAAGGAAACAGAGATACTATGATACTATTCACAATAGCAAAAATAAGAAAAAAGAAGTCCTGAAATAAAAATTTAGCAAGAAAAATTTGTAATCTACACATTAAAAGCTATAAAATCCCCTGGAAAAGAAAAAGAGAGACAGAGAAGAGAAAAATTGAGAGACATATCTTTTTTCTTTCTTTCTTTCTTTTTTTCTTTTTTTTTTTTTTGAGATGGAGTCTCACTCTGTCGCCCAGGCTGGAGTGCAGCGGCGCCATCTTGGCTCATTGCAGCCTCCACCTCCTGGTTTCAAGCAATTCTCCTGCCTCAGCCTCCCGAGTAGCTGTGACTACAGGCGCACACCAACATGCCCAGCTAATTTTTTGTATTTTAATAGAAACGGGGTTTTACCGTGTTGCCCAGGCTGGTCACTAACTCCTGAGCTCAGGAATCTGCCCAACTCGGCTTCTCAAAGTGCTGGGATTATAGGGGAGAGCCACTGTGCCTGGCCGACATATTTTTTATATGGAAACGTTTAATAGTATAACCATGCTAATTCACCAAAAACCAATTTATAAATTTATTAAAAACAAACTAAAAACCCTATTTTGAGTGTTAAGGCTTGGTAAATCAACTTTAAAATTTATAATAATAAAGAAACAACTGAAAATATTTCAGTAAATTTAGAAAAACAGAGGATAATAGTGGTGAATGGCACCACCGAATATCAAAACATAAAGCATCCATACTTAAAGAGTATAATATTTGTCAGAAAGGGACAATAAGGAAAAAGAATGGACAAAGATTCAAGTTCAGAAATAGAGTCAATAATATTATATATGATAATCATTTTGAAGAAAGGAGATGAAGCAATGGTGCTAAGAAAATGAGATCCCTGTTAGTACATACAGTTCTATGTGCATTAATTTTTTTATATTTCTATGGATATATTATACTTCAGTAAGACCAATTTTCACTTATAAAAATGTCAAATTTTAAAAACTTGATTTTATCTCATACTTATAAAATGGTGCAGTGGGAATTATCATGTAATACTGCAAATTGACAGCATTTTTAGAACATATTCACAATATTCATTTAATAAAGATCCTGATAGAAGTCACACCCAAATAATGTTTGGAGGGATTATAGATTTAAATTTTTAAATGTAGATAAAATTAAATGTTACATACACACATTTATTTTTTACAGATACAAATTTTAATATTAAATATGTATATACACATATACAAACTTTTTTTCTCACATATGTGCAAGTGAACTAAAATGAAAAATCAATACAGCAAAAAAGAATTTTTGTAATATTGAGATAATAAACCCACTGCACATTATATTTACGTGCTTACAGTTTGGTCGTTTTTTTTTTTTTTTTTTTTTTTTGCAAATATATGCAGTAAAATATCAAAATAAATATTAATAAAATAATGAACAAAAACATGAAGAAGTGTAATTGGTAATATGTAACAGAGGTTTAATGTCTTAAACACAGTTTTTCATTAACAAAAAACTCTAGCTGAAAATGGAGAAAAGTATGAATTAATTCATGAAAGAATTGTAACGAAAAAGAAAAAATGCATATAACACACTAGTAACTAAAATGCATACTAAATTAACAGTTAGTACTAAAGCTAAGAGTACTTCACCCTGAAGTATGTAACACAGAATATACACATTTTAGCTAAAAGACATGTTAGAATATTCATAATATCACTATTATAGCCAAATATTGTAATTAACACAAACGTCAATCGACAGAAAAACAGATTAACATATGAAGTATATTCACTTAATAAAATGAGAAGAAAGTGCATATTGTTATATGCAACAACATAGGTGAGATTCACAAACATCATTTTTGAGCATAAGAAGCTACATTCCAAAGAGTACATATTGTATCATTCACTTTTTATAAATCTCAGAAACAGAAATCAAGGTAAGTACCCTGGTAAGATACTGACTGAAAGGTACAAAAGAAGAACTTAACAGGGTACTGGTGGTATTCTGTTTATTTTTTGTAGCAGATGACTACGTGAGTCTATTCACTTGGTTAAAACGCATCAACCAGTACACTCATGATTTGTGTACCTTTCTGTAGGTATACCATACCTCAATAAAACCAGTTACAGAAAAAAAATAACATAGCTGTTCTATTTTTATGGAGAGAAAAGTTGGCAGCACTGTGAGTAAAGCCCCATAAAAACTAAGCTCTAAACTAAGGCCCATGAAAGATCTTCAAAAAGGTGATGTTGAGATTTAGTGGGAAACAAAAGTGTTTGTGGGACAAGGAGAAACCGGAAGACCACATTTGTAATGGGTGGAGTGAGGAGAAGCTGAGTACTTACCTAGGAGGGCAATTCCCTACATCTACATTCAGTTTTTAGCTACGCAGGACTTCCTGCTCTCAGGTGATTTTCCCACTGCTTCATAATAAGCTTAAGGCTATGGTTCTCAATTTTCAGTGTGCATAAGTACCATCTGGGACTCTTGTTACTAATGCAGATTGCTTGGCCTCATCCAGCGTGCATCCAGGCATCTCCAGTGGTTAGGGACTGTGAATCTCCCTTTATAACAAAATCCCTAAGCCATTCTGATGCCCGCGGTCCACTAATAGCACTTTGAGAAACACTGGCTGAGGCTGGGGTACATGAATAGCCATAAGCATGGGTATTACAACAAAGTTGGCACCAAAAGTGTGAAGTTAGAAAAGACAACCACATAATTTACTGAAGCACTTCGCAACATATCTGTAATTCAATAAATAGTAACATCTGTTATTATTAACAGCCATAATTTAATTTTAAATTTGTACAATTACCTAAATTGAAACTTTAACTTGATCAAAAAATGTAATGTTGGGGTTGGAAATAGTCGGCTGTTCTTTTGAGAGAAAAAAATGTACCTGTTGGTAGTGGTTACCTGTGTTCAAAGCTAGATTATGTCATGGGCTCAAGGAAATGAAGAGAGCTCTTCTAAGTACCCATTAGAACATTGCAGAAGAACCATGAGTAATAACATTGCACTCTACTTTTTAGCACACCGTGTTGGACTTTGCTCTGTGGTCTGATTATACTTCTGATTACCCCAGGGCTAAGCATTTCTCAAGTGCTAAGTATAGGGACATTTGGATCTCAAACTTATCGTCTGTAATAGCATTTCTCAGGAATCCTCTAAAGAGAAAGTGACATTGCCAGGATAATTTTGAAGAACATTTTATTTAGCTACAATTCTGCTGTCATTTTCTATATGTTTGGTATTTCTCTCCCCTTTTGATTAATAGAGACATTCTCATAAATAAAAGATCTTAGTCTCTTCAAAGTGTCTGTCTTGCTCTCTTATTTCCCCTGTGAAGTCATAATCCCCCATTTGTGACATCACAGTCTTTCCACTGCAATCAACAGTGATGTTTCAAGCTGGGGATTAAATGCTTCAGAAGAGGAAGACTTTACAAGAGCAGAGGGACTCTCAAGGAATAAAGATCCAATTAGCATGTAAATGCCTGTTTTAATTTAAAAAAAAAGAAAAAAAAAGCAAGGAATGAGTAGATAGTCCCACTGATTGGAATAGTTTACTTTGAAATAATGAATCTGGTTTTCCTTTTCACTCCCCTCTTCTACTCTCAGTTCCCTGTCTTCACCCTCACCCCCTTTCAGTGAATGAATATTTAAATGTTCAAAAAAAGAAAAAAAACCACAACACTAAAAGTGGAGAAAGGCTGTAAACTATAAATGAGTATTGTTCCTCTATGCATAGTTTCTAGGTCTAGGAACTTAACCAGGATTGAGACAAAATTAAAGAGTGGCTGCTGCAAGAAAGAGTGATCTCAAATCTATATAATTTGGTCTTGTCCTCCCTCTCCCAATATTACTTTGCATCAACCTCCATCTCTATCACTAACTTTGACTATGTTTGGCTAGCCAACCTTCAGATTTTAAAAATCTCAGTGCTCTTTTCGAGTTCAGAAATTCGCTAAATGCTATTCCTACATCCAGGAACACCCTTCGTCCACACTCTGCAAACCTTGCCCTACTCATCATTCAAGTTGAAGCATCAATGCTACTTTCCCTGAGAGGCCTTAATTGACTCTTTGCCACTTTCATTTACATTAGACCTTGATATTTGATTTTATGGCACCTTGACACTTTTCCATTAAGTATTACAATTCCATTAGATGTTTATGTGTTTGATTTTTCTGGGAAATGTTTGCCTCCTCCACTAAGTTATACACTTTATACATGCAAGCAACACAACTGCTCTAGTCACCGCTGCATTTCAGCACTTAGGACAATGCCTGCCAGGCACATGTAATTGTATTAAATTCATAAACAAGGTGTATGTATATATATATAGCCATCTTTGTGGGAGTGTGTAGCAGAATCCCTGCTTTGAATGAAAAAAAAATGGCTTCCAAATTCACATCAAACTTGAAATTTTTACAATTCCTAAAGTAATTCCTGACCACTCTCATCAGATACTACTGCTCTGTGGAGCTGTGTGATTACTTATAAAGTAGAAGATGAACATTGACACATAATCCAGTCAAGAGAGGGGGTATTACACTGGGGATTCATCATTTACAACTATTTATTAGGAACATATCTGTATAAGCAGGTTGAACAAATAATTTATCATCCAGTGGGGGCTCTTTTATGAATGAAAGGTTTTGCTATTTATAATCATGCTAGGACCATGGGCATAAACCAGAACTGCCTTAGGCAAATCAAGACATAACGTCATCTTTTGTGTCAGATACTGTGGTAGATCTTAGAGAATATACAGATAAAATAATAAAAGTTACATATCCTGAAATTTCATATAGTATAGTATGTTGGGGAAGTAGTATATAGAAACTCATAACTATAAAGTAATAAAATTTTTTTCTTAAGAGAGTTATAGATTAAGTGCCATAGATGTTCAGAGTAAATATCTACAAAGAGATCAATGATTATTTGCGAGGAATGCAAAAATATGTTAACTGTGCGCTAATATACCAGTTCTTCAAATGACCTCACTATAACATTATACAAAAACATCACACTATTTTATACCAATGCCCTAACCTGACATAACTTAGGGTTGTAAGATCTACTTACAGTGTGAAGAAAGAGAAGGGAAGTAAGTACTATCTATATTTCCCATCTGTGAATTCTTTCCTGTCGAATGAAATACTCTCTGAGGAAGCCTGTATCCTTCTTCCCCTGTTGCTCTTATGCACAATCAATAATTTGTAGGCTTCCTGTACGTTGTCAGCTACATTGTGTTGATGAACGAATTGTTTAACTGGGGCTAGGCACACGAGATTGCTTAGTCATGCTCTATAGATACAGAGTGGGGCCACTAAGATTCTATATATTTTCTCCTTATTTTTTGTAAAATTTTATATCATGGAATCTTAATTGTGAGCCTGGGGTTGATACTACAGGAATGCTGGTCCATTAATAGAAACACCTGTGGGATTAAGCAATGTAAAGTTGGCCCAAATTGGGTGGGAAATTTTTCTGCTAACCTTTATCCAAAGACCATTGTTTTGTCAGAATTTTAAACTTAAATTTTTAAGTCAAGTTGGACTTAGAATACTGAAGATGAAAAAATTGCAACTCAGAAAGAAGAAATGATTTGTCTGCCACACACTCAGCAGCAAAGTTATAAAAATATGTTGATATCCTGAATTTCAGTTGAGAATGCCATCTTTCACTGGTGGGGACATACCATAATGACAAGGTAGCTGATTTATGACTTCCAATTTAGTGTTTAAAGTTTAGAGAAATTCTAGGTACAGGAAAGATATCTCTGGTACCAATGTCTTCTCAGATCGAAAAAGAAGCCTATATACCCCCTCTATCTTTAAAAGTTTTAAAAAGATCCAGAAATGTCATCGATTGTCAACTCTTATTATCTATGAACCAACGTTATAAGAAATCAGAACCATAAGGTAAAGCAATTAAGGCTTAGTTGTTCTAGAAATTTACATTATATTGTATTTTTAGTTTGGCGCCAAGAAATTCGGGCAATCTTAAGCGTTCATGGAATTAAGGAATAGAATTTTCTTTAAACAAGGATGAAGGAGCCCTTACCTTAATTAGTGCTTTACTTTCTGGTAAGTATCATTAGGAATAGTGTTTGGGGATTGGTCAGCACTCATCCAGAAGACACATTTTCATCACCTCGAGGTATTATCACCATCGTCATTATAATCATCATCAACAATCACAAATAATATAGAAATTATCAAGATAATGTAGAATGTACTAAGGGTCAAGCGCTGCTCTATGTTGAAATAGATATACACATAAAATTTAATCTCTACAAAAGTCCTATGAAATAATCACTATTATTTTTCCGCTTTGACATATAAGGAAATTGTGACTTAAGACACAATTTCAGTTGCTGAGGACATAAATCAGTGTGAGTCAGGCTCCTTTGTCATGACTAATATATATGCATTATTCATTGGATTTGTAGATTGATGACTTAAGCATCAGTAGATTATGGATCTATTAGGTGCTATGATGTTCAGGAGTGCAAGGGTGGTCAAGGAAGGCTGCGGTGATGAGGATGTACTTCCTGTGCTCATGAAGCAGAGTAGATATTATTGACACATGTGAGGGCATTCCAAGATGGTGGCCATTTGTGGGAAAATAGAAGGGCTAGGATATTGGTGGTTGGGGTAGGGATGAGTGGACTAGATTTATAGAAATGGAAGATTTATGTGAAGCAAAATTGAAGATAATAATAGTGAGTAAAGCACACCTTAGTAATTAGGACAGCTATGTGATCATTATGAATATGCTACCAACCACGTGTGAATTGGTAACTTTCTGATCTGTAAAATAATAACTATATGAACTCTAAAATTCTTCGAGTTTTAACTAATTCTTTGACTTTATGTTACAAGAAAAACAGATATTTTAGTCCTCACTTTGTGCATCAAGAAATTGAAGTCCTGGAGAAAGTAAATGACTTGCCAGCATAACACAAGCAGTAAACAGCAGAACTAGGTCTAGTATTCAGGTCTTCCGACATTTAGCTTTCAAAGGGAGAACACAGGAAGAAGGGATAATATGGCGACATTATTTATCACTGCACTATTCTAAAGGGAATATGGCTAAACATTAAAAGAATTTTAATAAAAAGTTTTAATTACTTTTAATAAATAATTTTTTATAAAAGCATTCATTTAAAAGTTTTTTTAGTAAGTGTATTATATCAATAACTAGAGAATGTTTCTCTACCCCATCCTCAGCTTTTTTTTTTTTTCTCTCTGAGACAGAATTTGGGACTGTCTACACCACTGGGATAACCCAGGCTCAGAATTTGTTATTATTTATCTTAAATGGCATCTCCCTTTCCTGCTATTTCTTCCATACTATGTGAAAAAAAAATCATATTTCTCAAAGATGATGTGGCATGGTCTGTGTTTGAAAAAGAAAAGAAAATGAAAGAAAGGGAAAAAACAACACTGATCCTGCAGTTGTTCACAGTGAGGTCCACCTATCAGAGCTGAAAATAACCTATATTTTATTTCCCTTATTTTCAGAAAACTGCCGAGGACACAGGGGTGGCCGAGTGGCCAGCTGTGCCCTGAAATGCCTGAAGCCATTGCAATCAGTGTTCCACTGTCTGAGGTTCCCAAAATGAAACACTTTGAACACTCATTCAAAGGTGTGAAAGCATGAAATTGGCACAATGGCCAGCCACCGCAGCACTTCCCATTTTTTTTGCACTGCCTTCTGCTTCCCTTGTCTGCCCTTTCTGCTCTTTGTCCCTTGATTCTGACAGTTCTTCAAATGTCTGCTTAAAGAGCTGTGGCAGCCTGGGAGAGAGAACTGGAACGTGTTCTGAGAGAAGTCTCTATCTTGAAGTAAAGAAAGCTGAGGAAAAACAATTGCATTCAAAAAGCCCTGAAAAAGCTGACTTAGATATGGGCCATGATACAAGAGATGGTATTTCTCAGGAATGGACCCTGAGAAGGAGGGTGCATACATTTAGATATGTTAGTGGTCTGGTCAATTGTTGATTAAAATCTAAAAACTTCAGTCTTAAAACTGCCTTTTTAGAGAACAACTATGTCCTTGTGATCTTACCTTTCATCTCTGTCCTCTCAACTGGATTCAATTAGAGCATTCTGCTTAGGACTTTGGGATGGTCTCACATGACCCTTGCTTATATACTAGAATCTATCACAGTTTCTGCCAAGTTGACTTCCCAGTATTTTTATCTGATGTATTGTTGAATGAAACGAAGGCACAGCAAGTTCATATTTCACTCAGCAACTGTTTTGGAGAAAGTTGCTTAAAATGTGCCTGTATATTACTGACACATCCCAGATTGTCACAGAAAATTCACTCCTCCCCTTCTGTGACTTTACTCATTTTTCTTTAGAATTCCTTCTGTCTCTAGTTTTTTCATTTGTAGAGAGATGGTATTTGTATCATCCTACATGTTTTTGTTATTCCATGAAATTTCTTCTATGTTCATCATCCTTACCCAGCCCTCTTCCATTCCTTGTAGTAGCCAGGGCAGTCTAGATTTTCTGCCTCAGGGACAGGAGGTTACAACAGAGCCACAAATAACAACAAAAAAGTCCATTCTCAATTTTGTTTAGTTTTAAAATAGATTTTTAAAACTCAAAGTGGAAAGAGAAGGCTTTTGAATCTCAAAACTGAGTCTCAAAACTCAGTCTATGCCAACAGACTGTAAGAAGAAACAATAGATGTAAGAAGAATGTCTGGTGATGAAAGCTGGTATTTCTATTCTGGAATTGGCAAATATTAAATGGACTTCAGGAAAGATGAATGTCAGAGAGGAAATAAGAAATAGATGTTGGTGACCATCCCAAGAAGGGGCAACATTTTTATTAGACTAGAGGTACTAATTATAATGCCAAGTAAATGGAACATAAATGCATATTGTTTGTGATGCAAATGGTGCCTCCTTGGTCAGAGATCATGAGCCACCCCTTGCAATCTTTCCTTTCTCAGTCTTATACCTCTCTTAAGATACAGACTACACACAGACTTGCATGAAAGTTGTTTATACACTTTTGCTCTTTGCTTGATTATAAGTCATTTGAGAGAAAAGACTGCCTTTTTCAGAATATTTACCATATGAGACTCTTAGCCAATCCCAGACAAATAAAATAAAACAGATTTTTCTTAGTAGACTTATCATTTAGTAGGGCCACATATTAAGCTGGCATGCTGTTCTATATGTCAGCCTTTTTCTATTGTGTGTATGCTTTTATACACACATCTATATATGTCTGTTTATATGATAGAAGGGTCGGGGCCTGGAGAAAAATATAATATTTATTTAATAATGCATCATTTAGGATGCTTTAAGATTCAGAATGCTGAAAATATGCCTTAAATTAGCTTACACAATAAAGAAAATGAAGTATCTCAATAATAGTTAAGCACTGAGGTCCATTACTAGGCTAATTCAGTGGCTTCATGATGATGTTTGAACGTGGGTTGCTTCTGTCTTTTAGTTCTATCTTTCTCTACATGCTGTCTTTGCCTTTGCCTAATGTCCTTCATTGATGCCCATGGCAATATCAGTTTAGGTGCCCTATACAGGAACATAACATTCAAAAGAGCAAGTATTTCTTCCTCGTGTTCTTTGTGAAGTGAGGGAAACTTTCAAAGAAGCTCCCAGGAGACCACCCCTCACTTCTTCATTGGTCAGAGACAGTCCATTGGCAAACTCTAAATTAGTCTCTGGCAAAAAACATTAGGACTCCAAGTTGCTTAAATTATTGAGAATTATCCAAGTCACATTGGAGAGGATTGGGCACTCCAGAGAAATGTAGTTTTGCCTGCAAGGAAGAAAAATGCAATGGTGATAATGTCTGATATAATAATAATAATAATAATAATAATAATAATAGTAACTAACATTTGTTGAGAGGTTACCCTATTTGAGGCACTGTGCTAAATAGGTAACTATAAAATGCACTTGATAAACATGGCAACTCTGCAACAGATACGCATTCTGAAACTAACACAATTGAATAGACATGTCCAAGGTTACATAGATAATAAATGACAAAGAGGAGAGTAGAGATTTAAAGTGATGACTGTCTGTCTTCAGAGCCATTACTCGTTCTGGTGTTCCACAGTGAAGTCTATGAATGAGCATATGCTTTTGAAGCCTGTGAGTTTGGATAGAGATGTGTTTTGTTAGTTCAGTGAACTCTTTGCTGGAACCACCATGGCCTCTTCCTTTAACATGTAATAGGCTAATCTAAACATAGTACTTGCTGATTGTAAATTTTCTTGTAATTGGAATATAAAAGCTGCTTTCGAATCTCTCTCTCAGCCTTTCCATTAATGATCTGTTTTAGAGTCACTCAAAATCTGAATTTCTTTTCAATTAGACTGACTTAGAGGAGGCTAGAAGCTGGGCATAGTGGATGATTCAATCAGTCTAAGGCAGGGACTTGTGAAATTTGACCATGACTCATTTCTTCTCCTTAAAGACAAATATTACTAAGAAATAGCAAAGCTGTATCCTCAGACAGTTCTTTGCAAGTTGCCAAAGGCAGCTTCCACTGAATTACCCATCACTGGAGCTTCAAACTGGCACTCAGATCTCATTTTAAGAGGAGACAATCATTATATGTGAGTGTTATTTTTATAATCGCCAAACTCATATGGTTTCATAAAGCATTTGGGAGAGTTTCAAGCTGAACATCCCTCTACATCCCTCCCTTCAAATCCAAATGCCAAGGTTACTCTACTGTTCCTGCCTAGCCACAGCCTCTCCAGTCACTCAGCAGTTAAGAACAAACCTTCCCTACATATTGACAACCTCATTGCTTCTATGTTTAAGTCCTCTAGCAACTCCAGGTTTTATGTAAAGATCCAAAGCAGTTCTTGACTCCACACTGACACATTGTTGTACAGCTGTTTAATGTGAGGGGTGATGGGGGGTGGAATTAGTGATTATCTAAACCCCAAAAGCACTGAGGGGTTCCTTACCAGGATTGCTGCTGAGGATGAGGATTCTCTTCCAGTTATTGTCAACTACAGTGTCCGGCAAATGGCCGACCCATAATAGGTGTTCTGAATAAATCTTTTCTAATTTGCCTTAATTTACCTTTTACTTAGTTTAGCTGTCTCCACCTCAGTCTAAGAATATATTCTGAGGTAGAAACATACAGCAGTATGAACAGGGAGGGCGTCATGAGTAGATTAGATACATTCAACACTGCTAGAGCAGAAATGGCCTGTAAATGTTTATTTACCAATCATCTTCTATGCGACAAAATTTTACTCATTTTTTCTTGTCTAATTCTTTTCTCCTTTATTTTTTGCTCATATCTAATTTATTTTTGGCCCAGTGACAGACATTGCCCCCTATTCAGACGGGGAACTACTAAATATTCTTAAAATGCAAGCATCCCTGCTAAATATCTACCCTGCTTTACTCAACCGAAATGCTGAAAGACGCAAGACTACATCCATCAGCTTCTTAGATGCACTGACAAAATAAAAAATTCAACATATTCACCTGCCTCCATCTACTCTTTTTTGTGATTCTGTGGCCTCAAGCTGCTTACTGCAAATTAGATTTTGCCTTAATATGCTAACATTAAATAAGGGAATTGGGCACTAAATAATTAAGTTGTGAGAACTAAAAAACTAAAGCAATCTATTAATACAATATGAACATCCCTTGATTATATTTGCAGAGTGAATTTACCTGATTTAAATGGTGAATTAAAAGTGAAAGTTAAATTGAAATTTAGAAGAAAATGTGATAATAAACCACCACCATTCTTTTTTATTTTTATTATTTTTCCATTTTGCTTTTTCAGATATTAGAGCCTCCACTTGGTCATACTACTCACATAAAGGCACATCTTGATCATAAGGCCACAAGATGTATCTGTTAATTGATATACTAGCTTTTACAAAAATATTCATACTCAGTCTTCTCATAACCCCCATCCCAGGGGAAATATTTCTACTGCATTTAATAGATATTACTTTGTAATTGTTCTTGTAAATTTGTGGACTGGTGTTTTGTTGCATGACATTTGAAATCATGTAAAAGGTATTGTGGCTTGCTTTCTTCACTTGCTAATATTCTTGGTAAAACCAGGCATCTCAGGGTCAATATCTCTTCTCTTTGCAGCTCTTTAATGAAAATTTTCATGTGTGTGCAGTGTCTTGTTCATTGTGCCAGTGAGGAGCTTTATGAGACATTTTCCAGTCCCCAAGAAAATACTTTGGAAAAAACAAACAACCAAATCCTTTTCTCACGTAATAGACATGGACTAAAGCAAAAGGTCAGTCTAAGAATGAAGACCATAGAGAGCATCAGGCCTTGGTGATTAAGGTCAGGAGCTCCATTCCTAGATCCAGGATATTGTAGGGTAAGGTTTAGCTGGGACCTGAGGAATCCTGTGAAAATAAAGAGGTTAGATTTTTGTCCAGTAGGTTGACCTTGCTGTGATGATGATGTTATCTTGAAGTCCACCCATCGGGGGAGGGGAGGTCCTGAGGCTCATGTCTCCTGCCCTGGGTGTAGCTGAAACTGCAGCTGAGAGACTAATAAGCTTAGATTTGAGGTGGGGAGTGGAACTGAGGAAATCAGGGGCCCTAAACAAAGAGAACTAAGGACCGACAGGGAAGCACCCAGTACAAGGGACATCAAAGACCTGCTAGAACAAAGGCCTCCCCTTGGGAGGGCAAGTCAGGCCTCCTTTGGTGAGCATATGAATATACATACATTGAAAATCCCTGACTGTGAGAAGGTTAAGGGAGGAGACAGCAAAGTGAAAAACAACCAAATAAATAAAAGCCAACCAAATAAAGAGTCATAAATACTTTCTGAATTTCTCATAAAGTCCACACTATCTATTCTGTTTCCTTGAAAAATTGAATTATGATTCTTGAAAATCACAGCCTTATTGTATTTTTCCACGGTCTCGCCTTAATAGATGATGAATCGTTAAGCAGCACCTGCCACAGACAAGAACCTTTTGCAGTCACAGTGCATTTTCACCCTGTGAACTGCAATTAAGCCCATATTTTTGCTTCCCAATCTATCTCATTAGCACAGATTTGAAAAATAACTAACTACAAAAGTTTCACATTTGCATGTACAGACTTAATAAATTTCCCTTTCCTGACTTGTAGCCTGGAAATTCTGAGTGGAAAAAATAAAATATATGGAGTCAGAAGGCCTGGGTTTGAGTACTATTTCTGTCACTTTGTTTTGTTTTATTTATTTGACTTGAACAAATGGATCTCAGCATCCAAATTTATAAAATGAGGTTAATATTAACCACTTGACAAGAGTTGGAAGGATAAAATAGAATGAAATAAAATACATGAAAGTTATAGTGTCAGATTTACAAACACACACACACACACACACTCAATGCTTACATATACCATTCATTCACCATGTGCACTTTAATGTTTTAATGTTTTGGAAAGTTTTCTAATGATGGACACTCAGAATGCTTCCTGCATTTCCTTGAAGTGCTCGCCCTTAGATCTCAATATATATTAATTTAATTATTTCAGACTTAACTATTCCCATGATCTAAGGGATGCCATATAGTCCTACACTATTAAGATGGAAACCTTTCATAGCAGGTAACCTACTCCCTTTATTTCCTGTGTTTCCTCTCCTACTCAAACAATGACTCCACGTTAATTTCACTAAATCACTACTTCTCACATAGTATGACTCTACTTAAAAACATCCATGAGTTTCTCATTTTCTACAAAATAAGATCCAAATAAAGATCTCACTTCTTACAGGAATCTATCTTTGAATATCCTATGCACATGATATTTTATTCTTCTCTGAATTCACATTTATTCAACTTCTATGATCCTATCATATTTTCTTCTCTACTCTAGCTACTAGTTGCTGTGTGTTTTTCTTGGAGGACTGGGAGAAAAGAAATTGTATCCTTTTCTTGTGCATCTCCCACAGTATCTGCTCCATTACCCTGCAAATAAGAGTCCCTCTTTCATTTTTGTTGATATTAATATTAATGATAATACCATGCAACATCAAAACCACACATAGTTTGGTGTACCTATCTCAAAGGCAAATTACCCATAAAGTAAACATAGATTATTTTATCACAATCCCACACATAGATATATAAGTTCTTTACATTTATTATAGAATGAGAGACAGACAGGGACAGACAGACACACACACATGAGAGAGAGAGAGAGAGAGAGAAAGAGAGGGAGGGGAGAGGACAGGAGAGGAGAGGAGAGAGTTATTGCACTTTAACAAAGGTTCCTGCTATGCTGGCCTTATCTGTGAGGTGAAGGCATGCCATTTTCTCTAATAAAGGTTTTTCTTTTCTAATGCAATGTCATCATTACCAGCTTAGATTCTTTAAGACTTTCTTATTCACAGGGAAATGAAGGAAACAGGTATCCAATGATTTCAAACCCACATACATTGATGCCTAAAATCTTCAACCCCCCGAATAAGTGAAATGGTCTGAATATGCAACCTGAAAAGGTCAAATTGGCCAAGAATATAATTGGACCCAAAATCACATTGTAATTAAAGCTACAGAAGGTTCGAACATGCCACCTTTCTGTCTCTCAAATACAGAGGGAAACATGGGTTTCACAGACCACAGGAAAAATGCACTGATTAATTACATGGTGATGTGATATTATTCCTGCCAGGATAGTCCCTCTGAAATGTCAGAAGGATTAGAAGTGCCACATCTTCCTCCCAGACTCTAATCTTAAAGGGCCCTAGGATGAAAACACAGCAATTACTTTCATAGACTGTGTCAATTTTACAATAGAAAAAAGAGCATTCCCAACAGCAAATAATTATAGCACTGCTTAATGATTGATTTAACATAGAAAACCCATCTAATTCCTTTTGTCATTACAATCTACTGTACTAACAATCTAACAATGCCGCCTTCGTGGATAGACATTACATTAGCATTAAGAATAATGCTAATAAAACATGCAGTTTAACTTGTTATATTTTGAGTTGGCAATGCTCCCCCATACACAGTTATTAGTGAAGCACACCTTCTGAGTGAGACCGACCAGCTGAGAATTTGCTTTTCAGCATCTGTGCGAATGCAAAAGAGCACTGTAACCCAAAGTAGTCTCCTGCATATTTCATACAGCAGGAAAGAATGTGTTTTCTGTTTTCCTAGGATATAATTCCAAAGACTGAAAAAACATAAGCTCTAGCAAATCGATTCATGATGATTCTAAATGGATCCCTATGTGGATGACATGCTAATACAAGTCCTGCAAAAGATTACCTATGGAAATCCAGCTAGTCTACAAGTCAATAAGCATACTACATTCTAAAGAAAAACAAAACAAA
Organism: Pan paniscus; assembly: GCF_029289425.2. Taxonomy (NCBI): domain Eukaryota; kingdom Metazoa; phylum Chordata; class Mammalia; order Primates; family Hominidae; genus Pan; species Pan paniscus. The sequence goes on from NC_073266.2 coordinate 56,103,413, forward strand.
ACAATCACGAGGTCTGTGTGGCTTTCTTGGGGTAAGTGATATGGTGACAATAAGATCATCACAAAACACTTAGAATGAAATTAGGAAAAGTGAAAGGAAAAGAAATGTGGAAAGTTGTCTTCCTCTACAATATTCCACAGAAAATTATATGAGTGATTGAGGAGTTTCCAAACCCTGGTTCTGTGAGAGCACCTCAGAGATTAGCTTCAGGCCAAGTCCAGCTGCCTAAATATCTAATCCAATCAGTGGTTTACTGATTTACTGATTTATCCATGTAATAAACTAAAAATATTAACTGCAGGCCTATCCATGCTAGATGATGGGTGAAGACAAACATAAGAACAACTCTTCCTGTTCTGTGGTATAGTTACAGTGGATGGGTCCAGGCTCAGTGGACATTAATACACATATCATTGTGTTGGCTCTGCTAGAACCAGCTGGAGAATTTGTCAAGATGTGGAGTTCCAGATCTCATCTTTTTGGATGCCTCACTGGAAGCTCTGTGTCTCAATCAGCAGAAAGATCACTGTGCATCTAGGATGCTTAGGTTGCCAGACGATCTATAGTAAATCCAGCATCATCCACTTAACTACCTGTATCACATTTGTCAAGGGACTAATCTCTCTACACCTCTTTTACTCATGTGTAAAATGGAAGTAACAGTTGATCCCCCCACCTCCACCCCACTTAAGTGAATACATTCATGGAATGACCTTAGACCAGTACCTAGCACACTCAGTATTTGTTAGCTATGATTCCTATCCTCTTTGGAGGATCTAATTGTGCAGTGCTTCAGTGTACACTAATCTCTTTATTCTGACTCTCTTTAGTAAGATCTTCTGATGTTCAGTGGATAAATTATATATATTTTCTCTGAGAATAAAATGAATAAATGTATCATTCTATGCATTAATTCCATCAGACCAATCATTTATTGAAATTATATGATTCAGAATTCTGTTTTTCATTTTGGTCTCCAGTGAAAATAGTTGGCAATAGTCTGTTCCTGATAGTCTGCTATTTGCTGGATATATCAAAATTTTAAATCTATTGAATATGAAACACAAATATGATCCTACCATATAATTACCACCGACAAACCATGACTCAGTTTGCAACCAGATCTCTCGTTGCTGCTCACGGATTACAACTTCATATTTAATGTTGTTAATAAAAATAGTATACAGTATCTTTGGATGTGTGACTTGAAGTAGAAAGGTACTCCTCTTCTGTCTTCTAGGAAACTCTTTGGTAGCTTGAGGCAGGATTGATGGTTGACTCAGAGAATCAAGTCTTTCTCAGGCTTCCTACTGATGAGTTATCTTTTCTCTCTCCCCCTCTTCCCTTCCCACTTTTTCCTCATTCCCTCTTTCCTTTTCTCTCCCTCCCTTTTTCTTTTGCACATAGACCTTTCTTTCGAGAAAATTCTACTTCTTCCCATAGAAGAGGAAAAAAGCTTGTCCCTAGATATTTTCTGGGATTTTATAAACTTGGGATTTTATTGTATGACAAACTTCATAAAATTTTGTCAAACAATAATGGAAAGGTTTGCAAGGTGGTGAAATTAGGTTCTACAACCTTGAGATTTCTACTTATAAAAGTAGGGGAGGTATTATCACTTAAAATCAGCTTCTATATTAGAAAAATCAATGGTTGATTTTCATTTACTCAAGATACAAACACTGGGTTTTCTCAGAATACATAACATTTGATTAAAATGTATTCCCCTATTAGCATGATTTTGATGTTGACCCTCTCAATAAAGCAAGAAAAGAAAGATTAAAAAAACCTTCATCATATAGAGAATTTGGCTCTTAGCATCTATAACCAGCTTTCTTTTCCCTCTAGGAGTAGTGATGCCACTTTTGATTATATTATTTGGAAATCAAAATCCTCCCATTTCCTTGGAGAGGGCTAGGAGTATGGATTTCCAGTTCATCCTATCATTCTTTCTTCATTGAAAATTATTTATAATTTCACATACATATTTCAATAAATCCCTACTTCAATCCGGTAGAAGAGTTGAGACATGGCTAATTATTGTCATTAAATGGACTATTACTCCAATCCCCATCTCTCACTATATTACTTGGATTGTTTTAAAAAGTGATCGATTAGGTTCTAGGCCATATTGAGCTCAGATAATGATCAAGGGATTTTTCTAGTTGATTACCTTCTCTCCCAGTACTCACACATATTGTGTCAACCCACAGAGACATGCTAACCAAGTAACGAAGGGAGATTATGGGATTAAAGTATGAGTTTTCAGAATAAACAGTGCACTGTGCCTGCTCCTGGGGTAAAATAAGGCTGCTGCTCAGATAGACTGACTTTCCAGACTATAGCAGTTACTTATACAGTAGAAATAATTAAAAATATATAAAATGAAGACTTTTAGTTTAAACTTTGAAATTTGTTTTTTTTTTCAGTCATTGATACTTACAATATATGTGTTTTTAACACACTTACGATTTTTGTTTTTTGCTCCAAGGGTCTTAGGCTAAGAGTTTGGCCATCTGTGCATGGCCCCAGTCTAAGTAACCAAAGGTGAACCTCTTTTTGTTTTCTGTTTGTCTTTTTCCTCCTAATTCAAAGAAGGTAGTAACAGTGCTATCCATTTTCCCCAGGCTTATTTAGATGACAAGATGAGATAATGCAATGAAATAGGTACTATATGTATCAATATCAATAATTATTATCAATTGTATCATAATTATTTTGCCTTAGATTGCTGAGGTAAAGGCAAAGGAGTAAGACATAGACTTCAAAAAAGTTCTGATAAACAGTGGCTTTCAATGGGAAAAATATCAAATTTAAGGAGATCTTCTGCAATATGGCTGTGACTATCTATAAACATACCTCTTACCCATCTGATTAATAAATTATTCAGCCAGGCTCTTCTCCAAGTCCAACTCACTCATTCATTCCCACATGTGTGACCTGCTTTCATAATTCTGGAGTGCCTTCCCCATCCCCTTTCCACTTAACCACATGATACCCATATTTCAAGACGAGTATATACCTTCCTTTATTCCTAAAGACTGAAACTGTCAGTTTTTTGTACTGTCACCACAAAGCAAAGAACCCACTGCCTGGAGCATGGGAATTCAACATATGCTTCTTAAATAAATGATGAAACACCTAGTCTACCACAAGACTAAGTATTTATTCCATGGGACAATCTTATCCCCCCCAGGGTACAATATTGGAACAACAGCACTTATTTTTTATACTATAAACTCAACAATTAAACTCATAAATTTAGTAATTTTATTATGTTCAAGTCCTCTTTCCCTAACTAATTTATGAACATTTTGAAGATAAAACTGAGAGAGAACCATTTCTCCCATGTTCATAGCAGACAATATGTGTTCTCTCTTCTGGGTATTCAAATTTATTGTAAATATCATGTTACTCAATACATACTTTGTATGCATGGAACTATGAAAATGCAGATGTTGATATGAGACATACAAAGCATTTGCATTGAAAAATTTCCTAAAAGTGTTCAAGGATGGAATTTCATACATTATTAGATTTTTATTCCCTGCCTAAATTTTCAGTTGGCATAAATTAAGGATTAAATATTTCCAGAGTTATTGAGGAATAGTTCTGTGGGTGTGTTTATGTGTATGACTTACAGACAAGTCCCTTAGACATAATTATAAACTTCAACTGCTCATTTATTCAATTTATTTTTGTGACAGTCAATGTCTATGGAATATCTGATTCTCTTCATGTTACAGTGGATCATTCTGTTAGACATATAAAATGGCTACACCTTTCAAGAGAGGGAAGGCTGTAGTTACAGCTATTTGCAGATTTTATTATCTCAAAAACTTCTAATTGTAACATATTTTAGCCATATTTCTCAAATATAAGACTCTAGCACAGACAGGCTCAGTGCAGAAATATGAAATCATGCTGAATCATTTCTCGGCATAGTTACAAAGTTTGGCTTTGTTTTCTTCCAGAAGTTGCTACTACTTCCCGTTGAACACATAGAACAAGCATGTCCAACCCATGGTCCACGGGCTGCATGTAGCTTAGTACAGCTTTGGATGTGGCCCAATACAAATTTATAAACTTTCTTAAAAACACTATGAGGCCTTTTTGCAATTTTTTTCTTTAGCTCATCAGCTATCATTAGTGTATTTTATGTGTGGCCTAAGACAATTCTTCTTCTTCCAATGTATCCTGGGGAAGCCAAAACATTGCATCCCTCTGAAATAGACCTGAATATTTGGCACTTGACAGAACGATGGGATGTTTAATATATGTTATGCTTCAGGAAGTACATAAAGTAGTAAGTTTTCTCTTGGCCTCTACTCTTATGGGTATTTCAATTTATTGTAAATATCAGAAACACTTTGGAATCCCATGTAAATACTTAAATTCAATCCTACCTTTCTCTTTCTGTGTGTGGGCAGCCATTTTGAAAATGAATTATCCTTAAAAGTTGCTAATATCAACACAGAATTTTAGTGGTGAGAAACATGAAGTCATTTAAATAAGAAAGACAATACTGTAGGCAGGGAAGGAGAGAAAGGTTTCAGTTAGGATCATGCATAATTGTAGAGAAAGAATTATTTTCTAAGAAGCCTAATTTTCAAGGTGGTCCTCCTGGCAGGTCTCAGGCTGAATCCAGCCCACAGATATGCTTCAGTGACAATATGCTTTTTGTTTTATTTTTTAAATTGGATGTGCATACTTTAATGAGAAACGTATCCTCTTCAGTTTATCATAGGCCACACCGTTTATGGTGTTTACTTTTTGAGAGACACATTTATATCACCTAGCGACCCCTGTGGGGAAATGTCTCTTCCCCACGAATCTATTCAGGAATGGAAGTGTACTGTGAAATCTGAAGGGAGTTCAGGGCAATGCAGAAAATCCAAGTCTAGGACAAAGATTCTCCAAGTTCCTGTCCCTGGTTGTCACTAATAGAGTCAATTAGGGTTAAACTCCTTGAGCTTTAGTTTCTTCTCCTGATACACAGTACGTACTTGATACAGATTTAGGGTTGGGTTACTATTTCATCTGGCAAAATGAAGGTCTGGGACCTGCCTGGGTTATATGACTCACTCTTCATTTGCGAAAACACATGTGCTTCCTAAGTAGGTCCAGTGATATTACCACTTAGATGACAAGAATTTTTCATAAATCAATAGGACAAACTATTAAGAGTTCTACTTGAGGTCATTGCTATAGGGCTAACTTAAACTGCACCTATATACTTCAATTAGAGGCAGTCATTTAATTTAGGGTAACCAAGTTTCTTTTTAAATTGAATTGCTCTAACTAGTGGAAACAGATTAAATGTACCCATTACTTTAATCAAAGTCCAGGTAAGAACAATTTTTTTCTTATTTTGAATATCTCAGTGCATTTTAAATAAAGGAAATGTTGCATTAGTTAACATGAAAGTTGCAACTGGAAAAGGTGCTGTGAAGCCATCCAGTCTATTCATCTTCACAGCGATCTATTTGAAAAGTGCTTATCTCTGCTGCTATTATTACAATCGCAGAACATGACAGCACACTGCAGATCAGAGATAAAACCCAAGGCTTCAGAGGCAGCTGGAAATAACACGGCTTACAGTGTCATGGACTCTATCCACCTTCCCCTCGCCAGCTCTAGAAACCATTGTGAGCAGACAGCCAGCTCTAGAAACCATTGTGAGCAGAGAAAATGATGTATGCTTTGGGTTTCTGTTACTACTCTTTCTGTACTTCCTCTTAGTGCTCCCTTTCAGCACTGGTTCCCTTCTTCCCAGTGATCCAAGACATGCATATTTCCTTTTCATCAGAATCCATACACTTCCAGTTCCTTAATATCAGCATTATAAGTATCAAAGGTTTTGTTTTAAATGCTACATGCTTTAAAAATTGTTCATACTGGATATTTTCCATTTGGCTTTCTTACCTACTCTCTAACTTTCACCTTTGCTCTCTGTCAAGGGCTTCTCTGCCTGCTGTTTTCCATTTGGCTTTGACCGATGGGAGGCACCAGCATAAGATCAGAGATAGGAGAAAGGTGAGGTTGAGGTTTTCCTCCCACTCTTTTCCTGCAAGGCTATCACTTGGCAGTAGTTACAGCTACGGTCTGAATGTTCTTCCAAATTCAGGTGTTGAAACTTAATCTCCATTGTGGCGGTATCAAGAGGTGGGCTTTGGGGAAGTGATTAGGTCATGGGAAATCTGCTATTATGAATGGAAGAATGCCTTAAGAAAGGGATGGAGGAAATTAGCTTAGGCCCTATTTTGCTCTTCTACCTTCTGCTACATAGGGATACCATATTTGCCCCTTCTGCCATGTGAGAACACCTAGACAGCATCATCTATGAGGAACAGAAACCAGAAACCAAATGCTGATGGCTTAACCTTGGACTCCCTGTCATCCAGAACTGTGACAAATAATATTTCTTTTATTTACTAATTACCCAGTCTGTGGCATTTTGTTTTAGCACAAACAGACTAGGACAGTTACATTCTTGTTCTGAAGGCCACAACTTCTATTCTGCAGTCTGTCTGTCTCTCGCTTTCTTTCTCTATCCATTTCTAACTCTCTCTCTTGACCAGACTGATAACTGCTCTCCCTACCCAGATCTCCAGGTCTAAGGGTAATGTGGCTTCCCCTGTTGTTAGTCCTGTGATGGTCAACACTTTGCTGGTTATCCTTAACCCATTTCACCTTTGTTAATTATCTCTTCATTAAACCAATTCCACTTTGACTACCCTTTAAAGGGTGGCATATCCTTCCTGCTGGAATGCTGACTGATACATTTCCCATCTCTTAATTTCCATTTCTTAATTCATGTCTCTGAACTTGAATAGGAAGAAGAGTCTTGCTTGCAGGACTCATTTAATACCACAGGTTTTTGTCCTTATTTTATTCAGATCTCTGCTCCATTGTCACCCACCTAGAACAGGCTTCCCTGACTACCATATATATAGTAACATCCCTCATCAGTACTTGTCTGCCCACCCTGCAGTGATTTCTTTATAGCACTTACCACCAAAGTTCAGCAACCATTTTTCCCAATAGAGTCTATGCCATATGAAGGTAAGTTTCCTGTCTGCTGAGTGTTCATGGTAGTTCATCCTTAGTGTCTAGGACTGTTTCCAGAATATATTAGATTTCATTAAGAACCTTTTTTGTTTTCTCTTTTCCAAAATAATATTTATTCCCTTGTAAATTGAACTTTTGAAGAGCAGCTCCACTTGGGCGATGTTTGCTCTGAGAATCATAAACCAGCTGAGGCTGCACTGTGCTCAGTAGTTCCTGGCTATGCTGGGTAAAGGCCAGGTTTCCAAAACCCTGAGCTCCATGACTTTCACATGCATAAGACCAGACCTGGTACTGCCATTTCTTATAAATGTTAAAACTTTAGACTCCACAGTCCTGTACAAAATTTGGGTTTTCTATTATTTTACTTTAGAATTGATTTTCTTCAAGATGAATATGGGTATAAAGTAGGAAAGAAAAAAATGTATTTCAAATAACTTTAGAGCCTAGAGTGGGAATTGGAGGTGTTTCACACATTGTCACATTTACTGTGATTGACTTACTCTCCTCCTCTCCCCAGATGTGCTTACACTTTCTTTGATTGTATGGCCAGAGCTACCTATGGCTTCATACTCTCCTCCACTGAACCTGACTCCTCTCCGACCTCGTCCCGCCTGGCCCCATCTGTCGTCCCCTGCTCTTCTATTCTTCCTGTGCCCGTCATGAACTGTGTGAGGCTAATGGTTGGTCTCTTTTCATTTCCTTCTGCCTTTTTCTTTTATTTTCTACACGGTCAGAGAAAGGACAGTAAAATCTGTAATCTGAGAACAACATCCTCAAGGTAAGGCAGGGATGCGTCTGGATAATAGCCCTGTGAGTGACCAGAGGCAGTGTCTGTGTATTTATAAGAGCCCCGTGTATTTTTAACCAGCAGGCATCAAGGTCTATAACCACATTTTTCTGGGGGCCGTACTCAGCCCCGTGCTGGCCACACTGAAAAGCTCATAAATAACTTGGATCACAGGAAATTGGAAAATGATGACTACACAAATACAAGGAGAATTTTTATGTTTTCCAAACATCAGACAGCATTGACAGTTAGTTTCTCCTTGGCCATAAGTCACCATTCCTCAGACAGCTGTTAGAACTTGGTGATGGGGTAAGAGAAGTCAGATTTGGGGAAGGGCAAGACTCATAGCCTGGACCGAAGTTGTGCAATTTCCTTTTGCCTCTCCTATACCACATTTCTAACACTCTTATATGCCAGCAATGTACGAATTTTCTCCTTGTATTTGTCTAGCCGGTGATCAGGTGAATTCAAAGTATGATGTAAATGACTAATGCACTGAGTAAGCACACAAAGGATTCGTACTCCAAACCTCAGCATCACACAATATACCCATGTAACAAACCTGCACACATTTCCCCTGGATCCTAAACATAAGTTGAAATTATAAAAAATAAATAAAAGTGAGCCTAGTAAAACAGGCACATCTCTAATTCATATTTAAGGCAAGTAGAAGAAACACAGTATATACTTTTATGAAAAGGGGCGTTTTCTTGTGTGAGAGAACATTTGACAACATGAAGGGAGGTACCTATTTTCTTTCATATGAAACCTGATTTGTGCTGCTGGGTGAAACAATACCCTGATGATTGTGAAGGAAATCATGAATGGTCCTAATAGATGAAAGTTTTGATTGGTGATTAATGAAAGGAGCAATATTTTTATTTTTAAAAATCAGTCATTTTGAAAACAGATCAATAGATACACGCTCTTGAGCATCTGAACTGGACCATGATTTCTTCCCCCCACCTCATGTCCCATCTCCCATGCTTATTCTGTCATTACAGAGTACAGAGTGCAAACACTTTGACCAATGGCTAGAAATAACAAAACAATTTTATCACCTCGGTACAAATATTTTTAAAATAACGTTAAGGCAGACCTTTAAATAGAGATTATTTTTCTTACAGGTTTATAGGAATTGTATGTGTGTTAAAAATATTAAACTGTTTCTCATCTGTATCTTTCCTAATCTGTTGTTTGAGTTTTGCTGTCATGTATGGTATATTTTCATATAAAAATAGTTTTTTATATTCTATTATGTTTTTCTTCCTCCTTGTAGTTCCAGGGATCCCCTTCTACATCAACAATGGCTTTAATTGATCTCGATATTACTTTTATAATGACTGTTTCATTAACATTTTCGATTATTCCAATTTTTAAGTATTTCTAAGAGGCTTTTCTTTGCTGTTTTGTAGTGTTTACCTCTTTTGGTAGCCCTTACCGGACCAAATGTATGCTGAGAATGAATGAATTATTAAACAAATCAATGTATAAACGAATTACAGCATGGTAGACATCAACATAGATGTTTGATGTGTAAACTAAAATTAGGACACTGGAATTTATTTGTGACCATTTTAAACATACTTAGTTCAAAGCTTGATAGCTGCCTTTATTAAGAACTCTATACTTTCTTTGTTTCAAAAGAAAATCTAAAAGCAAGGATTAACCTCAGTCAAAATGATTTTTTTTAAATTTTTAAACAAAATGGGTTCAGTGATGTGTGACTAAGTCTGAGCGATATTTTCAGGATTAAAAATATTCATTAATAATTGGAAATGGACTTTCTTGCATAAAAATGAATTAATGCCCCTTCCTGAGATGCAGAGCCTGCCTTCAGTAACATGCCTCAGTGCATTTGTTTATAGGCCAATGCTGTTCAAAGCTATGCCTTCCAAGTCCCCACATTCTCAAATCACATTGAAAACTGGAAACTATCTTTAGTTTAGAGATGAAATTAAAAAAATAAATTAACCTCAGACATGGATCCACTAGTAAACTTAAACATGGACAGACAGATTATAATTCCATGATCACACACCGAAAAAGCCCTGAATTTGTAGCCATATAGGCTTTTTAAGGTGTTTGGAATTCCATCACTGAAACCCAATACTTCTGGGTTCGAGAATTGAAATTCTTTAAAATTCCCTTGGGAAGTGTTACATATTAAACCATAATCGTTTAATAAAAATAATGATGGCAGCTAACATTTATTGAGGGCTTAAGATGTGCCAGAAACTCTTCTAAGCATTCATGTTATCTCCTTTAATCCTTACAATAACCCAATGAGGTAGGTATTACTCTCATCCTATTTCACAGATAAGGTAATAGGGATTTCATCCTTGCTGCTAAGTGACTTCCCAATGTCACAGATGGTGTGGGATGGAGAGAGAACTCCACCCTGACATTTTACTTACTTATATACCTATGTTGGTATAACAAATAGGTCACGAAATATAGTGGGCAAATATAGTGGCACTCTTACTCTGTTCTTGCCAACTAATATGGGTCAATTGTAGGTGCGAGGGCTAAAGAGAGGGCATGCCAGTAGAGCCCGGCTAAAAGACTCTGGGCATTTCCAGGGCCAGAAATGGGACAAGGTGAGTGGGGGAGGATACCAAACATTTTGCAGTCTGCAGAATTTTATTTCCACACAGCCTTACTGGTTCCAACAGAATTTTTGGATTGTGTAACTTATCTCCTGCAGTCTGCTGCACACATGATTCCCCCACTCCTTAAACACAGGATTTCTTCTGGAGCACTCCACACTTTCCTTATCTCTGTGTTTCCTCTGTTATTTGGGTTGTGGAGCCCCACATCAGATTCTTTATTGCCTAGAGAGTGGGTTAGGGCTACTCTGTAGGCAACTCACAGCACAGGCAAAGAGATGGCATTTATTGTCTATTAAAATATAAGCAATATTAGACCTCAGTATCCACTATAAGGCTGGAATGCAGCTAAGTGGATATAGCTCTTTCAGCCTCAGAAGATATAGAAAAATAGCTAAAAAAGACATCTGGAGGATAAAAATCTGATGAAGGTAATTTTCATAGCATTTTCTCCTTTTGTCTCTCTTCCTTGTCCTCTTTATGGATAAAGGGGATCATGAGGTTTCTTTTCATCTATATGGTCATGTTGGAAGGATGGAGGATACCAATCTACCAGGCTGAGGCCGGCTTCTCTTCCCCATCTCTGCTGGACCTGTGCTGATATGCAAGACCCACAGATTTGTCCCAGATCCCAGCTGGTATTCTTTAACAGTATACAGTTCATGGTCAGGCAAGCCAGGACTTGACACCAAGATTCACATGTTAAATGTCAATTTTTTTCATATATGTGTGGTGGGGGCTGGTGTGGGGCAGAAATGCTTAGATTTTCCACGGGCTTGACCAATTTATAGTAGGAGATGTGGACAGGACTAGGTGGACATCCCGAGAAATTTCCTGATGGAGCAAAAGGAATAGTTCATAACAGATTGCCAGAGGGAGAGAAAAAGGAGGTGGTGTTGTATAGAAGGAAGCCAGAGACCTCAGTGGAGTATAGAAGCTGAGCATAAGGAAACTTTGGGTATTCAAACTCTCTCATCAAGGGACCAATCCAACACAGAAATATGATTGAGACTGCGTCATGTAACCTAGGCTCCTGTCTCATCCTCTATTACTTAGTAGAGTTTATGGAAGAGGTGCCCCAATTTTTTTTCCAGGTATGGAGTAATTTAGAAAGATGAAGCAAAGAGTAGGCTTATGACCTGAACTGTGTGGTCTCTGAAACTAAAACACAACCACGTTAGCTGGCAGTTAAGAAAGTAGCCTATAGGTAATTGCATTCTACTGTTTTCACAAAGAAACAGAAGCCTGAGATGGCTCATTAAAATAGTTCAGAGCTTTAGGGGCCCTAAACACCTCCCATAAAATGACAATTGGACGGTTTAGGGGTAAACAAATCTGCAATGTATAGATTATATCACCCTTAATGAAGATGTGAGTTTACAGAAGTTCACTGGGCAGTGATGTTTTGGGTCCTCCCCAAGCCCTGGACACTGAAAGATTAATCACAATATTTAGAAATAAAAACCTATCTGGGTGTCTGTGGCAGCCACACAAAGTACTTCTTTTGTTTAGTAGGTTTTGGATGGGAAGACTGGAGTCTGTTTATTATATTTTGCTATTTGCCACATCTATCCAATGACCCAAATGCTCCATTTCATGCAGTTTAATCTTGGACCAAATGCAGTTAACTATCTGAGAATGACTTCTTCTGATTTTTCCACAGTTTCCAATTGAAGCTGTAATAGCTCCTTATTCCAACTCCCTGAGCAGGTACTGTGAGAAATCACCGTGCTTCACTGTGGGAGAGGCAACAGAGGGACGGGCCGAAGCAGTGATTTTGGAAGCTTCTATCAGTGAAAAGAGATGATAAAAATAAGCAGTTATGGGAAGTGGCATAAAGTGCATTTAAAAGAAACAGTGGTCATTGCAATTCAATAGCCAAACCCACAGAAAAAAAGGAGAATAACAAAAAGCTTATCCTCGGTGTTCAGAGAGTTTGTTTATGGGTTTATGGTTTTGTAGATGGCAGCTCCCTTAGAGCATTCCAACTCACAGCAAAGCCAGAATTCAGGAATATGTGTGTGCTGGGGGTTACAGTAAAGGGACTGGCTTTCATTTTAGGAAAATGAAATTACCTGTCCTAATATAAAGGAAGGTTTTTATGATTCCTATTTTGAGTGGATCTAATACCACATCAGGACATACATGAAATGCAACTAACTAAATACATAAAAACAGAGGGTCAGCAAGTTTTTTTTTTTTTAAGAGGACTTTATGGTCTTAAAAACAATTGCAAGACCACAGGACTCAAGAAGTATAAACTTAGGACCAAGCTGCAGTATGAGCAAAGTAATATATAATACCAACAATTTGAGATGGTTCCCTATAGAAAATTCAAGAAAAGTGGCACTGTTGGTTACTGCCTCTTCCACGAGGGATTATTCATTATTAGTGTCCACCCACACAGGGATAGACAGGATGGGGTGGGGAACTGGACCTCCCGGCATAATACTTGATCTAAGCAATTACTTGATACCCAGCGTCAGCCGTGGAAGCTATTTTTCCCAAGGCTTCCAAAACTCCCCTTTTTGTCATTTGTGTCACAAAGGCAGTGAGGTCCTACAGTAAAAGATCTATTTGCCTCTCCTCTTCTTTCCTCTCATGTGTCAGCCACGTGGCCCTCAGTGGTCAGCTTGAACTCTTACAGATTAGGATTTCACCCCTAGAAGGACTCTATTGTTCATTTACAGATGCGACTGTCTTCCCACTCCGACTCTTGGTGACTTTAGAATGCAGAAGTTGTAGGTAGCTTCATGGATTCTTTTCTCTTGTGCATACTGGCAGGGTTGTGTATGGTTATTGCAGGAGTAGATGAGTCCTAAGACATGATTTCAGCTGTATACATAGTTTATTTGTCTTTTTACCTCAAACTATTTTATTACCATGGACCCTCCCAGTAGTTCTGATGCTCCTAAAATGTTTGCGGAGAGAAAAAGGTGTTTGTGGATAAATTTTTAAAATAATAGGTCTCTTTGGTAATTCTATGCATTTTGGCTCAGGTGCTTTAAAGCATTATTTTTGAGAAAAGGTCACAGACTGCCAGAGAAGTGGACCTTCAGATTCCAGCGAGACCTTTCTGGTCTGGGACCTCCTGTACAAGCTCTTCTAGGGAAGCTGCTGCATGCATGAGGCCATGCATTCAGATATACGGGACCCTTGTTTTGAATCTCAGTGAAGTTGGCGAATTATTTTTATCCTCAGTGCAGAAAGTATTACAGTGCATAAGCCTGTTGGCCTCATTCTTCAGAACATCCAGGAATCAGTTGTAATTCTGTTAAGCAGCAACTTCCTAGAGGTAAAATGGGGTTTGTCATTGCTTAACATCTCTGACTGCAAGAGACGAGGCTCTCTAATGCTTTCTGGTGGTAGATCCTTCCATGATTGTGAGCCCTAGTCTCCTTGTGGAACCAACTGCATATGTGGAGAGAAGCTGGATGTGTGTCAAGTTCATCTGTTTTACAGGAGTGAGAACAGCAGATCCAAGTTAGGGTCTGAGCCTGGGGTGAAGGTTTTCAAATAAGCATCAAAAACTCTGCCAAGGTTTTGCCAACTGTCCCTCAGCCTACATTGTTCATTCTGCCACATGAAGTATGGCTACTGCCTATCCAGGTCCCCACAAAACGGGTGACAGAGACAAAGGCCTTGGGAAACTTAGGGCCGGGATGTATCCAAATCCCTTTCTACTCTCTCCAGACACCAGGGCTCAGATATTCTTTATCACCTCCTCAGGCCATTTTCTTCTCCAGTTCTTTGGCTGGCTGAGTTGTTGTGAGGTCTGCACAGCTCGACTGTGTTTTGGCCTCTAGGGCTCTCTGTATTGTTGTGCATTCCCCTCAGCCCCAAGCCATACATTGGAACTCAACAAGCAGATAACAACCAGAGAGGAAAAGTTCCACTTGGTGGTTCTTACCATGATACAAACTCCTAAACGCCATTACCTCTGAGGTGCAGGGGCTCACTCTAACCTTTAATTGGGTTGAGGGTTCAAAATCCCTCATATAATTTCCTGTTCACAAATATTTTTACAAATCTCAGAGGCAATAGAAATATGTGTTAGATTTTTAGTTGATCCTCAAGTCTCTGTTTTTACTTGTATTATTACATAACCCAAATGTGTTTGGAAAGGCTGGGTCGCTAAATAGGAATGGTCCCTGCAGAGATGACATACCATAATACTGCATTTCTGAATCCAGGTAACTGGAGGTGGGTGAGTTATCTGGGTCATACTTAGAGCTTTTTCAAACTGTACTTGTTGTCCTGATTCTGTCCTTTTCCCATGTTTGTGGTGGATTTGTGAGACATTGAGAAGGTCAGGTGATAAGCTGAGAGTAGGGAAAAGAGAGAGAGAGATGAGGATGATACTCAGATATCTGACTGGGGAGCTGTATGGAAGACAACATCACTAACTAAGATGTAGAAAACTGGTGGAGAAGCCAGCTCCAAGGTATGCTCATAAAGGGTTTGGCTTGTCCACCTGAAGAATGTCCAGGTATATCTGCCTCCTGGGCAGTCTGTTTACTTCTTCGTGTTTGAGCTGGTATACTCTGTGGGAACAAGTTTCCAATCAACTGGAAACCACTGAAATTTCCATTTCCAGATTCAGTATGTGCACTTCTGGTTCCATTTCTGCACCTAACTGCTACTATACAACTCCAAGCAATACTGGCTCTCTGGGACAATGACCTTTTTGAAACACACTTCAAATGATGATTCAACCTGCAAATGATAAAGTGATGAGAATGATGAACAGGTCAAGGCCATGGGCAGAGCTTAGTGTCAGGCCACGGGAAATCTCTCTTCAGGTTAATGCTGGTGTGTTGATCCCATCCTTCAGCCAGCTACAAGCTAGAACGTATTTATACAAAATAATCTAAGAAGTGTAGCCAAATGCTGAGTTGAAATATAGGCACTGTGTGTTTAGGGCATTCCCCTTTTGACAAACACATCAAGTATCTGTATAAGCAGCCCTATCATAGAACAATATTGAGGGCTGGAAGAAGAATCTCATTGTGAAGGCAATGGAGAGGTGTGGATGGGTCTGATGCTGAAATTGAGTGTGATGTTCATTTACCTGCTGCATTGAAAGCAGGAGAAGCAAGGAGTTCCCCGAAATGCCATTGGAGAAGCCAAACACAAGCATGTTGGGACAGAGAACTGACTGGTAGGGAACAGGGAAGTTCATGCCAGGTCCACCAGAAAGTCACTGGAAAGTGGAAGTCTGATCTCCCCAGACTCCTAATCAGTGTCAGTCAAACCATGCCGGGACTGAAACTTTACTACATGACAAACACTGTGTGTACTGCTGTAGGGAGAAGCTTGTTTTCAGTGCAGACTCAGCCCAGAGGAGGAGAGGGTGGGGCAGTTTTACCTAACTCATGCGTGAGTGCCCACTAAAATATTATTAGAGCCTCTCTAGCAGGGAAGGAGTTAACAGAAAGATCCACCAAAGGAGGAGACACTTTCAACAAGGGAGTGGTGCCCAGTTAAGCTTCACTTAAGAGGGGGTATCTGGTCTGGAGAAATAGCAGAGGAAACATTGTGTTTTCTTAAACTTATTAACTAATTAAATCCTAATAAACTTCTAAGTCCTTTCCCCACTGACAAATATTTCAAAAATGATTACGGAAATAGAGTTTACAAAAAGTAAATGAATGGCAGCCAGAGCCCCATGGTTCTGGTCTCACATCTCCTGGATGGGACCTTGAGTAAGTTACCAAACTTCTTTGTATTCTGGCTTCCTGAGTTGCCAATAGATACATTCGTTCCCCACTATGCCTGTGTAAAACGGATGCTAGCAGGATCCAGGAAGCCATTTCATTGGCAGTATCACACAAAGTGGAAAGTACATATGGTTACAAAATACTAGATCAGACCACTTAGCTGCCTGGAATTTCTGAATTCCCAATGAATGTACAGCCCAGTTTTAGATTCGTAGGCTCTGAATGTGACTATTTTCTCACCAATTATCCAGCAAAAAATTCTGTCTCCCAATAGACCTCTAAAAGCATTTTAGTAAGTCCCCTCTCGCTGTCGTCTACTGTCTGCACAAGGCCATCCATGTAGTAGATATTCAAAATACATTCGCTGATGTTACCATAGCCTCATGGTATCTTGAATTGATAGAAGTCCCTGGATTTTGTGGCAATTTTAAACTACTCTGCCACTCATCAGAGAATTGAAAAGTAGTATGTTTGTATGTCCGGAATTGGTGGGTTCTTGATCTGATGGACCCTCGCGGTGAGTGTTACAGTTCTTAAAGGCGGTGTGTCCAGAGTTTGTTCCTTCTGATGTTTGGATGTGTTAGGAATTTCTTCCTTCTGGTGGGTTTGTGGTCTCGCTGGCTCAGGAGTGAAGCTGCAGACCTTCATGGTGAGTGTTACAGCTCATAAAGGCAGTGTGGACCCAAAGAGTGAGCAGGAGCAAGATTTATTGCAAAGAGCGAAAGAACAAAGTTTCCACAGAGTGACAGGGGACCAAGCGGGTTGCTACTGCTAGCTCTGGCACCGTGCTTTTATTCTCTTATCTGGCCCCACCCGCTTCCTGCTGATTGGTCCATTTTACAGAGAGCTGATTGGTCTGTTTTACAGAGAGCTGATTGGTCCATTTTGAGAGGGTGCTGATTGGTGCATTTACAATCCCTGAGCTAGACACAAAAGTTCTCCGCCTCCCCACTAGATTAGCTAGATACAGAGTGTCCGTTGGTGTATTTACAAACCCTGAGCTAGATACAGAGTGCTGATTGGTGCATTTACAAACCTTGAGCTAGATACAGAGTGCCAACTGGTGCATTCACAATCCCTTAGCCAGACATAAAGATTCTCCAAGTCCCCAGCAGATTAACTAGATACAGAGTGCCAATTGGTGTATTCACAAACCCTGAGCTAGACACAGGGTGCTGATTAGTGTGCTTACAAAACTTGCGCTAGATACAGAGTGCTGATTGGTGTATTTACAATCCCTTAGCTAGACATAAAAATTCTCCAAGTCCCCACCAGACTCAGGAGCCCAGCTGGCTTCAACCAGTGAATCCCGCCCCCCGGCCGTAGCTGGAGCTGCCTGCCAGTCCCACGCAGTGCGCCCGCACTCCTCAGCCCTTGGGCGGTGGATGGGACAGGGCGCCGTGGAGCAGGAGGCAGCGCTATTCCGGGAGGCTCCCGTCACACAGGAGCCCACGCGGGTGGGGTGGGGGAGGCTCAGGCATGCAGGGCTGCAGGTCTGGAGCCCTGCCCCACGGGGAGGCAGCTAAGGCCCGGTGAGAAACCGAGCACAGCAGCTGGGGGCCCAGGTGCTAAGCTCCTCACTGCCCAGGGCTTGCGGCCTGGCGGGCGGATCCCAGTGCCGGCCGGCGGAGGCCACGCCCACCCGGAACTTGCGCTGGCCCACAAGCGCATGTGCAGCGCCGGTTCCCGCCCACGCTTATCCCTCCACAGCTACCCGCAAGCTGAGAGAGCAGCCTGCGGCCTTGGCCAGGCCAGAAAGGGGCTCCCGTAGTGCAGCGGCAGGCTGAAGTCCTCTTCAAGCGCGGCCAGAGTGGGCGCCAAGGCTGAGGAGGCCCCAAGAGCGAGCGAGGGCTGCAAGGGCTGCCAGCATGCTGTCACCTCTCATTTGGGTATGTGCGTGCGTGCATGCATGCGTGTGGTGTGTGTGTGTGTGTGTGTGTGTGTGAGAGAGAGAGAGAGCGCGAGAGATTAATCATTCAATATAGTAGAAGACCCTTTGTTCTTTTCTTTTCTTCTGATTCAGTGTCTGCCATTGTTGGAAATCCTTTGTCAAAAATGGGATGAGAAAGAATGTAAAAGGGACAGCTACAGAATTATTTACACTAAGGAAAAAATAACTGAAACTTACATTGTACTGACAAAATCTCAGAATTGACCCAATGTGTAAAAACAAATAGGTGAAACAAAACAAACTTTAAAAAAAAGCAAATAAACAAACAAATCAGACTCTAGCATTTATCGCATTAGAAGCTGTTATTTGAAGCAGCACTGGGCTTTATGAGGCTCCATGAGGCTGCTAAGGACGTAGAGTGAGGTGGGTCTGAACGGAGGTGTATTGTGTGAATGTGAAAAGCACACTGTATTTTGAAGGCTTTGAGAGGAAAACACAATGTCATATATTTTATTGGTATTTTTATATAAATTACATGTTGGAATTAAAATAGTATATAGAGAGAGAGTTCAGTAATTTTACTAGTTTATTTTTACTTTTTAAATGTGGTTTCTAGAAAATTTTAAATTACATGTGTCTCACATCATATTTTCATTGAATAGAGCTGGTCTAAAATATCCCAAATATGACCTTCAATGCTTCAACAGTACAAATGCCCTTAATAAGCAAGTCTTCTTAAGAGTAAGGTACAGAATTCAGGGATGTTATACCAAATCGCCAGCTGCTTTAAAACCAGTGTAAGCTGGGTGCGGTGGCTCACGCCTGTAATCCCAGCACTTTGGGATGCCGAGGAGGGCAGATCATGAGGTCAAGAGATAGAAACCTTCCTGGCCAACATGGTGAAGCTCTGTCTTTACTAAAAATACAAAATTAGCTGGGTGTGCTGGCTCGGGCCTGCAGTCCCTGCTACTCAGGAGGCTGAGACAGGAGAATCCCTTGAACCCGGGAGGCTGAGGTTGCAGTGAGCTAAGATCACCCACTGCACTTTGGCCTAGTGACAGACCGAGACTCCATCTCAAAAAAACAAAACAAAACAAAACATTGTAGATGGTTTTGGGGATTTGAAAATAAGGGTAGTTTAGCAGTAAACAAAAACCCTATGTAAAAAGTAAAGTAGAGAGTCCTCTTCAAAGACTTTCCTCCCCGTCTAATTAGGAATAAATAGTAACTTCTTTTAGAAGCAAAATGTATTCAAAGACCTGTGCTAACATTCTTAAATATCTGCTAGCCATAATAAAGAAAGCAATGTACTTTATGTTCTTAGCTCCCACAATCTAGCCTAAATATTTGCCCTGGCATGCTTATACTAGTCCAAGCAAGCATTAACTCATAGCCTGTTCCTCTTCCTTATTTGAAAGTGTTCTTACCTTTCTCAGCATTCCGCAAGTTACTTCCTCCTTCCTTTGTTCTCCTCTGCCTTTGCCTCTTTTAAAAGTTCTAAGTTGCTAGCCAATCAGGACAAATACAGAACATGAAGTCCCGTTCCAGCCAACAGAAACCGGACACAGCAGTAGAAATTAAATTTATGTTCAAGTGCTATTTCTTTACAACACCAAAGAACAAGCATTTCTATCATCTATAAAACCATCAAAAAGGTTATTTTTTTTAAACTTACTTTATTGTGAGACACGGTATGATGTAGAACATTTTTATATATTGAGCAAAATTTTAAATTTTATAAAAATTAGTGTGCCTGCCTTGTAGAATTGAACTACATTTTTACACTAAAACTTAAAATTACATTCTAAATTGCATCATCTTTTTTAATAAAATAGAACTGGTAAGATGAACAGCTATTTTAATTACATTCTTCTCCAGTGAAATCCAGGACTATATATATATATATATAGTTATAGCTCTAGCATTTTTATTGGTCTGACTTGTGAAAAATGTTTTTGCCTTTCGCAGTAATATCTTTACCAAAACAATAATGATCAATCCCTGGTGAATATAACAATGGCTCCAGGCCATCACTGGGGAATGGCAGGAACCTCATTTTTATCATTATGTTTAAGCACAATATAAGATATTTTGTTGGTTTGTTGGCTTTTCATAAAAATAACTCTAGTAAGTCCAGTGAAAAATTGAGGCAGATTTATCAAATGTATATTTCAGACTGAAGGTCAGGGTCCTATGGCTCCTGTTTTCTGTGCAGCCATAAGCAAACTTTCCTGTCTCCTAATTCAACAAATATTTATTACACGCCTCTCTGCCTGCCTTGTACTAGACAGGAAAGATACCAAAAGGACACAAAATGAACTTTAATTTTCAGTAACAATGAAATTCCTTTTCTAGACAACTTTAAGAAACATTAAAGGACCCATTTAATTTTACTGCTTTACATGTGAAAGAACAGAGACCCACAGTGTAAAATGACTTGTTCAGAGTCACTGAAGTTGATGTGAGAAAACCACCAGAAACTAGGTGTTTTGATTCCCAGCCTAACTCATTTGTATTACAACATACCGCTTTATTTTAGACAGCCACTTCTACAAAAACCAGATTCCTTTTTCATATTCCTTCTTTTTCTGAGGCATATCACTTATTTTTTTCCAAGTAATGCCTCTTTGTAGTGGAGTCAATAATTATATTTGGAGGACTTCTCTAAACAGAACAAACTCAAGCAGAGAGCAGCCCTGGGCCCTCTCCATAGATCACAGCTTATGGCAGCTCCCCCGGGGAGCACAGAAGCACTTGGACCAGCTTTAAGTTTAAGTGCATGTCACCATGATATACGGTGTCTTTGGTGTCCGTATATCATGAAGTGGAAGGGGTGTCGCCCATGGATGGAGAGCATCCATTCTTCCCTCCTGACACTGTGCTTTTCCCCCAAACAAGACATATCTGTGCGATTACAATCTTATCCAGGCCGGCTGACTCCCTCCAGAGCTCATCTGCAGAGAGGGGCAAAATCAGTCAGCATTTTGTGGAGTGAAGGTTTGGGGGAGCATGCTTTGTGAAACAATGAAAAAGAAGTAGAGGTGAGAATATATGAGGTCCTCCGGTAGGTATTGTTTTCAGCCTCTTGTTAGCATCTTGAAGAGCCTAATTCCTATGCAATAAGAGCAAGTTCTCAAAGGTCATCATTTTCTGGGTTCAAATATCTGATCAAATATTTCCTAGCTACGTGATTCAGGCACGTGACTGAACATTTCATTTTTTTTTAGTTTTCTTACTGCAAAAGTGGGTATTATATGAAAAATATTACCTACTTCATGGAATTATTGTGAACAATAAATGAATAAATACAAATGAAACCCTCAGCATACAGCCTGGGACTTACATTGTCTTCACTGTATGGTAATCGTCATTATCGTCTTTTTTTTTTTTTTTGCCTAAGATATTCAAGGTAGTCATAAAATTGAAGAGTCATTCTTTTAATAACTAAAGAGCTTCTCAAGCAAGAGATATCTCAGGTTTCACATTTTCACACTAGCTAGAGAAGAGAAAGTAAAGCTCAGAAAGAGACAATCCAGGAAGAAGTTAATCCATTTAGTCCTTTTTCTCCATCCATCCATTCATCCGCCCATCTGTCCATCAGTCTATCCATCTATCCATTCATCCATCCATCTACCCACTGTCTTAGTGCCTTGGAGTTTGGCGGTTTAATTAAATGTGCTTGAGGACTTCCTCTTCCCTTAACCTAATGATACATCTACTTTTTCCTGATGGTCAACGCTTGAGGGAGAATGTGAGGCTAGATAATCTACAGAGGCAGAGTTTGTTGATGGGTAGCCTGGGTGGGCATCTGGGTGACCTAAACTTGTGTTTCATCTGACTTATATTAGTTACACACACACACACATATATATAACTTATATAATATATATTACATGTATTATATAAAGATATATATTCATATACTGTTATATACTAGAGCATGTATGGGCCTTGATTTCACCCTGAACATAGCCATGAATGAGGTTATCAGTGGAAGGGGGTTGGTAGTTAAGGCAGTAGGACATCTCTCCTCCAGCCCTGCCATAGTTCAGAAAGAGGACCTTGAGCACTAGGACCTTGAGCACTACCCTAAGTTCAAGTTGCTGCACAGATCCCAAGGAGTTTGACCCTGTCTTCTCTTTACTATTTCCTTCTCATATAAAGCCTTTGAGAATATGGTTGTTGCCTAGAAACAATCATGTAAGACTACTTAGAGGAAGGGAGTGTTTCCAAACTGAGCAAAGCCCTTGAGCCCCTGCTCTGGTTAAACACAATGAGGGACTTCTAAAAAATGAGCTATCCTCCTGTCTCAGCAATGGAATAGATACCTCTTAGCTGAGGCTGATTCTCCGTTCCTTACATGGAGTTCTTAACCACTTTATTTAGGATTTTTGTATCATGTGGAGTTGAGCAATACTTTTCATGTATGTTGATCTTTTCTGCCGAGCAAGACTTAAATTCCAAATTTGGAATTCCATTATTGCCAGCTCTCTATTTAATCCAAAGATTAGCACAGGCTGAGCATACAATAGAGAATCTCAATAGTAGGTGAATAGATTGTCATAATTAGAAGTTCTGGGCTGGGAACGGTGGCTCACGCCTGTAATCCCAGCACTTTGGGAGGCTGAGGTGGGTGGATCACGAGGTCAGGAGTTCGAGACCATCCTGGCCAACATGGTGAAAACCCGTCTCTACTAAAAATACAAAAATTAGCTGGGCATGGTGGCGGGTGCCTGTAAGCCCAGCTACTTGGGAGGCTGAGGCAGGAGAATCGCTTGAACTTGGAAGGCGGAAGTTGCAATGAGCAGAGATCGTGCCATTGCACTCCAGCCTGGGCAACAGAAGCGAAACTCCATCCCCCCCACCAAAAAAAAAAGTTCTGAAAAATAGATTTATTTTAGGTTCAATTTTATATAGTTATCATTCCCTTTACTACAATAATCACCAGAAAGGCCACTGCTCCTACCAGGTGGAAATGGTATTTCCTGGGCTAATCTGGCATCTTTCTTTGCTATGTTACTTCCTGGTGAATTCACCCACCTGTGAACAATCTGAATAACAAACATAGCACATAAACCTAAGCTACCACATATAGTAAAACATCAACTGTTTCCCTCAGATAGACTGAAGGGAGTGAACCAACAATTACCGATGCTGTAAAGTCACCCAAACAATCCTTCAACTACTTTATTTCTTTTGTAAAAGGGGAAAAATAAAAAGATGGCTCTTCTCAACATGCTGATGCTGAAAAGAGCACTGACGTTTGTTTCTGAATGATGTTTGACTGTGAGTGCTCAGTAATTAGAAATATTTAATGCAGGCAAACATCAGCAAGTTAAAATTGTTTTCTGTTTGAATCTTGTCATTTGCCAGAAAGGAAATGATATGTTAGACATGTTGCACTCTTTCTCAGTATGATAGCAACTAAAGTGGCTTAAAATTGGATTCATTTATAAAGCTGGACACTATTAATATCATTCCCTGCATGATGGTAATTCATTTTACTCTGCTTTGTCTCAGAAGCAGTAGGGGCTCTATTCCTTATATTCAGTTTGCAGTCCTAATTAAGTATTCATTATAGAATACATATTTTTTCATTTAAGACTGGATTTCAAATATTTATGTGCTGTATTACACTTGTTTACTATTAGGTCAATGTAGTGAGGTACCCACAACTAGTAGTTATAAGTCTTCAATCTATAAAATTAAGGATCTGAAGGAACTCAGCTACAGCAAAGACCTGTTTCCCTCAGGGTTCTTAGCTCACCAGCATTGCACGGAATAAGCTGAAAACTAAATGTAACTACACTGGTTCCCTGCCATTGTGAATAAAAAAAAAGATGCTCCACGGATTCAGTGTAATGTTGACATGACACATGTAGAAGCTTCACATAAGGTTCTATAGGACCATGATCCTGAAAACTTTTACTATTGGCAGATAAAGGACTGGACACTAAATAAGAAAAAGAGGACAGAAAGTTTTAATTGAATAAAATTAAATGAAACAATAAGGATCTAGAACATCTGGAGAAACTGTCAGATGATTAAATCTGTTAAATTGTGGATGTGTGTTATAAGAAAACTGTTCTGGCAAGAATCACATTTGCAACTCCAATAGGTGAATCATTCGGATTTTACTTGATAAGCAATGGAATACATATATAAGAGTACAAATTTTGCATTACATTATGCTTTTTACTTGAGAGCTCAAAGGACCCTAGAGAAAGTGCTTTATTCAAAATTACATTGTGATCAACACTAGGCAGGAAATGACCACTTTCAAAAGTTGGATTTAAAAAAAAGGATCACATAAACAAAAACCACAACAGCCAAAAAATGATGAAATTGGAATCACTCAAAGGCTCTGTCATTCTCCTAAATATTCACATGTAAATGATCAAAATGAAGACTAGAGTGGGAACTGGAGTTCATAACACTTCTTAATTAATAGATATTTTTTGAGTATTGATTATGTACAAAGTCCTTTGTAGTTGTAAATGAACAAAGAAGAAAGAGAGGTGGGGAAAAAAAGAAGCTGTTCTTAATTGTAAGTTACTCACCAGCATTTTGGAGTAACAAACTATGAACATAAACTTAATTAGTTAACAATAGAAGATATCTGTACATGATGTCACAAGGCAAGGTATGTTCTATTGTAAAAACAATGGCTCATATGATTTCACAGGAGCAAGAAATTGTAGTTATATAGCAGTAAACTGAGAGTACTGCTTAGAGAAAGGAGCTCTTTATCTGGGCCTTGAAGGATTGTTTAAAGTGGGAGCAAATACATATAGGCAGGGGAAGTAGGTATGAAGCAAGGAAGGGAAGTCAGGTAATGCAGGGCTTGTTAGAGCACCAAATCCAGATTTACGTAGCAATTGCAAAGGGAGTAAAAGGGAAAATGGATTTGTTGGATTGTAGAAAGTGTGACTAGCATGCTAAGAATTTATGCATAAGAGTTTATCCTCTAGGAAATAAAAAGAAACTGAGAGCTTTGCAACTAGAATTGAAGTGTTGTATTTAAAAGACAGCCTGCTGCAGAAGTCATTAATTAATTAAGAAAGAGACTGGAGGAGTTTTGGTAGGTAAAGCCATCAAAAGTTCCAAATTAGTGCTCAAAGGAAAAGAATGAGGCAATGTTTATTTATTCTTTATTAATTACTGATTGGTTGACATAATATTTCCTATTAAAATATGTCCTAGTGCCAATAAATGATGCCAAAATGTAGATGTTTCCATTGAATCTCATACTTTTCCTGTTTATAAACTACTAAGCTTACTGATTGAAAAAAATCTATATATGTATATATATGCATATATATATATATTTCCACTGTGTATATATATATTTCACAGTATAAAAGAATTCCCTATTTGTCCACTGTCCAATATTTAGAAGACATCTACATCAAAAGAAAAACTATAACATCAGAGCTAGGTTTAGGTAGAATTTTCTTTTTCTAACTTTACAAAATAATTTAACAGAGCAAGGTTTCTAGGGCTGAAGTAGTTTTCTATAGATGGGACATCTTGTAAGACTGTTAGCAGTCCTTTTCTCCCTTTAGAATTGAGGATTAGTATCTTCAAAGGTTTGCAATCTCTTCCTTTGGGCCTTTTAATATTTTTGTTAAGTTTTAAGGTTTTATATCTCCTTCTTGCTTTAAAACATTTTAAAATTTGAAATGAGTAGATATGGGCCATTGTAAAGGTATCTCATCTAAATAACTGCTTCTTGAACTACACATATGATGTCTGGTAATTCTTTCAGAAAATAGCCCTCTCTCGGTCATATGAGAATTGTTTCTGTTTTCTTCATGGAAGATTCCCCAACACTGCCAAGAAAGTCCCTCTGGCATTATCCTGCCCCATTTTTCACCTTCGGAGGTCTTTACACACATCAGCTAAATTCATTCTCTAGGGCCTCTGTGAAGATGGTGACTTTACAAATTCCTCCGTTGACAAATTCCTACCTAGGGAAGCATTATGGATGTTGATGGGAAAAATGCATCTTGCCAGGATTATAGCCCACTCTGAATGTGAAGCCTAGGAGTTTGGAAACTGAGCAGTGCCTTTTAGGGCTAGAGATTGACTTAAGATTCAACTGCAAATTGGTAGCTAATGTTTGCCGAAGGGATGTACAATTAATAAATGGAAAAATTGTGCTTCACTTTTGTTTCCAAAGTGAATAGGATGTTTGTCAAAGCAAGAAACTTTGCTTTGATTATAAGCTACAGATAATGAAAATGTGTTTATGTTTCACAAATACATTTGATTCTAGTGGATTGTATTTCCCATCAGGGAACCAGGTTCAGCAAATATTTTCACATGCTAACTCCTCAAATCAGGCAGAAGGTTTTCATTGACTAGAAATACAATAAGCTTTGAGAATAGAGGGTTGACTAGAAACTAATAGACTTTATAATTGTTCTTCTCTAGAATTTATAAGGACCAGCACTGGTTAGCTGTCAAGTACACATATCACCTACTTTTAGGTATTAGAACTCACAAATACAGTCTCTACTTTCTTTAACCTCATTGACAAATCATAGAGAATTCCCTAAACTTACCATCTCTTCATGTTGAAAATGAGGGGCCCATATTAAAATGGTTTTGATAAAAAAGTAATTTCAAATTAGAAATACAAATCTAGAATAAGGAGAGTTTAGAAATAGAAGACTGCATACACATGGTTTACAGATCAGAGGTACTGAACAGGGATTCTGGCTAGGAATCTCGGCCCACAGAAGTTAAAGGCTTGTTACTCAGCCCCTTAGAGCATATCTTTCTACAGAGTCAAGAAGAAATTGACTACCCGGATGAGTAAGATGTATGTTGATCAAGGGATTGAGATGAATTTTCCAGAGTTAGAGTACAGAATGAGCTAAAATACCCTACTCATTCAAACTAAAGAGAGAGAAGTGCTGCCTGGAACAAAACTGAGTAAAAAAGAGGGTTGTCTCTTCCAGCAATGGCAAGATGTGTTGCAGACAAATTTGAGCACAATGTTCACAATCTCACTACACAACCTGATGGTGAATATTTTTCACATTGTGAGGACTGTAATTAAAAAAAAGAGAACAGAAGTATTTTTTTTCAGATATTTCAGTTGCTGAATATTTCCTTAAAGCTTTCCTGAAAATGATTCATGACATAGGAAGGTAAAACCTAGAGATCAAAACTCCAACTGGTACTCAAACTCAACCAACAAAGAGTGGAAGGGATGATAATGAATAGTAAAGAGTATGATCAATATGCATTGAGCTTTACCTTGAAGAATCTTCCTCTTCTGGTGCTGTCGCTGTTGCTTGTTTTTCCTCTTGTGCATGTTGAACAGAAGTGCTGCAGATTTCACCCCTTCTTCTGACACATCAGCTCACCTTTGCACTTTGATCAGGGAGATTTGTCTGGTACTTGATTTAAGCATGCTGAAAAAAATTGCTTAACTGAAGAGACACTAAGTAACAAGCTGTTTGTCCATTTGTTTCTCAGCAACAATGCTTAGTCAGGGCCTGGAAATCAAACCTCATAACAAACACATACACACCTCATTTCCTTCATGATTTCAGTCAGTGATTTTGAGTGAGTGGTGTCTCTAGTGATGTGTTAGAGCAAGAAGGAACAATCTCTGCTAATCCATGATTCTCCCTTAACACTTCGTGGGTTCCAAGGCTGTTTGTTTACAAGCCCTCAGTATTATTATGCAGTATTCTCATAAACTATGGCATGGAAGATTGAAAAACTGGGTTTTCAATCATGTTTACTTCTTACTTCAAGGATATTTCTTCCTAAATCTTTGCGTCTTTTGCTTTTTACATTTTTCTCCCAACACTGATTTCCTTTCCATTTCTACATATTTTCTTGACTCTTCTCTTTTCTAGATTCCCATATTTTATGGTTGAATACAATCAAGTCTTGGATTTTGGTCCTAAGACTATTTTAATATCCTTTTCACATTCCCTAAAAGTATTATGACTTTGATCCAGAAGGAAATGTAGGGCATGGTTCATGGCAGGTACCCAGTGAATACTTATTGCCAAAGTTAATCATCCTAGAGCTCATCTTGGCTCTAAAGAATGAGACAATGATACCTTTCAGGGGACTACTGAGAGCATTAGTCTAGAGGCTTCTCCAAAATTTGCTGTTGATGAACTAATTCCTGCTCCATTCTTCAGGTCAGGAAGGGGTCCAAAAATATTTGTCAAAAAAAAAAAAAAAAAGAAGAATGGAAAAGGACAATTTAGTAGGATCTGAGTATATCTGTTGTCTGTTCTTGCTGGGCATAGAAACATACCACACCCTCACAACCTGTGTTATTGTTGCTTCGATATGCTTGCTTGGAATCTGCCTCTATCTTTACATCCTCTGTTGCTCATCCTTTATTCCACTCTCCTATCATCTTTTACCATACTGTTCCCTCACCGCAGTCACAGCCATGCTCCCATGTTCCTGCTCATATATTTCTCTGAATTGATTATTCAGATTTTTTGATGAATGTGACTGTTATCTCCGTTATAGCATATTCTCTCTATGCACCACTAGAATGTAAATTTCTTCTGGAAAGTTGATCCTTCCCCCCCCCCCCATATCTTTAGAATCTCCCATAGGGCGAAACAGAGTGTAGAATCCAGTGTAAGGTGTGGATAATGCTATTGATGTCAGGTGGAGGAGTAATGAATTTCATTCTGTTGCAGGGACTGACTGGATGCTCAGCAATCCTTTTCCTTCTTCCTGGAAAAAATATAAAACTCTATTTCACGGTATCACGTGTACTTACTTTAGCACCTTGTGACTAGTTCTAGCAAATGGCAGAAGGAATGGACATCATTTCCCGTTGTGGTCATAAAACATGCTGCTTGATCTTCCCACTCTATTTGGTTTCTCTTTCCTCCATCAGTACTACCGGAAGCATGGGTCTTTGAGATGGTAGAACCTCATGCTGGTTCTCTGAGTCAGTATCTGGGGGTAGTGGGACCACTCAGAGAGGCCCTCCAAATTGCATCTACCTGTGAAGCAAATGAGAAGTGAACTTTTAGTGCGTTAAGTTTGAGTTGGTTTGTTATTGTCCTAAAGCCTAGCCCTGCCACACTAATACAGATGATAAACTGTATAATTAATTGAGAAAAATCCCTAAACAAGAGACATGTCTATGCACACCTCAACAGATAGGTGTGTGGCTGTGTGTATGTGTGTGTTCATTTGTGTAAGTGTGTGTGTTGTTCACCACTGACCAACTCTCTGTCTCCTTCCTACAGCCTCAGTACCTTCATCTCTAAGATAATGGTGTATATTAGAAGTTCCATTAGCTTGAAATTATCCAAAACAGTCTTGCATTTCTTTAGGTCTCAACATTTCTGAGGTCTTTTAAACCCAAGAACAAAGCTCGGGGCTTGGGTAGACTCTGATTTTAAGTTCATCCAAACCATCTCTTTGTTGCCTTTGCCCCCTTTAAGAAAATTCCAGATGAAAGCATAAATCTGACACATGAACTGATTTGCTGCACAGCAAGATAATTCTTTTAAGTAGTTTCTATTATAGGAAAATTAATTTCAAGGCACTTCATACAGTTCTAGTAAAATCCTTCCGCTCCACGGGGGTCTATGAGCAACATTAACTGTGCAGCATTTGCTGGGTATGCCTCGTTATGACTTGGTGCAGTGAAGGATGTTTTTAAATTTTTTTTTAAGATGGGCATTTTGAAAATGCATTTTTTTATCTCTGCATGAACATTTAAAGAAAACTGGAATTTGAGATACTTTTATAATGAACAAAATATTTTTCTTCTGCCTCCTGTAAGGGGACAGAACTTGTTTCTCCTGGTAAAACTTTGCAGTTTATTTATTTTTATTTAGATATTTGTGTGTATGTGTGTGTGGCCCACTATTGATTCATTTGAAGACTTTATCGAAAACAAATATAAAATACCCTCTGCCAATAAGTATAGTTTAAAATTTGAATGATTAACAACAAATGAGAGGCTGGGCATGTGGCTCATGCCTGTAATCCCAGAACTTTGGGAGGCTGAGGCAGGTGGACCACCTGAGGTCAAGAGTTCAAGACCAGCCTGGCCAACATGGTGAAACCCTGTCTCCACTAAAATTACAAAAATATTAGCTAGGTGTGGTGGCAGGCGCCTGTATTCCCAGCTACTCTTGGGACTGAGGCAAAAGAGTCGCTTGAACCAGGTCGACGGAGGTTGCAGTGAGCCAAGATGGCACCACTTCACTCCAGCCTGGGCAACAGAGTGAGTGAGACTCTGTCTGAAAGAAAAAAAAAGAAAAAGAAAAATAATAATAATTAAAAAAAACAACCACAAGGAGAGACCATCAACCAGCTTTCACTTATTCAGCTTCTTTCATACTGTCACAGGTGTTCTCAAGAGAACTACCTAAATTGTGCACGAGTTTCCATCTCAGAGCCTGCTTCCTGGAGAACCGAACTTAAGACCTGTGGTAGGCAAAAGCTTTTTATGGACTGTCTCTATTTTATCTACTCTCTGCTCCAGCAAACTTCTTAACTCACTCTCCTCCAATATCATTGGCTCCTCCTCCCTCTCTCTTTCTTGCTCTACTCAAAATATTCCCTCTGCTAAAAAAATTTTCTCTGACTTTTCCTCTAGCTCAGAGAAACTCTGTATCCAGATTTCAAGAATTAATTTCTACTCCATATTTTATGTCTCCTCTCCAGATTAACTTCTTATTATCTCAACGTTCTTTTCTCTGAATCATGGTAGAACTGGTATTGGAATTATTTCATTTTATTTTAAGCTGCTTTGTAGTATTAGACTTGGGGCAGAGATCCTGATTTTTTCTTATGTTTCTCCTCCACAACAAATTTTATAGTGCCAAGATCATAGTGATCTTCCAGGTGGTTTTGCTGGTCTGTTTTCATAGGGCTTATTAAACTCTGCTGCAATCACTCGTGAATGTTGTGTTGTGTTCTCATTACGTGATCAGAGTCAGATGTAGTTTTCAGAGAGAAGTAATTATAAAGCGTTTATGTGAACTAAAGATACGCTTCCATATTGTGCATTATTATTATTATTATTATTTTTCTGTGTTGGAGTCCCAATCTGTTGCCCAGGCTGGAGTGCAGTGGCATGATCTTGTCTCACTGCAACCTCTGCCTCCCGGGTTCAAGTGATTCTCCTGCCTCAGCCTCCCGAGTAGGTGGGATTACAGGCATCCACCACCATGCCCAGCTAATTTTTGTATTTTTTTTAGTAGAGAGAGGGTTTCACCATGTTGGTCAGGCTGGTTTCGAACTCCTGACCTCAAGTGATCCTCCTGCCTTGGCCTCCCAAAGTGCTGAGATTACAGATGTGAGCCACGGCCCCTGGCCATATTGTGCATTATTTATATTAACAAGCTATGCATTCATGTTCTACAAACCAATTAATATACAGTAAATACTGCAGTAATTTGTACACAATTGATAGTGTTAGACACTCGATGGCAGTCCTCATTTTTAATTAATCTCCTGGTGAAGTGATATAATTACAGGTTGTCCTCTGAAGGCCATGGTGGCTAGCAGTTGTGAGATACTGCACCTTCAGATTTCCTTAACATTAAATCCAGACCCCTAAGGGGTACATTCATTTCACTTCTTTTTAAAACCTGAAATAATTAATATTTGATCAAAAATTTAGCATTCAAAAAGTATGTTCACGACCTTCTTTTTATTTGATTTAGTTTGGCAGAAACCATAAAAGTTGTTCTCTCTTATGTGTCATTGTACACCAGTCCATGACAGACCAAAGTAAGGAAAGGGAGCACATTGCTATTGGAAGAACTCCTAATGCTTCAAATATACCCCATTTACCATTCCATTTGGAACCTAGAAGGCATTGAGTAGTTTGAGCCAATGGCTGCTCTTTTCTCTATGGCCAAGAATGGCCAAGTTTTTGTCACCTAACCCAGAATTTTTTACTTCCAGAATCTCTCTCCCTTTGTCCAGTGGCAAAGAAGATACTCAGAATCCTCGTTAGATATAATGAGTAATTGTTCCCTCTGAAAAAATATCTCTGACTTTTAGGTTCTTCTGAGCTGGGAAACATTTTAAATATAGCATTGGCTACTGCAGGTTCATGATAATGTTTACAAAAGCAATCAATATGTTAATAGAATTGTTTGATTAATATAAGAAGTTGAGAATTTAGTATTTACCAACCTTCAACATAACTGGAGACATTTATAAACAGATTTTCTTTGTTTTTGCTCGAAGTGGAACTAGTAATAATAACATGGAGATAAAACTTTATTTGCTCTATAGCAGATCCAGAGCAGCCTCAGGTTGTCTCTTTTAAAGGGCTTGAGTCCAGATCAGTTCACTGAGGCAAACACTATTTCTATGCATCAACCGATTGTGTGCTGTTTATTTCATTGGTAGTTCACTTGACTGGGCTTCTGATTTTTCTGTTAATGAAAGAACTTGGTTTAGACTGCTTCTAAAAATGTTCTTGGTTCAAAGTTTCATTTTTCTACATTTGAGAACTCAAAGAGAAAAATCATGTGACCCAAAGGATTGTGGGTATTAATGTCTTAATCTCTACTCATATATTATCCCCAGCCCATTCTCCTCACACTGTCTCTTCCTTCCCATGTAATTGAGTCAGACAAAAAGGAACATCTCCTCCTGTTTGTAGAATTGATTTCTGATTAGGTTTTTCAGTTGGTTCTACCACCTGCAAATGTAGGTCTCCCAGGCCTGTGTTATGTGTTGAATGAAGATAGTCTGATACTCTTTGCAGATCTCCAAGGAATAGGTCATGCTTTTAAGACCCTTCTTCCTGCCTCTACCTATCCATACTTCCTAGGAAAAAGAAAATAAGGCTTTTAAAGGATTAACTTACATAAACAGCAGGGCCCGTTGCTAGGAAAGCAGGGAGACTTCCAAATCATGCAACTTGACCCAGAAATAATAAAACACTGAAAAGACAAATGGAAACTTCTTTCAATTCCAGTTGATTCTTGTGTCAATTTTTCCCTTGCATTTTCCCCCTTGCTGTAGGCTACAGATTAAAAGGCAATTTTACATTTTTTTAAATTGCAGTTTATTATTTGTATCTCATATAACCTCACGGGATATATTTTTGTTTTATATTGTTTTTTCTTAAGTTTGAAATGAAGAAAACTACAATAAAAATTAGAATCCTCCTAATTTTTATTTTTATCACCCAAGGTTCAGTTTCAGGTCATGGATACTACTATGGAAGAAATCATGATTAAAGCAAAGAGCAATGGACTAGGAGTCAAAAAATAAGAAATCTAGCTGTAGGGGTCATTAACCAAATATGGTTAGGGCAAAGAATCCCATGTTCCTATTCAACCTTAGTTTCCCTAACTGTTCGAAGAAGAATTTTAGACACAGAGATCATTCCAGCTTCTACTATGCCACAATTATCATCTCACCCCAGCCCTGCATAGACACACAGTGAGTGACCAGCAGCATTGCTGAGTTAGTGGTACTTGACTTTGATGCTCTTGGCCTCTGGATTCTAGTTGCTCTCCTTCCTCAGTCATGTACCTTTTCCCGCACCTGGAGCACAGGGCTTAGAACCAACTTCTGGATCTATAAAGGTATGTGACCGACATTCAGTCTTTCACACATGAGTATGAATCTTGGGCACCATGCTTTTTTCCCTCTATTTGTTAGCGTTTTTACTCTCTCAGTGTTATAAGACAGAAGCAGGTACATTTCTTACAGCAGTTTTAGGTATAAGGAGGCTGGTAGGGCCACTTGTATGAGGGCGTCTTTATGTGCTTTGGTGTGGGTCCTTCTCTCTGGGCCTTTGACAAAACTCTATTCTTACATGCCTGCAACAGGTGCCTCTGATATCAGTTTAATTACACTAATAGCCCTGAACTTACACTTAAATATTGTTCTTAAAATTCTTCAGGTTAGCACTTGTGTGTATCAAAACAACAGGGGAGGCTCTCCAGAAGTGACATTTGGACTGGCTCCTGGAATAGCAGGATTTTGCCAGGTAAACAGGTTGGGAAAAGCCTTCACCAGTTATAGACATTTCTCTCCTCTCTCCTATTCTCCATGCTTCCGCTGACATTAGATGACTTTTATCCCACATTAAATTAGATGTGGGATTTGAGGGAGCCGAGGTGATGCAGGGCTATGTTGCCACATTCTCTACAACATGGGGTGGCCCTGAACAGCACTGTGCAGGAGGAGTTGTCCTTTCCACTTCAGCCTTGCTTTCCAATGTTCCACTCTGATTTTTGACATTTATAAACCTGTCACACCCCCACTCTCAATCAGGTTGTTCCTAGTCACTCAGGATCCTTCTCTCTGACAATTCCTCATATCCTGGACTTCTCTCTTCACTTTGCTGAACATCTGAAATAGCTCCACAGCTCTCTGACGTATGTAGAAATATGTATTTGCATGACTCACTTACACCATAATGGCAGCAGCTAAATGGATTCTTCTGTGAAAATTTCCTTTCTCTTTCTCTCTTCATTTTTCCCCTTTCATGTTTTTAATTTTTTCCCCTTTCTTTGGTTCCTCTTTTCTGTGAACATATATTGGCCATCTACTTTGAGTAAGGTGCTATATGGGACTAGTCACTATGGCGGCACAATGAGAAGATCCTGAGCTTCACCCTTGAGAAATTGGCAATCTCATGAAGAGGGAGAGGTGGTATATGGCATTTGACTGCATGATGGTCCATGGGATGAGTGCTGCAGTGGAAGCTGGAAAGGGCAGATCTGAAGTTACATGGGAAGTCAGGGGAGGCTCTCCATAAGTGACATTAGGACTCGCTTCTGGACTAGCAGGATTTTGCTAGGTAAACAGATTGGGAAAAGAATCCCCAAAAGAGGAAATTTCACGTCCAAAGGCAGAGAAGCAAGAGGGAAAATACTATGATCTGGGAGAAGAGAAAATTCAGAATTGCTGGAACACAACAATAAAAGGTATGAATACAGAAACTAGAACTGGAGAAGTGTACTTGAAACAAATATTTTTCTTTCAGCAGGAACTTCCATGAGTCTCACAAGGAGATAAGTAGAAAACGCTCGTAGCAGAATATTCAGGTCAGGGCCCCCAGTGTTCTTATTTTTGCCTTGTACCAATGACTGCCCATGATGTCCAAACAAAATTCCAAGTTTGATGCAAGAAACTTCTTGCTCATTATCTTTGAGATAACATTCTAGTCTCCACTTAATACAAACTGGACCTAGACTGTCCACTATATGCCAATTCATTTCTCTTTTCAGAAGTACAGAATGTCAATGTGTATGTGTATGTGTGTGTGTATGAGATATGTCATTCTCACAAAAAAGTTTACATAATGATATGCGTGTTTCAAAAAATAATACAATAGATATCCATGTGACTAGTACTGCTGTGGTTTACCACAATATTATTAGTGTTTATGGAAGGTTATTTTTGAAACCAGTCTTTCTCAAAGAGGTCATTGCTGGGAACAGAGATCTAGATGAGAAAAAGTCACGTTGCTGACCCTCTGTGCATCCACAGAGTATCCCATCAGGACCCACAAGCAGAGACTCAGCAGCATCATTTATCCATTCCACCAATATGCATTCATTAAACAGGTGTTAAACGCTTGGTAGCATGTCCAGTGTTGGGCTCTCCAGGGTGGCTAGGACATTTAGAAGCTGAAACTAGTGGCATTCATGGGTAGAATTGCTGTAGCAATGTACTATAGCAGAAACCATTCAAGTATTTTGTTTTATCCAAGATTTTTTATTATCCTCAGTTAAATAATATTCTTTTAGGGTTGAGTATGCACAAGGAATGTAAACATACATTTTTAAAATAATACAATTTCACCTTATTCTTCTACTTACCAAAATGCTTGAACAAGTTTAAAAAATTGTTTTATAGTGTGAATTTGGTCAAGGGGTAAAATAATTGGGTGCATAGAATAGTTCTGCTATGAAAAAATTTAACCTCCTTTGTCCTCAATAACAAAATTGAAGCCACAAGCAGAGATCCTACAAAACTGACTTTGCTTTAGTAACAACTAGAATATATTCATCACATTATTAAACATTCTCTTCATAAGAACATAGTACCACAGAAACACTAGGGGAAAAATGTTGAAACAGTGTTTAGCAGTGGGATCATTTCATTAGGAGAAAATGTAAATGAAGCTGAAGTTTTAAGGCAGATATGCTCAAGCCTGCCCCATTTGAAGTGGAAAGATGAATTGGGAACTTCAGTAGGTCATCCAACATTCCAGCCTCCAGTAACCAAGGCAGTATCTCAGAGAAACTTCTATATCTCTACTGATTCTGTGATAAAAGGACCATATTAGACCACTCACCATCTTGTGTTCAGCTGAAACTGTAGACAGATCTTGAATCTATTTAACCAAAATTAGCCTCTCTAACTTCTTATTGTTTTTTTAAAGCCAGAACTATCTTTGTCATATGATATCTTCTTTCAGGGTTCATTGAACCCTCTTAATGACTTTCTAATGAGAGGAACAGATTTAGGGACTGGACACCAGTTTTTAAGACATAGTATTTGGGAGAGGTGTTGTCTAGTACTACAAAATTAGAGCATATGAGTAACTACCTCTTCTACCTTCACATAACACTAACTGGAGAGTAGAAAACAAGATAATAAAATGAGAAACAAAAGAGGATTTACAGATAAAGTTCAGTGAGAGTGGTTAATGGATAAAAGGAAAATAAAATTGAAGTTTAAGATTGGCAGTCCCATCCTTCAGTTTTTCTCTACCACCTGGACACAGAGAAGGTTTCCTCATTAATTTGTTTCCAGTCTGGTTGCCTACCCCAAGGGGGTTGGAGCAAAGCAGCTTCTGATGAGATGGAGGTGAGAGACTATTTCCCAGATCCAACTCACTGAGACATGAACGAGACATTCAGTTCCCCAGCCACCAGCTTCTGAATCCAATAGCACACGGTGCATAAAGAAGAGAGAACCTTTCCCTTAATTACTCCTTATCCAACTGCAGCCTGGTTTATTGGCATGTCTATCAGGGCTGATTTGGTAACCTGTCTTCCTTCCCAGACCTGTGAGTTGACAACATCAGACCTCACAGTGTGCCTTACAGGAGCCAGATGTGGCAGCAATTATATTAATGAAAAAAGTTCAAGTATGACTCCAAGATAGGCTCTCAGTTAACAGAATGGGAGAATACACAATGTTCTCCCCCAATTGGAGGAGGTGACACTTAGATAACAGTATGTAAAGGGTGTTGTTCACATCTCATTTGTTAATTACCTCATAAAGTCAAGGGAGCACAAGAGTGTGGGTAGATAGGTACAGAACCTTCATAACCACCTGAAAGAAATCTTTAAAAAGTTTATGTTCTTGCTAAATGGCTTCCTCATTTTTAGATATGAAAAGCATGGTATAATGAGTCTTTCTGTGAAAAGGTATGTGTGGGAATCTTGAAATGGTGTTCATACCTCACATTTCTTTGTAGACATCCACTGTGCTTCTCATGTTAGCGTGTTATAACAGAATTTGCAATGCTGGGGGCAGTGATGGAAATAGGGCAAGGCTCAGCATATAACTGTCAATCCTGGGAGAGCCAACAGTATGGAACTCAGTGTAAGAACAGAGGTGTGTAACCTGGGCAGTCAACTTGTACATAAAATGTTAACCAGTCCTCAGAGTAGGCTGACCATGAAACAGAATTTTGCTACTATGGCCCTTTTACAATGGCATATGTGATGTTTTAGTTCATTTTGTGATGTTATAACAGAATACAACAGATTGGGTAAATTATAATTAAAAAAATGTATTTGGCTTAAGTTCTGAAAGCTGGGAAGTCCAAGGTAAGGGCCTTCTTGGTGTGTCAATCCATGGTGGAAGGTAGAAAGACAAAAGAAGATAAGAGGAAGAGGGCAAGAAGGGGCCGAACTCATCCTTTTATTAAAAACCCACTCCCACAATAAAAATGGCATTGTCTATCTATTTAAGGCAATGTCCCCATGACCCAAGCATCTCCCTTTAGGCCACACCTCTCAGCACTGTTGCATTGAGAATCAAGTTCCCAACACATGAACTTTAGAAGACACATTGAAACCATAGCAAAAGCTTAACACAGATACAGCCATAGAACAATTTACTTCAGTATCCAGAAACAACAATAAAAAAAGTCTATAAACCAAAGAAATTTTCCCATAAGAGAATACCTTATATAGATTTTTCTGACCCTAAATGTGGAGTACTGCCCATGCCTAAATCCTCATGAGAATGACTGAGGGAGAGGTAATGTTAGCTACAAACTTCTTTGTCTTCAACGATCAGCTTCCCTTAGAACTAGATTGCTGTTATTAATGACAGTGATTTTCGTTTACAGCACAATGTTGGACTATAATTATTTCCTGATATGAATTGCTTACCCACTTCTTCTCCCCAATTAGGTGACCTGTTGTCTTCTACATTTGTTGTTGTTGTTGTTGCTTCAATAATCTGAACAAATAGCTTGCTTGTGAATAGAACTGTTCAGCAGTTCTGATAGATTTTTTTTTCTTTCTCTTATACATTGCTCAATAAAATTCAAGAACATTAAAAGGGCATCAGAGGTCATTAAGTGTAATATTTTCTCAAAATATAGTTGATTGCCTCATGGTTCAGATTAAGATAAAAGCTCTTGTACTAGTTTAACAAACAGCAAACTTGATTGCTTGCTGTTTTGAAAGACTGGCTGACTGTATGCTCGGAGGCTCAGTATGTCAAACATGGAATTGGTTGGTGGGAAGAGAGTGAGGGTAAACACTCCACAATCTCCCTAAGACATTATTGACCCATTTCTCAAAGTTAGAAAAAGTATGTTTTCATAGTGCCCTTCACTAGCTTCTACATGCATGCCCCTGGAGAACATGGGTATAGGAAGAAATGCTAAAAAAAAAAAAAGCTCACAAATGCCCATGTCTCATCAACCAAGCTATAAAGCAGTAATTAAAAAGTCTTCAGCAACACTCTTCCTATATGCTTTATTTTTTGCCAGTTACTGTAGAAATTATTGAAGAAAAACACAAGATTCTGTCCCAAGAAGAGCTAGCACAGTATATGACAGGGTGCTATACAATGATGTAAGATTTGCAAGTTAGCACAAGACTAAGTGTTTCAGACTAAAATGCTAAGGTAATTTGGAATAAAACAGGCAACAATAAGGAAGGCTTCCTGGAAGACAGGGCCCATGAAGGATGGGTGGAATTTATTTACACAATAAGTAAAGAAAGGGCACCTCAGTCTGATAGGAAAGTGTGAGTGAACTGGTACTACCTACGTCTGACTGATGGCATTCCCATAGTTAAATCATATCTCCATTACTTTTTCCTTGTTCTTACTTCGAGTCTTCCTTGTGCCGGGTGAGTGAATAGGTTTCTATTTGCTGAATTCATTCTATGTAATAATAAAATAATCTTGATCCTTAATGTGAATTTTAAAAAAAGAAATTGATTTTTAGCTTCAGAAATCTCGATTAATTGAGACCACTTACAACTGCCTGGCAGGCTGAGATTTTAAAAAAAACCCTTAGGCAAAAATGTGCAGGGCATTGGAAGGTGATGTTGCCTCATTCCTTCATCTCAGGGCATAATCTTTCTCCTTGACCCACCCACCCAGTTTTACCACCTGTCAAAATCAATTAATGCTTCCTTGAATTCTGTACTAACACAGAAGGAGAAAATTAAAACTCAAAGGACAGGACATGATTCAGGGTACCATTGAAACTCTGAGTCCAAGATCAAATCAACACATTATAAAAACAAATAATAAACAAACAAAGAGAAACCATAGAGTAGGCTGTGAAGTTAGGATCTTCCTCACTATTGTTGCCTCAGTGTTTGGTCATAGTTACAGGTAGAAATGGAACCCATGGAAATGGAAAGAGAATGGAGCATGGCTTTGGGTCTGACAAATTATACTGCATACAAACCCTCACACACTTGGTACTATTAATTTGTGCATATGTGCTGATATTCATTTAAGAAAATATTGTTGAATATTTATGCATCATAATGTGCTACACATATGTGGAATATAATAATATATATAATAATATAATAAATCTGACAGAGTTGTAAGGAGGATAAAAGAGCAATGCATTGTTTAAGTTTCATGAAAGTAGTAGGTATAGGACACAGAGATCATAAAAGAAGAGATGTATTCTGTTATGGCTTACAGGGAGTTACAGTCACAGTATAAGTCATGAAAACTTCAGGGCGGTCAAATGAGTAGTATCTCATTAGAAAAGGAAGCAAGTCAGACAAAAATCCTGCAGAATACATCTAACATAAAGATGTATTGTAAGTAGACACAAAGAAGCCTGAAACAGACAGATATATTGGAAAAAATGCAAGTGCTTAGGATAAGTGAAATCTGTGATCAGCTCA
The DNA here is from genome assembly GCF_029289425.2 of Pan paniscus. Lineage (NCBI taxonomy): Eukaryota > Metazoa > Chordata > Mammalia > Primates > Hominidae > Pan > Pan paniscus. The sequence goes on from NC_073266.2 coordinate 56,143,846, forward strand.
AATCTGCAAAATCAAGTAGAGGTAGTTTATTAAAGGCAGCTAATATTACACTAAGAAAGCCAATTCTTTTCAAACCATTTCATATAGTGGATTTTTTTTTTTGTCAAGGACAATTATTTGATGAGTTCTAGTGAATAAAAAAGATAATAACAAACATAATGAGGCTTAGGGTGGAGGAATATTTAAAACAGAAAACCCGACCAGGTGCGGTGGCTCACGCCTGTAATCCCAGCACTTTGGGAGGCCGAGGCAGTAGATCACAAGGTCGGGAAATCGAGACCATCCTGGCTAAAACGGTGAAACCCTGTCTCGGCTAACACGGTGAAACTCTGTCTCTACTAAAAATACAAAAAATTAGCCAGGCGCTGTGGCGGGCGCCTGTAGTCCCAGCTACTTGGGAGGCTGAGGCAGGAGAACGGCGTGAACCCAGCAGGCGGAGCTTGCAGTGAGCCGAGATAGTGCCACTGCACTCCAGCTTGGGCGAAAGAGCGAGACTCTGTCTCAAAACAGAAACAAAAACAAAAACAAAAAACAAAAAACAACAGAAAGCCCTTCTTTACTCCTCTCCATTTTTCTTGCCCCCCGGTTGCTTTAGATGCATTAGCATATTTTGAAAATAATAAATTTATATCTATTTATGTGTCTATTTTTATGTCTATTTATTCATCTTGTTTGTTACTATCATGTTCTTTTAAAATTCTTTATATTTTTAAGCCATAATAATTTTCTAAATAATAATACTTTACCTCAGGGACTTCTGCTTCTGTGCAGATGGAGTAACAGGGGCTGGACTTAACCTAATACATGAAATAACCAAACAAATGTAGAAAATGGACTAGATATGTGCAAAAATTTGTTTTCAAGTCACTGGACATAAGGCAATGAAATATAATGATCCCTGAGTGATTGAAAATAAAGGAAGTACGACTATGCTTACCCAAACTTATTGCCTAGAGAGTATTTTTAGAGGATGACATCAGGGAGAGGGAGATGAAGCAGAAAGCAGATAAATTCCTGAGTTGTACACACAGAGTTGAGAATCTTGAGAGGCCAAGGGAGCTAGAGCTCGTAGGAGAGAACTCTGAAAAGGACAGAGGTATGCAGACAGAGAACCCTGAAGATTTGCAAATAATCACTCTCAAGTACTCAGCATAATATTGATCAGCAAATAAATGGAAAGACAAGGGAAATAACTATCCAAAAAATTAACACAGGCTGGCACTCATCTAGGAGAGGGAATAGTCTGTTTTTTCCAGCTCTACTGGAAACACTCATTATCCATAAGACATTGGGAATAATAAGGGTTTGCCTCAGTAATAAGAATAATTAGCTCTATATGAAGCACTACTCCATACCCACCTAAGAAAAACAGAAGCAAGACATAAAAGGATGAGTCAGTTTTTCAAGTAACATAACAACATCAAAAAACAAAGTTCTAATATATTTATAGAAATACAAAAGTGGCCAGTACCTAAGAAGATATAATTCACAATATCTGGTAGCCAATAAAAAAATTGCTAGGCATTCAAAGGGGTGTGCAAATAGGATACATTATGAGAATAATCAATAACTGAAATCAACTCAGGACTGATGCAGATGTAAAAAGCCATTGGAAAAGGGCAATAAGATAATTATCTTCAAAAATTAATGAAAGACATGGAACATATTATAAAATGGTTCAAATCAAATTTCTAGAGATGAAAACTTAGATATCTGAGATGAAAAGTTTATTGTATGGATCTTATGACATCTTATAAAATATAAAGGATACAGTGAACTGGAAGACACAGTAATGGGAGATGTCCAAAATTAATCATAAAAAGATTAAACATGCAGAAATCCTATTATAGGTACAATTGGCATCCTCAAAGGAGAGGAGAGAGAGAGAAAGAGGAGACAGAAAAAAAAACTGAAAAAAATAATGGCTAAAAATTGTCCAGATCTGATAAAAGTTATTAATACATACAGATTCAAGAAGCTCAAGAAATCTCCAGCAAAAGAAACACAAAGATGTAGATCAGAGAATACCAAGTAGCAAATAATGTAGGATGAAGAAGTCTAGAGATCTATCACATGAAGACCATAGGTAATGAAATTGTCCTATATGTGGGAGTCATGATAAATGAATAGGTTTTAGCTGCTCTTGCCACAAAAATGGGTAACTATGTGAGATGATGGATATGCTAATGTACTTCATTGTAGTAGCTTTTTACTATTTACATATATCTTATAGAATCATGTTGTATACCTTAAATATACATACTAAAATTTACTTTTAAAAAAGGTAGATGAATAAAAAAGTAACAAAACACATCATAGTCAAATTGCTGAAAATCAGAAATGAAGATAAATCCTTTAGCCGAAGAAGACGTGCAGAGCAACTAAGATAAGGATGATAACAAATAGCAAATATCTCATCTAAAAGTAATGCAAAGGAAGAGACAGTGGAGTAAAATTATTAAATAATCAAAATAGGAAACAAACAAAAATACTACCTAGAATTCTATACCGTGTGAAAAATATCTTTTAAAAACTAAAAGTGAAGTAGAGACTTTTTTCAGATATATAAAAGCTTAAACGATTCATCATCAGAAGATTCACACTACAAGACATTTTAAAGAAAGTGATTCAAGCAGATAGAAAATACTACATGAAAATATAAATTTATACAAAAAACGAGCACATGAAATAATACCTGTATTGGTAAATATGTAATTTTTTCTATTATTTAAATGTCTTTAAAAATAATTTATTGCTTAAATTAAAAAATGTAGTTTGTGGCTTATAATATATATAAAAGCAAAATGTTTGACAACAATAGCACAAAGGCCAAGAAAAGAGAAATGGAAGTCTAATGCTTAAGATTCTTATACTATCCCCGAAGTGGTATACTATCACTTGAAGTTAGTCTGTAATAAGCTAGAAGTATATATTGTAAACTCTTAAGCAACAACTAAGGTGACAATATTGAAAGTTACTAGTAATAAGCCTATAAAGGAGGGAAAATGAAATAAGAAAAAAAATTCTCCATTAACCCAAAGGAAGCCAGGGAAAAAGCAAAAGGAGTATTGGAAAAAACTAAAACAAAACAAAACAAAAGAATAAATAACAAGATGATAGATTTAAAATAACCATATCAATGATCACATTAAGTGTAAATAATCTAAATTCACCAATTCAAAAGCATAGATTGTTAAATTGGTTAAAAGGCAAATCTCAATGAATGCTGCCTACAAAAATAATAACGTAAATATCATGATGAGAATAGTAAAAACATAATGTAAATATAATGACAAAACATGTATAGAAAAAGAAATTCCATGCTAATACTAATTAAAAGAAAGCTGGAAAGGATACATTAACATAGGAGAAAATAGATACCAAGGCAGAAGTGTAATATCAGAGGAAATGAAAGTCATCTCTGACACAGGGTTCAATGCATCAGGAGGATATAACAATATTAAATGTGCCCTTCAGAACAGTGTGTCAAAACACGAAAAGCAAAAACAGATTTAAAAAAGAAGAAATTGATAAGTCCACATTATACAAGATGATGTTAATATTCCTCTTTTAATAATGATAGAACTGGTAGGCAGAAAATTAATAAAATACAGATAATTTGAACAGAAATCAATCACCTCGGTATAATTGATATTGATAAAACACATCTCTTGCCACTGGGAAAATATGTATTCTTCTAAATTACTTATAGAACATCTGCTAATATAGACTGTATTCTGGGCTATAAAATAAATCTTGATATATTTTTAAATATCTAATTTATTTTCTGTCAATGGAATTAAATTTGAAATCAGTAACAGGGCTCTGAAAAATCCCAAAATATTTGAAAACTAACACAATTCTAAATAATCCATGGGGCAACATAAAATCTAAATTGAATTATGACAATATTTGAGATTGAATAAAAACAAAAGAGAATAAATTTAAAAATTTGTGGGATATCGTTAAATACATGCAGGATCAGAATTTATAGCACTAAACATCTTTTCAGAAAAGATAAAAGTTCTCAAATAAATGACCACAGCTTCTACCATAAGAAGCTAGATAACAACAAATGAAACCCAAAATAAAAAGAGTGTAAATAATAGTGTAAGGTGCAAATCAGTGAAATATTTTTTAAATGTAACCAAAAGAAAATCAATAATACCAGGAGCTGGGTCTTTGAAAAGGCTAATTAAATTGGTAAAACTCTAGCCAGATTGATCAGGAAAAAAAGAGAAAAGCCACAATTTACCAATAACAGAAATGAGACATGTGGCATCACTACAGATTCTATAGATATTAAGAAGTGTTGATAAAATATTAAGAACAACTTTTTGCCTAGTATTTCAACAGTTTAGATGTATTAGACAAACATTTAAGTATGACATAATACCAACTCCACTCACACTCTTTCAGTAGATATTGATTTCAATATTACCTTGATAGAAAAAATAAAGGGATTATTAATTAAATAAACTACAAACCAATATTCTTCATGTGACTAGATACAAAAATTTTAAACAAAATGTTGGCTCTTTGAATTCAGCAATATATAAAAGGATAGTATATAATGATTAAGTGACATTTATCCTAGGAATGTGGGATTTATTTACCAATGAAAAAGCAATTAATGCTACCAATTGTATTAACAAACTGAAAAAAAATCACATGCTCTGCTAAATAGAATCAAAGGGGAAAAGTATTTGACCAAATCTATTACCGATTTTTGACAAAAGTTATTGGCAGTCTAAGGATAGAAGGGAATTTTCTCAACCAGATAAAGGAAATCTATGAAAAAAAACAGGAAATAACATCATACACTATGGTAAAAACGAATCCTTTCCTTATAATATTAGGTACAAGACAAATATGCCACTTCCAGTCAACATTAAATGACAGGCTAAGTAAAATGATGTGTGCCATGAAGCCAGGAAAAGAAACTAAAAGCACTATATTGGAAAGAAAGATGTTTAACTGATCATTTATATAGAAAATCTGATGGAATCTACCAAAATGCTACTTGTAGTAATAACTTAGGTTAGAGAGAATGCAAGATGCAGGATTATAATACAGAAATATATTATATTTATATGTACTAGCAATAAACAATAAGAACTTTAAATTAAAAAAATCACAAGAAATCAAAACTGTAAAATCTGGAGAGATTCGTTGGGCAAACAATATGAAAGACATGTATCCTCAAAACTAAAAGAAAATGTTGATATAAATTAAAGAATTGGTTAAATAAAGAAATATATCTTGTTCATAGGCCAGAATATTCACTATTATTAAGATGTAAGTTACGGCTAAATGAAAAGCTAATACTAAAATTCATACAGAAATGTAACACAATAGTTAAAACACCTCTAACGAAGGGAAACAGATCAATGGACTGACGTCACAGGGTTTTCAGAATTATTGCAAAACTATGATATCAAAACATCATGTGTAGTATTGGCATAAAATAGATAAATAAGTTAATGGAAGAGAATATAGTTCAGAAACAGACTTGTCTATATATGTATAAAATAATTTTTTGACAAAGGTGCAAAGGCAGTCCTGTGGAAAAAGTATTTTCAACACGTGTTTTTAGAACAACTGAATATGCACATACAAAATGAACTTTCATCTACACTTTACACCATATGGAAAAATCAAGTCAAAATAGATCACACATTTAAATATAAAATCTAGAGCTATTAAACTTCTAGTGAAAAAAATATAGAAAAAAAATTTTGTGACTAACGATAGGCCAAAATTTATTAAATAGGACACCAAAGCACTATTAAAAAGAAAAAAAATTGGCAAATTTGACTTTATCAAAATTAGAACCTACTCTTCAAAAGACAGTTAAGAAAAAAGGCTATAGAAAAGTAGAAAATATTTACAAATCTTATTTCTGAAAAATCACTTATATCCAGAGTTCCAGAATTCAATAATAAGAAAAAAAAAGCAACTCAATATAAATGGGCAAAATATTTAAACAGATACTTCACTAAAAAAGGAATGAAGAATGAGCACGTGAGATGCAGAACATTGTTAGTTATTAGAGTCGTGCGAATTTAAAGTCCAGTGAGGTAACACCACCAACACACCTACACAATGACTAGAATTTAAAAGGCTCATCACGTTTGGTTTCGGCAAGGATTTGAAGGAAGTGAAACCTGCAAGCACTGGTGGTAAGGATGTAAAATGGAGCAATCTTTTCAGCAAACAGTTTGGCAGTTTTTTTAAAAAGCTAAACATAATCTGTTATGTGATCCAGCCATTTTACTTCTAGATATTTACCTAAGAGAAAAGAAAGCTTGCTTATTCAGTTAGTTGTACATAACTATTTGTACATAAGTGTTCATAACCGTTTTATTATAATAGCTAAAAACTGCAGACAACCCAAATATTCTTCAATGGTGAATGGATAAACAATTTGTGGAGTATGTAAAATACTACTCATCAATGAAAACGAATAAAGTAAAAATGAGTAACACACAACATGAGAAAATCTCAAAATAATTATGCTGAGTAGAAGAAGCCAAACAAATAGAACATGTTACATGATTCCATTTATCTAAAACTCTGGAAAAATGCTAACTAATCTACAGTGACATAAGGCAGGTTAGTAGTTGCCTGGGGAGGTGCAAGGAGGGAAGGACAGGAAAGAGGTATTACAGAGGAGCATCACTTTGGACATGATGGATATGTTCACTACCTTGATTAGGATGATGGTTTCAGGGGCACATATGTCAAAGATTGCCAAATTATACTTTTTAAAAATTTACAGTTTGTTTTGTCAGTTATACTTCAAGAAAGCTGTTAAAAATTGTGCATTGTACTTAAGTATCCAAAAGTGCTTTGATATATGCTGTCTCACCTAATCACTTCATGACACTGATAGATAGCATTTAGAATTGTTACTATTATTCTGTCTTTTTTTTTTTTTTTTTGAGATGGAGTCTTGCTGTGTCTCCCAGGCAAGCTGGAGTGCAGTGGCACAATCTTGGCTCATTGCAACCTCTGCCTCCCAGGTTCAAGTGATTCTCCTGCCAGCCTAACGAGTAGCTGGGATTATAGGTGCACACCACCATGCTTGGTTAATTTTTTTTTTTTTTTTTAATGGTAGAGACAGGGTTTCACCATGTTGGCCAGGCTGGTCTCTTGAACTCCTGGAACTCAGGCAATCCACCCGTCTCGGCCTCCCAAAGTGCTGGGATTACAGGTGTGAGCCACCACTCCCAGCTTATTCTGTCCTTACAGAAGGGAAAACAAGATCAGAATGATATTATTTGACCAAGGCCACGCAGTCTGCAAGTGACAGACAAAGGAAAATGCTCACATCTTCACTTTCTTTGTGTCTCTGTAAGTTCTCAGTCTGATTTGAGGTTCAAGGGCATTCAGAAAAACCTGTCCAGTGAGCTGATGTTACTGGTCATCTCTCCCATCCACCCTCTTGTTCATTTAGGGGAGACTGGCTGCCTACATAGAGTGAACTCTGAGTAGCATATGCTATTTAACTTTCACAGAACTTGTTTTATTGTGGGGGCATATTTGCGATGCATTTGTGTGAAACCAGGCATTTAGAATTTGTAAACAGAGATAGCATCTGGTTTGAGTTTCTTCAGACTTTCTTAGGCCTTTAAACTTACAGTACGTCCTCACTACTACTCCTTTCACAATTAATTGTCTATTTTCCCCAACATCTCCCATATTGTCACATGTATGATTATGTAACTACTTTTGTTTCTTTCTTAGTGCCCTGCATATCAAGTCAGTTTTACATTCCTTGGGCATAGAAACAGTGAATATGCTGCTATGCTGTCCACTAAAATGTTTTAGTGGACTTCAGTGCAGTGTTTTATTTTTAATATACAGGCAGATCATTTTTGTTGATGTGGATCCTTATTTTTCCAGTTTCTGCCCAGATATTTCATGAACACTTTCTCCCATCCTATGCTTTCTTTTGCTTCATTCTCTTCTCATGAATCCTCAAGCTACCACTTACTCTTCACACAGAAATAATTAATATTTTCAGTTGTAGGCTTAATTCTTATCTCACACCCTATTTAGAACTCACAAAAACAAGAGAGAGAAAAGTAATTTTCTGGAACAAGACGAAACTGATATCTGTTAGAAAGAGATATAAGGGGAGTCAATTTATTGACCAATTCTTCAAACTAGGCCAAGTGTAATAGAAATACAGTTTACAAGTTAATGTAAGAACAAAACCCTGAAAATTTGGGGCCACACAATTTTGGTGCTTAGTCCATCCTTGCTGCTATTACAAAATACTTGAGACTGGGTAGCAAATAAACAATAGAAATTTATCTTAAAGTTCCAGAGACTGAAAAATCAAGATCAAGGTACCAACAGACTCAGTGTCTGTCGAGGGCTGCTCTGTTTCCTTGCTGTATCCTCACATGGTGGAAGGGGTGAACAGTTCTCTCCACCTCTTTTATAAGGCTGCTAAAAGCCCCACCTCTTAATACCATCACTTTGGTGATTCAGTTTTAACATGTGAATTTTAGGAGGACACAGTCACACCATAGCAGTCTTCTTACTAACAAAGTTTTATTATTATTAGAGATTTGAGAAACTTCAATATTTACTGTGGGGGAATGGAAGTTCTTATTTAGGTTAGATTTTCAAAAGGGGTAGTTGGTAGCATGAACAGTAGCATGTACAAGTCAGAAATGATTGGGTTTACTAATCAAGGTGGTAGCCTGAGGGTCAGGGGCAGGAGAGAAAAGCAAAGCCCCTTCCTCTGGCACTAAATCCTGGGCCAGCAGAGAAAGAATTCCTGTTAGTCTTGCTCTATTTCTTCATTAACCCTTGCATGCTTAGAAAGTGCTTTGCTGCCTAAGTCTCTCAGCCCAAGTCCTTTAGAGAAATCTCTACGTAGGAAACACCACAGATATATCATTTATGAATTATTCATCATTATCATTATTAGCTCTCATAATTCCAGCCATGCTGCTCATGGGGCTCTGTCTTTTTGCTTAAGTCATATAAAACTCAGCTGACAAAACATTAGCAGATATTCTATGGGGAATTGTTGGGGCCTGGTTTGGCTGATTACAGCCACCTTCTATATCTAACACCAGTGATGTTGTGTATATATGACTGCTCATACTTTCCAAACACAAAGTTTCCAAAAAAGTAAAGTTTATCAAAGCAATAGGTTGAAGCCAATGAGTATTCCCACTCAAAGAACTTGATAGCAAAGCCAGCTTCATGAGTAAAATTGAAACCCACTCTTCATCGATAGCCCATGTGTAGCGGGCACAGTGATGGGTGGCTAATGTACAACAGTACGATAGACCATTCCTTATGACATCTCAAGCAGTCAGAGATTTATTTTTCACAGATACCTTAAATGTCACTAATACTGACCCATTCTTTACATTTAGGTGTACACTCATAAAATGCAAATATCCAAGTAAAGGGTTTCATCTCCAGCTCCCTATCTTTTATTATAAATCTGTGCATCAAATTATTCGTCCAAGGCAATTGGAAAGGGAATGGATTGAAAGCACAGCCTCTCTGTTTGCGGGGAGTGGGATTTGCAACCAAGGGATCCAGAAGGCCTGGCAGCGAGTCTTAACACTGGCTGCCCACTGAGCTGTATGCCTGCCTCCTAGATTCCTACTGGGATTCTTATAGATTTTGGAACTTATCTGTCAGGCTACAGGGAGAAACAAGTTTCTACACAATAGTGTGAGCTTCCCCTTATGGTTATTTCTTTCTCCACATGATGCCAAACATGTCCATGGCAAAACTCCAGGCATGTCATAGAGTGAATCATATTCAGGGTGCCAACCATTAATTGGGGAAAAATGTTCCTTAAGCTGTTTGTTTTTGATGATAGGGAAATAAGGTAGTGCCTATTTATAGAGTCCCATGACTGTTTTATTCCGTTCGACTACACTATAACCTTGGAAATAAATGTTATTGAACTTTTTTTAACATGTCAAAAAAAAAAAAAAAGAAACTTAGAAAGCTGAATTGTCTTGATGCGTTCATTTATTAATTCTTTCATTCATTCAACAAATATTTATTGTGTCCTTACTGTATGCCAAACACTGTTACATGTGCTGGTGATACAGAGATGGAGGAAAAAAAGACCAAACCTTCTACCTTAAGATATTGCAATTTCGTGGGGAAAGCCCCAATGTAGTCACTAACAGCCATATGCTTTGAACCCAGTTCTGTCACTCAATTATCCCCTCATCATATGTGGTTATCAGTCAGCAAGAGGTAAAGAATCATCCAAGGTTCATAATTGTAGTAAGGCAAGATAAAGAATAACTATATCCCTCCTCTTTGACTCCATGGGACTTCCCTCTCAGTCTAGGTTTCCCCTGGAAAGTGGACCTAGACATTCAAGCTAATTTGCAACACCTTTAAATGAATGAGGGTGCAAGATCCAAGAGCACGTGTTGAGATGCTCTGGGTCCTACAGCTTCTCAGGATGAAGCAGGGACTCTACTTTGGGAAGATTTGGTTTTCTCACCTTCAGGAATGCCGGGTTTGGACTTCTTTATGGCCAGTGTGTTGCAGGAAGTAGATTTTGCTCTATTTCTGAGCAGCGGCACTGAATGCCAGGGAAAGGGAAGACTGCCTCCTGCCATGTTGTAAGGCTATCTTGAGGGCCTTCCAAAGCCCAGATTTCCTCTGAATTAAGATAAAGCAGTGCTGGGATTGCCAGTAAATAAGAGAGGGGCTGGAGTCTTGGAGTTAAATATGAGGGAGCTGCTGGTGGGACTTACAGACGCCAGCATGTTCACACACACCCATGCCTACACACACACTCACACACACAACCCCAGGTGGAGTGGGGAATTAGTCAGCAGAGTCCTGACAAAGTGCTTCCTACACATGCTGTTCTGTCAGGCGGCACAGCTTCTCAGGCTTCAGAGGTAATTACATGGATTTTCTGTCTTGTACTTGCAAAAACACAGCCCAGCACCGTGCTGCCGCTGCTGGCTTGTCGCTGACAGCGCCTTTGGCTCTGGCAGGCAGCAGGCTGCAGGAGAATGTTTACATGTTCTCTTTTAAGAATTCAAACCCCAAGAAGGCATAGGAGGTACCAGGGAAAGAAAGAGGTGAGAGTTTACATGAGGGGGAGAAAGTGTAGGGAAGATATTCTTGGATAACCACACAAGGCATTCCGGGGGAGATGGGGATACACAAGATACACAAAAATGGGGAAACTGCTGCAGAGAAGGCTACAATGATACTTGCATTAATGAATTTCGTTTCCTTTCTCTTCATCCATCAGCATAATTACTTGGCCAGTAATACTCATTCTGCTTTCAACCAATCCACCCATCAATCAACAGTTGTTAGATGCTAGATGCCCAAATTTTAGGCTGGGCAATTTGTGTTTTTGTGGGTTGGAGGACAAAGCATAAAGCACAGTTCCTGCATAGAGGAGCTTACAAAGAAGGTGAGAAGACAGTGACTCATTTCAGGAAAACAGAAAGAAGGTAGATGATGACTTGTGCCCAGTTGGGTATAGTTAGAGAAGTAAAGTGACTTGTTCAAGGTCACAAAGCCAGTTAGTAGCCAAGTCATGACTTGTGCCCAATTAGGTATAGAGTACCATTCCTGATGTCAAGACTCTACCCATTATTTGGGGGATATTCTCCTGTCTAGTCTTTATTTTAATGGAGATTAGAACCAAGAAATGGAACACAGAAACAGGAATAAGTAGGAGACAAAAATGTGCTGGGGCACTTTACCTTATTATGAGCAAAAAGGAACAGGACATGGACCAGTGCAAGGAGCAAATCATTCATGAGACGTACTGTGGGCCTAAGCGATGCCCAGTGTAATGCCATGGGAAGCAGGGCCTCAGCGAGAAGTCATGTAACCAGTGTGCAGTTATCCATATGCATCTCATGTGCATATCGTACAGGGTGTCTGTTAGATGTGGGCTGTATTCGCTGTGTGAATGGAAAACTCCAGACTGAAGCAGGCTCATTTTCAGGCTGCATTTTCAGACCTGGCTTTTATATCAGGTCCACGTGACAGTTACTAGCATTGACTATGTGTGGGTTTCCGAATTTACGATTCTTATAAAAATTGATCAAATGTGTGTGCCTCTGTGTATTTGCCCTGATACCTAGAATGCTGACTCAAACTCCGTGGGAACCTTAGAACACAGAATCAAAAAGAGGCCCGGACTAAAGGATGCATTTATGACTTGGCTACTCATTGGCTCTGTGCCTTGAATAAGTCACTTCACTTCTCTGAACTTTTATTTTACAATCAAATCTTCTGGATATTTTGGGGCCAACTCCAGTTGTCCAACCATGGCTGTGGTTTTCTCTGATATCATCAGTCTCCTGTATGTTTCTCCACATGCCCCTGTCTGGGTCTTCAATTAAACTATTCTCCTTCTTTAATGTGTCCCACTCTCCTCAAACCATCAAACCCTGGACATGCTTCCGGTCTTTACTTAAGGCCTCTTCCCATCTGCAACCTCATATCTTCCAGTCTGCATTTCTCTCCCTTCTCTGAATTCCCAGAACAATGCATATTTCCAAGAGGTCAAGCCCTAGAGGTCACAGAATGTGAATCTTTAATAGCAGTATTTGTGATTGTCTCTGTGTTTCTGAGGGGAACATGGCTTGTTAAGGGCACTGGGTAGAGATTCACAAAATTGCTGATATTTTTTATTATATCACGGAGGGTGCCAGATATAATCAGGAAACATAACTAAATTCATATTATAAGATGTTTAGCCTGAACTAGGAAAAAAAACAGACTTTATGATCAGAAGGTATCCTAGTTAAATGACTGTTCCTGACCAATCCTGCCAAGTTCAGGTTTCCTTTTCATTCTGTTTTTCTGCTGATTATCTTGTCTTTATTTTTAGAGATTTTTCAGTCAGCTCAGTTAGTTACTCAAATTTAAAATATTTGAATATAGTATGTATAAAGGCTCATCAAAATATAGACCTCTTTTCTAACTTTTGATAGTTTATATATTTATCACTTGCAAACAAATATGTGGAAAAAAAGCTGTACTCTTTCAGTTTATCACATGCGTTATGCTTCATGACTGCCTAATGAAGTGTGTGCTACTTTATTCCCATTTTAAGGATTACAGAACTGCAGCTCAGAGACATTAGATAACTGGTTTCAGGTCATGTGGCTAGCAGGGAAGGCCAAGTTCAAGTTCAAATCTAGGTCTGTCTGATTTTAAGTCTCTTTCCATCACTCAACCTTCATAAATAAATCTAATATATGTAACAAGCAGAGTTAAATAATTCCTAAAGTGCACAAAAATGTGAGTAGGAAAACTAGTGGGTTAGAGATTGGAAAGTGAATTGGAGTAGAGAGAATGGCGAGTTATTTGGGAAGACTTCTGCTGTTCAATTTAGCTATCTATGCTACCTAAAACAATTCTATCAGTGGTACATATGTGTAATATAATGATATTTTTACTATATTTAAGGTATATAAGAGAGTCTCCCAGGTTAAAACAAGAAAAGAAGTACCAGAAAGTTTCAACTGGACACAGAACATGCAAAGGGTTACAAAAGAGAAAACAATTCTTTTTGGGTAGCATGATCACTCTTTTAACACACCAGAGTTGCAGTAGTAGTACTGAAAAAGAAACCTGAAATATACCTACAATATTAATGACTCTGCTACAAAAAATAATTTACAGGTGTGCTTGCTGTTTACAGAAGAACTGTTCTAAGAAATTGTGGTATTTCCAGTTTTCTTTCTCTGTATCTATCCTTCTGTTCCAAATAATTTAATTGTACGTTTTGGAACAAAAACATATACATTTGTAGCTCTTCTTTCTTGAAACTCCATTACAATGGCAACTTGTCAAAAAAATAAGCCCACAAAAACAAAGAAAATTTAACAGGAGAAAACATCAAACTAAAACGGCAAGCAAAACTTTTGACTAAACAGTTATATGAGTAATAACTGATTTAGCAGACTGGAGAGTTAGAGAAGATAATTAGTTTTATGGTATAAAACACAGAAATATGATCCACTCTGGGAAAAAAAAGTCAGAAATTGAAGTATCAGATACTGTCAAGTTTGGGAGTTTCAGATTGGGTTTGAAAATAGAGTGGACTTTTTTTGGCATTTATTAAAAGAACAGTTTGAGACAAAGTTTCCAATTCAAAGTCCATGCTGTCAAGAGACTCCTCCTCCACTCAGAAGAATAAATAAAGTTTACCCTTGAGAGAGGATGCACAGCGATGTACTTGCCTCAGAGACGGGCAAAGGTGAGGGATGGAGATGCCGTGATAAAAATGAAAGAATTGAAAAAACAAACAAAAGAAGCTACATATGTTTTCCCCACTTCTGTAGCTGTTTCCCCTTAACAAACTCCCAGAATATTGAAAGTGAGGACTGTTGCCCCTAGGCAGAAGACTGGAAGTATTATTCTACAAGGAATTTCCCCAGCCCTAGAGAAAAGATGTGCAGATATTGGAAAAGACAAAGAGAATGAGACAGCCAAGTCCCCATCATATATTACTGTGGTAGAGTCTGCCATTCTAGCCCTGCCCATGACATGCATAGTTTCTCATCAACACATTTGGATCTCACTCTTAAGTATGGATAATGTCTAAGGTTCACCATTGATTTGTTTTATTTTGTCTTTAAGTAAAGTATTTTAAATGAAAGACAAGAAAGAAAATCACACAATATAACAAACCAAAAGAAATAGAGACAAAACAGGAATCTGAAGAAATCTTCAGTGAAACTATAATTGAATGCTTCAGTGAGCATCGTTTATTCGTTCATGAAACAAATATTCATTAAGCAGGAGCATAAAGCATCTATGCCAGCTACTGTTCCAAGCACTCAGGATATGTTGATGAATAGACTTTGCCTTGGGAAGTTATATTTGGTGGATGTGAGACAATATCTCATTCATGAAAATATAATAGAATGTTATAAACAGGATAACTTAGAATTTTTTAAAATATGTAAGTTATACAATAAAAATGGATAGAGTTAGAACTGAAATTAAGAAAATCTCTTAGACACTAGAACAAAATTATTAAGACATAGAAAATAGAAAGACAAATGTAAGATCATTAAAGGGTCAAATCAGAAATTCCTATATTTAATGGAGGACACAGAAAGAGAGAAAATAGAAAATGAGGAATGGTGGAGAGGGGAGTTATCAAGGTAATAATAAAATGAAACATCTCAGAACTGAGGGACATAGATTTCCAGCTGGAAAAGACCCGTTAAATTCAAGCCAAGATTCATCTTAATGAATTTTCTGAATAATAGAGATGAAGGGGAGAAGGGATGGAGGGGAGATCCCACAGGAGGAAAGGATTTGTCTCATTCAAAGAATTGCAGAGCAGAAGGCATGAAATTTCAGATCGATAACACCAGAATCTGGAAGGCAAGCAGATATACTTCCAAAATCTAAAGGAAATCTGCTTCCAACTGGAATTTACTCCTGGGCAAGTAGTCAATAAATCTGAAGGTTGAATGAAGATTTAGATGTGAGAAGTCTCAAGTATCCTTCATATACACACTTTCCTAAGAGGCAACTGGAGTATATGCCTGTTCAAAGTGAAGAAGTAAAAACAAATGGAAGGATATATAATAACTATTAAAAAAAGATTATTAGTTTCGAGAACAATTAAAAATTATAAACAAAGGAAATGTATTTATCCTATAATACATTCTTTGGGTCTGAACATTGTTTTAATACTGTAAATACTTTATGGTGTCATCAAACTGATCTTTCAAAGAAAATCCTGTACTCAAAATACTTTACTGGTACATGTTTGTTTTGGAATAAAATCCAAACACATCAAAATAAATTTTTTAAAGTTTATAAGAGTTTATGACTCATCTCGATATTCTCATTTCCCTATCCAGAGACTATATATGGGATCATTTGCAGTTCCTGAAAATTATTATGGTTTATCTGCCTCTTTCTTTTGCACTTGCAGATCCCTCTTCCTGGAATGTCTCCTTGCCTTCCTGAATGGCATCTGTGTATCTGTTCAAAACCAAGGCAAGCACCATCTTTTCAGGAAGCTTTTTCTCATCCTCAGCCCCACCTGGCCTGACGTGGGCAGGTGCTCCTCCAGGTGCTCCTTTAACACCTGTGTTGATCTTTATTCATGGATCAGTACTCTCACTGAATGTTAGTTTACTTTTCTTTCTCTTCCAAAAGAATGTGCTCTTCTGGAAAGCGGGAATTATGTTTTATTCATTGATATATCCTCAGTTTCTAGCATACTATTTAAGCTCCTAAAAATTTGTTATTTAATCTTTAAAACAACCTAAAGATTTGAGGATTCATTCAGACATGAAGAAAGAGAATAAGTGACATGCATAAGGTCAAACCTTTTGTAAGTAGTAGAGCCAGATTTAAACTCAGGCCGCTGGTATACTATAGTTTTTCCTATATTGTGCTAGAACATACTGGATTCTTGTTTAAGTAATAAGCATTTTCCAAGGCAATCTGGGCTTGGGATACCTCAGACCTAGTTCTAATGTGATAATGATTAGCTATATGGTCTTCAGCAAATTATTTTGTTTCATTTTTGTAAGTCTCCTCCCTAAGTCAAAGAGGTGTGTTTCTCAGAAAAAGTACACATTTCTCATCAGTAGCATGCTGCTTAAGGTCATGGGTATGGAAGCTCTGTGAAATGTCCAAAGCTCCACCCAAGCTGGAGTGCAGGGGAGTGACTATAGCTCACTGTAGCCTCAAACTCCTGAGCTCAAGTAACTCTCCCCACTCAGCCACTCTAGTAGCTAGGACTAGTCATGTTCCACCACATCTTGCTAATTTTAAAAATTTTTTTGTGGAGACAGAGTCTCGCTATGCTGCCCACGCTGGTCTCAAATTCCTAGCTTCAAGTAGTCCTCTCACCTTGACTTCTCAAAATGCTGGGATTACAAGCCACTACGCCTAGCCGAAAGCATGTAGTTGTGAAGTGGTGAGTTCTAATTGCAACTTACTGTATGTTTGGATGTTTGATTGTTAGTTATCTTAAATATGGGCCTTCATGTTTACATTCTCTCAAGTAACTCATGCTTTACTTCTCTTTATATCTGCCTTAAGACTGCCACACACTGAAATTGCACGATGATAACATTATGTTTGTGCATTGCTTTTTGCCAGTTTTGATGAAAATAAAGGTCAATATTAATACTTTTAAAGCTATTTAAATTGCAGCTTCATCCTAAATATTGCACAGAATAAGTAGAGAAAATCAGTACTGGAAAATGACTAGAAACAAAATTACTCAAGCAAGATGTTATATTTGAAAACTTTTAGCAAAGAATCTTTAATAGGTGGGAATTAAAAAAATAAATCTTGTTTTGACAGTATTTAATAGGGAGAAATATTTTGGAGTATACAGAAATTTATTTTTAAGACAATTTGACACAATATGGTTAAAAAAGTTTTATTTTGTTGAAAAATAGAATTCTCTCTATATTATAGCTCTACCTCCTATGACTTCCATTTGATATTGAAAAATGGAAAAAGATAACTCATATCTAAAGAAACATTGATTCCAATGCATTTTCGATTCAAATAAACAGTCTTTACTCAACAATGAAATTCATATAAAAACAAGTATTTTTTTCTTTTCCCTCCTTTTATTTATACATCCATAATCAGGCAAGCCATAACACTGTCTAAACAACTGTATGCATTAACAAATAAACATAGATCAATAGCTAAATTTGACACACATGCACTGTTCTCTATGAAAACATCAATAGTCTAAAAGCTGAGTGGGCATAGCTGGAAAAATATGCTTTACAGACACAATGTTGGCAGAAGATTAAATAACCAGATGTCAGAGAGAAAAAAAAATTCAATGAAACTGAGCACATATTGGAAATGTACTGTAGGTATTCTGTAGAGCTAAACTGTTCAGGACTAATAATAAGAAAATTATCTTCTAGCTGCAGTCATTCAATTACTGTGTGTGCAAATATTTTGGACTGGATGTTTTCTATTCAAATATATTATTATCTACATAAGAAGTCCTTTTGGGAGTCAAGGCAGAACTAGGATATGAGTTGCACAATGTGGTCCAATCTGAAAACAATATCTTAAGTTGCTATAGAACCTTTCATAAGCGCAATCACAGATGACTTGTGTCATTCAAATCTATAGCACTGTGATGGAGCCAATGAAAAAGGAATATTTAACTTAGTAATGGGCTCAGGCAGCTGAGAGAAGCCAAGTTTATGTAGAGCATTTGATTGAAAATAGATGAAATTTAAGAGTGTGTCAGCTCAGCCCGTACCTACCCAAACCAAAAAGCAAATAAGCCATTTGCCATTTTATTATAAGGCAATATGGATGTGGATAGGGCAGTACACAAGGGACAGGGGCCATACAACATTTTTTATCATTTTCCAATGTTATTATCTGAAATAATTCATTGTAATTACACACAATAGAAGACACTATGTCTCCTATGAGTAATATTTTTAAAGGGATGACTCTTGGCTTACTAGCATGAGCAAATTGTCAGGAATGTCTACAGCAGGAGAAACTGACAATTTACCTTAGACAACTTTTAATTCACTTCTGAAAAAATTTGCTGTATTGTAAGTCTACAAGCATTGTCTCACATACATTCATAGTTTTATAATTCCTGAAATTGCTTGGCGTGCAGTCTTATTGTTTCTGTAATATTCATATATAGAGGAAGGGCACAAAACACATTAAAACTATTCACTTGCTTATGTAAATGTTACATGTCAGATTCTATCTAGAAAACAAGAGAATAAAGAGAGTAAATGGGCTGTGGGATGGGGTTTAATATTGGAAGAAAGTACAAAACTGGAAGAGGAGATAGAATAGAGAGGTTATCTTCCCAGAGGTTATCAACCCAGAGAAAAACAAAACCCATCATTTAGAACAGATATATTAAGACAAATACAAAGACTTCTGACCAGAGAATGGAAATTGGGGTGGATGTCCAGGAATGTATCAGGCAAAAGGCAAAGCAAGGTTTCAAAGTGACAAGTCACAGGTTTAAGAGTGGAGATTGAGACAAAATGAAAACATAACAACAATATCAAAAAATGAAGACAGAGGCCATTGGGATAAGAATGATGTAAAGGGGACCTATAAAGATTAGTTCACATAGGCTGGGCACGGTGGCTCATGCCTGTAATCCCAACACTTTGGGAGGCCAAGATGGGTGGATCACCTGAGGTCAGGAGTTCAAGACCAGCCTGGGCAACATGGTGAAATCCCATCTCTACTAAAAATACAAAAATTAACTGGGCATGGTGGTGGACACCTGTAGTCCCAGCTACTCAGGAGGCTGAGGTAGGAGAATTGCTTGAACCTGGGAGGCGGAGGTTGCAGTGAGCTGAGATCATGCCACTGCACTCCTGCCATCTCAAAAAAGAAAAAAAAAAAAGATCAGTCCACATTAAAAAAAAAAGATTAGTCCACATAAAAGTGCATGCTCACTTTTCCTAAAGAATATTATGACCAAAACATAAAAAAAGATAGAAGATTGATTGATAGAAGTATTTATACATAAATCAATAAGAAAAAAAAGCACACCAACAAAATAAATTGATAAAGGACAGGGTCAGATATACAACTTTCCAGTAAGCATATGTAATAATACCCAATCTTACTAGTAAGCGAAGAAATATTAAATCAACTATGCTTATTTTTAATTCATTAAGTTGGCTAAAATTAAAACAATAAAAAAGACACACCACAGAAAGACTGTTATGATACAGGCACTTTTTCTGTCAGTATGATGCTTTAGGGTTTCTTAGGAGAAAAAGTCTAAACATTTTGCATTCCTATTAATGATTTCAAGAAATTCATTATACACAAATATATGGACTTACACAAAGACTTAGCCAGATGTATTGATTTTAACACATACACACAAACATACACTAATATATAAATTATTTTTACATAGTTATCATAACATTTTTAAACTGAGATGTAGGTTTCTTTCCAAGGAATTGGTGTACTGACATCTGATCCCTGTCCTCTTCATTCTCTGTCAGGCTTATAAGGACATGGAATGATAGAGAGTTGAAGAATATGGCTGTTCCCTTAATCCAGCTACATGGACCAGGTCTGAGTGCGAGGAGAAAGTAGGCTGCAAAGAAAGCTCAAGACATTGGTTTGAAGAAAGGATTTCATGAGATTCTGACTATAGGCCGGACAACTTTAGTTCTCCAGAGACAAAGTTCAATAAGTATATAGAGGGGCTGTGAGGACTAGGTATAACATAATAGTACTTTTGGATGCTTGGGGCCTTAGCAATGTTGAGGAATCTAGGAGAAAGGCAGCCTCCAGGAAAAGGAAGCCATGTTGGCAGGGGAGGGCTGGTATCAGGGGCAGTGATAAAATATTGCTCCCATGGGTCCTGCAAGAAACATGCATCACTGGAGGCTAACACGAAAGCATGGAAGAACTTCCCGGTTGAATATGCAGGACAAACTTGGAGATTCAGAGACAACTGGGGGAGACTCTTGAAGGTGATGTTAGAAAAAAGTGACCCAAAATATAGTCAAAATCACCAAAGAAATTCTCTTATAGCTACCCCAGAATAAGGGACACTGACAAATGCCATACAATTCCTGAGTTGAGCTCAAGAAAGAAACACAAGATTCTGTAATAGAATAGAAGTAACAATATTGAGAATTCTCATGATTATTCTCAAATATGGAGCAAACTGACTATATGCTAACATATTCTCTCTTTTGACTGACATGTTTTAGACACAACTACTGGGCAAAATGGAGGCATGAATGAAAGGGCCGTTTTTCTGGTAGATATGAATGTTCTGACTCCACACATCTGGTGGAACAAATAACCCACAGAGTCTATGGAAATGGTGAGCACCCTACAACCTGGTGAAATGAATCTGCCGCTAGTACAAGGAAAGCCAGTCAGACATGATAACATCTGAAGGGCAGATGAGGAGTTGAATAGAGCTATGCTGCTAGAATTACAGGATCCAGCTGCCTGATGTAGGGCCAGGGCCAGAATAAAACTCTAAAGATTTTGGCTAGCTCGCTCCTAGCTCAGAGGGGAAAGCACCCAGGTCTCAAATATTATGGGAAGGAATAAAGTAGTCCACATAAATACAACACACACGATATTACAGGAATATTATATGACTATATAATACTATCACAGTACATGCCAAGATCTAGCTCAAGTAGGACAAAAACAGGCAGTTTTCAAATACGAAGACATTCAGAAAGTTTAATACTCATAAGCCTTTCTTAAAAACAACAAAAAGAAAATATCCCAAATATAAATTCCAGCAAATTAGAGAATGAATCAAATTCAAAATGCAGAGATAAATTTTTAAAAAATGTTTTAAAAAGTAATAAACTAGTAAACCTAGAAAAGATGGATGAATTCCTGGAAAAATACAACTCTCCAAGCTTAAATCAGGAAAAATTAGATACACCGTACAGACCAATAACAAGCAGTGAGATTGAAATGGTAGTTTAAAAATTACTAACAAAAAAATGTCCAGGGCCAGACAGATTAACAGCAGAATTCTATCATTCAAAGAATTGGCACCAATCTGTTTGACACTATTCCACAAGATAGAAAAAGAGGGACCCACCCAATTCATTTTATGAAGCCCACGTCACTCTAATACCAAAACCAGGAAATGACATAACCAAAAAAGAAAACTACAGACAGATATCTCTGATGAACATTGACACCTAAATTCTTAACAAAATAATAGCTAACTGAATCCAACAACATATCAGAAAGATAAGCCACCATGATCCAGTGAATTTCATATCAGGGATGCAGGGTGGGTTTAACTTACACAAGTAAATAAATGTGATACACCACGTAAACAGAGTTAAAAACAAAAATCACATGATCATCTCAATAGATGCAGAAAAAGCATTCGATAAAATCCAGCACCGCTTTATGATTAAAACGCTCAGCAAAATCAGCATACAAGGGACATATCTCAATGTAACAAAACCCATCTGTGACAAACCCACAGCCAACATAATACTGAGTGGGGAAAAGTTGAAAGCATTCCCTCTGAGAACTGGAACAAGACAAGGTTGCCCACTCTCACCACTCCTCTTCAACATGGTACTGAAAGTCATAGCCAGAACAATTAGACAAGAGAAAGAAATAAAAGGAATTCAAATCTGTAAAGAGGAAGTCAAACTGTCACTGTTTGCTGATGATATGATCGTTTACCTCCAAAACCCTAAAGACTCCTCCAGAAAGCTCCTAGAACTGATAAAAGAATTTAGCAAAGTTTCTGCATGTAAGATTAATGTACACAAATCAGCAGCTCTTCTGTACACCAACAGCGGCCAAGCAGAGAATCACATCAAGAACTCAGTTGTTTCTACAATAGCTGCAAGCAAAATTAAATACTTAGGAATATACCTAACCAAGGACATGAAAGAACTCTACAAGGAAAACTTCAAAACACTGCTGAAAGGAATCATAGATGACACAAACAAATGGAAACATATCCCATGCTCATGGATGGATAGAATCAAAGTTGTGAAAATGACCATACTGCCAAAGGCAATCCACAAATTCAACACAATCCCCATCAAAATACCACCATCATCCTTCACAAAATTAGTAAAAACAATTCCATAATTCATATGGAATCAAAAAAGAGCTGGCATAGTCAAAGCAAAACTAAGCAAAAAGAACAAATCTGGAAGTATCACATTACCTGATTTCAAACTATAAGGCTATAGTACCCAAGACAGTGTGGTACTGGTATAAAAATGGTCATGTAGACCGATGGAGCAGAATAGAGAACCCAGAAATAAACCCAAGTACTTACAGCTAACTGATCTAGACAAAGCAAACAAAAACATAAAGTGGGGAAAGTTCACTCTTTTCAACAAATGGTGCTGGGATAATTGGCTAGCCACATACAGGAGCATGAAACTGGATCCTCATCTCTCACCTTATACAAAAATCAACTCGAGATGGATTAAGGACTTAAAGACCAGGAACTATAAAAATTCTAGAAGATAATGTTGGAAAAACCCTTCTAGACATTGGCTTAGGCAAAGATTTCATGACCAAGAACCCAAAAGCAAATGCAATAAAAACAAAAGATAAATAGTTGGGACTTAATTAAAGAGCTCTTTCACGGTAAAAGGAACAGTCAGTAGAGTAAACAGACAACCCACAGAGTAGGAGAAGATCTTCACAATCTATACATCTGACAAGGGCTAATATCCAGAATCTACAGTAAACTCAAACAAATCAGAAAAAAAAAACCCATAAAAAATAGGTTAAGGACATGAATAGACAATTTTCAAAAGAAGATATACAAATGACCGACAAACATATGAAAAAATGCTCAACATCACTAGTGACCAGGGAAATGCAAATCAAAACCACAATGTGATACTACCTTGCTCCTGAAAGAATGACCATAATCAAAGAATCAAAAAACAGTAGATGTTGGCATGGGTGCAGTGATCAGGGAACACTTCTACACTGCTGGTGGGAATGTAAACTAGTACAGCCACTATGGAAAACAGTGTGGACATTCCTTAAAGACTAAAAGTAGAACTACTGTTTGATCCAGCAATCCCACTACTGGGTTTCTATCCAGAAGGAAAGGAGTCATTACATGAAAAAGATACTTGCCCACACATGTTTATAGCAGCACAATTCACAATTGCAAAATCACGGAACCAACCCAAATCCCCATCAACCAACTAGTGGGTAAAGAAACTTGCATATATATGTACGATGGAATACTACTTGGCCATGAAAAGGAATGAATTAATGGCATTTGCAGCGACCTGGATGAGATTGGAGATTATTATTCTAAGTGAAGTAATTCAGGAATGGAAAACCAAACATCATATGTTCTCACGGATATGTGGGAGCTAAGCTATGAGCAAGCAAAGGCATAAGAATGATACAATGGACTTTGGGGAATTGGGGGGAAGGATGGGAAGGGAACAAGGGATAAAACACTACAAACAGGGTGCAGTGTATACTGCTAGGGTGATGGGTGCACAAAAATCTCACAGATCACCAGCAAAGAACTTACTCATGTAACCAAATATCACCTGTACCCCAATAACCTGTGGAAAAATTTAAAAATTTTAAAAAGTAATTACTCTAAATCTCAATACATTTGAAATAATCAAAATAAAAATATCACCTTAATGTGAAAAGTGGGAGAGGGGAGGTGTAATGACAAGTGAGAATGTTAGTGCCCTTTTCTTTCCAGATGTAGAGTAAATTGATGCTGCCATAAATCGAAACGCAGAATTTTAAAAATCTGCTTTACTTAACCATCACAGAATCTCTTGGAAAAATTTTGTTTTTAAAGTTTTTTAACAAATTCAGTTATTCTTGCAATTTTAGTCATACTTGTTTTCATTGGTTATATTCACATAAATAGAGATTGAATACTTTCCATTTAAAAAATTACATCCGTATAAAAGAAACCCAGATTAATAAAACTAGCATTCTCTCATCCATACCTTCTCCCTCACCTTCCTCTTTCTCCTTCCTTTCCTGCATTTCTCCCTCCATACCTCCATATGTAACACAAAATATCTGCCTAATATTAGGTGATTATTTTTGAGGAATTTGCTGTTTTTTAAACCTTTTTTTATTATGTGAATTTTATAATATATATGTGTGTATATTTGCATATTTGATTTATGCGGATGTATGCATATGTGTGTGTATTGTCTTACCTAAATCATATGAAGAAGGGTGACTCTTTGCAGGAGGTTATTTTCTGGAACACAAAAGGGTGGGGGTATTTCTTAACCTTCCCTATTTTCCAGGATCTATCACAAGACTCAGGAGAAATATAACATTGTCAGTACATATGTATAATATATATACATGTGTGTATGAACATGTGTACATATATACACATATAAAATATTTTATATGAGTAAAAAACTGCACAATAAGAGCTATGTTAAAATAGTCAATGTGAGGATAAATCAAATAGAAATAATCACAAAGTTAAAAATACCAAAGCAGACCTCTGTTTCTGGGCATATTTTGAGCACTGCAATACCCAATCAGTAAGCTCACAGGTAGGATTAATTAGGCATTATTATGGATACTGTTTAGCTACTTGTAGTTTCTTTATGGAAGGTGTAACTAAAAGCGCTATGACATGAAGTGCTGATTCAGGGTCCAGAAATACAGGCTGTAACCAGGGCTGGGGGGTACAGGCACCCTCACTCTTTTTATGTAGTCCCTCACAGAAGTTGAGGACACACAGCGGTTGACCACACTGCTACATGATGAAGAATAAATTATTTATTCCTTCTCCCACCCTTTGAAGAAATGTTTAAGAAATGCTCCTTTTCCTTGTGTCCAGTAGAGTATAAAAGTGAATATGATATATTCTATTTCCTCTGGGGGGTCTTTCACCTCCCCTATGATTTTAAGCTTCTGGTGTATTAGTGATTTAAGTAACAATACAAGAAAACAACATAAATATGTCACATGATAATACACTACAAGTTAAGTGTACAGAAAATATGTGTGATTAGGTTGAAGCAATAAAGAGAACAGAGAATGTGAGATAAGCTGGCACGGGTTCTACATAGTCAATCTCAATGCATGGCCAGATTCAGTTGAGAGAGCTGCAGGGTAACTTCAGAATGGTGGGAAGCAGATTAAAAGTGCTAAGAGAGGAGCAGTGTAAGGGACCAGGCTGCCTTCTCAATGAGAAGGGATCTCAGATGATGGCCCACTTTGGTTCACACCTTTTCTGACCTTAGTGTGCCATTTACTGTTAGTGACTCCCACGTGCATCCATGGTAATCCATGGCTAGAGACAACTGAATTTCCCATTAATCCCAGCTAGCACTTTCCTTTCCCCTATCTCAAAGAGCCCAGAATAGACTATTAGGTGAGATCCATAGATGTTTTATCACAATGTGACCCTGCTCCCTCCATTCTTCCTGACTCTAGAATGAAAGAGATATCACATTCATTGTGTAACTCTCAGTATTTCAAAGAAGGTTGAATCTATTATTCTTTACATTGTCATTTGGCTGAGCCTTAACACCTTTTACCTTGGCTTTCCAGCTAATCCATTCTTCATCTTCCTGGTGAGATCTCTTTATTTTATTTATGGTTACAACAATGTGTATGTTTACAAACAAATTGGAGCCAAGTGTAAATAGAAACACAATTTCTATAAAGTGAAGTAATCTTTCAAATCTGGCTCTATAACTTAATCAATATCTAATTAAACATGCTTTCTAATAATTGTTACTCATTTATATAGAATTTTATTAAATCAACTAAACACTTTTTTTTTTTTTTGAGACGGAGTCTCGCTCTGTCGCCCAGGCTGGAGTGCAGTGGCGCGATCTCGGCTCACTGCAAGCTCCGCCTCCCGGTTTCACGCCATTCTCCTGCCTCAGCCTCCCAAGTAGCTGGGACTACAGGCGCCCGCCACCATGCCTGGCTAATTTTTTTGTATTTTTAGTAGAGACGGAGTTTCACCGTGTTAGCCAGGATGGTCTCGATCTCCTGACCTCATGATCCATCCTCCTCGGCCTCCCAAAGTACTGGGATTACAGGCGTGAGCCACCATGCCCGGCCCTAAACTCTTTGTAATCATGTTTTTCCCTTCTTTCTAGCACTGTCTCCTGGGTAATTAACCCAAAGCACGGAGAGGTTAGGTGATTAGGCTTATGTCACACAGCAAGAAAATCAAGTATGTTACCCATCCCTGCAGCAAATCTCCTTTTACATGTTTACATTTTTGCTACTCCCATTTTTGCTCCACAATGTCCCTGCCATGCCACTCTGTGAACATATTAGGTTTCCTCAATTATAAAATATAATTTTTGTGTAAGTGCTTAATCAACTTAAGTGTAGCTTTTTGAGGCTGATGGGAGACAGAAATACATTTACTGAGTTAAATGTATACTTTCATTACTCATGTACCTGTGGATTTGGGTAGTACTAAATGCCAAAAACCTAAGTTGTATGTTATCATTGAAAAATATGGTATGTCCTCATTCCCATAACTAGCAATTTTTCAAGGCCAAGTTCAAAGGTCAGCATATCCGGGAATCATTTCCTATTTGCCTCATCTAGAATTGGCTATTGTCTCCCTAAAACTCCAATCATGCATGTTAATTTATTTCTCACATGCCCTTTATTTGCAGTGCTTATTTAGACAGGCTATGCTCTTTTTGCAGAAACTTTAGCATAAAAGATGTTAGAGTATCTTACATTCCCAAGCAATGTTATGTGAGTGCAATAGGTGCTCAATAAATATTCCTTGCCTGACTGCATAGAAACAAAACTGCAGATGAATTTGTCAGTTCAGTAAAAAACAAATATTTTTTCTATTCAATGCCATGGGTCTTTCTACTGATTTGACTCTCTTGATGCTGTAAAGATTTGGTCATTTGTTTGCTTTTTTAAAAGTTGGTTAATGTTTATTATCTTCTCATAATATATATGGGTTCTCACAAGTAGGCAGAAATTAATTGTATAGTCAGCTCTAATCAGATGTCTCTGCATGGGACAGTAAGGCATACCTTCTTTTCAGATGGCTTCACTCTACTCCAATCCCAAGAGTGTAGTGGGTAGAGGGAAAGCTTTGGATCCTCCACAGCAGCCTCAGAAGAGCAAGGAAAATGGAGAAGGAAGGGCAGTGCAAAGTACCCTTGAAAAAGAGTTCCTGACATTTATTCATAGCAGAATATCTTAAACAACAACAAAAAAGGCACCTGGCCTGTTGTTAATGTGGCTCATCTCCCTTTAGCCCCACAAGTGGTCCAGACCACCTGACTTTCCAAGATTTCATGTCTGGTTCTAACAAATTTGCCTTCTTTTTTCAATAACTATATTAAGGGTCACTTTTTACAGTTATTATTGTATCTTTTACTAGCATCATCCTTTCATTTCGATCTCCTTGGTGGAAATAAGATAATCAAACTATTTTAATGAGCAAAATATGAGTAAATGAGGACTCTAAGAACTCAAGGGGGCAGGGTATGGTGGCTCACACCTGTAATCCCAGCACTTTGGGAGGCTGAGGTGGGCGGATCACTAGGTCAAGAGAGCGAGACCATCCTGGCCAACATGGTGAAACCCCGTCTCAACTAAAAATACAAAAATTACCTGAGCATGATGGTGCACACCTGTAGTCCCAGCTACTCAGGAGGCTGAGGCAGGAGAATCACTTGAACTGGGGAGGCGGAGGTTGTGGTGACCGTGAGCTGAGATTGTGCCACTGCACTCCAGCCTGGGTGACAGAGCGAGACTCCATCTAAAAAAAAAAAAAAAAAAAAAAAGAATTCAAGGTAAGACATATGGACATGTCCCCTAAGGGAAGTGGGTGCATTCAGTTCATGAAGTTTGCATCATATGGCATTTGCCTTGCCCTTTTTTTTTTTTGATACCCTCTGTCCCACATCACATCAATCCCTTGTATTGTCAATGCTCCTGCTGTGCCTGATATTCTTAACACCACTGCTGAACTTTTCACTTGGTCTTTTAAATGGGCATTCTTAGAAGTAGAAACCTTTCTTATTCCTTTCTCACTCGTCACTATGTCCCTATCCTATATCTCAGCCCTTTGGTGTCCTTGGACAGCCTGATGTGATAATCACATTTCTGTAAATGAGGCTGATATATTATTGCAATGACAGATGAAATGCATTGTGAAAGTCTTCAATGCATTCACTTATGTAAGAATTCAGAGAGAATTGTTTTGGGTAAAGAGTAAATTATTTTTGTCCCTCAGATCCTACCTCATCCACCAGTCCATGAATCTGTCCTCCATGAATAGAATGAAAGGAGAACTACAGCTCAGGCATAATCTAGGTGAACCAGCAGATAAACTATATACTCATGCAATGACATGCACATCTTTGTATGTACAGACAAAATAAACTTCTTTGGTTATTATTTTTCTGAATGCCAGAAAGGAGTTATTTATAAACTTATAAACTTGTTTTGCCCTGTGAATTAGTTATTGCCCCTCCCCTCTTTAGGTAGCACAGGTACCCACCCCGCATTTCTTAGCACAAACTGCTATACATGCATTCCTGAATCACATTTTTAAAAGGAATTATGCATTCTAAATTTTGCCTATTTAGTGTTTCAGGTATCTTACTTCCATTTGCATTCATTGACTCATGGAATTTTAAAGCCAAAAGGAACCTATTTGGTCATTTAGGTCAACTTTCTGAATTTATAAACTGGGATGGGAGACACAATAAATAGTTTTTTCCAAAGTCATCTGCTAATCAAATAAAGAAATCAGGTTGAAAACTAGTGGATACCTTGCTGGGTCCAATAAATTACTTGATGTCATTATCTTTTGAAGTATGCCTACCCTAAGAAGTTGTCTTTACTGATTCCATATATAACATTACCTCAAATATTTAAATAACTTTCTGCATCTCATCCTTGTAAAATTTACAGGTTATTGCAAATATTAATGGAAAAGAATTTCAAACTTGGATATCAACTTGTGCAAAGGCAGAATGATCTACATATTTATGTTGGCTGGCTTCTATAGCCTGGCATGTCTCCAGCACACAGTAAACAGACAGATAGAGATGACCTTTATTCCAGAAGCTGCATTTAGCAGGACGGTATCTAATACATTAGAGATGTTTTTCCAAGTTTTGCCCTGTTCAAATAATTCGTAACAATATCAAGGTCAGTGCAAGCTAAGGCTATTTGTTCTGAAGATACCAGACATACAAGGTAAACCTCCTAGGAGACTATTACAAGCCATCAACAGAACATCCGCTAAGAAGGTAAATTTGTATTCTTTCTGTAAATCTTCCTCTTACATCTCTCATGGCAACTTCTGCCCATTTATACCCAACACTTCTTGACTCAGTCCTTGTACACACTTCAGCAAAGAGCATTTACTACGAAATTTACAGAGCTATTTAGGACTTAGATCTACCAGGAGTTTCTACAAAGGTAGAAAATAATTAATGCTTCTTCCATCAAGCCACTATGAGATGTTTGACTCAAGAGTTTTCTTTCTTATTTCTCCTTCCTTCTTTCTTTTTGCTCTTTCTTTCTTTCTTTCTTTCTTTCTTTCTTTCTTTCTCTTTCTTTCTTTCTCTCTCTTTTTCTCTCTTTCTTTTTTTCTCTTTCTCTTGCTCTTTCTTTCACAAAAACCACAATTACTAACTTTTAATGGCAAAAACTGTAATTATTTTTGCACCAATCTAATCCTTTCTTCTTCAATTTTTGATTAACAAAAATTGTATATATTTGTTATGTAAAACGTGATGTTTTAAAACATATACACATTGTACAGTGGCTAAATCAAGATAACTAACATGTATTACCTCATACACTTATTTATTTGAAATGAGAACACTTAAAATATACTTGAGAATTGCAGCATTATTGGCTTTAGGCACTGTATTAGTCTGTTCTCACACTGCTATAAGGACATACCTGAGACTGGGTGATTTATAAAGGAAAAAGGTTTAATTGACTCACAGTTCTGCAGGGCTGGGGATGCCTCAGAAACTTACAATCATGGCATATGGGGAAGCAAACACAGCCTTCTTCACAAGGTGGTAGAAGAGAGAAGAATGATAAATGAGTGAAGGGGGAAGCCCCTTATAAAACCATCAGATCTCATGAGAACTTACTCACTATCATGAGAATAGCATGGGAGTAATCACCCCCATGATTCAATCACCTCCCCCTCTCTGTCCCACAACACAGAGGGATGATGGGAACTATAATTCAAAATGAGATTTGGGTGGGGCCACAGCCAAGCAATATCATTCCTACCCTGGCCTCTCCCAAATGTCATGTCCTCACATTTCAAAACACAATTATATCCTTCCAACAGTCCCCAAAAGTCTCAACTCATTCCAGCATTAAGCCAGAAGTCCAAGTCCAAGGTCTCATCTGAGACAAAGCAAGTCCCTTTGCCTATGATCCCGCAAATCAAAAGCAAGTGAGTCACTTCCTAGATAAAATGGGGGTATAGGCATTGGGCAAATACACCCACTCCAAATGGGAGAAATTGGCCAAAGTAAAGGGGCCACAGGCCCCATGTAAGTCCAAAACCCAACAGGGCAGTCGTTAAACCTTAAAGTTCCAAAATGATCTCTTTTGACTCCATGTCTCACAACCAGGTCACACTGATACAAGAGGTGGGCTTCCATGGCCTTGAGCAGCTCCACCCTTGTGACTTTGCAGGCTACAGCCCCACTCCCCGCTGCTTTTCACGGGTTGGTGTTGAGTGCTTGCAGCCTTTTCAGGTGCACAGTGCAAGCAGAATGGTGAATCTACCATTCTGGGGTCTGAAGGACAGTGGCCTTCTTCTCACAGCTCCACTAGGCAGTGTCCCAGTGGGGACTCTGTGTGGGGGCTCCAGCCCCAAATTTCCCTTTCTTACTGCCCTAGCAGAGGTTCTCCATGAGGGCTCCACCATTGCAGCAAACTTCTCTCTGGACATCCAGGTGTTTCCATACATCCTCTGAAATGTAGGTGGAGGTTCCCAAACCTCAATTCTTGTCTTCTGTGCACCCACAGGACCAACACCACATGGAAGCTGCCAAGGCTTAGGGCTTTCACCCTCTGAAGCAATGGCCTGAGCTGTACCTTGGCCCTATTGGAGCTAAAGCAGCTGAGCTGCCGGGCACCATGTCCTGAAGCTGCGCAGAGCAAGGGGGCCCTGGAGCCAGTTCATGAAAGCGTTTTTCCCTCTTAGGCCTCCAGGCCTGTGATGAGAAGAGCTGCTGTGAAGTTCTCTGACATGCCCTGGAGGCATTTTTCCTATTATCTTGGTGACTCTTATTTATCTATGCAAATTTCTGCAGGTGGCTTGAATTTCTCCAGAAAATTAGGTTTTTCTTTTCTATGGCATTGTCAGGCTGCAAATTTTTTAAACTTTTATGCTCTGTTTCCAGGGTCAGGATCATCAATATCACTGTCTTCCACCTCCACATCTTGTTCCACTGGAAGGTCTTCAGGGGCAATAACATACATGGAGCTGTCATCTCCTATGACAATAATGCCTTCTTCTTAATGCCTTCTGAAGGACCTGCCTGAGGCTGTTTTAGAGTTAGCTTTCAAAAAATAAACAGGAGTATGCTCTAAAATAATGATAAAAATTATAGTATAGTAACTCTATAAACCAGCAGCATAGTAATTTATTATCATTATCAAGTATTATGTGCTGTACATAATCATATGTGCTGGACTTTTATATGACTGACAGTGCAGTAGGTTTGTTTACACCAATTCCAACACAAATGTGAGTAATACATTTTGCTTCAATGTTAGAACATCTACAAAATCAGTAGATGGTAGGAACTTTTTAGTTCCACTATAATCTTATGAAATTGGTGTTGTATATACAGTTTATTGTTGACAGAAATGTAGCTATGGGGGTGCCTGACTGCGTAAATAGGATTTGGTACTACTTGTGGTTTTAGGCATCTGCAGAGGGTCTTGGAATGTATCATTTATGAATAAGAAGTGACTATTGTGCTGTTTTCCATAATAGCTGTACTAATTTATATTCCCACCATGAGTCTACAAACCTTTCCAATACATGGTATTGGGAAAACTTGATATCCACATGCAGAAGAATGAAATTACACCCTTATCTCACACCACATAGAAAATCAACTCATGATAGATTAAAGACTTAAATATAAGACCTGAAAACTGTAAAACTACTAAAAGAAAATTTAGGGGGCAGCTTTTGGGTATGAACCCCAAAGTACAGGCAACAAAAGCAAAAATAGACAAAGAGGATTACAGCAAACTCAAAAGCTGCTGCATGGGAAAAGGAATAATCACCAGAGTGAAGAGACAACCCGCAGATTGGGACAGCATATTTGCAAACCATACATCTGAAAAGGAGTTAATATCTAAAATATATAAAGAACTTAAACAACTCAGTTGCTATGAAAACAATTAATTGAAAGTGTAAAAAGGATTTGAATAAAAATTTTCCAAAAGGAGACACAATTGCTCAACATCCCTAATCATCAGGGAAATGCAAATTAAAACTACAATGAAATATTTCCTCACACCTGTTAGAATGGCTACTATCAAAAAGACAAAATATAACAAGTGTTTGTGAAACTGTGGGAAAAAATGGCAGCCGTGGTACACCATTAAAAAGTCCTTTTTAATAAGAGGATTCAAAACAAAAGATGTGCTAAGAGTTGGAATATGTGAAATGTTTTTCTTGAAACTTGCCTTTCAATATTTTTGAAGAGATTAATTTTCATGTCCTTATAAATTGGAGATAATTAAGTCCATCTGATAAATTTCATGGGATGTGCCATTGAGTTGGGGTCTGTTTCTCCAGCATTGCATCTATCATAAAAGTTTCAGAATAAAATGTAATGAATGTAAATTTAACAAGCATATAGCATTGCATGATTCATTTGTAAATAAAACATATAACTATCTCCTATTAATGTCATATGTATAGTCTATATATAAGTATATTTTGCATATATGGTGAACTGGTCTATCCAGTTATATTTTTGCATGAAACCATATTCTTTGCAGTAATTTATGTGTGGGCTTCTGAAAGGAGGGTCAGGAAAGAGTGAACAGTGTGAGAACAGCCTGGTATTCATTCCATGACCAGCCTTATGCAGAGAACAGACCAGCTGTAATTGACAGTACAGAGGTGGTTAAAAAATTGTTTTCATGATAGAGCTTGTGAAATCTGAGAAACTCCAGGTGACAAAGTGTAGCATAGAGCTGGAGTTCCAGAAGGCCATTCTTTGCTGTGACACCTGCAGGATGAGCAGTGAGTGAATTGTAGAGGTGTTGGCTTAGCTTAAACATCTCGCAGTGTTGTGGGCGGAGATGCACCCCAGGCAGGAGCAAGATGGACAGAAACAGCACTGCCCAGGCTCTGCCCCAAATGTGGGCACACAGAGCACATGCCTAAAGGGCAAGGGCAGAGATTTTAGAAGGATGCTAGTGAGTGTATTTGAGTCACCTTTGTGGACTACCCAAAATGACTGAGGACTTTTTGAATACTGTGGTCCATGTGTGCATGACCTCATTCATAATCTACAAGCAGTGCAAGAGACCTGGATAAATCATCCTTAATTATTCCAGTTTTCATTCTTCTTCCTTCCCTTTTCTAGGGCCTAGAATCTATGCGACACTAAACATCTGGCACACACTGTGAAATTGCATTTTAGTTGTTTCCTACTGATAAGTGTTTACCTTCAAACCAACTTTTAAGTTGTCATTGTATATTTTATTTTTAAATAGGTAAATGAAGCAAATTGTGTAAATTCAATGGTATTAAAGGGTAAATAGTGAAAAGGAGCCCTTCCCTTTCTCCCCTTTGTCTCATCAGAGGCATCCAATATTATCAGTCTCTTATATACCCTTCTAGGAAATTCTATAAATATCATAGGCTTTACATTCTCTTCTGAGAGCACTGATCATGTGCCATGTTTCTTAGAAATGGCCTGAGAATGTATATGGTGCTCAACAACAGTACTGATTAATTGAAAAGACAAATTGTTTTGCTGCTTGTCATAGTCTCTGAATCCCAAGTGTGGGTAAAACTGCAGAGGTAACTCTACTGACCCCTAGACTGAAGTCATATGTATCTACATGTAGCTCTGTTGCTACTGAGCTTAAAGAGTTAACACTGCTGGGAAATTGAAGATAAATGATGCTATGGAGAGTATCAGACACTAAAAAAGGAAGCTGAGCGTTGGCATTTTACACCTTGCAAAGACAAATGCTTTGCAATGTGTATTAAAAGCACTCTTTGCGATCAAAAGATTTGGCAAGTCACCCAGAATTCTTAACTTTCCCACAACGGCAGAAATCTCATTATGTATAACCTTTTAAATGGGACCAGAGAAACATTTTCAACTTGATTCTCATTGAGCACAACCTCTACCTGGAAGTACAGTCCAAATGGAGACAAAATGTGTATTATTTTTGCATTAGACATGTATTTCCAAGTGCACTGTTTCACTGTTCCTTTTTATTCAAGAGCCAAGTCTCTCCTTTCACTTCCTCCCTCTCTGTCTTTCTCTCTTTCTCTCTCTCTCTCTGTCTCACACACACAGACACCCTTGCACACACACATATCCTAGAGGCTCTTTATACACTAGTGGGGCAATAATTCTTACAAGTATGGCCCCAGGATGGGGTCTGACCGCATTGCTTGTTGTAAATTTCAGCTTTTGTCTCCTGGGGGCCCTACGTATAAATTATATATGGCCAATCTCTAGATATTTGGGGGCAGTGGTTTTTGGGGTGGCCTGTGAATTTATCTTGTGTACTCCCACAGGTGATTTCTTACGCTCATGTTAATACTCATACGTATTAGGACTTCTGTCTTAGAGTTGAAACTGGCCTCCCTGGCATTGCATTCACTGTAACAGTCTTGAACACTAGTTTCAGATAAATAATCTTCTAAGAGCTCTGTCAGACACATCACTCCTTGTGCAAAAATCTGCAGTCATTTTCCTTCACAATTGGACTCAAACTTGCCTCTGCAGCTTACTTTCCACCCTTCCTGTGACTTCAATTCTGTTCAAACTGAATGTCTTTTCTTCTCACACACTCTTTTACCAACATATGCCTTCTTTGTACCTTTTCTGACCTTGTTCATTCTATATGGAAATCTCACATCACCTTCTCTCTCTACCTATTTTTGCTCTGTCCATTTAAAAAAAAATAAATTAAGTTCCATGACCACTTCAGCCAAAGGTAGCTTATGTCCAAATCAGTTTTTCCCAGAATAATTATTTCACAGGCCAGCAGAATGTTAAGAGAAGGTGAGGAGAGAAGAGAGGATATGTGCTGACAGAGTCTTGACAACTTTTTATTTTGCCTCTGTGATGTGAACAAAAGGGACATTTTAATACTGAGAAAATAACTTCATGTTAAAGGGCTATCTTTAAATCAAATGCATTTAGCTTTATATAGAATATAATTTGTTATTTCTACCTTTTCTAATTTTGCTATGGACTGGTAAATGTTCTAACAGTATCTGGCATTGATCTTCAGAACACAGTTCAGCAACTTGGGACCCACTGTCTTAAGTAATTGGCCACACTCTACTGATAAAGCAGAGATGTGTCCCGGATGGGCCAGGAGACATTCAGATATCACACCCAGACAGGATTAAAAAGTCTCTCAATATAAAAAGTTGAGGTGAAAATTCCCATTTCTAGACATCTGTGGGACGTGATGTCTGGAAGAGAAAAGACAAAGTCATGATTTCCAGTGTTATCTGTGTAAGAATGTTGAGCTCCACGTGAAGGCAGAGAGAGGAGGCATACCCTACCACCCTCTACCACACACACATGATCATGCTCTGTCAACTGCCTCCAGTCACCAGTATTTCTCTTCCTTCTTGGTCTTTCCTATCACTTCACAATTTCTAACATAGGGTCTGACATGTTTATTATTTTTGACAATAATAATGGTCACAGGTATTTGATTCCAATTTCATATCCTTGAAAGAAATAAAGGCAAGCAAATATTTCCATGTTGTACTGAACAAATAGAGTGACTCAGGCATGCTAATACTACCTTTTACAAAAGACTGAGGTTTCTAACTCATTATTACAAGGTCACCCTTAGTTGGATGGCTAGAGACTTTCTCCCTCTTTGGTATTGGGACATTGTCTCTATAGTATCGCACGATTCCCCTGTCCTCAATGAATTATAATACATCCCACTACCTTGAATGACATGAGATAAATGATCCATGAGACAGAATCTTAAGTTATATCCATCTACAATATAAAGCTGTTCATTCCTGCATTCAGAAATTTAGTAAAATTGGCAAAGTGATGTTTAAATTCTGAATCCATAGTTTTGTTTTTTTCCAATATTATTCTGTCCAGGGTTTGTGCTGGGTGCTATGCATTTGCTATTCAAGGAATAGTCACAAAAGTCCTATGACAGACATGATTATGATAATTTTACATAAAAACAAGAATCAAAATACATAATACCACTCAATATGATGTAGAGCTTGCTAGAGTTTTTAGTTATTTTGACTGAAGAAGGAAAAGCAACTAAAAATCAAATTCTTAATTGTGTACCAAGCACAGTGTATATGAGTCTGTCTCTTTAAACACAGATACACATGCACAAATATAATTTCATTCATATATGTAATGCCAGTCAACTTTATACCTTAAACTCTGGTGCTGATTCAATAAAGATATCTATAAGGTTTTTTTTATTTGTTGTTTTCTTAGATAACCATTGGAACTAGTAGGTAATAAAAGATTAAAGATTTCCCAGATTCGTTGATTGCAGAATTATTTAATTAATTCAAAAAATCCTTATTATGTACTATTTACTAGACAGTAAATAGTATGATGTATCAGAGATTCAGTGTTTAAATAAAAGAAGAAGTGCCTGCATTCATAGAGCGTATGGTCCAGAAAGGCTGGATGAGGAGCTGGCAAACATTTTCCAGGAAAGGCTCAGTTAACAAATATTTTTGGCTTTGTAGGCCATATCATCTCTGTCACAACTACTTAACTCTGAGGGGCCTTAGACATTGTGAAAAAGAATGAGCATGGCTAGGTTCTAATGAAAATGTAGTATGAACACTGAACTTTTTATTTCATATAAGGTTCATATGTCACAAAATATTATTTTGACTGTTTTTCAACCATTTAAAAATGTAGAAAGCAAAGAAACTTTCTCAGTATAACATAGTACATTATGAAAAACCCACAGTTAACATCATTCTCAATGGTGAAAGAGGAAAAGATTTTTTCACTGAGGTCAGCAAGGTAATGACTCCCATTTCACCACCGCTACTCAAAATTGTACTGAAAATTCTAGTCAGAGAAATTAGACAACATAAAGAAATAAAATGTTTCCAAATTGGAAAGGAAGAAGGAAAACTTTCTCTATTCCCAGATACCAGGATTCTATATATAGGAAATCACAAAGAACACACACATGCACAAACTACTAGATCAACTAAATTCAACAAAGTTGCAAGATTTAAGATCAATGTGCTAAAATCAGTTATATTTCTATACAGCAGCAATGAACTATCTGAAAAGGAATTTAACTAAACAATTATATTTATAATAGCACTCAAAATAATAAAATAAGAATAATTCAACCGAGGAGGTAAAAGACTTATACAATAAAAATTACAAAATGAACAGTACAATAACTGCAGGCATTAATTAAAGAAAATATAAATCAATAGACACGTTGTACATATATATTCAAATACTTCATATTAAAATGTTAAAACTATCCAAAACAATCTACAGATTCAATGAAATCCTCATCAAAATTACAATGTACTGTTTTTTTAGAATTGGAAAATACAATCCTCAAATTCATATAAGATGTGAAGTAGTACTGAATAGACAAAATAAAAATTTAAAAACAAAGAGTAAAGTTGGAAGATTCACATTTCCCAATTTCAAAACTTACTACAAAACTACAGCAATCAAAACAGTGTGGTCCTGGCTTTAGGAAAAACATATGGGCCTAACCAATGAAATAAAATTAGCGGACCAGAAATAAACCCTGGTATTGATAGCCAATTGATTTTTAACAAGGGCACCAAGATTATACGATCGGGTAAATAATAGTCTCTTCAACAAATGGTACTGGAACAACTGAATATACACCTGCAAAATAATGAAATTGGACCCCTAGCTCAAATCATATAAAAATGGAACAACAAGCTACATAGAAGAGCTAAAACCATAAAACTCTTAGAAGAAAAATAGGGGTAAATTTTCATTACCTTAAATTTGGCAATAAATTCTTAAATATGACACCAAAAGATGAAATAGGTAAGTTGGACTTAACCAAAACGTAAAACTTTTGTGCATCAGAAGACATTATCAAGAAAGTAAAAGGCACCTCGCAGATGGGTGGAAATATTTGTAGTCATATATCTGATAAGGGTTTAACATCCAGAATACAAAAAGACCTTGTACAATTCAACAAAGGAGACATACAACAAAATTAAAAATGGGCGAAGGTATTGAAATTGCAAAGAACTTTTTTTATACAAAGAGATATTTAGATGCTTGTCAACTTATGATGGGATAATGACCAATAAATCCATTGTAAATTGAAAATATCATAAGTGAAAATGTGTTTAATATACCAAACATCACAGTTGAGCCTAGCCTACCTTAAATGTACTTAAAACTTCTACATTAACCTATAGCTGCACAAAATCATCTAATACAAAGCGTATTTTATAATAAAGTTTTAAATATATAGGTTGGCTTATTAAATACTGTACTGAAAGGGAAAATTGAATAGTTGTATGATACTTGAAGCACACTTTTTACTAAATGCATATCACTTTTGTACCAGTGTAAAGTCAAAAATTCAGAAATCAAACCATTGTAAGTTGGGGACTATCTGTACAAAGGACTAACAGGCACATGAAAAGATGCCATCATAATTAGTCATTTGAAAAATGCAAATCAGATCACAATGAGGTACCTTCATGCCTTTTAAGATGACAGTAATGATTTTTTTAAATGAAAATAACAAAATTTGGAGAGCATGTGAAGAGACTGAAAGTGTCGTACATTGCTTAGAGAAATGTAAGAAGCTTTAGTTTCTGTAGAAAGAAATTTGGATGTTCTCCAAACAGTAAAGATAAAATCACCATAAGACCGTATGGTATGATTTGAATTTGTCCCTCAAATATCATCTGTTAGAAACTAAATTTTCAATGTTGAGATTGCAACAGTGTTGAGATGTGAGACCTAATGAGGCAGAAAGATCTCTTAAGCCTAAGAGTTCAAGGTTACAGTGAGCTATGATAACGCCACTGACCTCTAGATTGGGCAACAGAATATGATTTTGTCTCTCTCTCTTTCTTTCTTTCTCTATATGTACTAAATGTATATATACTAAATATATGTAAATACACTAAATATATATATGCTAAATATACTAAATATATATATTTAAAAGAGGTGATTAGGTGATGAGAGATGAATAGATTAATGTCATTATCATCATTATCATGAGAGTGGGTTTGTTATAACAGTGAGTTGGACCCTTTTTTGCACTCTTGCCCACTCTTACCCTCTTGCCTTCCATCATGGGATGATACAGCAAGAAGATTCATGCAAGATGTTGGCATCTTTATATTGAACTCCTCAGCCTCCAGAAATGAGAATTTTTTTTAAATAAATTACCTTGTCTGGGGTATGCTGTTACAGCAATAGAAAGCAGACTAAGATACCCTACAATTTCACATCTAGGCATAAACTTGAAAGAATTAAACACGGGTATTCAAATAAGTTAATATGCATGCATATTTATAGTGGCACAATTCACAACAGCCAAAAGATGGAAGCAGCTCAAATGTCCTGAACAGAAGAATAAATAAACAAATTATGGCCCATACATACAATGGAATATTAACCAATAAAGCAGAATGAAGTACTAACATACTACAATGTGGATTAACCTCCAAAACATTATGCTAAGTGAAAGAAGCCAGATGTAGCAGGTTGCATGTTGCATAATTCCATTTATATGAAATATCCAGAATAAACAAATCCATAGTAACAGGATGCAGGTAAGTGGTTACCAGCGACTATAGGAGTGGGAGGATGAAGATAAACTGCTTAACGGTTATAAGGTCTTACTTTGAAGTGAAGTGGAGAAACTCTTTTGAAACTAGGTAGAGGTAGTGGTTACACAGCACTGTGAATTCACTAAGTGCCACTAAATTGTCCATTTTAAAATGGTTAATTTTATATTATTTAAATTTTACTTCAATATTTTCAAATGTCCTATTCCGTAGTCTAGACAAGTGGGTCTTAAATTTTGTTGTATATGAAAATTGTTTGGGAATCTTTTAAAATTCAATATCCAAGCTTTATCCTAGACAAATTAAATGAAAATCTCTTCAGTTTGGGCTGAAAGGTCAGTTTTGGTTTTTTGTTTGTTGGTTTGTAGAACAAGTGTTCTAAATGTGTGATTTTGTCAAATATTGTCCTTGGACAAGTTAGGTACCTCAGTGTATTAGGCCATACTAGCATTGTTATAAAGAAATAGCTGAGACTGGGTATTCATAAAGAAAAGAATTTTAATTGGCTCACAGTTCTTTAGACTTTAGAGGACGTGTTGCCAACATCTGTTAGGCTTCTGGAGGGGCCTCAGGAGGCTTTCAGTCATGGTGGAAAGTGAAGGGGAGCAAGCATTGTCAAATGGTGAAAGCAGGAATGAGAGAGAGAGAAAGAGCAGGGGGTACCACACACCTTTAAACAACCAGATTTTGCGTGAACTCAGGGTGAGAGCTCACTTATCACCAAGGGGATGGCCCAAACCATTCATGAGGGATCTGCCCCTATAATCCAAACATCTCCCATCAGGACCCACCTCCAGCGTTGGATATTACAATTCAACATGAGATTTGGGCAGGAACAAATATCCAAAGTATATTCTTCCACTCCTCGCCACTCCCAAATTTCATGTCCTTCTCACATTGCAGAACACAATTATGCCTTTCCAGTAATTCTACTCAAATCTTAATTCATTCCAGCATTAACTTAAAAGTTCAAAACCCACAGTCTCATCTGGAACAAGATAGGACCCTTCAACCTATGACTATGTCAAATTAAAAATAAGTTTTTACTCTTAAGATACAATGGGAATTTTGGCATTTGGTAAACATTCCTATTCCAAAAGGGAGAAATTTGACAAAAGAGAGAGGCTATAGTCCCCACTCAAGTTCAGAACGGAGCAGAGCAATCATTAAATCTTAAATCTCCAAAATAATCTCCTTTGACTTCACATCCCATATCTAGGGCACACTGGTGTGAGGGGTGGGCTCCCAAGGCCTTGGGCAGCTTCACCTCTGGCTTTGTAGGGTGCAGCCATTGAAGCTACTGTTACAGGCTGGAGTTGAGTGCCTGCAGCTTTTCCTGAAGCAGAGGGCAAGCTGCTGGGGGATCCATCGTTCTTGATTAGGTGGTGGGCCTCTTCCCACAGTTCCACTACACAGTGCCCCAGTGGCAATTCTATGTGGCACCTCCAAACCCACATTTTCCCTTCCACACTGCCCTAGTGGAGGTTCTCTGTAAGGGCTCTGCCTCTTCAAGAGGCTTCTGCCTGGACACGCAGGCTTTTCCATACATTCTCTGAAATCTAGACCAAGGTTGCTGAAAGTTCACCAGTCTTGCACTCTCTATACCTGCAGGCTTATATTATTTGGAATCCAGCAAGGTATATGGCTTGCATTTTCCAAGTGGCAACTCGAGCTGTACCTGGGCCCTTGGAGCCACAGATGGATCTGGCATGGCTAGGATATGGGGAGCAGTGTCCCGAGGCTGTTCAGGGCAGTGAGGTCCTTGGCCTGGCCCTCAAAACAATTATTTCTTCCTAGGCCTCCAGGCCTGTGATGAGAGGGCTTGCCTCTTAGATCTCTTAAATGCTTTTGCAGGCTTTTTCTCATTGTCTTGGCTATCAGCACTTGGTTCCTTTTTAGTTATGCAAATCTCTCTAGCAAGTGATTGTTCCAAGTCTGCTTGAATTCGTCTCCTGAGAAAACTTCATTCTTTGCCACATGGCCAAACTGTGAATTTTACAAACTTTTATGCTCTGCTTCCCTTTCAAATATAAGTTCCAACTTTAAATCATCCTTTGATCCCACGAATGAGCATAGGTTATTAGAAGCAGCCATGCCAACTTTTGAATGCTTTCCTGCTTAGAAATTTCTTCCACCACATACCCTAAATGATCACTCTTAAGTTTAAAGTTCCACAGATCCCTAGGGCAGGGACACAGGGCAGCCAAGTTCTTTGTTAAGGTGTAACAAAAGGGACCTTTGCTCCAGCTCCTAAAAAATTATTCATCTCCATCTGAGACCTCATCAGCCTGGCATTTGCTGTTCATAACACTACAAGAATTTTGGTTACAACGATTAAACAAGTCTCTAGGAAGTTCCAAACTTTCCCTCATCTTCCTTTCTTTTTCCGAGTCCTCCAAACTCTTCCAACATCTCTCTGCTATCCAGTTCTAAAGTTGCTTCCACATTTTTGGGTTATCCTTATAGCAATGCCCTACTCCTTGGTACCAATTTTCTGTATTAGGCTATTCTAGCATTCCTATAAAGAAATACCTGAGAGTGGGTAATTTATAAAGAAATTGGCTAACAGTTCTGCAGAGTTTACAGGGAACATCGTGCCAAAATCTGCATGGCTTCTGGAGAGGCCTCAAAAAACTTAATCGTGGTGAAAGATAAAGTCGGAACAGACACATCCTAGTGAAAGCGGGAGCAAAAGAGAGAGACACTGGAGAAGGAGGTGCCATACACTTTTAAATGACCAGATCTCATGTTAAGTCAGAGTGAGAGCTCACTTATTACCAAGAGCATCACCCAAACGATTCATGAAGGATCAGCCCCCATGATCCAAACACCTCCCACAATGCTCTAGTTCAATCAATGGGAATTACGATTTAACATGACATTTGGAAAAGGACAAATATTCAAGCTATGTCATTTATCATCACCTGTGAATTTGTCAGAAATTCAAATTTTCAGGTTTCATCCTGAAAATCCTCATCATTTCAGGTAGCATTCTGATATCCACTGAATTAGAAACTCTTGAGGAAGGAGCCAAGCAACTTTGTGTTTTAATAAGACCTCCAGATGATTCTAATGCATTATTAAATTTGAGAACTATTTGACACTCTAGATTCTAGCCAGTCTTGATCTTTGAAGGATATAGCATTATTTGGGAACCATTTTAAAAGGTGAGCTCAGATTCATTTGTTTTTGAGCAGGACCCAAGATTCTGCATTTAAATAATTGGGTAATAGAGTATTTTTTATAACCCTCTAGGTGTTTCCAATGTGTACACAAGGTTTAGAACCATTGGTTCATATTGAGGAACAGACAATAAGCAAAGAATAGCACAATTAGTAAGTTAATCACAATTGTCTATAACATTTTTAATCAACATTTCAATCAGAGTTGAATGCCTACTTAAATTATGTACTAGTGTTTAAGATTTATGTGGGGAATCATACCTTATATTTGCCCAGAAGGCCTTACAACTTTGTTGATGAGTTTGGAATGTGGACACAGAATGATAACTGCTTAGGCACTAAAATGCAGGAGATTATCCGGCCTTGATGGAAAGTGGGATCAGCATAGCTCTCAGGCAGTATTTTGTCCTTTTATTTGTTGGTAAATTTTTAGTATTTGGTGACTACATTATAGATATAAAAATAAATCACCAGATTTCAAAATTGGAAAACATTTTATAGAATATTGAATTTTAAGTGTTTTTCTATTGTATTGTTGGGTGGGAATAGAGAGACTTATTGGTACATCAGTGCTGCTAGAGAAGAAAAAGGGAAAAAAGGGAAACAGAGGGAAAAAAAAGGATAGCGAGAA
Source organism: Pan paniscus (assembly GCF_029289425.2). Taxonomy (NCBI): domain Eukaryota; kingdom Metazoa; phylum Chordata; class Mammalia; order Primates; family Hominidae; genus Pan; species Pan paniscus. Next base: position 56,188,232 of record NC_073266.2, read on the forward strand.
AAAGAGAAAAGAGAGTAAAGCTCTGGATTCTTTTCACCATTTTGCCCAGATGAACTTTCATTTTCCCTAGGTTATGTAGGACATCATTGCTGCGATCTGCTTATCTCAACTTATAGGTGCATCTAAAATTAGTATGGATCAGTGCAATTCAATCTCAGCTACACTTTGTACAGCTTGAGCATCCTTAATTTGAAAATCTAAAATCCAAAATGCTCTAGAATTAGAAATGAATTGAGTGTCAAAATGACACCATAAATGGAAATTTTCCCACCTGACCTCATATGATGAGTATCAATCAAAATGCAGAAGCACAACACACAGCTTATTGTGTCCTCAAGGGAAGAAAAACCCTTCCAGCCCCCTTTATCTGCAACATGTGTTTTCCATGCATGCCCATATTTCCCCACAAAGTATATCCAAAAAGGGGGATAAATGGCATGTGTGTGGGCTGTATGCACCAATGGCAAGTTCCCTACAATGCCCCACATGGGCAATGCCCCACAATGCCCCACATGGGCAATGCCCCACCTACATGAATTACTTATTGTGTTCATTTGCTTGTTCTCTGCTCTGTGGTGAGAAGATATCACTGAAAATGTCAAAAAGGCCTGAAGATACCTCTATGGATAACGGTGATAAGAAAAAGAGAAAGCATTTATATTTATCTATAGCCTAGAAAGCCAAGCTGTTGGAGAAACCAGACAGCAGTGTAAGTGTGAAATATCTTACAGGAGAATATGGTGTCAGAATGACCACTATATGGGACTTAAATAAGCAGAAGGATAAACTGTTGAAGTTCTATGGTGAAAGTGAAGAACAGAAGTTAATAAAAAATAGAAAAGGCCAGGCATGGTGTCTCATGCCTACAATCCCTGCACTTTGATTTCTGGAGTTTGAGACCAGCCTGACCAACATGGAGAAACCCCATTTCTACTAAAAATACAAAATTACTCAGGCATGGTGGCACATGCCTGTAATCCCAGCTACTCAGGAGGCTGAGACAGGAGAATTGCTTGAACCTGGGAGGTGGAGGTTGTGGTGAGCCAAGATCATGCTATTGCACTCTAGCCTGGGCAAAAGAGCAAAATTCTGTCTCAGAAATAAAAAAAAGACAAAAAGAAAAGTAGAAAAACACTGCAAAAGGTGAAAATGAAGATCTTGAATGTGTATTAAAGAGTGGATCCACTGGCACTGCAGTGAACACATGCCACATAATTGTATGCTGATCATGAAACAAGCAAAGATCTATCATCTATCACGAACTGAAAGTTGAAGGGAACTGTGAATATTCAAAAGACTGATTGTAGATATTAAAGAAAAGACACAGCATTAAATTTATAAAGATTTGTGGAGACAAAGCATCTGCTGATTATGAAGCAGTGGAAAAGTTCATTGATAGGTTTGCCAAGGTTTGCTGATAAAAATCTGACACAACAACAAAGTTATAATGCTGATGTATTCTCACTGTTTGGTATTATTGCTCCAGAAAGACATAGAGTACAGCTGATGAGACAGTTACCCCAGGAACTAAAGATGCTAACAAGTAACAGTGCTGGGATATGCTAATGCAGCAGGCATACATAAATGTCAACTTGCTGTGGTAGGAATAAGTTTGCATCCACACTGTTTTCAAAGAGTAAATTTCTTATCACTCTATTATTTTGCTAACCACAAGACATAGATCACCGGGGACATCCTTTCTGATTGGTTTCATGCATATTTTGTACCAGCGGCTTGTGCTCACTGCAGGGAAGCTAGAATGGACGAGTATTACAAGATTTTGTTATTCCTTGACAATTGTTCTGCTCATCCTCCAGCAGAAATTCTCATCAAAAATAATGTTTATGCCATGTACTTTTCCCCAAATGTAACTTCCTTAATTCATCCATGTGACTAGAGTATCTTTAGATAAATGAAGAGTAAATATAAAATCATTCTCTTGAACAGCATGTTAGCAGCAGTGAACAGAGGTATGGGTGTGGAAGATTTTCAAAAGGAATTTAGCATAAAAGATGCCCTATATGCTGTTGCTAATACTTAGAACACAGTGACTAAGGACACAGTTGTGCGTGTCTGGCACAACCTCTGGTGTGCAATTATGTTCAGTGATGATATTAAACAAGATAGTGACTTTGAAGGATTCCGTATGTCAAGTGAGAAAAAAGTGATATATGACCTCTTTATGTATGCAAAAGATGTATCTTCAGAGGCAGTCAGTAAGCAGGAAGTGGATATTGAAGTTTTCTACATTGATTATGAGGCTCCAGTTGTTCATTCATTGACTGTTGATGAAATAACCAAAATGGTTCTGAATCAAGGTGATCATGAAAATAGTGATGATAAAGATAAGATTGCTAACACTACAGAAAATGTACCTATAGACAACATGGTAAAAATGTATGATGGGCTTATTGAAGTGCTAGAAAGGATGCATTTACAACAGAACAAGAAATTGTGTCAGTTTATAAAATCAAAGAGAGATTTCCAAACAAAAAATATTGTTAATGAGGCAGATGGTTCTGGAGAAAACATTTTAAAAAGCTATCCAGCAGAATGCCTCCTCATCACTAGAAGACCCACTTCCTGGTCCCTGAATCTGATGTTCCTTCTCACCTGAAAACATAAAAGACCATGTACAGTAAATTTTTAATCAAAGTACACTATTGTAGGTAGAGATAGGAAAGCCTGGCATTGTTTGTTGTCGCTATTGTTTAACAGCTGATACAGGTATTCTGGTGATGCTACGTGCCGCTTATTTACCCTGAACACATTATCTTTTCCCAGTACTAATGACATGTCATATATTTTACTGTTAAGTACTTATGTATAAATAGGGACAAGGAAATGCTGGCTTACTGGTAGCACATAAATTCAGAGTCAGAAATCATGGTGATGCCATACAATCACAGATTGTACACATGAGTGGCTAAGATAGTGACATCTTTGCTTTCTGATGGTTCATTGTACACAAACTTTGTTTCATACACAAAAGTATTTTAAAATATTGTATAAAATTGCATTCAGGCTATGTGTATAAGGTGTATTATAAACAAAAATGAATTTTGTGTTTGGACTTGTGCTGCATCCTTAAGATATTTCATTAAGCATATTCAAATATTTCAAAATCCAAAAAAAAATTGAAACACTTTTGGTCCCAAGACATTTCATTAAGAGATACTCAGTTTGTATTCAACTGTGACACATTTAAAACTCATCGAAACTAATTTTCCAAGCCAAGATATTTGGCCTGGGTTGGGCCCAAACATGATTATTCTTTACACATTGCTCAGGTGATCCTCTTGACAGTTGTGAGTGGAGACTTCTAATCGAACAGTGGCACTGTCAGGAGTGTGATGTGGTTGAGGAGAGCGTCACAGAGTTGAGGACAACTGAACTGAGCTTCAAAGTCTAGAAAGATGCAGAAAGGATGGAAGGAAAGGAGAGTGTTTTTTTCTGAACAAAGAAACAGATCAGCAACATGTAAAATTTATTCGAAGGGTGAAACCAGTGGGTCTGATCAAAGGAGAATAGTTCAGGAAAGAAATAGAGGCTTTGTAAGTTAGAAAGGAATTATATATTTTTAAATAGCATTTTGAGATTGTAGCCATGATACTACTGTCTTCAAAAGCCTGTGGTATGAAGTGATTGTAGAGTAACTGTTCTGCTGTTGGAACCTCTGATTTCCATTTTCTTACAATATTTTCACAAAGCCAGGCTCCTATGGATGACGTTCCTCCAGTGCCATGGTGATTTAGGGACTAGGAATAAATACAAGACTTTAGTTTCCTGTCTGGTGGTTTTCATGGGCATGACATTCATTTTGAGATCTAAAAAGAAAAACAAAATAATAGGAGCTATAAATTAAAGTCTCCCAGAAAACCAGCTTGAAATGAGCTTACCACTGATAAATATGTCAAGATACAAATATTATTTATTTGCTTCCAAATGAAACGAAGATTACAGAATTTCTTCAGTAATGTCTAAAATTAGGGTAAATTTAATTTGTCTTTGTTATGGGTTTTAGTAATCTAAAGGAGCTTACATAGAATAAAAATAAAGGGGTCATAGAAAATCTCACACTTTGGGCAGCCAAGAAATATTTTCTGTGTGTGTGTGTGTGTATGTATGTGTAAGCTATATATATATATATATATATATATATATATATATATATATATATATGTAAAGATTTGACATAAAATACCATCTTTATATGATTTAATGCTTTTATAAGCTATGTTCCTAACCTAGAGCCCCTGAATCCTTCAAATTCTTGCAAGGTCATAATGGATAGGGTGAGGATCCTACTCACGAGTTATTTTCAATATTTCAAGAAGTCTATCAAAAATCATATATTTACTCATGATGGAGCTACAAAGAATAAGTACATTTGAGTCAATTTGCTTGAGGCTGAAATTATATCATTTTACTGTCCAAATAATGAATGTCCTTTGTGTTTTTAAACTAGATAGAAGCTCTGATTAGTTGCTGATGGCATCTCAAATATTTAGCATCATATGGAAATAAACTAAGGAGAGTGTCTTTGGTGGTTAAAAAGTTTGAATAATGGCTGTAAATATTCATATTTGTTTTTAAAATTTTATACAGAAAAGGCTGAATTATAAAAATTACATGTTGAGTCTATTTTTAAATTCAATCCTCTTTGGAAATTTGAAGATGGTTGTGACCATCCAATGACCCTGTCAAATTTGATTGTCTACGTACTAAAATTTCTAAAAATGCGGGCTTCTGAGGAATTGTGTGCTTATCATAGAATAATGTTGCCATAGAAAATTAACCATGGAAGATACTAATGGGCACCATAGGGGCCAGAGGAAATATCTACCACAAAACTCTCTTCTGCAGTACTCTTTCATCCATCCACTCATCCATTATGAACATATTTCAGCCACCCCTAGATCATTGGCACTCTGCTCTGCCCCCTGCAGGTACAAAGATGGCAAGACACAATGGCTCTCTGAGTTTGCTGCCCCATTCATTTTGTCCACACAACACATCCTTCAAGTCTTATTGACATGAATTATTGGAGCTTAAGGGTAGTAAGATTGGTTAGAGTAAGACAAGGTCTGAATTCTAAAGGAAATGAAAGACTTGGAAAGCAATTGGAATAGGAACTCATACATGGAGTGAAAAAGGTGGAATTCATTGAAAAGAATGAACCAAGAAATTTCAGATCAACACACCACATCTGTATCTGGCTAGTAGTATTATTGTCACTACTTAAATTTTAGCATCCAACCAGTTTCTTCAAAACTAGTTCTTACGGGGGACAGAATTTATCTAAAATGTGTAGAGAAACTTAGCCAAAAATTATTGGTTAAATAAAAAATGTGTCATTGCAAAGTTTGCTGTGAAAAACAAAGCACTGAAAGTGTGGAGGAGGACAGATGTCTGCAGTGTTAGCTTTGTGCTGTGTGAGTAACTTTGCCCTGCATGGCCTGAGTTGGAGTTTAGTTTAACTGAATGCTGTCTAGAATTACATATACTTTATCCAGTGAAGATTAAAAAGTAGAAATTATTGACTCACTATCACTAGACAAAAACTGGTCACATGGTAGATATTCAAACAATATAAATTATTACATAGCTGTGAATATATTTAGAAGAATTGTATCAGATTAATTGTGTAAATTGTACAAATAGAATTTTCTATTTCTGGCTCCCAAATCTATCCAAAATGTCTTTAGTTTCTTAAACAGTAAAATAATAGTCTGTCTACTAGATTCTACCAAGTCAGGAAACTGGCCTCGTATATTTTAAAAATATTAGTAATAGCATATTAAAAATATTATTTGAAGCATACTTATATCTGAGGTTTCATTCCCTGGGCATTTTAATTAATGGAGTTTTAATTCATATAGATAACTTATGCTTAATATTCCTTGAAAAAAGGAATTTTTGTAATTGTTGAGGAAAGGCAAAGTAGTTGATAGATATGGAAATTTATATACTAATTGTGTAAGCAGATCTTCAGTAGAGCATTCAATGCACCCCCTATTTGCCAAAGTATGTGGGGAAGTTATCAATTTTAATACTATCGGATATTTAAGAAAACTAGGAACTTTGTTTTAATCCACAGCTGTGAGAATCCCCAAAAGGTTCTGTGAATGCTTGCAGTGGTGGACTGTATATTCAGAGATCATCCCAATGTCTCTCCAGCAACTCAGCTGCAGTCCCTTCCACTTTAGGGCTGCAGAATAAAAGAAAAAAAAAATTCTCCTGGGATGGGACTTACTGGTACCAAAGCAGTCAGACACATGGCCCAGGTTTGTTACTTTGCTGTCTGAGCTTTGACAGTTCCCTGTTATCTTTCACTATGACAATGTGAAGGGCACTTTTGCACTTTGAGCCTTGGGGAAAATTCAGTTGATACAACCTCCCTCTACTACTTTCTAACAGTGATCCACTTGCTAACTCCAACATCCAACAAGTTGAACCAGTGGCAAGAAGTGTAAAGAAGTAAGGCTTACCTAACATCAAATAAAAGAGAAATGTGAACAAACAAACAAATAAAAAACCTTTTTCCATGAAACGAGAAATGAGGAGAACAGACGCTATAAAGCCAGGTGAAGGTCACTCTTCAGTTCTTCCTTATGCTTTAAAAGCTGTGTTTAATTGTTAGTCACGATGCACTGTGGGCAGAACAATTAGTTGTATCTATATTAGATCTAAGCTGTAATTATTTGTTACATTAATCATGACTAGAGTGAGAATTTAATTAGTCATGAACATTAAGTGAATTTTTCTGAAGCGGGGGAAGAATGTTTTCTGTTGTTTGATGCATCTGATTAAGAGAGGGCATCGCAGCTAGCTGGTACACTGGAAGAAGCTGAACCCTCAAGCTTTGCTATCTATTGACAAATCTGAATTCAGGTGATCTCACATCTCTGCATTTGTGCTTCCTATCCAAATGGTAACTCTTTGTGCAGGTTCCTCGGCATGTGTAAATAGGCACCATGTATATCAACTGTCACCAGTAATTCAGAAGGGCCATCGGATGTCAATATTACCCAATTCCTGTTTGTTCCTTTTATTTATTCTCTGCCCCTCTTTTCTTAATAACAAAAATGTTACCAGAGAAATTCCAGAAAATAGGGGAGAAATGTCCAGAGAGAAGTCTACATTGAGTTAGATTAGTATTTATCTCTGTGATGTGCTTTGAAAGGAACCGAACATTTGGCATTCATCTAATCACACACAGCTAATATCCAGTGCCTCAAAGCTCTGCAATGTGTACTCATTTTAAATTAGAAATGTAAAGACTTCTGGGGGGTACTTGGGGGAGGAAACAAAGCATAAATGTGGTGGCTGTGATAGTGTGGGACACAATGTTTGATAATGCGACACATTTAATGAGTCACATACGTAGGGCTGTTATCACCTCAAACAGCTCTACCCTGCTGATGCAAGTGAAAACTTTTAGACAAACTCAGCGTTCTTTTGCTCATTACACTGACCTGTCAAAAATGACAACTTGGCCCAGTCTGGTTATTCCATGCTGACAAGGTACCATTCAGGCTTTGCGGCAATGTCAGCTTTTAAAGGTGCAATGTACTTAAGAAAGCTCATTTCTATGATTTGGCCAAAAAGAGTCATTTTCCTTGTCCGTGGTGAGGAATGCCTTAGTTTCCTTTAAATTAGGAGTCATTTTCATGGAGATTGTTCCTGGAAAACCTGCAGAAAGGAGAGAAGCTATTTTTTTGAAAGATTTAAAATAGTTTAGCCTACTGAGCAATGGTGTGATTACCCAGTGTGTTGAAGACAGCTAGGGATGCTCAACTCTGCCCAAATCATATTTCAAAACAACTGATAGTGCAACAAATAAAACTTCAATTTGATCATGAACAGTATGCACCATTGCCTGCAAGCAGAGAACAGTGAGTTGGAAAGCTCTATGGAGTTTAGGGCCACAATATACAGAATCTGGGGTAAGAAAAAGGGAGCAACATGACAGATGCTATATTCCTGGTCTACAGGCAAATTTCTTAGCTTTGTCCAGAAACAAGCAACAAAAAGAATGTTAGTGTTGGGTTTTACAATAGCCCCAACACAAATGTTAGGAGAACTGTTAATGAGCTGATAAATTGGGACAAAAGACAGGTAAATAGAAATAAACTGATACTTCCTTCTATAATTTTTCCACTAATATATTGTGGTTCAGTCCACTCATATGCCAAGTTCAAATCTGAAATGTCTTCACTCAATTATTTCAACATACTACTTCCACAATTCAATAGATATGTAGATTACATAGATAGATAGAGACATAGACATAGACATAGACAGATAGAGTTGGTTTTATATCAACAATGAAGATACCTAAGATTTTCACCAACACCTGTAGATCCCAATCCAACCGTATTAGCCCTGTGGTTTTTTGCTCCCTATTTCAAATTCTTTGGTTCTAGGACTAATGACAATCTTTTATCAACTCCTGTGGAAGGCTCCAATAGAAGACTATGGGAGCACAGTTCTTTTTTTAAAAAAAAAAATACACTCTCCATTTTAATATGAGAATCTTTTGGGTGTGCTTTAGACTGTATTTACAATATACTCAGACTCTAGGGTTCTGAGCACTGCCAGCCAACACTTTCTATGTGATGAAAAGGGGAAAGACCCAAAACAGGATTTGTTTGCCTATGCTTTCTTTCCTTTTTCTTATGTTAAAAAGCTAAAATCTACCCAGAATATTCATCACCAAAATACATGAGTCAAAATCTCTACTTGTACACTTCTTAAGATTAAATTTTCTAGATAACTAAAGGTAGATTTTATCTGAAGAATAAGTTGTTATAATTGGTTACACCTTTTAAAATTTGGACCTAGCAATCAATTAATTAATACAATTTTATTAAATAGTTAGTAGTCTTGGGCTGTAATAAAGAGGGCATTATCCTCAAGTACCTTATAATCAAGTAGGGAAGGCGACACTGAAACACAGGAAAGAGAATAATACAGTATTTAATAAATATGTGTGTGACTAAACATGCTATAGACATCTGAGAGTTAGAGGAGGTTACAAAATCTGGATGTAGATAGTGGTGTTAGTGACTTCCCTGGAAAGACAAGTAGATTTGTATACATGTACTCAGAAAGGCATTGCAAGCAAGAGCTAATGCCAGCTAAAACTCATGCAAAGTATGTTTGAGGGGAGAGTCAACTTTGGTTGAAAGAGAATACTCGCGTTGTGAAATGAAAGATTATATCGAGAGGAAAACGTGTAACCACATTGTAAGAGTCATTGAATGACAGAGAAAGGAGTTTAGTGGTACTATTTCACCATAGTGTTTACCATAGTGTTTACTTTTGGTTCACCTTCCCTGCATTGCTGAGAATATTGAGTTCATGCACAATTATTTTTAACCTATTGCCAATGCAAAACTATAATTCTTGTGGCTCAATACATTGTTTCAATTTTCATTATGTGTATTTCTTCTGATCAGTTTAATTCCACTCATTTCAGTCTAATATTTGAATTTTAATATTATGTATTAAATTAATATTAAATTTAATATTTGAATACCCACTTCATGCTTAGTATAGCGGTAGTCTGCAATAGTGATGATAAAGTGAATGATACGAATGATACGATATTTCTGTTTACTGGGAGGCTATAATCTAGGTGCCTTGGAAACTTCTGTCAATATTAGTGTTAGTTTGGAGAACAGTCTTCAGAAATATAAGACAACAGTGATAGGAAACCAATTTGTGACCTCCAGAAGTCATTCCATCTGGTTTGTGGAGGATTATGAGATTAACACTACTTGTTAGTGCTATCATTAGTAATTATGCCTCTGTATATGTGTGCAGAAATTTAGGGATGATGAGACATTCTTAGGCATTTCATTTCTTTTGCACCTTTTTGTGCGGCCTTGTAGATAGAGGGTCACTGGAAATCTCTAGGCCTGTTCATCCTGTCTTTTCCTTCCTCACGAGACACCTGTATGTGCCATGTAGGACTTGCAGGTGTGAAAAATAATGTTTTAAGAGTTCACAAGAGAGAGTTTAGAGTTCCAGATGACAGCATGTATCTTTTTTAAATCATTCATTCAAATTAGCACACTACTACGTCCTTTTTCTCACTTGATTCTCAGAAGTTTTTTTTTGTTATAAAGGATATTTACCTATCATTTATATTTTCAGTGCTTATTTCATTGAAGGAAATCAGTAAAACTTACACAGTCATTGCATATCAATTTTTTATGGCACAATACTCTCAAAGTTATTGCTTCTCCTCACCTATCTCACCTATGCTTTTGCAATAATAGTTCACCATTCTGGCTCCTTCCAGATTCTTACTAACATATGTGCATCAGTGGTTCACAGATAGTCTGCCCCAAAGATAGTTCATCTTCCTCTTTTCCTATAATGAGGACTTGACCACTTTCTCTTTTTAAAATAATTTTTGCTACTTGAATTTAGGTGTAATTTTTAAACTAAGGTACCTTTGGAAACCAAAGACTTATCTTCTAATGGATGGCTACAGTCTTTCCAGCATTTGGCTGGATCCAATTGTGATTATACGTTATATGTGGTATCTCTGCTTTGTTCAATTTCTTCTATTTCCCTCAACCCTTTAAAAACCTTTAAGTCTTCCACTATTTCTTATGGGAGACAGGTATACCCTATCAAGGGTAAGGAGAATCTCAGTTATTATTCTTTTTCATATTCAAGGTAAAATTGCAGATATTAAATATTAAATAAATCTAAATATTATGCTTTATCCTTTTTCTCCTATAGGTGATCCCTAAGATGTTTTCTAAATGTATCCTAATATTTCATAGGACCATATGTATTAAATTTCCCCTTTATAATCTGATCTAAAACCTAATGGAAGCATAATACATGTTAAAAAAAAAGAAAACATACTCCATGCCTACCACACACAATGATATTACATAATATCCTAATATAATTTTCATTTTATCCTTTATTCTTTGTTTCATTTCTCAACTTTTCTTTACAACTTTACTTTAAAAATATTTTCTAGAAGTTCTCATTTATTATATATGTCATATTTTCTCTTAAGTCCTTTTTCTCTGAGACTACCATATTCCTTCTTCGCTTTCCTTATTTTCTTCTTTCTTCTTATTCCTCTCTCTATTCATCATTCCTTCTTTTCTATCCATTTTGCTATTACAGTATTTGAGATTTTTTCCCCTCTCCTCTTTATTTTCTTCTTTACTTTATCATTATTATATGGTAGCCTTTTTCCTCTATCCCAGTGATTCTCATCTGGGAGTAATTTTGCTCCTCAAATGACACTTGAAAATATCTGGAGACATTTTTCTTTGCCACAGCCAGGAAGTGGTGCTATCCAATGTGTAAAGAACAGGAATGCTACTATGCACACCATAATACACAGAATGTTCCCTATAACAAAGAATTATCTGTTCCAAAATCTCAATACTGCTGAGGTTGAGGAACAGCTTTACTCCTATCTCTGTTCTAATGCACTGTGCATAAACTACAGCTCATTCTAGCTTATGCCACATGGCTCCTTTCGAAACATTTTCACTGTACTTTTATCAAATGTATTTTTTTGATGAGAAGGTCTACAGATATACAATAAAAGGTCCCATGAAATTTTCAGGCTGGCATACACACACAGATTTGGAACATTTCACACCAGCTCCTCTGACACACTTTATATTTATGAAATATTAATGAAAAATTATCTACCAAATAAAAGCTGGCTGCTTGTAAGTAAATGCCTATCCCATTTTCCTCTTGTTATATGTCACCTGACTTATATTGGGACCAATAATTAGAAATATCCCACCTCTTTTTGATCCAACATTTAGCATTTTCAGAGTTTCTAGAATTTTTATTAGTATTTGTTGTCTCCAATCTCTAATCTTTATTGCCATAAAATATAATTGTTAATCTATTTTATTTTAATGTCCTGGGAATTTCACTTGTTTCCACATACAACGGCAAAAAAAATTCAAAATCATTCTTTATGTTCCTTCAGAGATTTTTACAATGCCATAAAATTAGCAGCACTTTTGCTTCATCAACAACATATTTGATTTTTGATGATTTTTAAAATTTCTCAAATAGATTTTCTAGTATGAATCTATAATTTTATATTTTACTGCATAGGTTTTTTCTTCCTACCATAAATAAATAATTTTATCAATATTTTAACCTAATAAGTTCTTATCTCAAATCCAACATTGCTGTGTTGCACTATGATTGGGTTCTCTAAGCTCTTCATAGATAATGACTTCACCTTTTTTTATCTTTTCTTTTGTTTAACCTTCACCCTATCTACACAAATTTCCCTCGTTCTTCCTTATTTTTCCCCTCACCTTTGTTTGATCTATACTCTCTGTATATTTCTGTAGCTTAAAATATCTACTTCACTCAGTACAACCTCTGTTTTTACTCATCACATTTGCAGGTTTCTTTCAAATTCAACACAAACTTATTTAAGAATCTTATCAAATTCTTAAAAATCAATAACACTTATGATAAAAGACTTTTGCTTTATATTTCAAAATATTGTAGACATTGATGCTTAACAATTTAAAAATCATTGACATCTTCTTTACTTCTTAATGAAAGAGTCCGTCTTCCAAAATGATGCTGAAAATGCCAAATTCTTGCTGTCCCGACCTCCCCAATAACTAAGAATGATTGATAAGCCATGTCTAGGCAAAGAGAAGCATAAGCGAGTCCTCTGAGAAGTTTCTGGGAGAGACCATTTTCTCTAACAACAAGAGAAGGTGGGGAGGAGTATCCCCTGATTTATATTTGGAAAATAATCAGACACTACCACTCTTCTGGTTTTTGGCCATTATCTTTTGAAGAAATGAACTTTAGAACTACTGGTTCCTTGACCACAGGGAGATTTTGCTAAGCTCCAGACTAGCAGAATAAATTGTTATGAAGAACTAAGTCCTTGGTGGCATTATTACACCTCTGAACCAATTATTTATTATGGTACTTATGATGCTAATAAGAATGGCTGATATTTTTGGAGTATTTACTAAGTCAGAAGGACTTTATGTTCTTTACACAGGTAATCTAATTGTGAACATAATCCTAAGTGCTGTTTTTTGCAAATATTTTCCACATTTTATATCTGAGGTAAGTAAAGAAGAAAAGGTTAAAAAGCTTGCCCATGATCACACAGCTAGTCAGGTAGAGCTTGAGTCTTGACAGACTGGCTTCATTATGTACATTTTATCATAAAGTGACACCTGTTCCAGACTTTGTGGGACATAAGATGATGAATGGTGTCTGAGCTGTATGAGACACCGTCACCTAATATTCTAAGTAAAAGCAACTGAGCACACTTGTTCTTATGTCTGGCGCAGGTATCAATTGTCCTGATCCACTGACATTTAATTATTTTTTAAATCATATTCCCCAATGTTAATTGTGTAAACTGTATAAATGAGACATCTTACATTCTCTATTCCTACCTCTTCCCATTGTGTGGGAGATTTACAATTTACCCATTCCTCTACTCTTTTCTTTCTGTTACCTAGTTCCATATACTTTAGTCCAGTTGCTTTCGTTTTGTTTATACCTGCTATTGAGAGGAGTTTACTAGCTTGCCTTAGGTAGACAGAAAGAAAAATGTCCACAGAGAGCCCCCCGACCCACAGGTCAGTGCCTCATCCCCACATCTGAGTGAATAAACTTACACAGGGGTTGTGCCTGAAACACACTGGTAGCTAAACAGGTAGAAGAACCTCTAGCCCACTCAGATAAGGAAACTTACAGAAACCTCCAGCCCACTCAGTTAAAGAAACAAGGCCCAACATAGAAATGCCTTTATCCTTTGTGTAACCAGAGGGGTTCCAGGAGATAGTGTCTTCTCGCTTTGTAGGCACATACATAATGGGCTGTGGTGGGCCCCTTCCTTTTCTTTTTTGGGCATACTTTAAACTGTGAGCCGAGCCTCTATGAATCATCACTTCAGCCTCTGATTGGTCCTGGGCCAAGGTCCTGGGCAGAGCTTTCACTTCAGCCCCTGATTGGTCCTCAACCAAGGTCCCAGGTCAAGCTGAGTAGTGTTTTCTTCAAGACAACCTGAAGACCAGTCAGCACATTCCTCCTCTTCCAGTCTATAAAAGACCCCTGACCCAACCTCATAGTGGGCAGCTCTCTTGGGCCCCCTCTACACTGCAGAGAACTTTCTTCTTTCTCTTATTAAACTTTCACTCCAACCTCACCCTGTGTCCATGCTCCTTAGTTTTCTTAGTCCTGAGACAAAGAACTCCATGTACTACCTCAGACAACAAGACTAAAACATTGTGGTGCATTGGCAAGACTGCAGCACTATCTACTGACTTATATAAATGGGTTTTCTTAGTTCCTTTTCCTTAGCCTTCAGAGCAACTGCCTCTTTGGAAAGAGATGAGAGTGCTCTCTCCATTGCCAGATCTCTTCAGGTTTTTACATTGGTCTCTCACTTTTTTCCCTCTTTCATTTCACAACCTGCACTTCATCTTCATTATCCTCCCTCCTATATTTTAATACCCCCAGAAGCTGTTTTTAGTGGTACATTATTAGTACACTGTGGGGTTCTTAAATGTAAGGATTATCTTATTTGCATACTTATTTGTTATTATTTGGAAAGGGGTTTTATCCCCAGAGATTATCACAGAACCCAAAATGAGACAGGATCTCAAAGATGCCTATTAAAGGAAGGGACACTTGTGTGAATATGTTAACAACACTCTGAGCATCTTTTTCTGTATTAATTTGAGCAGATGCTACAGCTCCATGGACATTTTTTTCCCATCAAAGTTCTGGAGTCTGTCTTTTGTTCTTGGTCCCCTTTTTATTATTTTATTTTCTTGTGTAGTCTGGATAGATGTGTCCTTTTTGTCCCAAGAAGCTATCCAGAGTTCCTTATACAAATGGTATTTATTCTGCAGATCTAAAACCTTTACTTTATTGTGCCTTTTACTTAAATAATTTCCTGAGTTTCATCAGTAGCTGATCTTTAGATGTCCTCTGCACTGCTATAACTGATTTTAGTTCTTAATCAAAAATTGCCCATAGGCACTGTTTCATCCTCATATTAGTGAACAGGGTCTTTAGCCTTGGCCTGTTCAGTAGAATCATCACAAAGTTCTCTGAATAGTATTGGTCCTTTATACTTTCGACACCTTCTCTATAATAAATCCAATTTATCATCTCATCCAATGCTCATATCAAATTTCTTGCATCCTAGATTTTGAATTACAGCAAATATGTCCCTTGATATACCCAATAGAATTAATAATCAGGGTTCTCACAGTGTGATCTCTCCTTAGGCCTCTGCTCTTATCTCTGGTGTCACTGTTTCCCACAAATCTTCCCATGAAATGATACCTCCCACTTCTCAATATGTACATACTGTCTTCTTTTCCTCTTCGTCTGCAGGAATACTCATTCAGCTCTTTTCTTGCTTTTCTATACTGTCATTTTTTAATTCTTCCTACATCCCTTCCACTCTTCTCTCTTATCCTAATTACTTAGCATTTCCATGAATATCTCCTACTATTACAAATATTTTTACTATGTAACAATGATAATTATAAATGACAGTTAAGGCTATTTATTAAACAATGTTGGTAAGCCAGGTACTTTATTTGGTGTGCATGTATTTGCGTATTTGTGTGTGTGCATATCTTAGTACTCATAATAGCTAAATGCATTTTTAAAATTAGAAAATGGAGACTTTGTTTTTAAGTGAGTGGCTCCAGATCACATGTGATAAGTGGTATTAGTGACAGACAATTGCATTTTCTTAACATCTTTAATGAATCAAGTGCTATGTGTGTGAATGAATATGTGTATCTCATTTAATTCTCCTATGCATTACATATAATATGTAATTATAGTATAGATTATATTATGTATATATTATATATAACATGTGATGTATAATATATCTTTTATATATTCTATATGCACACACACACACAGGAACCCCTTCTGCACATAAGGTATCTCTACTTGCCAGCATTTTACTCCTACTGCTGTTGACCTTATAGTTTTATTGGGCACTTTCATTTTTGGTGTTAGTCTTTTCATTTCCTTTTTTTAAATTTTACTTTAAGTTCCTTTTTTTCTTTCTCCATTATTTCTTCTTAGCATATGCTTACACAGCCTTCTCCTATGTAAGTCCTATTCTCTTACATCCTTTTCAGCTTTACCTTTGTACTCCTCCTAGTGCCCTGGCATCCTCTCAGCATGCATCACTGGCTTCCATGCATGAAGTTCTCTAAATAACAACCTTGCATCTCACTGGCAGGAGAAACAAAGACCCCCACTGTGACTGACGAGGACTCAAAGGCTTAGTGAGTGTTAATGACTTGCTTAAGGTCACTCTGTGATTTAACAGCATAAGCTGCTCTAGAAGCAAGTCTTATAATCCTGTCCTAAGTCTGACACCTTGGTCTTTTCTACTGCACCCTACTGCCCATGGCTGTAAGTATCTAATTTCATCTCAGCAACTGGTTCTCCTATGTAATTCTGAGAACTTCTTCAACTATTTACCAAACCTGCTTAAATCTGCCCTTCCTAAAATAACCTGCAGTAAACTTTTTGCTAAATCATAGAATCATTATTTAGCTCTTACTTCACTTGGCATTTGCTCCTCCTTCACTGTCTTCCCTTAGTTCTCCTCCACCCCTGTGGCTCTTCCTCTCACATCTGTACTGGTCTACCTGACTCTCAAAAGGCGTTTTGTTCCATGAAAGAGAATAAAATGAGAGGTGTCAAAACTTTCTTTGGTTTTAACCTGTTGCTTATACAATTGCAGTAAATGATTAAAGGATTGACCGTTACCTCCATTTTGGGTTTGTTCCTGAAACCCAAAAAGTGAAGAAATCCCACTGAGCTTCCTGGGTGTGCTTTGAACTAACAGGGTCCAAGTGGCACTACAATTACCTATAGTCTTAGAAGAAATTCCCAAATGTGTCTTGCCTGCTTCTCATTTGCTGTAGGTGGGGCAGTAGTCATCAAATGGTATTTCGTGAGCATACTTCATCACAAACTGCAACAAAACCCCAAATGGCGACTCACTGGAGGGGCCACAGTACAGTAACATAATTTGATATGTTTAATAATCAGTCTGGGAAACAAGGCTGATAGAAGCAAAATGGCAGAACAGAAAATAGGCCTATCAGTAAGCGTGAACATTTCTGTGAGGTTTATGTCTTCATTAAAAGAAGACTTGAGTATCTGGGGTTGTAAACTTATTAGAGATCTATGTGGAGTCTGACCTCTATATAGGTATGAGCTATCAATCTTTTAGCTCCTCATAATTTCTGAAAGGGATTTAGCCTTCAGTGTAAATCATTTGAAATTGTTGATTATTGACATTTATGAGTGCATACTGATGAGATAGGCAAAATCTGGTTACGGATTACATATTTCTAAGTAAAATTTTGAATCTATAATTATATCTGGAATAACATCCAATGTGTTAATAGGTGGGGTGAGGCCTTTTACCTGAACATTTGGTACAACATGGTTTCAATACCTTTTGTGCCATAACTTTTTTCTACTAGATTTAGAAATGCCTGGATGCAACAAGGACAAGGGCAGAGCCTGGAACATATGCCCTGGGATCCCAAAGTAAGACCAGTAGTGACTGGATGAGCATCCATAGACCCCATTCATAGTAAGTGCTCTGAAATCTTCCACTAAACTTATTTCTTCACATGGGCTTGTCAGCAGTAGTATCTCCTAAGTGGTTTGAATGTGCAATAATTTTTTCTAAAGGCATTGTCTTAATAATCAAGATTTATACAATTTTTTAAAGTATGGTGAAGCCTTAAGATTTTTATTTCTATCCCTTCATATTAGAGATAGAAGATTAGAAATTTTAAGGAAGATAAATTGCTTATGAAAAATCACACCAATTGTTGGTAACAGTTTGCTCAACAGAGTTGAACCTCAGCTTTTCCTCTTCTCAGGAGGTAAAACTTACCCTCATCTCTTGAATGGTTGGATAAATTCATTTTTTTTCTTCTTGAAGAGAAATTACTTTTGATTTTTTTCAAAGTCTTCTGAATTAGTGTTTGCCAGAGAGTGGGGAAAAGGTGAAAATATAAACAGAGTCACGAAGATATGATCACCACAGCCATCTGGGTTCTCTGTGTATTCGAAATTCCTGGTTGTGATATGGAAGGGTAGTGGTGATATTCAGCTTGGATATAGAACAAGATGGTTTCCAAGTTTATAATAATAAGGCAGCTAGTAGAAAACAGTGAAACCTCTTGAAATCTATCTATCATCTATCCATCCTCTCCCTATCTTTTCATCCATGTACTCAGCTATGTATCTATTTCATTAATGCACTTATGAGCTGAAAAGTAAAGGAAGGATTCTTAGGAATTATGAATTCAAGAATCCAAAGAACCTCAAACACAATATATTACAAGAAATCCCAAGACACCCCCTCCTACATATTGTCTAATAAAACTAGAGAACACAAAGACAAAGAGAAGATCTAAGGGTGAGGGGAAAGGTGAGAATGAATCTTCAAAAGATAAGAAAAAATATCAGGTGACTTCTTATTAGCACAAATAGAATCCAGAATACAGGAGAATGAGGTGCTGAGAGAACATAACTCTTTCACATCTGATAAGTACCAGGATTTGAACAGAGGAAGTCTAAGTTCAAAGCCCACACTTTCAACCACGGTGCAATTCTGCCTTTCTTTCAGCCAGAGTCAACCAAATATAAAACTTACTGATGAGAGAAAGGACAATAACCGTGATCATTACTGGCCCTAAGAAGTCAACGCTGCATTTATCCTCTTTCCTCTCAGTTTGGCACTTCTCCCACCTTCCCTATTCATGTCTGTGCCATTTTTCTTCTCTATTTTCCTTAACTTTGGCCTCTGAGTAATCTTTTATTTCTTCCTTTCTTTACCATCTTCTTTATTTGTTCCAATGGCCCATTATAAATTCTTTCTACCTAATGTAAACCAGAGGGGACTTCTGCTTTTCGAGTCAATAATTATGGGCCAGAGTCACTTTTATCATTTCACCTCTAGAAAAATAAATTCCAAGTAGCATATTTTACATTTCTTAAGGTTTCCATTACATGTTCTTGTTCTAGAAATTTAATCTCCTTTATTTTATAAAAAATAAAATAATAAATATTTAAACTGTCTTTTTGAGGCTACCAAGTGTTTTTAAGTATATTACCTAACCTGATTCTTCTCATAATGACCCTCTGGACTCAATGAACAAAATGTTTCACCCATTTTATAGGTGAAAATACTATGACTTAGTGTAATTAAATGATTATCCTGATTCATATAATCATTTAATTAAAGCCAGAAACCTAAGGCACTTGAGTAAAAATTCCAGAAACATTTTAATCTACTATTGAAAATTCTCCTGTTATATATGATTTATGTTCAGGAAGTTTGTTTTCCTACAGCTAGTCACTGTATGAAGCTGGAGAATGATCCCAGGAATTCACTACAAGATTCAGTGGCTTCTCTAGAAATTCAGAAATGGAACTACTAAAGGTATTACTGCTATATGTCTCCCCCTCCTGAGTTACAAATGCAACAAGCTGGTAATTATGATGATACTTTATTCCAATAAGAACTGAAATAGGGCAATGAAATCATGATGCTTAACACTTCTATAGCACCATTCATCTTCTGAGCTCTTTACAAACAGTAATAATTAAAGGAGGGCAACAGAGAGTTCAGCTGATAGGGTGAATCACATGTAATAAACCAACTCCTTAGGAATTAAGATCCGGGAGGACAGCGCCCACTTGAGATACAAACTGAAATTTTTATGAATGTGTATAGGGGCAGGAGGTAGCAGGTACTAAGGGGTGAGAGGATGTTTTTTAAAAAACCCAAACTTTCCCTCCTTCAGAGTTGTCAATACAATCAGCCTTTGTAAACAGGCTGCTGCCATTTGAATTACAAGGGATTTTAAATGGGGCAGAAAATGTAAGCTAGTTAAGTGAAGGGGAAGATTAGATAAGAAAATTAAACTATATGTTAAATTCCACTGTAAGTAGATAGTCCTTAAGGGAACAAAAATAATGATTTTATTATCAAAGAAGAAAAATGTGCAGCTTATCTGCCTTTGTTACCTGGAGTTTCTTCCGGGAATCTGTTGTTCAACAAAATGTGTCCTGGTGACAGGTTAGGGCTACTGATTACTCTCTTCTTACATAGCGGTATGGAGGAAAGGGGATAAAGAGAGGGAAAACAAAAACAAAAATATCAATCTCAATATCATAAGATCCACCTTTCCCTCTGATTCAGACTCTGTTCCAAGAAACAACCACAAATTCAAGTTACTGTCCCTGTGTCTTCAGGATCACTGGGTGATACTCATTTCCTAACATGTTCTGACCCATGCTGTTTGGCATTTCTAAGCAAGTATGCTTTATTCTCTTCTCAGCTGCTTGACTCTGATCTTGTGTGTTTGTCTCCTGTGATTACCGAGGCTTTAGAAAGGTATTCAAGCATAATTGTAGGGGCAGAGGGAAAGTTTCCCACTTTATCCTTTGAAGGTTTGCTGAAAAGAAACTGACAAAAGGTAGACTAATACAAGAAAAAGACATAGAAATTTATTATGACTTGCATAGCATGGGGAATTGCAGAATAATTGCTCAGTAACCTCATGGGGCACAGATGCGTATATAATCTGGGGATGGGTAGATGAGGGTGCACATAGAAGTAAATCATTTTTTAGGGGGAATGAATAATCCCAATGTTTAGACAATGATTAGTACATAATTCTCTTTGGGAATTGAATAATTATCATGGGACATAAGAACAAACAATAGTTTGAGACAAAGTCCATCTGGACTCTAGATGTGATATTTAATTTTTAGTCTATTCCTCTGTGATGTGGGTTTTAATCTTCTCTGGTTAATGAAATTTCTGGGAAGAGATGAAAGGCAATCATGTTTCTTTTGGGTGGTCCAGTTTCTAAGTAGATAAAGGAACTTCGGTGAACAGGCTCATTCTGTGTGATGGGAGAGAAAAAGTTTTGAAAGACACAAGTGAAGGAAGATCAGAGAGACCTTGAGGCTGCCCATTTAGTTCAGTATGTCAAAGTGCTGTATTTTGGGTATCATTTTCCAAGCCCCAACTCAATCAAATTCCTCATTTCTGCTCTCTCAATTTGCTAGCTAACAGTATAAATTCTAGTAGTTAGAAAGAGTGCCCTTGCCTCCATGTCAAACTGTTACAGAAAATTGGAATTTTGATCCTGGAGACCTTTGTTTTTCTACTCAAAAATAAGCAACTTTGCCTCACACCCTCATTCAAATGCTAGCTCTGCATCTGACTAACTGTGTAATAGTAGGCAAATGACCTAATTTCCTGATCATGAATTTCTGCACCCATACACTAGAAACAGGGATCCATTTATTCATGGTATTTATTTAAGTCCTTACATTAGTTGTAAGAATATAAAGATAGGAGGCACAATTTCTCCCTTCTAGGGGCTCAAAACCTGGTAGAAGTGACAAATAATTAATTACTCATCAAAATAGGGTATGGTAACCTTGTATTGGGTAAAACAAATGCCCAGAAAAGAAATCCCTGACCTGAAATGGTGGGAATGATCAGTGATATGCTGGTAAATGTTTACCAAGCAACTATCTGTGTAAAAAAAAGGTATGCATTTATATACAAGCATGCATTTACTATAAATCTTAGTAATATAAAAGATGTATGACAAAAATTTAACAAAATAATAAAATATACAATATTCTTTAACATAAATTTCTTATAGCCCATTGATGCTCAGACTCCTGCTGTTGATTGTTGCTGACTCTTGGATCCTTATCAAACCTATCACTGCAATTGATAAACTAGTGTAGTGAAGATGTGAAAGTTGTTTGGTATATTCATTTATGATAATGAGTAGAATGAAAGTGGAACAAGAAAGATATACATCCGAAATTTACTCATTCATCAATGATGTGAGAAAATTGAATAACAGAATAATACTGGAAGAATACGTTTTTCGGTTTTGCGTGTTACTGAGAGACATGACACACTTTTAAGTTTATTCTGCATTATTAATATCTTCTCCATCAGTTTCTCACTCTACACAATCAATAAAATAAAACAATCAAACTCTGAGTTTTAGGATTTCCAATATCTTTCACCTGGCTAGTTTCATTCTTTCACCATGATATCTCTGAATAATGAGCTGGGAAGAGACGCACATTAGCCCACACACAGGTGAAGTATTTACAACGTGCACACACAGTAGATGTCAATCTCAGGAGTACAGATAACAGTAAAACATGTTAAAATAGGAAGTAATTAGTTTTTAGTATTTTAATAATGGTTTACAATAGAGTTAACTTAATTTTAAGTTAATCATGGCTGTGCTTAATAATAACAACAATAGGGTCACAAAATCTCTAAAAATTTTTCATGGGTTCTCATGAGTGAGTATGGGTTGACATCACACGACTGGGAATGAGGAAGGCCTTCAACGGCATGGAGGTAAACACTGAGCAGCCCGTATAAAGCAGAAGGGGAAGATTGTTCCTCCAACTGAAGAGAGAATATGCAAAGAATGAGAACTGAAAGAGAGTATGGAAACTACAGGCAGCTGCAAACAAGGTAGGGCTTGCTGTGGTAACTCCCAGCACCAAGAAGCTTCGGTGCTATTAGATATAGGAAAGCCACTCTCCCACACAAGCACTTTGCATTAAAGGATAATAATGAAAAGCTATACCTGTAATCTACAATGGATATTATCACAAATAATACTATGATATAGGATTTAAACTTACATTGATTTTTGAGCAAAAAGAGAACAAAAGAATGTCAACTACAAGACTCATGCTAACATAATCTGAAATAGAGATTCTCTTTGTATGTCTGGAGTGGGGAATGATTTAAGGTGTGCTGATTTTTCTGCTTTTCAGAGAGAGAGAGAGAGAGTGAATCACACATTATATAGTTACATAGTACACTAACTGGTACCTAAATCTGACAGTGAGGATCAACAGTGATCCTAAGAGAAGAACTCAAACTGGAATTTCAGGAAAAAAAATCTTCTAGAGATAAATGGTGATTCCAAGAGCAGGAGAGACCATAGAGTGGGAAAAGGAAAGGAAGAAATAATGATTCATGCCAGCTCTTTGGCCCCTCGTCATCTCTCATTCAGTGTTGGAAATTTTTGGTAATTGAAATTTACCAAATTTAAATGTGTGTGTGGCAGCTGGTGTGTGTGTGTGTGTGTGTGTTGCCAGCTTTTGGAAATAGCAGATTTGGTAATTCATATTTCCAAAAGCTGTAAGTACAAACACACACTTAAATATTTACAGATTGCTTAGAAGTTCACAGTGTACTAAAATTTATATTAATAAAATTCTATTGATTGGACCACCTAAAGTCTGTTCCATACCAATCTTTCTTTTCCCCTCCAACCACAGATGCTGGATGGTTTTCCTGTCCCCTCTTGAAGATAGCAGTGTATTTGTGAGCCAGGTCTGGCCCATCAGGCATAAAAAGGGACAAATGGAGCTGGCATGGCCTTTCTTCTTTCACTCGGCCCTCTTTTCCGTTGAACACAAACATGATGTTGGACACTGAGGGCAGTCATGTTGCAACAAGAGGTAGTGAATATAAGAGAAATGCCCAGGCAAATCCACCCTGACAATGAGCTGGCAAGCTATTCTAGCAGCCATCTCCCTCTTGACTTTCTATAATGTGAGATAAACAAATCTTCATAATTTAGCCACTGTAAATAGGGATTTCTGCTCCTTGTAGATAATCCAGGGATCAATAAAGCAATATACTTTCAACTGAAAATTAGTATTTAGGGTTAAACCGTATACTAGATTGCAATTAAACAAGTACTGAAGGTTCATACACACATCAGTGTTAACTTCTTTGCCACCTCTGTCTCAATGGATATCTTAGCCCAGGCTATTCATTGTAAGTACAAAGAAAATATTCAAATTAGCTCCCACAGAAAGGAGAGTTCCTAAGTCAAGCACTCTCTCATTGAATACAGGGTAAGGAAGTTTGACCTATTCACTAAGGTTTGGAACCAAGGAGCTTCTTTCTCCCTAATCTATGATACCCCATTTCTGCTTCTCCTAACACCTGCTTCATTATTTGCTCTCTGTCTCTTTGCAAACTATTTTTTTCATTTGTCCCTTGATTTATGTGGTTTAAAACAAAACAAAGAGATGAAAATTGTTTTCCCTTGGATACCTTCTGGGTCACCTTAATTACCAAAGCCAAAGATTCCCACTTTAGCTTAGAAAATTAAAAAAAAAAAATTCCAATGTCTTAGTTTGTTAGGATTACCATAATATAATACTGTAGGCTGAGTGACTTAACAGAAATTTATTTTCTCACAGTTCTGGAGGCTGGAAGTCCAACATCAAGGTGTCAGCAGCACTTGTTTGATCTGAGGTTTCTGTCCTTGGCTTGAATTGGCCGCCTTCTCCTTGTGTCCACATGTTGCACACATCACTGGTGTCCTTTTTTGTGCCAAATTTCCTCTTTTTATAAGGACACTAGTCAGATTGGATTAGGGCCTACTATCCTGGTTAACTTAATGATCTCTTTAAAGGTTTTATGCCAAAATACAGTCACATTCTTGAGTACTGAGTGTTAGGGCTTCAACATTTGAATTGTGAGGGAATACAATTCAACCCATAAACGCAATTTACCTGTGCCGCCTTCCAGGCACATCTTGTGATTGAAGTTGGAAGAAAAGCGGCCTGCAGATAGCAAAGAAAGGAAGGCAAAATGGCATTCGGGATACAATCAATGAAAGAATCAGCAACTATTTCACTCATGCTTACTTCTACATAAAAATTGCTACCCCAGGCAGAGAGAGAAATTCAACTATTAGTAAATTAGAGAGATAAGAGGGATAAATTCAGCTGCCACATTGAAAATGTATATATTGAGTGTTAAACATGTGACATGGACAGTAAGTGCTATAGCATTATAGGGGGAGAACAATCTTGTTCAGTTGTTTAGAGAAAGACCTTTGGATTCCTTAAGGAGAAAGACCACAAGATGAGGCTGACCAGGAGGAATGATTATTCACCCAGCAAGTGGCTGGGAAAAAGAGGGCTTTCTTAAGGTCTGAAACAGCAACAAGAGACAGAAAAAAGGAAAACTTCTTGTAGGAATAGTATTATCATTTTAAGGCAGGGAAATTGGTACAGAGAGAGATGATAAGCAAGATTGCAAGACAGTTTGGTATAAGATTGCTGAGGCTTTAAATATCTTTGTAATGTGTGTCTGTTCATGCAGTCTTGCAAGAGTTAAGCTGAACCCTTTTCTATTTTGACGTCTGAATTTTCTGACGTCTCTGAGCTGGCCATCTACACTCTCCTCCTGAATTAATACAGGGTTTGGGGTGACCTGGAAGGTCAACTCTTAAGATAATTAGTACCGAAGAGCTGCACTCTCGCCATGCTGCCATTTCAGTCTTCTCAGAATCTAGCAATTTTTCATGATAAATTGAATCTAATAACATATTTTTGCAGCCAAGATACATGGTGGATCATTGTCTTGTCACTTTGATAAAATGTTTGGGCTTTTTTCCTCTGGCCCAGACTTCACAAGAGAGCAGGTGAAAAATCTGCAGTTATGTCAAACCTAACACAAATATAATAATTCCTGAAATATCAACTTGAAAATAATTAATTTTTTGAGTAAAATAATCCAGGAATATTGACTATGCTCCATAATTCAACATTTGTTGTGTTTCTGTTTGCTAAAGGTTTTAGGGTTTCTATAAGAATGGGCAGTGGTAGTTTCAATAAAGAAAAATGAGAGGCAATATTTTGGTATTATTTTGGCATCATACCAAAAACTTATTCTATTCAAATGTGTTGAAGGGAGTATTCTGGTATTTATGAACTAAAACTGTATCCTCTGTAAGTCAGGGCCCTCTCAGACTTAAAAAAAGGAGTTTGTATAGTGAAATGAATTATACGTCAGGGTTTGGAATCCAACAACCTGGGTAGGTCTAGACTCTGTCAATTAAATCATTGTGTAATTAGGAGTAGGTCATCCTGTTTGCCTGCACCCAGTTCTGCATCAGCATGTGTAAAACGCAGTCTAATAATGCTGAGAATAGGAAATGAACATGATGCACAAAAACAATTTATAGCACAGTGCCTGGCCCAAAGCAAGTGCTCACAAATTTACTTGTTAATAAAATGTCCTTTGACTCTACATTCAAGATGTTCAGATTAAAATGAATACTAACTTTTTTTTAAATGCATATAACCAGAATTTTTCTTTGTATTTTGAGGGTAAATACTTTAGAATCATTTTTTAAACACTTCTATTTTAAGGTAAAATAAAAATATTTTTAAAACACTAAAAACATAGCTGAGTAAGTTATTATAAAGCAAATTATTCTGGTCAAGAATTTTAACCTTTCCAGCCACCTCTGAGATACCTGTCATGTGTCTGTTCCCAATTACAGTGGTCTTTCTCCTTCAAGAGTAACTATTGTTCTGATATTTATGGTATATATTTTCCTTACTTTTTATAGATTTACAACTGAAATGTGCTTTGGCAGACAATATAATTTATCTTTCTCATGTGATTAATTTTAATAGTTTTAAAAGTTTCCTTTATTCTATGATTTCCCTTTTATTCCTTTCAACAAGTCCTTTATAGTTACATCAAATTGGCAGCTGGGTCCAGATATAGGATCAGATTAAGATTAGATTTTATTGGCAAAACTATAGGTAGTGCTTGGCAAGCCGGTGTGAGGCACATGACATCTGATTTTCTCTCTTTTTATGAATTTAGCAACCATTAATGATTAAACCCTGTATCTATTTATTAAATGAGAGTTGCAAAATGGGCATAAGCTAATTTTATCATTTCGGTTTCTATTTAAAAGTTGTGATACTTTTATCAGGAGACAAATTCCCTCATCTATTCATGGGTTATTCAGTGCAATAAGTTCTTATAGAAAAGAGTGGTAATAAATCCTTATTACCCTTTTCTTACCAGTTTCTATGATAATGAATTAGTTCCCTATCACCCTTTGGAGGTGATCAGTTTACAAAAATGTCATTATGAAATCATGAATTTAAACATATTTGATGGGTTTCATTCCACTGTGAGTATTGTAATTATTGAAGTATGCATATTCCCATGTTTGGCTGATGAGAGCCTTTTTAGGTGGTACCTGGGTCCATTTGACATGATCCCAATAGTTTTTGATATCATCCTTGCTGTTTAATATTACAAAGTATAAAAGTTATACATTTACAACTCCAGACTGGGAATTAGCTATTTCTCCAATGATCCCTGCTTATTTCTTACAGTAAGAAATGGTATTTAAAGGCCATAATCTGGACTCTAAGGATACTCATTACTAATGGATTGATATAAATATACCATCATATACGTAAATGATATACATATATATAGTATATATATATACAATATCAAATAAACTACCTCATATGTTTACATTTCAGACTACAGAACTTTTATTTTAAAATTTTAAATTATATTCATGTCTCCATTATTCCACATAAGAAGAATTCTTCCTTGAAAAACATCCTGATTTTCAAAAACAGAGAGATGATAGAATTAAACAATGCTGAAATTATTCATTTGATTTATGACATATTATGAACACATAGACTCAAAAATAATATTAATACTACCACCAATATTATTACAAAATCCATTAAAACTAGTTTTGTGTATGCACTTTTAATTCTCCATTTTTTTCTATATTTTCAGAACTTATGGTCATTAGAATTATAGTCTCCCCCTTAGCCCATAATTACTCTTAGTTCTGCAGATAACTATATATTTTTTGCTCACAACCAAATCTTATGTCAATATCTGTCTATGTATTTTCATTGTCTAAAGCTCATTCTTCTGGGGATTTCCTTAAAACATGCCCGCTGGAACAATATTCTCCTTGTTTCTTAATGCTGATAACATTTAGTACCTTTTATACTTGAGAGTTTTATTGGATACGGTATCATTGACTCACACTTTCTTTTATCATGAGTTAATATGCCATTAATTTTTTAATTAAATAAAATTGTAAACAAATACTAATAGTATTCTAATTTTATTTTCCTTATAAATTACATGCTTTCGTTTTCTAGGTATCCAAATGGTTTTTTATATTAATTTTTACTTAAAATTTAGTCATTTTACTAGAATATGTTTTGGTGGTTTTTGTACTAAGTTGAGGTTTATTTTCCCAGAAATTGTATTATACCATGTTGCTTTCTCAACATATAATTTCAAAAATATATATATAATATCAATATATACACATAAGTTTGTGCAACATTTTCTTAAATTACTGCTTTTAATTTTTATTTTGTTTCCTTACTTTTTTAAAATCAGTGATTTCTATTATGTGTCTATTTAATCTTCTTTCTCTATGCTCAGTATTGATGACTGTCACATCAATTCTTTTCATTCATCACCTGTTCATTTAAAAATTATTATTCATTAGATACAGTAAAATTTTAGTGCACAGTATTATGAGTTGTGGTTCATGTATAGAGTCATGTAATGAATACCATTATCAAAATCTAGATACTAGGTGCCATAATACCTCAAAATTCCTTTGTGTTAGCTCTTTGTAGGTACACAGTTCCCCCAATCCTAATTCCTGGCAAACACCAATCTGTTGTTTTTTTCTTTTCCATAATGTAATGTTAATGGAAGCACACAGTATGCATTCCTTTGGTTTCTTTAACTCAGCATAATGTTTTGATAGCCTTCCAAGATCTAGGTATTCTTGTGTGTACATGTGTGTATATATGTACATGAGTAAATTCTTTAACTTTTTCTACAAAGACATCGTGTCATCTGTGAAAAAGGATATATTTGTGTCCTTTTCCAATGTGTATGACTTTTGCCTTTCTTTTTCCTTGTCTTACTGCATTGGATAGAACTTCCCATAGGAATTTGAATAACAGTGATTAGAATCAACATATTTACCTTGACCTGAATCTTATGGAAAAATATTCAGCTTTTTTGTCATTAAGTTTTTGTTATCTATTAATTTCGGTAGATAGCCTTTTCCAACTTAATGAACTCCTCTTCCATTTTTAATCGGCTGAGAATTTTTAAGCATGACTCAATGTTAAATTTCATGAAATGCTTTAGTTAAGGTGATCGTGTAATTGTTCCTCTTTAGTTCATTAATGTGGTGGATTTTGTCTACTAATTTTTTTCTTTCATTTTTTAAATAAACTTTGTATTACTTCATATTACTGGGTATACTTTACTTACATTTTGAGAAGAATCTGTGTATGTATATTCATGAGACATATTTATCTGCAGTTTTCATTTCTTGCCATGTCTTTGCCTGGTTTTGTTATTAAGGTAATGCTAGCATCATAAATAATTTGGGAAGTATTATAAAATCTGTTTTCTGGAGGAAATTGTATAGAATTTTTACTACATCTTCTTTTAAATTTTAGCGAAGTTCACCAGAGAAAAATCTGGCCCTAGAGATTTTCTTTTTTGGAAAGCTTTAAAAGTATGAAATTAATTAATTCTGTTTTTTGCTTTTTTAAAGTATAGGTTATCTATTTTTCCTTAGTTGCTTATAGTTTGTGTCTTTTGAGATATTGGGCTATTTTGTCTAAATGATCAAATTTATAAACATCAGGTTTTTCATAGTGTACCCTATTATATCTTAAATATCTCTGATTATTTGGTTACCTGCTGTCTTTTATTGATGATATTGGTAATTTCTCTTCTCTTTTTTTCCAGGCTTTCTAGAATGATATTTTATTGATTTTTTTAAAAAAAGTAGCTTCTGGTATCATACATTTTCTTTGTTATTATTCTGTTTTCAATTACATTTACTTCTGATCTTTGTAATTTTAAAAATTCTGTTTCTATTGGTTTTATTTTTCTCTTGTTTTTCAAATTATTAAGTTAGAATATTCGTTTTTTTGTTTGTTTGTTTGTTTTTTGTTTTTGTTGAGACGGAGTCTTGATCTGTCACCTAGGCTGGAGTGCAGTGGCGCCATCTCTGCTCACTGCAAGCTCCACCTCCCGGGTTAATACCATTCTCCTGCCTCAGCCTCCTCAGTAGCTGGGACTGCAGGCGCCTGCCACCACGCCTGGCTAATTTTTTGTATTTTTAGTAGAGACGGGGTTTCACCAGGATGGTCTCAATCTCCTGACCTAGTGATCCACCCGCCTCGGCCTCCCAAAGTGGTGGGATTACAGGCGTGAGCCACTGCGCCTGGCCCAGAATATTCGATTTTTAAAATTTTTCTTCTTTTTTCTTTTATAACATGTAAATTTAATATTGTAAAAGTTCTGAAAACTATTTTAGGTAAAATGTAAACTTAAGATAGGTTATATTTTCTATTCAGTTCAAAATATTTTCCAAATACCTTTCAGATGTTCTCTGACTCATAGACTGTTTGGAAATGTATTGATTAATTTTCAAAATTTATTTTTAGATTGTCTAGTTGGTTTCCTGTTATTGATTTCTAGTTTGAATCCATATTGGTCATAGAATATACTTTGTATAATTTTAATTATTTTAAATGTGTTAAAGGTTTTTTATGCCCCAAAATAGGTTTATCTTGGTGAATATTCCATATACACTCAAAAGAAAGATGTATTCTGATGTTGACAGTGGAGTGATCAATATCTGTTAGATCCATTTTTTTGCTTGTGATATTCAGCTCGTTATTTTTTACTTTTTTTTCATTTAATATACTTGTTCTATCATTAGTGAGAAAAGAGGGTTGAAGTCTCCAATTATAATTTTGGATTAGTCTATTTCTCCTTTCAATTCTGTATGTTTTTTCTTAATGTATTTTCAATTTCTGCTATTAGACACATAAACATTTAGGACTATTATGTTTTCTTGATGAATTCACCCTTTTGCACTACATAATGTCCCAGTTCACTGTTGGTAGTTTTCCTTATTATATAATTCACATTGTCTGATATCAGTATAACCACTCCTACTTTCTATCATTGTTATCCTTTAGGGCTTTTGATGATAAAAATATTAGATCTTAGTAAAAAAATGTGTTTATTTGTCATCAATATTTTTTCTTTTGTTGCAAATGGATTTTTTTATTGATCAATCATTAAGTTTATTGGTGTTTAATCTTCCATCTCCATGAGTCTGTTAAGTCCATTCGATATATATGCTAAATTTTTGTTATTGTATGTTTTAGTTCTAAATTTTCAATTTGATTTTTCATTATATTATTTATTTCTTTGCAGAGAATTTCTAATTTTCCATTTATTATAAAAATGTTCATTCTTACTTCTTGGAACATAATTAGAGTGGCTGACTAAAAGTCCTTGATTACTCCAGTATCTGTGTCATGGCTGGCATCTCTTGATTTTCTATTTCCTTGAAAGTTGATATTTCCCTGGTCTTTTGAATGTCAAGTGATTTGTGGATTACATTTTTTATTCTAAATATTTTGAGATTGTGGGTTTTCTTTACATGTTAAGGAGAATGTTGATTTTTCCTTACTTTCTTAAAGCAGGAGATATATCATTAGTTTCAGCACACAAATCTCAGCTCACAGAATAGGACTCATCTCTAGCAGACCTGCTTTACAAGACATGTTAAATAAAATATGTTTTATGAGAAGGAAAATGATACAGATCAGAATTCTGGATCTGCATAAAAAAGAACAGCATCAGAGAAGAGGTCAAAGAAGGTAAACTAAGATATCTTATTCTTTATTGATTTAGAAGATAAATGTGTGTTTAAAGTAATAATAGTAAAAACACATTGGTGGTGGTGGCAGGTGCCTGCAGTCCCAGCTACTGGGGAGGCTGAGGCAGGAGAATGGCGTGAACCTGGGAGGCGGAGCTTGCAGTGAGCCGAGATTGCGCCACTGCATTTCAGCCTGGGCGACAGAGCGAGACTCTGTCTCAAAAAAAAAAAACATATTGGTGGTCTATAGCACATGGATAAGTGAAATGAATGACAGAACTTTCATAAGAAATTGAGAGTGAAGATTTGGGAATACTCTGTTCTATGTTACCTACACTCAATGTAAAGCAGTACAGTGTTATTTTAAGTAGACATAGATTCATTAAAACTTGCAGGTGTGGTAGCTCATGCCTGTAATCCAAACAATTTGGGAGGCTGATGCAGGCAGATTGCTTGAGGCCAGATGTTCCAGACTAACCTGGGCAACATAGTGAGAACCTGTCACTACTAAAAAATTTTTTAAAAAATTGCTGAACATAGTGGTGTGCACCTGTAGTACCAGTTACACAGGAGGCTGAGGAGGGTGGATTGCTTGGGCCCAGGAGTTTGAGGTTATAGTGAGTCATGATTGCACCACTGCACTCTAGCCTGAGTGACAGAATAAGATGGACTTTCTCTCCTTTTCCCTCTCTGTCTCTCTCTCTCTTTGTATACATATATATATACACACATATACATATATACATAAACATATATATAATATCTATTTGTGTGTATGTGTTTGTGAGTATCAAATTCTAGGGCAATAACTAAAATAATTTTTAAAACAGATATAATTGTTATGTTAATAGAGATAATAAAATGAAACCATACTAAATGTTCAACTAAAACCAGAAAAGTAAGAAAAAGGGACAAGAGAAGGAAAAAGTACAAGAAAAAAGACAGTTACAATGATCATAAATGCCAATCCAACTATATAAATAATCACTTTCGATGGGAATGGTCTAAACAATAAAAATAGATTGTCAGAAATTAATATAAAATCAGCAGCCAACTTATGTCATCCCTCACCAAAGTTAAATATAAAGCCATAGATTAAAATAGAGAAATGTATACCTTGCTAAAACTAATCAAAATACCTCTATATTAGATATATTAACTTCAGACAAAGCAGACTTCAAATAAAGAAAATTTATGAGATATAAAACAGGCATTATATGATAAAGGAATGTTCTCTAAGAAGATATAACAATCTTTTTCATGCGTGCATCTAATAACAGGTTGTGAAGATATATAAGGCAAAAACTGATAGCATTGCAAGAAATTTTTTTTAAATGCACCATTAAAGCTATCAATTTCAGTATCCTTCTTTCAGTATTTGATAAACAAGACAGACTATCAGGATATATTTGACTTGACAGCATTTTCAACCAACTTTATCTAATTGACATTTATCAAATACTCCATCTAGGAACTGCATAAAAATTCTCAAGCTCTCATGGAATATTCACCCATAAAACACATCTTAATAAATTTGAAATAATAGAAATGATAAGAAGTATGTTCTCATATACAACAGAGTTTAAATGGAAATCAATAACAGAAAGATAGCTGAAAAGTTATCATTAATTTTAATATTAAATAAGACACTTCTAAACAATACATGGGTAAATAATTGTCAACAAAAACTTTTAAAATATTTTTAACTAAGTAAAAATAAAATTGTAACTTATCAACAATCTGTATGATTCAGTAAAAATGGTACTTAGAAGGAAATTTATGACATTGAATGCACATATTGGAAAATAAGAAAGTTCTAGTCTGCAATATAAGATTCCACCATTGGAAACTAGGAAACAAAAAGTGATTTAAGCATAAAGCAGGCAGAACAATAATGAGGATGATAAAAAGAAGAAGATAAATCAATGAACTTTAAAGATAAAAGCCACAATGTCAACACTGATTCAGTGAAAAGATCACTAAAAGTGATAAACCTGTATGCTGGTTAACTAAGAAAAAAATGAGTTTTTAAAAATAATTTCAAATTTTATTTTAGATTCAGGGGGTACTTGTAGAGGTTTGTTAGATGGGTATATTGAGTGATGCTGAGATTTGGAGCACAAGTGATATTGTCACCCAGCTATTGAGCATAGTACTCAGTAGTTAAGGTTTTCAACCTTTGTCCTCTTCCCTCATTTCACCCTCTCATAGTCCCCAGTGTCTATTGTTGCCATCTTTATGTCTATAAGTGCCAAATATTTAGCTCCCACTTATAAGTGCGAACATGCATCTGTTCCCACTTATAAGTGAGAACAGAACTGTTCCTCCAATAATTCGCTTTGGATAGTGGCCTCCAGCTGCATCTCATGTTACTGTGAAGACAGGATTTAATTTTTTTTTATGCCTGCAGATATTTCATGGGTTATATGCATCACATTTTCTTTATCCAATCTATGATTTATGGACACCTAGATAGATTACATGTCTTTCCTATTGTGAATAGTGCCACAGTGAACATGCTAATATGTGTTTCTTTGGGTAGAATGATTTGTTTTCTTTTGGATATATACCCCAGTAGTTGGATTGCTAGGTCAAATGGTGATTCTGTTTTAAGCTATTTGAGAAGTCTACAAACTGATTTTCACAGTGGCTGAACTAATTTACATTTCCACCAACAATGTATAATTGCTCCCTTTTCTCTGCAGACTTGCTAGCATCTGTTGTTTTTTAACTTTGTAATAATAGTTATACTGACTGGTGTGAGATGATATCTTGTGGTTTTAATTTGCATTTCTCTGATTACTAGTGATGTTGAGCTTTTTTTCAAGTTTGTTGACCACTTGTATTTCTTGTTTTGAGAAACATCTGTTGATGTTTTTTCCCCACATTTTCATGAAATTATTATTATATAATTATTTTTATGTGGAACTGGGAGTCCATTAAACTTCTTTTTCTTTGTAAATTTCCCAGTTTTGGGTATTTCTTTATAGCAGTATGAAAATGGACTACTACAATATCTTTGATGAATGCTATATAAGTCAGTAGCATTTCTATACACCAACAATGTCCAAACTGAGAACCAAATCAAGAAGGCAATCCCTTTCACAATAGCCAGAAAAAGCATAAAATATCTAGGAATACAGCTAACCAGAAATGTGAAAGATCTCTGCAATGAGAATGACAAAACACTGCTGAAATAAATCAGAGATGACACAAATAAATGGAAAAACATTCAATGGATTGGAAGAACCAATATCATTAAAATAATCATACTGCCCAAAGCAATTTACAAATTCAAAGCTATTCCTATCAATCTAGCAATGTTATTCTTCACAGAATCAGAAAAAAATTGTTATAAAATTCACATGGAATCAAAAAAGAGCCCAAATAGCCCAAAGCAATCCTAGTGAAAAAGAACAAAACTGTAGGCATCATACTATTTGATTTCAACCTATACTATAAGTTACAGTAACCAAAACAGCATGGTACTGGTACAAAAACAAACACATAGCCTGTGTTAGCCCCTTTTCCCACTGCTGATAGACATACCCAAGACTGGACAATTTATGAAAGAAAGAGATTTAAGGTACTTACATTTCCATATGGCTGAGAAGGCCTCACAATCATGGCAGAAGGCAAGGAGGAGCACGTCACATATTACATGGATGGCAGCAGGCAAAGAGAGAGAGATTGTGCAGGGAAACTTCTATTTTTAAAACCATCAGATCTTGTAAGTCTCATTCACAATCATGAGAACAGTGCAAGAAAGACCCACCCCCATAATTCAATTGCCTCCCACGGGGTTCCTCCCACAACACATGGGAATTGTGGGAATTACAATTCAAGATGAGATATGAGTGGAGACAGAGCCAAACCATATCATAGACCAATGAAACACAAGAAAGAGCCCAGAAATAAAGCTACACATCTATGATCATATAATCTTTGAAAAGGTTGACAAAAACAACTAAGGAGGAAAGGACTCCCTATTGAATAGATGGTGCCAGGATAACTGGCTGGGGATATGTAGAAGATTGAAACTGGACCCCTTCCTTACAACATATAAAATTATCTCAAGATGGATGAAAGGCTTAAATGCAAAACCCAAAACTATAAAAACCCTGGCAGATAACCTAGGATATACCATTCTTGACATGGGCCCTGGAAAAGATTTCATGACAAAGATGCCAAAAGCAATTGCTACAAAAACAAAAATCGAAAAATTTGACCTAATTAAACTAAAGAGCTTTTACATAGAAACTATCAACCGAGTACACAGAGAACCTACAAAATGGTAAAAAATGTTTGCAAGCTATGCATCTGACAAAAACCTAATATTCAGCATCTATAAGGAACTTAAACTAACAAGCAAAAAGCAAACAACCCCATTAAAAAGTGGGTAAAGTACATGAACAGACACTTTAAAAAAAAAGACATACATGTGGCTGACAAACATGAAAAAATGCTCAGCATCACTAATTATTAGAGAAATGCATATCAAAACCACAATGGGACCCCATCTCACACCAGTACGAATAGCTGTTGTTAAAAGGAAGTAACAACAGATGTTGGCAAGGTTGCAGTGAAAAGGAAACACTTATACACTGCTGGTGGGAGTATAAATTAGTTCAGCCACTGTGGAAAGCAGTTTGGTGATTTCTCAAATAACTTGAAACAGAATTACCATTTACCCAGAAATCCCATTGTTGGATATACAACCAAAGGAATATAAATCATTCTATCATAAAGACACTTGCATGTGTATGTTCATTACAGAACTATTCACAATAGCAAATACATGGAATCAACCTAAATGCCCCTCAGCGGTGATTGGATTAAAAAATTTAGTACATATCCACTATAAAATAGTATGCAACCATAAAAAAGAACAAGATCATGTCCTTTCCAGCAACACAGATGGCGCTGGAGGCCATGCTCCTAAGCAAACTAACACAGGTACAGAAAACCAAATAGTGCTTGTTTTCCCTTATAAGAGGAAGGTAAACATTGAGGACACATGAACACAAAAGTGGGAACAGACACCAGGGCCTACTTGAAGGTGGAGGATGGGAGGAGGGTCTACCTATAGGATACTATTCTTATTATCTGGATGATGAAATAATCTGTAAACCAAACCTCTGTGACACACAATTTACCTATATAACAGACCTGCACATGTACCCCCAAAACCTAAAATTAAAGTTTAAAATAATAATACCTACCAAATGCTGGCAAGGATGTGCAGCAACAATAACTCATTCGTTGCTGGTAGGAATATAAAGTGGTTCAGTTATTTTGAAAGACAATGTAGCAGTTTTTTTACAAAACTAAATGTAAGCTTACCATTATATCCAGCAATTGCGCTCTTAATTATTTCCTTCAATGAGCACATCTATGTCCACACAAATCCGCACACAAATATTTGTAGCAGGTTTATTCATAATTGCCACAAATTGGAATGAGCCAACATGTCTTTTAATAACTGAATGAAAACAAAACAAATTCTCATGTGTAAAAATTTTAAAAAGCAACAGACATGGAGAATATATTGGCAAAACACATATCTATTAAAGGACTGGTATTAAAAATATAAAAGAATAGCCAAAATTTAATAATAACAAAACAAACCACTTTTTAAATAGGTAAAATTTATGAGCAAGTATCTCATCAAAGAAGATAAACAAATATCCTAAGGATATGAAGAGATTCTCAACATCGTTTGACAATAGCGAATTACAAATTAAAGGCAATGAGATACCACTACACACCTATTAGAACGGCTAAAATCCAAAAATCTGACAATGCTAATAATTGGTCACAATGTCAAGCATGGTAAAATCTCATTCAATGCTGATAGAAATATAAAACAGTACAGCCACTTTGGAAGACAATTCAGCAGTTTGTTACAAAGTTAAACACAGACCTACCCAGCTATCAAGCAATCACCTTTTTCGATACATAACAGAAGTGATTTTTAAACTTATGTCCATGTAAAAACCTGAGTGGGGATTTTCTTCATGATTGCCAAAATATTAGAAGGTACTAAGATTTCACTTAATAGATGAATAAACAAACTGTGATACACTCACACGATGGCATATCTTTCAGTGATAAAAATAAGCTACTAAATAATGAAAATATATAGATAAATTGTAAACTTTATTACTAAGTGAATGAAGCCAATTTGGAAAGATTACATAACATATGATGTCAATTTTTGACATTCTGAATAAAACAAAACTGTAGCAACAGCAAAAATATTGGTGGTTGACAGGGAGAAAGAAATGGAAGGTTGAATAGCTAAAGCACAAAAAAATTGTTAAAACAGTGAAACTCTTCTATATGACACTGCAGTGTTGAACACATAACACCGCATTTGTGAAAACCCTTAGAAATTTTCAGCACAAAGAGTGAACATTATGTTCGCAAAGTTTAAACAAAATTATTTAGGATGTGAGAGGACACCAAGGGAGAATGCAGAATGTGACAAAACAATGTAACTTAATTACAAATATATGAAGCAATGGTGAAAAGAAATGATGCAGACCTAAGAAACTCTGTTAATCAGCAGAGTCTATAAAACTGAAGATAAAAGATGAATTGATAAATATGTGTTTCCCAGGAATACAGTTTGAAAATTCTAAAACCACTATGCCCGTATCCCGGAATTCAATAATTAAATAAATGGATGGCCGATGTTGGAGGCCAAGTTTCTTCTGGTTGAAGTGGAACTTTTCAGATCAGGAAGAGGAAGAGGAAGAGGCTACAATGTTCCATTGGTAATGGATTAGAATTGTAGACATCAATATGAACTGATGCTTAGGTTACTATAGATACATATGGTTATATATAGATATATGTATGTATGTATCGATCTCTCTATATGTATTCAT
This sequence comes from Pan paniscus, assembly GCF_029289425.2. Taxonomy (NCBI): domain Eukaryota; kingdom Metazoa; phylum Chordata; class Mammalia; order Primates; family Hominidae; genus Pan; species Pan paniscus. Next base: position 56,226,807 of record NC_073266.2, read on the forward strand.
TTGTTTGCTCTGTCAGCTGAGAGGGTTTAGAAGCAATGACACTACAGTACAAATGAGCACATCTAGTACCCAAATTCTGATTTTTAATGCCATTCTCCTATAAAAGAAATCAGGAGCTCACTGGAGAAATGGTTAATGCTAGAAGAAAAATAGGAAATATATAATATGATCCTGGAGCATCTTGCAGCCTCAGAAAATAAGAGAGAGAAAGAGAGAGAAGGAAAAACCCCTACAATGGCAGAGATATATCAAAATTTCTAATGGCCAAAGCTGGAAGAATTTGAGCAACAACATAAATAAGTTTTACATTATAATCCAAAGTATAAAAAAGATAGCCATGAATCCATACCAGTATAAATAAATAAATAAATAGGAAAGAAGACAAATCTCATGTCTTGAAGGATTACAAATAATTTATGTACATACTCTACCCTTAAAAAGGTAGAACATAACCCTCTAGTTCTTAACTATGGACTGTGCATAGTTACTTTCTTCCCAAGAGTAATGCATGTTAACAGGAAAAAAGGAGTAACTTAACAGAGGAGAAAACTGACAAGCTCTACATCTGCCAGGTGATTAAGGTTAACATCAACAATGATGCGTCATGTTGATATGTACTCTTGATGTTGTATAATGAAATAGGATTTTAGATCTGTGGTCTTGCTCCAAAACCTCCAATAACCCAGTGTAATAATGTGAGAAACATCAGACAAATACCAGTTGAGAGATAGTCTACCATATTCCTGACTAGTACTTCTCAAAACTCTTTGTTAAGGTAATCAAAAACAAGGAAACTCTGATAAACTCTCACAGCCAAGAGGAACCTAAAGAGACATGATAACTAAATGTAACCTGATATTGTGGACTGGATCTTGAAACACAAAAAAAGAACATTAAATAAAAATGAGTGTAAGACTTTAATAATAAAACACCAGGTGTAGAGTATACGATCAAATCAAAATTTAAAGACTTAAATACAAAACCTGAAACTCTGAAGCAACTAGAAAAAAATCATTGGGGAAATGCTTCAGGATATTGGTCTGGGAAAAGATTCTTTTGAGTAAGACTTCAAAAGCACAGGCAATAAAAATATCTCTGTACTATATTCATGATTTTTTTTGTAAATGTAAAATGATTGTAAAATAAAAAGCTGATTAACAGTAAATTGTAGTAATAATTTGGCAATAAGATAGTTTTGTGTCCCAAAGCTGTTTTCTCTCTCAATGACTTTTAGATATTTGCAATTTCTTTTTCAATTTTAATTTTTATAGATTTAGGGGGTACAAGTGCAGTTTTGTCACATGGATATATTGTGTGGTGGTGAAGTCTGGACTTTTAGTGTAATCATCATCTGAATAGTGCACGTTGGTACCCATTAGATAATTCTCATCCCTCACCCTCCTTCCACTTTCCCACTTTTCTGAGTCTCCAATATCTATTATTCCACTCCCTATGTCCATGTGTACACATTATTTAGCTCCCATTTTTAAGTGAGAATATATGGTATTTGACTTTCTTAAGGTAATGGCCTTATATATTATTTAGCTCCCATTTATAAGTGAGAATATATGGTATTTGACTTTCTTAAGGTAATGGCCTCCAGTTTTATTTGTGTAGCTGCAAAAGACACAGTTTTATTATTTTTTATGGCTTGACCGGTATTCCATGATATATACCACTTTTTCTTTATCCAATCACCCATTGATAGGCACTGAAGTTGATTCCATATGTTTGTTATTGTGAATAGTCCTGCCGTAAACATACAAATACAGGTATCTTTTTGATATAATGATTTCTGTACCTTTTGGTAGATACCCAGTAGTGGGATTGCTAGATAAAATGGTAGATCTATTTTTAGTTCTTTGAGAAATCTTCATATTGTTTTCCACTGAAGTTGTACTAATTTACATTCCTGCCAACTGTGTATAAGTATTCCCTTTCTCTGCATCCTCCCCAACACCTGTTAAGTTTGATTTTTTAATAATAGACATTCTGACTGGTATGTGATGGTATCTCATTATGGTATTAGTTTCCATTGCTCTGATCATTAGTAAGGTTGAGCATTTTTTCATATATTCTATAGCCTTTAATTAAGCCCTTTATGGCTTCAGGAACAGTGTTGTGGGGCTTTTCAATAAGGCTTTTATTTATTTTCATTGTATAATCCCAAAGATTAATTTAGGCTAAATGGGGTAGAGCTGGGCTGCAGTGAGCAATGAACAGCCAGGAAATGGGTAACTTTCCTGGATGCATCGATAACTTTATGGCTGACTCAGCAACCAGTAACCAGGTGATGGTGGGAGCACATATAGATAGGACTGTGAAAGATTTGGAGAGTGAGCCACAAACTAAATCAATCCCTGTCTTTTGGAATTCCTTAGATCATAGGCCAAGGTCACTAGAGGCTTTTAAAAGTTATATTACAAAAGAAATGACAAAGATAAATGCAAAATGGCTGGTGGTTGAATAGATTCCCTTATTTTACTGATGTGGAATATTAAAAAAAAGGAAGGATTTAACTCAGAGCTAAATTTAGCCATGACTGCATTTGGCCATGGCTAAGTTAAAGTTTCCTAGACTTACTTCTCCAAGTGTCCGGTTCCTTAGGCCACTGTGCCATGAGTCTTTAGTCAGCACTTCAGACAAATGCAATTTACAGGACAATTTAAAGTTATCAGAAGCAGCACAAAAACATTAAATAGAAAACCAATCAAATCTTCATATTCCTTATTTTCAGCATGTGTGACAAGAATGTTTCAAGAGATAGTCTGTTGAATCCATTGAGATGCCCCATAAGTAGGCTGTGCATCCATGCTAATTATAGAGCTTATCATACTTCCCAGAAAATATGCAGTTGTAACAATCATATTTATTAAAATATGACTTTCTCTCTCTTTCTCCGTTAGCTGTATGTTTCAGAAAAAATAAATAGCTAATCCAAAATCTTGGCATAGTGAAATGCAAGAAACATAGGATTCTGGAGGTTTTTCAGTGTTTTGAGCATAAAGACTAAACATGCCACAGGAAAAACTGTAAATAGAGTGAGGCTTCACTTAGTTCTCCCTGATTAATTTTCCTTGTCATGGTAGTCAATTCATTTTAATCTCAACCTCAGTCTCGTTTTCTGTCCAATGGAAATAAGAATCCATGTCAAAAACCTAACTTTCAATATAAAATGATGAACATGAATAACATTTTTTGATAAGTATCAAAATGGTTTATGCGGAAATGATTCAGAATTAAGTTACAATAATTATTAACAATACCACCACAACAAAGAAATGGCATGGAAAGCTTGATTTGCCTAGAAAGCTCACTTGGTTCAGGCTAGAGCCTAGATTCTGAGTATAATCCAACACAATCCACTTAGTTTTGGATAAAGTGTAGGACTGACTCTACATACCCCCTGTGTTCCAGAAGGACAAATGTTTCCACTATCTACTTGCTGAAAATGCATTCTCAGCAAGAATGAAAGGCATCACAAGTTAAATAAGGGAGAGGAGTGCTCATTCATACCACCTATCTCTCTGTGGAATGACTTGTCCTTTCTTTGTTCCTCATGACATTTCTGTCCCTCCTTCTAAATCCATCTTACTTCCTACTCCTTTTTAACTCTTCATTTTGGTCAAGTAGATCTCATCAATTACTCCACTTTCACTGCTCTGTATGAGCCTGGACATCCCAGGCTAATAACCTATCATCAACAGTACTGTGTTAGTCAGAGTTCTTTAGAGGGACAAAACTAATAAGATATATATATGAGTTTATTAAGTATTAAATTACATGATCACAAGGTCCCACAATAAGCTGTCTGCAAGCTAAGGAGCAAGGAGAGCCAGTCTGAGTCCCAAAACTGAAGAATCTGGAGTCCCATGTTCAAAAGCAGGAAGCATACAGCACAGAAGAAAGATGGAGGCTGGGAGAGTAGGCCAGTCTCGCCTTTTCACATTTTTCTGCCTGCTTTATATTCACTGGCAGCTGATTAGATTGTGCCCACCAGATTAAGAGTGGATCTGCCTTCCCCATGCCACTGACTCAAATGTTAATCTCTTTTGGCAGCACCCTCACAGACACACCCAGGATCAATACTTTGTATCCTTCAATCCGATCAAGTTGACACTCAGTATTAACCATCACAAGTACCATTTGCTAGTTGGAACTGACAATGTCATTCTTTACACTCCACCCATACTAAGCACACCTGGCGTGCTTATACCTCAGCAACTCTGCATGTGCCTCCCTGCCTGCATTGGAGCATCATCCCTCTACCTGTCCATTTGGAAAATTATTATTTATCCCTTAAGTCTTAGTTCTGTGTTTCTGCGAAAACTTCCCAGACTCATCCAAGCCAACTGCATCAATCCATATTGCTGCTTTTAGTAACACTCATTTACTATGTGTTTCCTCAGCACAATACACCTTTTCATCATTTTATCTTCTTCCACTTCTTTGTAAAGCTTTTGTCATACAGCTTATCAATACATACACTGACCCCTTTTATTGAGGTATAACTGATACTAATATTCTGCACATATCTAAAGTATACAATATACTTTAATGAGGTAAGATTGTGACCATATTCATCTAATAGATATCTGTTTAATAAAAATGGTTTAATCCCAAAAGCTGGTACCATTTGTTCTTGATTTAATTTTATTTTTTGGCTTTATCAAAGTATAATTGGCCAATAAAATTTGCATGTATTTAGGTTGTAGAGTCTGTTGAATTTGCATTCCATGCCAGTCACTGCAGAGTGGGTATGCCAAACTGAGTAGATTATCACCCTTGTTCTTAAAGGACTTACTCTATGGTCCTGGTAATAGAAGTGAATTTTTCCTTTCACACAATATTGTCCCCTGACTATCAAATCTTGTCTGTGTACATAGTTCAGAACAGATGGAGAGCTATCCTCAGAAACAGCTCATAGAATGAGAGGCTAGAGATCCCAAAGGCCCACTAGAGCCAGAATAAAGAGTAGAGGTTTGCACATGAGTGCATCAAGTCATCAGGTGACATAAATGAGATCAGGAGTACAAACAAAGTTATATCTAAAGTCAGAAGGAGGTAATATGTGGAGGTTGGATCAGTAGTGGGAAAATTAGGCTGTTAGCCAGAAGACCCAAATTAAAGGAGAAAAGAAAGATGTGCACAATGGAATTGATTGGGAAGCTCATGAAATTCAGTTCATGTAGATACATACACACATGAGTGCATGCTATCTCTGTGTGTGTGTACACACACATGCACATATATAGGTCATACATACGTATATGTAGATCAATGCACTTCTGAGTCAAGTCTTGGGTGAAACAGATTCCATGGGGCTTCATAATAGCAGCTGAATGTTTGGATGCCCAACACTTATATCTAACTGACTTTAAGTTAAATCTATAACTCTCCCTGTCCCAGTATAAATATATCCAGCCCCTCAATTTAAAATTCAGTGCAACTCAGAATGTCTATGTAACTTTTATTCTATGCCTCCTTTCCAAGGGTTACTCTTCTTTCATATCTTTACTAACTCATGTTATTTTAAGTACATTCTCAAATTTTTCCCTTGTAATGTTCTTCCTGTCCTGATTACATTCCTCCTTGTTTCTTTCTGGCATATTAGACATCATTCATACCATAACACTGGTCAAAATCCTCTGTTAATGCTTTCTACAAACCCTCTAATTACCACTTTCCTCTGTCTTCCTTCTGTGTACACATAGCACTGAATGTTTGGACCACATATTTTATCACTTGGTTATAGACAGTTTATTCCAGAGCATATTTATTCCAAACCATCTTATATATATATTGCCATTGAATTTGTTAGTTTTCCTCAACAACAGAATTTATGACCATCTAAACTGCCGAAAGAGCATCTCAACAGTGTCTCCCATAAGAGTGAGCCTAGATTCTTCCAGAGTCCTTGTTGATCACAGATTTTTAATAATCTTATATGCCTCCTTGCATGTGTTGATGATAGTTTGGTGATGGGCCTCAGACTTTCTCTTGGCCTCCAGACAAGGAGTTCTCTGCATCCACAGAAAAAATGAAAGTAATGGGCAAGGAATGCAAGTTAAAGCAAGGTGGATGGACCTTGAATGAAAACAGGAAGATTTAGGATACCTGTAGAAAGACAAGTCAGCATTATATAGAGACGAATTAATACTTTGGGATTAAACTGTCTGTGAAGGATAGAAGCATGGCAGACTAAAAATAGGCACGAAGTAATTCAGAAGCTAATCAGGCTGTGTCACAGATAAAATTAATAAGTAAAAAAGTTTTAACAAGACATTAGCGGTCTGAACAGCCCAGAAGGCCTAGGGAGGGAGAGAAGAGTATTATGGCTGCAGCATTAACATCACTGTTATTAGGTCGGTGATGATTAACAGGACCTCATCCCAAAGGAAGCAAGGTGAGCCTTCATAGGACAGCACTATGTCAGGAGATGATGGTCTCAAATTGGATAGCAAAGGTGAACTGTCCGTCAGGAGGGACGTCAGATGCAAGGACACAAAAATGGGGCCATATTAGCCTGAGCAGAAATAAGAATTACACCACGAGAAAAAAATACGAGTAATATAAAGTTAAAGTGACACAGAGATTTGTGAAAAACAGCCACACCTGTTAGTCCTTGATTTCAACTCAGCTCATATTTTGGGAATATTAGTCCAATGCTTCTGTTGGGTCAACCCCATTCAGATTTTATGATAAGAAATGAATTGAATCTATGAAGCAGAAAACCAAGAAACTTCATAATTGCTTCGCCCATGTAACTATGGGAATATTTTATATCAGTTACTATTAGGATAAATTGATTAAAAGCTTTTGAATTTTGAGTCTAATGTTACGTGCTTTGAAAAATAAAAAGGGAAACTTAAGCCTGTCTTTTTGCAGGAGCTTGAAAGATAATGGAAGAGGCAATACCAACACAGATTAAAGACACTGCTAGATCAGCATATAACTGGTAGCAGCTATGTAGAATTGTGAAAGTAAAGTCATTTGGAAGATGAGTATATACTGTTTTTTTCAATATCCAAAGTGAGATGAATTGATTAGTGTGGAAAATTTGTCCAGCAATGAAGATTTTGAGCATCAAGAAGGAGGATATATGATTTGATGGGAAGAAAATGGTGGTACATCCTTTGCAGATTAAAAGGCTGGATAAAATTCTGAAAGTTTACCTGTAGTCCCTTCTACTTTGGATCCTGTGGTGAGAGAATCACTTGAGAATAGGAGTTCAGGTCCTGCTGGGGAACATAACATCACTTCCTGTTTGGAATAGTTGGATATACATTCCTAAAAATAAAATGCTATATTATTATATCAGAAAGTTTTTGCATACAAGTTACAGAAACTTGTTTAAAAGTGGCTGAACTCATAAGGGATTTTTTACACAACACAGCATCCAGAAATGTAGCATCTTCAGTCCTCATACTATAGGACTCTGACATTGTTTCTTTGTAAACTATCTCAGCAATGCACCACTTTGTATATGCACTTAGTCTTCTTTCCTGCTTTTTAAGGTTGTTTAGAAAAGTGCAAGCTGCAAAAGAGAGAGAATCTTACTTCTTAAGTATCTGTCTTAGGGAAAAGGAAATCCCTTCTCAGAGTCACCCAGAAAACTTTTTCAGAGAGTCAGTGGTTCATCTGTTCATTTCTATACTGAAAAATAGCATGAAGGATAGTATTACCTGCTGCTCTTAGATGAATAGGAGCCCTACCCATAGGGGTGGGATGAGATCAACATCCCTTCAGTCAACAGGGGTAATATTGGGAGAGGGAATAATTCCTGAGTTCCATCAAGGCTCTGATAGAATGTAGAAAGAGAAGAAAATGAATATAGGTGGACAATTAACACTGACCGCTACAATATCCAATGTCAACTATCTTGAGTCCAGTGAAGAAATTTCTATTCTAATTTCTAGGCAGAAAGAACACTGAGCTAAAGACCTTGATGTCAATCCTCGTAGCAAACTAAAGAATTGTATAAACTAAGGAATTTTATACCTGTGCCTTCCACTTCTCTTCCTTTAAGGAGGAATAATTGTAGTAGCAGCTAATTCATGGGGTAATTATTAAGGTAAAGTGGGGGGTAAATTACAAGAAGCCTATTTAGGCTGTGAGGCTCTATTCTTCCTGCCTCTTTGTGATCCTTCACCCCTGCATGACTTTAAGATGTCTAAGGGTCTTTCAGAAAGTGGGAATTTGATAGCAATTATACTGATCTGCGTTTCTCCTTTACTTGCCATTTTACTGTATTACTATTAAGTGCCCAAATCACTCCCTCTTCATGGGGTGATTGTTCCAGGACAAACTTATATTGTTTCTGGAAAACTGCAATAGGCATGATATACATGACTGATGTTGTATCCATGTAATATCTTGTGCACACAGCATTTGCAGCTGCTTACATGTTTTACTCTGTCAAAGCAGCAAAAGATGGTACTGATAATGAGAGAAATACAGGCTCCAAGAGCTCTCATTATTTACTTGCATCTTGGAAAGTTCCCTGTCATAAAATTTGCGGATGGAAAGCCATCAGTGGGCTTCCAAAGGTTCTGAGTTTCCAAACCCTGATAGACAAGAAAACGGTCAACCAAAAATCTTCAAACAGCAATAAAAAACTATTTGTTTAAATAGTTAGAGGACTATATGCTAAGTAGAGGAGGCAAATGCCCCATAGGGTGGTGTTTGTATAATCAGTTTTAACTGTACTATTTGAAATTAGAGCATAACAATGCAATTTTAAATACTTAGCTTAATGCTGTCCCCTGTCTCCATCTATAGAAATGTACTCAATCTCTATCAATAAAACCAGTCTCACATACTCCCAGATATGAGTAAATAAGGAAGTTATCTCTGTGGTGAAGAAAGGAAATTGGATGGTGTGGCCTTCCCAGGTTATTCTTTACTCTTATGTTTGATTGTTTCAACTTTAATTGTAGCTAATTTTGAACTATTTGGTACTTATAAAAGAGTATTTTGGAGGATTTCACTCTTTTTTATATTTTAATGCTATGAACTGAATATTTGTGTCATTTTAAAATTCATACGTTGACAACTAATCTCCGATGTGATAGTATATGGATGTGGGGCCTCTGGAAGTTGACTAGGTCACGAAGGTGGAGCCCTCGTGATGCAATGCAATTAGTGGCCTGGTAAGAAGAGCTATAACAGAGATGAACTCTCTCTCAGCCATGTAAGGATACAGCAAAATGGTGGCTGCTATGGTTTCAAAGTTTATCTCCTTTAAAATTCATGTTCAGATTTATTGGCCCTTGCAACAGTATTAAGAGGTGGATCCTTTGGGAGGTAATTAGCCCATGAGGGCTCTACCCTTATGGATGGAATAAATGCTGTTATAGAAGAGTGAGTTTTACCCCTTTCTGCTTCTTTTTTCTTCTGCCATGTAAAGATGAAGCATTCCTCTGGTCCAGAGGACACAGCATTCAACATGCCATCTTGGAATTAGAATCACTGAGCCTGCTGGCACCTTAATATTGGGCTTCTCATCTTCTATAGCTGTGAGCCAATAAATTTCTGTTCATTATAAGTTGCCCAGTCTCTAGAATTCTGTTTTAGCAGCACGAATGGAATGGGCTTGGTCAGTAGCTATCTGAAAACCAGAAAGTGGGCCCTTACCAGACACCAAATCTGCCAGCACCTTGATCTTGTATTTCCCAGTCTCCAGCAGTAAAAGAAATAAATGTTTGTTGTTTAAGCCACAAAGTCTAGGGTATTTTGTTATAGCAGCCCAAACCAACTGAGATGATCAGTATGGCAAACTCCATTGTCAAGGAAACGGAATATTATTCTCTGTCAAATATACCTGAAGAGATGGAGTTACGATTAGATTTGCACAGACTTTTGGAAAATACTATGCATAATCCATCTATTGCTAAGGGGGAGGATATGATCAATGGCTGCAACTTCTGACCTTGATGGAAGACAAAGCACAGATCGTTTATGTCTATTAGGGTAGAGGCAGCTTTGCATCAATGCATTAATGGGATAACTAAGATTGTTAATAAGCAACAGCAGCAATTATTAAGGCTTATTTTAGGTATTAGAAGAAAATAAAGAACAGCACCCATATAACAGATCCTTTAAGTACCGACGGTACCAGGAGAAAAAAAAATAATTTAAGAAAGTAAAATAAATAAAAGAGATACACGAGACTAAATGTAAATTGACAAAGGGTGAAAAAAAACTCTTTACTTCTCAGGTGATTTTGTTTTGCATCCTATGGACAGAGGATGCTTTAAAGATATGAATAAAGGAAACCTCTCTATTCAAAGACACACTTGTCAGAATTATCCCTCTGGAAGGGATACCTCATGGATATTATTAAATTATAGTCACACTCCCTTATGTGTTCTGAGATTATTTTCCCTAAATTTTTATATTAAATATATTGAACTCTAAATGAATTTTTAATATTAATAATTCAAGTCTTCTCAAACATAAAGATTATCCTTTACTTTACTTTGGCTAAGGCTTATAGAAATATATTCACCTAAAATTGCTGCCCAAATTAAATTCTAAGATAATAAAAATTAATAATGAGATTAAACCAATTTGTTGAATGTCTACATATTTTTCATTTATTTTTTAAGAAGCATGGTTAATTTAGAACATTTTTTAGTTAGCATTATTTGTAAAGCAAACTTTTTATCCTACAGTCATATGTTGCTAAGGGGCAACATTGAAACTGTATGTATCATTTCAGCTCCAACAAGTAAAGAGTTTGGAAGTTACTTTCATCCTTAAAATGGGAAAAAAAAGCTGAACAAACCAAAAATCAATGACTTTTCCTGGACCCATTAGAGAATTGGGGTTACAGGGCAAACTGCTCACCAAAACCAGAAGAGATAATCAAATGCGCAGATAGCTGAGATCAGCTCACCTGGATGCAGAAGCCACTGGAGACATAAACTGGTAGAAACACTTAAAAGGTAATTTTGAGTAATACTAGGAGGCTGAGAGTGCACTAGTATGAGAGTGAAAAATTCCTGGGGCTACAGATATAGGAGGGTCTTAGGATTTGTGGGTTTAAACCCCAAGTACCCCACCAGGTTATCACAGTGTAGAGCTGAGAAAAAATTGCCTTTTGACTATGGCAGAGGAAGAGGAAAGTAACCATTTTGAACACCCAGTATGATCTACAATTAGGTCAGAATACTTATATCCGATTGGTTTTGCTTCTATGTAGAAGGTTCAAGAGAGAGAGAGAGATTAATTCCTGTAAGGAATTGGCCCACACAATTATGAAGGCTGACAAGTCTAAATCTATATTGTGTGTGTTGGGCTGACAAGCTTAAGGGCCGGAAGAAATGATGATGCAGTTCCAGGCTAAAAGTCAAGAAAGGTGGAGACTCAAGAGGCTCAAGAGGACCGATTGTGCAAACGAAGTCCAAAAGCAGTCTGCTGGAGAATTCTCTCTAGCAGGGAGGCAGAGGTCTTTGTTCTACTTGTGCCTTCAACTGATTGAATGAGGACCATTCACATGATGAAGGACAATCTGCCTACTCTGAGTTTATTGACTTAAATGTGTACCTAATCCAAAAACATACTCTAAGTTCACCTAAAAATTTAACCATCACAGCTTTCTATAAAAAATGCATACTTCCCAGTAAAAAAAAAAAAAAAAAAAAAACTTCCTCAGGGCCTTACCTCACATAGGTGGAAGTACAATTCCCAACTCCAACCCTGGTTAATCTTTCTGTCTCACTTGAGGAAGAAAAAACACTCCTGAGGTCACAGCCAAGGGACAGAGGTCCACCAAAAGAATGATTTAATCATAATATTGTAGAATGTCTCCTTTCTGCAACTCCCTACCACCATATTAACACAAGCCTCCATGGTAAATATCAGTGTATTACAGATTCTATAACTGCAAGTCTCAGATTGAATTAAAATGGAATTTTAGGAACATCTGAAGACAATACAGGGAAAAATAAGAACATTTAAAGAATTTGAAAATCTTGGTTCCTCCTCCTGTGGCTAACATTAAAGACAATTTAATTTCTAATCAGATTAATATAAAACCTCATATTAAAGGCCTATTTAACTCAGTTCCTAATATCAAGTTATCAAATAGTCTTTCAACAAAAATTTTCAGTCATGATATAAGCAGAAAAGAAACATCATCTGAAGAGACAAATCAAAATCATACCCAATCTCAGGACAGATATATTAGAATTATTACAAAAGGAATTTAAAATAACTATAATGGATGGGTTAAGGGCTCTAACTGAAAAAGTAGACCACATGGAAAAGTGATGGCTAATATAAGTACAAAGATGAAAAATCTAATAAAGAAATAAAAAGAAATCCTGAAAATTAAAAACACTAACAGCCATGAAGAATGACTTTAATGTGCTCATTAATAGCTCGGCATGGCTAGGAAAGGATCAAAGACCTTGTAAACATGTCACTAGAATCTTCCTTAACTGAAATAAAATTTTTTAAAAATGTAAAAGAGAGAACAGAACATTCAAAAATTGTAAGACAATTTCAAAAAGTATAGTCTAACTGTGAATAAAATAGAAGAAAGAAGAAACAAAGCAGAATAAATATGTAAAACAATAGTGGCTAGGCAATTTTCAGAATTAATGCCAGAAAGAAAACCACAGATTTAGGATGCTCATAAAACATGAAGACTGATAAATAAATAAATAAAAATTACACCCAGATATGTCATACTCAAGCTTCAGAAAAGTGAAATTAAAGAAAAAAATATTGAAAAAGTCTAGTGGTTAAACTTACCTTCCCTAAAGAGAAAAGAAAAGAAGGAAAAGAGAAGAGAAAAGAAGAAAAGAAAAAGAGAAAGAATACATAGAAGATTTTTGTCAGACATCATGCAAGCAAGAAGAGACTGGAGCAAGACATTTAAAATGTTAAAAGAAAAAACTATAAACCTAGAATTTTTTAATCCAGGAAATTGCCCTTCAAAAGTGAAGGAGAAATGAACATTTTCTCAGACAAAACAGAGAAACAAACCAAAAAAATGGAAATTCATTGCTGGCAGATCTCCCCTGTAAGAAATGTTACAACCACAACCACAACAACAACAAATCTACTGACATAAGCACGATGATCTAGGTCAGACATTTAGATTACATAAAACAAGAAAAAGCTTTAGATGAGTAATAAAAGAAGGTAAAACAAAATATTTTATTCTTTTTCATCTTAATTGACCTTGCAGAAAAACTTTGTTTAAAGTAATAATCATATCAATGTATTCTGTGGTTACAGTATAAAAATAAGTGAAGCGTATAACAAAAGTTATATGAAACGTTGCAATACTCTGTTTTAAAGTACTGACATTCCTCTTGAGTTGTATTGTATTATTTGAAAATTGAATTAAATTGATTGTAACTGCATATTGTAAACCCCATGTCAGCCCCAAAAGATAAACTTTAAAGATGCACAACTGACATGCTAAGAAGAAAAGGAAAGCGGAGATGTAAAATCCTCAATTAAAATTTTAAGTCAGAAAAAAAGAGGAAACAAACAAAAAAAATGCAACAAAATGAAACATTTACAGGCATGGTAGATATTAGAACAAGTATATCAATAAAAACGTTATCACAAATTGACTAAATCTATCAATTAAAAACAGACCTGTCAGAGTGAATACAAAAACTAGACACAACTATATGTTATCTACATGAAATCCACTTTAATTTAAAGGTACAAATTAACATCTAAACTAATGAAAGATACAGGAGCTATTAAATAATACTTGTTCTATTCAGAGATAGAAGACTTCAGAACAAAGAAAATTATTCAGATAATGATGGACAATACAAAATGATAAACTGATCAGATATCTAAGAAGATATAACAATCTTTAATGTGTGTGCACCTAACAACAGAGCTTTAAAATATAGGAAGCAAAAAGTGGTATCACTGGAAGGAGATCAACAAACCCACTAGTATATCTAGAGATTTCTACATCTCTTTTTCAATGATAAACCAAGCAGGAAGAATATTAGTAACACTCTAATTTACCTAAATAGCACTTTCAATCAACTTGATCTAATTGACGTACAGAACACGACATGCAAAAACAGAACATTCATCTCAAACTCACATGAAACCTTTACCAACATAGAGCACATTTTAGGCCATGAAGTACTTAACATTGAAAAGAATACAAATAATACAAAATATGTTTTCAGACCACAAGGGAAGTAAACTAGAAATCAATAATGGAGATGTAGCTGAAAAATTCCCAAATCTTTGGAGATTAAGCAACGCACTTCTAGAGAGCACATGTAGAGAACAAAGTCTCTAGAAAAATTAGAAAATATTTTGAACTAGAAAATGAAAATACAACTTATTAAAATTTGTGGGCTGCAGGGAAAGCACTTCCTAGAGGAAAATTTATAACATTAATGCACATATTAGAAAAAATATACTCATATTTAATAATCTAATCTTCCACCATACGAATCTAGAGGAAAAAAATTAGGCATAAAGCAAAAAATAAAAATAAAGAAAACAATGAAATTGAAATCAGAAAAAGTATATAGGAAATCAAAGGAATCAAAAGCTGGTTTTAGAATTGATCAAAAAATTGATGAATCTTTAGCTAGGCTAACAAAATTAAAGAAAAGTTACAACTTAGATATACAAGAAATGAAAGAGCCATCATCACTATTGATTTCATACATATTAATAGAATGCTAAATTCACGTTAGAAACAATCTTATACCCACAAATACATGAAATGGACCAATTCCTTGTAAAACAAACTCCTACAAGGAGAAATAAATAATTAGCATGCCCATATCTATTTAAAAAATTGAACCAGTCATTAATAGCTTTCCAAAAAAAGCACAATGTCCAGTTGGTTTCACTCATGAATTATACCAAATGTTTAAGGAAGAAACAATACCAATTGTAAACAATCTCTTTCATAAAATAAAAGAGGAAGTTATGTTTGTTTTATGACGCCAGCATGACCCTAACACCGAAACCAGACAGAAAACATTACAAGAAAACTAGAGACCATTGTGAACATAAATGCAAAAAAACAAAAACAATTAACAAATTGAATCTAACAATTTATTTAAAAAATACACCATGAACAAGTTGGATTTATTGTAGTTACAAACACCATTTAAAAATACATTAATATAATTCATCATATTAACAGGTTAAGGCAGAAAAATCATATGATCATATCAGTTGACACAAAAAAGCATTTGGTAATGGATTAGAGTTTAAGATACCAGTTATGAACTCATGTTTTGTTAATTAAAAATATAGATCATTACATGTAGATATATTTATAGAAATGCTCATATGCATAGATTTCTATACACACATATATGTTCTTGTTCTATCAAAAGCAATACCACCTGGTGGTAAGACGCATACCTAGTGCCCAGATCTTGGTTTCCAGTACCATTCTTCAATGAAAAGAACTAGAGCTCCTTAGAGAAATAGCTGATTCAAGGAATGGGGCAGTAAACATATATCATGAGACTGGAACATCTTGTAGTAACTGAGAGTAGGAAAATGCACAGGAATATAAGGAAAGAGCTCCCAATGGCCAAAATTCAAAACCATTGAGCAGCAAAAGAAAGAAGTACTGTATTATAACTCAAAGTATAAAATAAATATCCACAAGTCCAGGAAGATATAAATAAATGATTGAATAAATAATAACATTATTAGTAGGGGAGAACAGACCAATCTCTCTTTCAGAAAAATTCCAAATAATATGTATAGATACTCTGCCTTTAAGGAGCAAGAGCATAACTTTCTTCTCTTTAAGGGTAGACTGTGTACAGTTATTTTCCTCCAAAATAATGTATGTTAACAGGGAAAAAATAGTAACTTCACAATGGAGAAATCTGACAAGCAGTAACTTAGCCAGGTGATCACAGTTTACATCAACAATAAGTCATGTTGATAATATGAACTATTGATATACTTTGATGAAAACGGCACTTTAGATCAGGGGTCTTTTTCCCAAAAATCATAACCCCAGTCCAATCATGGGAAAAACATCAGACAACCCCGAATGAGGCATATTCTACAAAATACCTGACCTCAAAACTGGCAAGACATCGAAAAAAAATGAAATTCTGAGAAACCCTTACAGCTGGGAGGAGTCTAAGGAGACATGACCACTAAATGTAATGTGGTATTCTGGATAGAATCCTTGGAGGGGGAAAGACTAGGTAAAAACAAGGGAATACTGGGCCAGGCGCGGTGGCTCACACCTGTAATCCCAGCACTTTGGGAGGCTGAGGCGGGAGGATCGCGAGGTCAGGAGATCGAGACCATCCTGGCTAACATGGTGAAAACCTGTCTCTACTAAAAATACAAAAAATGAGCTGGGTGTGGTGGCAGGTGCCTGTAGTCCCAGCTACTCGGGAGGCTGAGGCAGGAGACTGGCGTGAACCCGGGAGGTGGAGGTTGCAGTGAGCCGAGATTGCGCCACTGCACTCCAGCCTGGGTGACAGAGCGAGACTCCGTTTCAAAACAAAAACAAAAAACAAACAAAAAAATAGTAGGGAATACTGAAAAGACTGATGAACTTTTAAAATAATAATGCATCAATATTGAGTAATTGTAAGAAATGTGTCTTATTAACGTAATGTGTTAAAATAAGTGACAATGTGTGCCAGGTATATACAAACTTTCTGTACTTATCTTTTCAATTTTTCTGCAGAAATAAACATGTTCGAAAAATTTAAGTTTTCTTCAAAAAACTGTATGTCAAGAAACCTCTTCTTCCTAAATTTCTCTGTAAATAGCTATATTTAATATTTTTCAAAAGAATCTGAGTTTCTGAGTGTTCAAAAGGGTTTGAAGTTTAAAAACATGTGAAAAAAATGTATTCAAGGAACTATACAACATAACCTCTTCATTTTAAAATTGATCTCCAAGACCTCTTCCATTTCAAAAGACCTAAGATTCTCTGACCCTACGTTCTTAGAGCATCGACAAATGAATCCAGTATTCTGAAGATTAAATAGAAGTTATATACAAATATGGGCATGAATTTGACAGGAGAGCATTGCTATGTTTTAGAAAATAGCTACCAGGAAAATAGCTAGCAAAACAAAGGGTCATGAAGATCAGTTTACTGTTCACGGGTTATTTTTTTCTCCAACTAATATTGTAATTCCAAGACTGGAAAGACTAAATAGAAAGGAAACAACATAGAAGGAAATTTGGTCTCACTACTGAAAATGTGAAGATGATTGTAAATAAACATCTAAGGTGAAATGGGGTGTCTTTGCAAGAATTTATTGTGTCATGTATCCTACAAACTTGTGTCATATTCATTCTCTAAATATATTCTCTAAATATATTTTGATTTTGGAAAACTTTTAGTGCACACTAGAACATTTTCTCTGTATTAACTGAGCTATTAAAGCAAAAAACTTCCAGTGTTATATAAAACAAATATAAAGAATAAAATCCAGTGAGAAAAGTATCTAACTCAACCACACACTGAATTGTGTTAAAATTGCTCTAAACAATATCTTTAAATACACTAACACGATATCAGTTAATTTTGTTTGTTTTATTTTAAGGTCAGAAAAAACAAAACTGAGTGTTAAAAATGCATGCGATGAATCACCAGAGGAAAAGGCCACTATGTGAGGCCTGATTCCCACATACAGTATATTTTGTATTTTGTTCATATCAAAGGTTGATAGATTGTGAGTATTGTCTATTTTTCTTATCTGGTATATACCAGAGTCTATGTGACCCTTCCCAAGGGCATCTCTGCAACTAATGAGGAGATTATGCAACATCTGCAGATCTCTCTTCGGTGTTGCATGTGGAAAACACAACAAATGTCTGCTGGAGTTTTGTATTTTGAGAAAACTTAGCAAAAGTGTATCTTTTTGCTTTCTGAAGAAGGTAAAGGAAAACTGATGAAATACAGGCACAATTCTTCATTTTTACTCAAGGGAATTGAACAGAACTCAGTTCACCGCCATCGTCTTCATTCTGTGCTGTCACTGTTGTTTCATTCCTTTGCTTCTGTAGGGTTTTGCAAGCACATAGGAAGGTGCCCGTATTTGTTTTTTTGTTGTTGTTGATTAACTATGATAAGAGGAAATCTATTTGTTCCACAGGCCCTGGTAGGTGGACGCAACAGATTATGCACCTGCAATAGCCTAGCATGATGTTTGGCATAGAACAATAGGAAAGTGTCCTATTGTTCATACTTCTTTCAAGCTTAGAGGACATTACAGTAAACGCCTACACACAATGACAAATTTGGATGGGCACCCTTAGGAAACCGTCTTCATATTTCTTTGCTTCTTGCTGTGTATACCAGAAATAAGTCTACTTCCTGGACACCACAACTTATCTATAGATTCGTCTCAACGTTCTGTGATTAAGGGTTTCTAGTGACACAGACTATTATTGTCATCTGTCTAAATTAGTCCCGATCTCCCTGAAAAACCAAACCATTGACTGGAAGCTGTGTTAACAATTAACGAAGCTGGCTGACTCCACCTCAACTTGCCATTCCCTAGTGCCCAGCCTCCCCAGTCACAAGGTTTTCTTCAGAACGCCCTCCTGTTTATGCTCAATTTCGCACTCAATGATTTCGCTGCTGGGATTCAAGTCTATGACCTTAGTTACACTCAGGTACTCATCACAGTGAGGTTGTTGTAGAAGCACAATGGGGGACGTATTATAGTAATTTAGCACATAGTTCACAAATCTTATGTAGCTTCCCCATCCTCTTTCTGCTGAAGGTTGGAAGTTCACTATATAATGCTGCTTTGGGTGAATGAGCAAACATCCTTTGTCTTCTAAATATGGGCCTTTATATGATGGGAAGGTCACAGATCTATCTCAAGCTTATGAGATTTGGAGGACTTTAGTAGAAGAGGAAAATACCACATTTCTCTTATTTATGAGTGTCTTTGAACCTAAGAAGGGTCTCATTTGTATACATCTAGATAATCAATCTATATGTTTGAGGAGTTTCCAAAGCAAGGCAGGGGAATGTAACCTTGAAAATAATGTAAAATAGCTGTGTTGCAAAATGTTGTAAATATTAGTTAAACACAATGAGACATTTGCTAGGGGCTGAGGAACCAGGAAATTGCAAGCGTTTAAGACACATACCTCTTACTTTAAATTCAATTGCAGTTCCTAGTGACTGAAAGCTGCTAAAGGAAAAGAGAAAACAATAACAGCAGCAACAAAATCCCTCATAAGTTTAATAGCCGCCCACTGATTGTAAATGTGAAGAGGACTTCTCTAAACACAAAGGTGATACGTAGAGGAATCCTCCTTTATTGAAGCCCCTGACCTAAGGCCTCTTAATGGGCAGGCTCTGAAAACCTGACATGTGGAAACACTTTGTAGAATCCTATTTTTATTTCTGGGAGTCCAGTCTTTGTTCTAGCCAAAAATATGTTTACATTTTTTTTTCCTAATCCTAATTTCCTTCAGCCAGTTTTATGAGAAACAAAATAAAACAAACAAAAAAGTCATAAATAAATTTTTTGACAACACACAACTGAGTGTCTTTTCAGACAATCTGGGTGCAGAAACACTTGCTATGCATTACTCTTCCCTCTTCTCCAGGAGCCTGGATTTTGAGATGTTAAAAGTGCAAAAAGAAAGTAGTTTAGAATGACACGAAGCAGAAGTCAGAGTTTGGGTTTGAAATGATTTTACAACTGCAGATGCATTTACAAAGGAACTTAGTAGAGTGTCCTCAAAAGATGGATGAGCATGTCGTTCAACAAGTTTGGAAATTTGGGGCTCTTGGCACCTGTTTCCAAAGATATGCAAAGTTAATGTTTAATGGGTTCCTACCTAGGCCAGTCTTTGGTTGAGACACAGCATATATGTAGACCAGAAGAAAAACAGAATAACTCAGAATAATAACCTAGAACCTCAGTCTGGTCAAGAGGTGTGCACAAGAAAATCAGTACTACCTACGTACTCACTTCTCTGTTGACCCGACTCCTACATCTGGAATGTAAGCTCCCTCTGGGAAGGGACAGGTCCATATGTTCACCAGAACAGTACAAAAAATAGAATGCTCAAAACATGATTTTGAAGGAATAATAGCAATAAACCTGAGTGCCTTGTCAGCTCAGAGGAGAGAATATACTTAGAATAAATTGTGTTTCCCCAAAATTCTTATGTCAATGTCCTAACCTCTAGTACTTTAGATTGTGATAGTATGGATATAGTTTAGAGATAGTTCCTTTAAAGAGATAATTAAGTTAAATGTGGTCATAAGGTTGGGGCCTTAATTTAATATGACTAGTCTCCTTATAAAAAGAGATTAGGACTCATGGAGAGATGCCAAGAATGCTCAACCGCACAGAAAAGACCACACGAATACATAGCAAGAAGGTGGCCATCTTCAAGCTAAGGAGAGAGGGAGGCCTCAGGAAAAACTGACCTTGCTGCCACCTTGATCTCAGACTTTCACTCTCCAGAACTGTGAGAATATAGATTTCTGTCTTTTAACACACCCACCTGTGGTATTTTGTTTTGGCAGCCCTAATAAAGTAACATAATACCAAAAATAGCACCGCCAGGTAAAATATAGGATGTTCAATCAAATTTGAATTTTTGAAATTTGATTGGACATCCTGTATAAGCTATTTTTATAAGGATGACCCATGCAATATTTGGAACATACTCATAAAAGAATAATAAATAAATGAAAATTTCCAAAAAAATCACTGGTTATCTGAAATTCAAATTTAACTGGAAATTCTATATTTTATTTGTTAAATCTGGCAACCCCAAACCTATAGATATGGGGACAGTGTCAGAGAAGATGCCATTTTACCTCGATTTTGTTACAGGAAAAAATATTTTGATGGGGGTGAAAGAATATTGAGGCCAGAGAAATCAGTATGAAGAGACTCCGCTGGAAATTTTTACCAATTTCCTCTACTCTGTATATACTGCAGCAGCTGGCACAGCCCAGAAGTGTTTTAAGTATTCAGAAATGACAATTTAATTAGAAATGGAAGGTCTAATTGCCTTCTTATGACTCAATGGTTTCTAAACTTGGGAGCTTTAAAAAAAATAACAGTTCTTAGAGACTCACCCAGACTAATGGGTCACTAATTTAATGTGACTGAAAACAGCTAATCATTTCTATTTAAACATATCTCACATCTATAACCCAAACTGGGTGGGCCAAGGCCTGTTACATGGACAGTTTCTCTAGAACTGAACCTGAAAACTTGATATATCCTCTGCTGAGGGGAAGGCCATGTTACAACGGCTTCCTAGAACTCATCTCTATTTTATATAACATTGCATCAGAAACACTTTTACATTTTTAAAAATAGGTTGAATTTGTATTTACACACACATATAAGTATGTGTGCCCCGTGTGTGTGTGTGTGTGTGTGTGTGTATACATAACTGGCCATGTCTATTTTGTTAGGGAGGTAAAGATTAACAAAGCATGAATTTTTACTTACAAATTGGACTGTTGTTTCTTGGTGGTGGAAGAACTCCTTAGTCTTGATACTTAAAGCTATATGTTATTGACACAGGAAACTGTTCAAAATAAATTTTATGGCCTGGCACAGGGGCTCCCACCTGTAATCCCAACACTTTAATCCCAATAAATTTTATGGCCTGGCATGGTGGCTCATACCTGTAATCCCAAGGCTGAGGCAGGCAGATTGCCTCAATGTAGAAGTTTGACACCAGCCTGGGCAACATGCTTAAACCCCATGTCTATTAAAAATACAAAAAATAAACCCCAAAAATTAGCCAGGTGTGGTGATGCATGCCTGTAGTCTCAGCTACTCTGGAGGCTGAGGTGGGAGAATTGCTTGAGCCCAGGAGTTGGAGGTTGCAATGAGCCGAGATCGCGCCGCTGGTCTCCACCCTGGGCAACAGAGCAAGACCTTGTCTCAAAAAATAATAAAATAAAATAAATTTTATACCACACAATGCCTGTACAACTACAGCTTGCAGAACTTACTAAATCTGGAATACTGTTTTACAACTTACATGTTAAATTTTAGGGGCAGTCAGTGGGTGAGAAGGAAAATACCATTGACTGCTCTTCTTGGGAGGCAATTTAATTGGCCAACGGTAATGAGTATGTGAAGATCTATGTCTACTTTTCAGACACTGGGCTGATTGAGAGAAACACTATGACTCATAATCATGGAGGATAAATGTAGAAAGGGTCACAAGATGAAACCAGTAAGAAGGAGGAAATCAAGCAAAGAATAGGGTTAAAGGGAGTCCAGATGGTCAGCAATATACATAAAGACTTGACACCTAAGGGCTATTCATAGTAGCCTGGCATCATCCCTTATAAGTGCATTCTGTGGAACCAGACAGTCCATTGCAGGTAGAAACTTGGTCTTATATGAGATAATGGAGGAAATCTGTTTCTGTCTGCCCAACTCCTTTTCTGCTTTCCTCTAATGATGAACTAAATTTAACATATTTGGAGAAGACCTCTTGTCTCAAATGATTCCGCTAGGGCTTCCAATCACAACAACATATTTGGCCATAGAAATGAGTATGGGAGCCAGGCAAGCCAATGAGAACAGCCCATTTCTGTGGCTACACAGATTGGCTCACGGAGAGCAAAGGATACATGTCAGGTCAGGCAGACATCTCCTGGGGATTTTTTTTTTTTTTTTTTTTTTTACCAGTACCTGGCAAAAATAAAGAAGATATTTTTCCCTTGAATAGCAAGCTATAAGGATGTGACCCCAGAGTTGTCAGTGACCATTATCCCTGCCATGTGCAGAGCCCTGAAAGATTGAAGCTAACACAAATTTAGAATATGGTTAAGATGAGCCCTACAATCTATATCATTTCTTCCCTTCCTCTTTCTTTACTTCTATATATCTGTCTCTGCATCTCTGTCTTGGTCTCTGTCTCTGTCTCTCTCTCTCTCTGTCACACACACACACACATATACATACACACACACAAACACACACAATTTGTGAACTGTATTCAGTTGACATTGAAGCTGAGTCTCTTCCCATTGTGTGTGTATGTGTTGTTTGGTTAAATGGGCTAATTTTCCTTCTTGCTTGAATGGGTTTGTGTTTTATTCTGTCACTAACAACCAAAAGAGTCTTGCCTAATGCCAAGCACTATTTTTACCTTTATATGGCCATGAATTTATTTGAACTTTGCCACATGCCATTCTGGTTGACCTACAGTTATTGCAAGGGAGGAGAAGCTTCACATTTGTCTTGATAGCTATCCTTTTGTATTTGGAATCATTTTTCCTTGAGCTTCTGCCTTTAGCTCCAGTAAAACAGAACATAACGTTGCAAGGTTCAGATGAGGAATTGACATTCAATGAACTGCAGATTGTTCTTTCTGAAACATGACCATACATGACTGGGCCTGTCTGTTTGTGGTCTCTTAAGGATCCTTAGAATACTTCCATTTTGGATCATTGCTCAAGCTGAAGTAACTACCCTGAAATTTACTTTTTCCTCCTATCCCCTACTTTTCAACCTTTTCTATGGCTCCCCTCAGCAAGGCCCTGTTTTCACTCGTTGTATCTGATTGCTTACCTTTGAAGGATATTTTGTCCTCATACTTCTTCTTCCTTTAAGTTGAACATGGACCATTTTCCACTAACTGAGGAAGAGAGGAATTATCTTTTAGGATTAGTATTTTTCCCATCCATACAGTTTAATCTGCACTTAAATTGTAAGTGAAGACTTCATGGAGAAGGAATATTTTACATGGACTATAAAAAGACAGTAATCCAACAATGATTAAGAGCTATACCTTCCTGACTTTCTTTTTGAATGACAGAAAAAGTTGGTAAAGAACATGAAATGGAATGGAGAAAAGTGTACATTTATTTATAACTATCCCCTCTTTTCTATAAACTTATAAGATACAATGCTTACTTTGGTCTTTGCTCTTCATAAGTTGGATCCCTGACTGAAACACTGGCTTTTATTTTTAATTTAAGGTTTTTGTTTTTTTTTCCTGCAATTAGTCTTTCCAGGACATCTGTCTGTCAAGCAGGATAATGGCATTTCCAGCACACATTCACCGAATGGGAATCTTAATCTAAGGAAGGACCTTAGGGGTTCCACAGAAACAACAGAAAGTCATGGTCTTTTGGGCATGATAATTTAAGAGAGATGGCTGTCCCGCTGCATTTAGAAGCAGCTTCTCACACAGAAGTCAGCAATTATCTTCTCGGTCCAGGTGACAGATGGTAGGAAAGCATTCCTAGGCCCATGCCCTTGGCTTCCACATCTGTGAAAACATTTTTCCATAAGGTTTCCTTGCATATTCATTGTAAGACAGCCTTCAGTGTTAGCGAGAGGGACAGACTCCTCCCTCCGTCAGGTCTTGCTCTTCTCTTATGCCACACACCTTCAATTTCCTTCCAGCAGACTACAATTAGATCAAATAAATAGATTTTTAAAAAATGTTTTCAGACTCTCACCTAGCTCTAAAGAAATAATCCAATGCAGAAAGTCTAGTAAACTTAGGAAAAAAAACATACAAACAAATGGTTAAGAAATAAAAAATCTTTCACTTAGCTTGCCTGTGGGGGAATACTCTACTTACATGATTTTCATGCTGGTCTTTCTCACTTTAAGTTTCTTGAGGCCAAGGTTTTTACTTTAGTTACATGGCAATTCTAAGTAGCCCATTCATATATGCATACCAAATAAATAGATAAATTGACCAATTAATGAATTAGTTGGTTGAGAAAATAGTACCAACATTTTCCAAAGAGCAAAGAGTTTCATGGTTGAAATGAAGAAAATAAAATTTTTAATTGATGGGGACCACTGGAACCCTGAAGACAGAAGGTAGTACTAAGGGAAATTCTGTGACATTTCAGCTGAAAGATTTCATTAGAGCCACAAATATCTGCCAACCTAGCCTAAACATTTTCTTGGACTCTAGGTTCTGTTCTGATCTAAGACGTAAAATAATTTTTTTCTCAGGGTCTTGGGCCAGCACCTTTCTTGATCTGTCTCTAGGCAGGCTCCTAATCTTGTCTTGACAGTTCTATTAAGCCTCAACCTCAAGGCTTTTGTTGCTGAGTTAGAACCCTATTGATATCATCCAGTCTTAGCCTCCATATCTGAGACTACATTCTTACCTTGATCTTATCCTAAGCGTGGCTCATGGCCATGTACTCCTGAGACTTCAGCAGTAAAGTTGAATCCCAGAATTTGTGACAACCACATATAACATAATAATAAGTACCACACATGTACACACACATACACTGTATTTCGTTCATATTGCCAATTATCTTTTTATGGGATACACAAAAATTAAATAGACTTGTCTTCACCAAATATACTTTCTGTTCTTTCAACAAAGCTCTAACACAAATCTATCTACAAAATAACATATGAGCTTCATGTGCCAATATCGTATGAGTAGAAACTTCTTCTCATCCAGAGACCAAAGTGTCTTGGGAAATTAAAAGTTATACGTAACATCACAGGGACAGGCAGCCCCCTATAACCTGGGAGAATTGGGTGTGGCAGCTTTACAACAGATGTAATTTTTAGGCACATAAAATACCAGTGAGTTAATTTGCATTTCCTTTTTGGTTAAACTAATATTCATATTTTTCGATAAGGGAAATACCCCTCAATGGGAGTAAGAAAAACTCTGAAGTCTTATCGAAAATCTTATAACACATGGTTGTTTGGAGCCTAAGGGATATTCTTTCATGAAGTATTGATATATTCCAGAGATTCGACAATTTCTGCTTCCTGAATTGGTTTGCCTGGTAAGAGGTTGTGCTCTGTTCTGTTACATAGTAACTATTTTTTTTCAACACTACATCCACCATGGGCCTTTTGAAAGCACTGTGACATTTAGGCATTCAAGTTTAAATAACCACCAATGTCAGTGACTTGGCCAGTCATTCAACGGAAGGACAGATAACATTAAGCACATTTAGGTTAGTAAATTCCCAAGCCATGCTGAATATATCTCAACTTGTTCCACCAGGAGCAATTGGCAAGTGTGTTTTGACATAGATTGTAAGAAGCATTCTAATTTTTTAAAATTACAATGTAAAAAATAATAACAAAATAAAAGTATGTATTAGAATCAAAGTAATTGATTAAGGAAATGGTCACATTCATTAATGTGAACCTAAGTATCCTCAAATTCTTCTAGTCTTTTACTATCAATTCAATAATTTTAATAAGCAAAGCTAAGGGATATACATCAATGCTGCCCCTCAAAATGTCCTATTATTTTTGGGAACACCCAGGGATGCTTTGTGCTTAGAAACTCATTTACTCATATTCTTGTGCTCCTTCCAGAGCTGCTGGTGGCTTCTATGATAATGCTGCTCCCTGGCTGCTCCATTAAGCATAGTAGGGTCAGCTACTGGGTCACTGCTGTGGTGCAGCCACTGCCTTGCACTGCAGCTCCCCCATCAAGGGTCTGCAGAGAAAGCCTCCCTCCCTAACTTCTTGTCTTTATGTCTCCAGTCTTGAGTTCAAAAAGCACATTGTCAATAGAGTGATCTAAGTTTTATTTCTGCTTGTATTGTCTTCTCTGTAAGAGGTGAGATATGGTCTCAGTAAGAGGTGAGATATGGTCTTAGGGACTGGACCAAGAATAGAGACAAAACGTCTTCTGTTTCTACATCTAACCAGAGTCTAGGCCTGAGCTAGACCTCAAAAGTCAGTGGTCTTCCACTCTCCACCCTCCTTCTCCACATCACTTCAGGTAGTTAGATGCCTGGAATGGGAAGTTCTGGTGTGACAGTTTAGTCAGCAGGCCAGAGTGGCCATTATGTGTGAATTAATTGAGGGCCTACAGTGTAGTGTGAAAAATTGCTATAAACAGATCAATAGGGAGAGAAACACAAAATTGAAGAAACAATTTATAATACTCACCAAAATTGAAGAAGACAATTTTGGTGAGTATTATAAAGGTAAAGAATATTGTACTTTGAAAGAAAGTAATAAGAGAAATCTACTTTATATTAGATTTAAGTGCTCAGCAAAACCAAAGGTGTAGGTAAGAAAGTGACCTTCAAGCAGTTACCTGTGGGCTGAATAGGAGTCAGGCAGGCAGAGGAGTACATAATCTAGGTGGATGATCACCAGGGACAAATGCCCTGTGTTGGAAATGAATGTGGCATTTTCTAGAAGTGAAAGGGAGATCCTATGGCTAGAATTTCTGAAAAAAAGAGGAGAGTGACAGCAATTTAGATTATAGAGGAAATCACAGTCTTGAATGCCATCTTCTAATTTCAGTAGAGAATCACTGAATGCATTCAACATCATACAATTTAGTTGAAATGTTACAATAGGATGCATAGGAACTCCCAAGGCTAATGTCAAAATTTTATTTTTTATGTATGTGCACACGATCTCTTCTCTGCTTCTATACTCAAGTCCCAGAAAAGTTAGTTTTGTGAATAAGACCTAGAAGATACTACAAGATAATATAGAATAAGCACAATAGGTGAACCCAGGCTAATTGCAAGCTTCCTATGACAATGTTTACTCATGTTTGATTTGGTCTCAGACCTTTCCTTTCAAACCATGTATGTTATTGCTATGTCCAGGCACGACTTTGAATGTCCTAAGGCAATGTGGGTACATATAATATCTGACCTTGTAAACCATCTGTGCTTGAGAAGAAGCTAGCAAAGTGACTGAATAAATTCTTTCAGGAGGACCTCAACAATCCCATCTGTAATGACCTGGCTGGGGTTGGGGAACTGCACAGTTGATTAACATTAGTGTTAAAATTGAACTGAACTCTTAGCTTCTAGAATACACATTGCCAACTGCTAGAATACATGAGAACTGCCTTATTCTATTAAGACAAGACTGACTGTGCACTTACTCTGAGAAGGCACATGCTCTGGTGGATGTTGCCCCTGAAAACATCTGATTTCTATGATGATGTGCCAACCCTGATGTTCTCAGCCCCCCAGTGACCCTACCTATGAAGTCAGTGTTCTACTTTTTCTTATATTGTGAAATCTCAAGGCAAAGATCTCATCTATATTTTGAATTCTATTTTTTATTAAAATTTACTTTATCCTTGATATTTTGGCATAAACCTGACTACTTAGTAGTTATTAGCACTTACTGAAATGTTTTTATTAAGAAAGCTAATCTTGAGTCAAGATATAAAGAAATACAAATACCTAGATACAATATAGTGTTTTCTCATTAAACTTCAAATGTTTCTAATAAGCTTTTAATTTAACCTTGATTTCCTTTCCAATGCTAAGGAGAAAAACACCTTCAACTACTTTTCATGAGGACAATTATTCAGGATCTCTTAGTACACGCTGCTGTAAGAAGAACATGAAGAGAGTTAAATAGGCACTCGCACTGACCTTGAGTAGTTTATGATCTAAGTAGAACATTATGATGCAGAAATATATCTTCAGGGAACGCATTAGAGACCTTACATTACTTATGTGTTTAAATTATGTGGAAGCAAAAAGGTAATGGAATTTAATTCAGTGATGAAGAAGGGAAGAACTTTAGTTTGAGGGAAAGCATCAAAGACTAGCTGTGAGCTTAGGAAGATTGAAGGATGAGCTGTTTTAGAAGTGTTTTTCTAAAAGGAAAAGCGTTTTAGTATACATGTTCCAGTTATCAATAGAAAAGAGATAATAGACTAGAACTATGTGAGTTTGGGTTGGCCATGGGAGGATTTACTGGAAAGGCTGGGCTTAGCCTAGGTGTTAAAAGATATACAGAACATGGAAACATGGATCAATGTGGACAAATACTGAGGGACCATTCACCTAGATAACATGAGATCAGATATATTTGGGGAGATTTATTAGAATGGGTAAATGTGGGGCTGGTGACTGAGATATGTAAATGCTACAAAGCAGGTCTGCATAATTGCCTCAGCTTAAAGTAAAAATATTTGGAAAGGGAACTATAAGTTTGCCATCTGAGCCACTTCCTTTTTCTGGTCTGGGAGTCAATCCTCCTGTTAGATCTCATTGTCTTTACCTTCCTCCCTGTCCCCAATGTTTCTCCTCCCTCATCTAGTGTCTTCTGAGACTTGGATGCAACACTCCATGTTCTGAAAGAAAGAACATGCCCTGGCTAGCATCTTGTTTCCAAAATATTGCCATGCACAGAATCAACCAGTGACAATTATCAACTAATACCCCACAAATTTGCCCAAACTAGCTAAGCCCAAACATCTATCTTCTCAACAACTGGTTTAGTTCTGTTCTAAGAGGATAGCTTGTATCTTGTATCCAGAATTACTACAGCCTACTGGGATCATTGAAACCTAAAGAACAAACAGATTTCAAATGCAATTTTTCTTTTTTCATATTGCTTAAATTATCTTTCTCTTTCAAAGCTCAGCTCAACCTTTCCTCTTGTGCAATGCTTTCACTGAATATTTTATCTTATGACTATAAATCCCTTCTCTAAATTTCTGAGTTTATTCTGCTCAAAACCTTAAATTATATTCAGCTCAACAAACAGGTTACATGGGCCTTTAGTAAGGTAATTTAACCTTAATCTTCTGTATCTCTTCCTTAACATGGTCTACATGTAAGGAGGAGATCAGTTAATATGTTATTAATGATCAGTTAGACATTAAAATTTATAAACTCTCCACCCCAGCTTTTAGTAATTGGAATCCTCTTAACATGGGCCCTGAGCCACACCAATGCCATGAATAAAGCATTGTTCATGTCATTCCTCTAACCACTGCCATTTGGGAAAATAGCATAAAATTTTTTGCCTTGTAAAGTTAGGCTGATAATTTCTGCTCCTTCTTTTCTCTTTCACTGATTTCAGGAAAAATGCAGACTAAGAAATAAAATTCTTTGAACTGCCTGGAAGAAAAATCCCATTTAAATCCTTCGTATTATTAACCAAACTCCAAACCTGAAGGTTTTAGTTTTTCTTTGAAACTTCAAATCCACCAGATTCTTGGACAGTTTGAGTTTGACAAATCATATCCCCAACCATCCCATTCTAAGCAGCTCCTGATCCTTCTGTGGCTGTGGGGACTATGCCAGGAGCTGGCTTGAGGAAGGAGATGGGATGAGGAGAGAATTTCAAATTCTTCAAATAGACCAGGGCTTCAAGTTGCACCAGGAACAGAGGTGAATGGTTGAAGAGAGAAAGCGGTTAGTGTACTCCCAAGAATAAAGCTATTAATAATCCTTGGTCAACTTCTTCTCAGTTGGATCTGTTTCAGTAGTTTAGAAAACATTTTTTTTTAATGAGATGCCAAACCAGTTTTTACTACCAACTGTTGCATTTTCAGCTCTCTTACCACACTGACACTCAATGCCTTCGTTCTGTTTTAAGGTCACAATACATATAATTTATTTAAACCTAGTTGAAGAAGTTTGATGAAAGCGTAAATAAAAATGAAAAATTCCGGGGGAAAATAAAATCAATTTATATTAAATGATCATTATTGTTGATCTCAACAATTAAATAAAATTCCATCATTTTAAGTGTCGGTTTGTGCTATGATATGATATTAACCTCCTCTCTCTCCCTCTCCCATAACTTATTTGAGTTTTGAAGAGAACTGATGGTGACCTTTACAAAAAAGAATAATAATACATTATGCCTGTCTTTCCCTTCAGCCTACGGAGATACAAGCAGAGTCACTCTGAAGGTTTACTTATGACAAGAGAAAAGATATAAAAGTTTGATGACAAAGTCATTTAGAGAAATTAACTTTGGTTAATTTATCTGACCTTGTTTTAAGAGGTGCAGCTGTGCTGAGTCCACAGACAGCTGCAGCCAAGCAGTGCCTTGGCTAGTGGCCCTTTAGTAAATGCAAGTGGTTGCTATGATTGTTTTTTTCTCTCCTACATCAAATCGTGCTTCCCCTTTACCTACCCTTCCTTTAAAACAACAGACTTCTGCCATTTTCCTGGAGATATCATCATTTCTCTATTTACCTTACTAACAGAAAAAAGCTGAGATAAAACAAGTTCAATAACAGATTTTCCACCCATCGAACTTATCTCACCAATCTAGGTGTCATGCACTGGTGTACTGATGTGAACACTTTAATAAATTGTGATGTTCTGATTTCTAATGTGTACACACATTAGAAATGCATGCGTGTGTGTATAAGTTTGGGCATGGGGGCACATGCCTGTAATCCCAGCACTTTGAGAGGCCAGGGTGGGAGGACTGCTTGGAGCCAGGAGTTAAAGAATAGCCTGAGCAATAGAGCATGACCCTGTCTCTAGAAAATAATAATTAAATTTAAAAATTTGTCCAGGCATGGTGGCTCATCCCTCTAATCCCAGCACTTTGGGAGGCCAAAGCAGGCAGATTGCTTGAGGCTAGGAGTTTGAGACCAGCCTGGCTAACATGGTGAAACCCTGTCTCTACCAAAAATACAAAAATTAGCTGGGCGTGGTGGCACACACCTGTAATACCAGCTACTAGGGAGACTGAGGCACGAGAATCGCTTTAACCCGAGAGATGAAGGTTGCAGTGAGCTGAGAGTGTGACACTGCACTCCAGCCAGGGTGACAGAGAGAGGCTCTGTCTCAAAAAAAAGTCATTAATTAATTAATTTAATTAATTGTAACCTGTGATAACAATTCCCATTTTCTGGCACACAGCTTCTAAAACCCTTACAATTTCTGAAGTAGTGGGAATGTCTTTTGCATGTTAATGAGACAGCTAGTGGCTGGGGTCCCCTAAGTAGTTTCAGGATAGGGACTGGCCACCAGAGAGACCGAAGCATGGTTAGAGGGTTGGAACTTTCAGTCCTATCCCTCAACCTCTGGGGAGAACAGTGGTGTTAAAGGTTGGGCTTATAACTAATAGCCAATTATTCAGCCAATCATGCCAAAGTAATGAAACCTTCATAAAAGCCCAAAGGACTGGATTCAGGGAGCTTCTGTAAAATTGAACTTATAAAGGTGCCTGGAGGGTGGTATGCCCAGAGAAAGCATGAAAGCTTTATTCTCCCCTCCCACACATTGTCTTATGCATCTCTTCATCTGACTGTTCATATTTTGTAATATATGTTTATAATAAACCAGTAAATGTATTTCCCTGAGTTCTGTGAGATTCTCTAGCAAACTAAGTGAACCAAAGGTAGGGAGGGAAGTGGAAAACTTGCTTTATAGCCAGTTGCTCAGAAGCACAGATCAAAAGCTGAACCTTGTGACTGGCATCTGAAATGGGAGTTAGGGGCACTCTTTTGTTATGGAGCCCTTAACTTGTGGGATCTGATGCTGTCTCCTGGTAGATGATGTCATAATAGCGTTGAACTATAGGACAAACCCAATGAAGAGTTGCTTGATGTTTGTGTAAGCTTCTCCAAATATTTACTGTCAGAAGTATTGTGATAAGTGGTGTGTGAGAGTAGGAAAAACAACAACAACAAAAAACCCAAAAATGCTTATTCCCCCTATGGATCAGAATTGGTGTCAGAAGTGGGATATTACAAAAAATTGGAAAACAAAGCTGTTTTTTCTACTCTGACATCACTAAACACAATACTTCTAACATCAGATGTGTGTGGGTTTTTCACATACACCAAGCAATTCTCCAGTGGAAACCAACTGTGTGGTTTTGTTGTTGTTTGTTTGTTTGTTTGTTTGAGATGGATTCTCACTCTGTCACCCAGGCTGTAGTGCAGTGGTGTGATCTCGGCTCACTGCAACCTCCATCTCCTGGGTTTAAACAATCCTCCCGCCTCAGCCTCTCAAGTAGCTGGGACTACAGGCATGCACCACCACACTTGGCTCATTTTTATATATGTTTTAGTAAAGATGGGGTTTCGCCAAGTTGGCCAGGCTGGTCTCAAACTGTTGATCTCAGGTGATCTGCTTACCTTGGTCTTCCAAAGTGCTGGGATTATAGGCATGAGCCACCACGCCCATCCCCAACTGTGTATTCTATAATTTAATTCAGTTCTGACTCTATCCGCTTGTAGATAACATCAGATCCTGTAGTGAAGAGTTGAGTTATATGAGACTGCTCCCACCTCTTCAGATGCCAGTTACAAGCCCTAGGTTTTTACCTGTGCTTCTCACCAACTGGCTATAAGTCAGGGTTTTCACACCCTTCCCCCACTGGGCTCAATTAATTTGCTAGAGCAGCTTATAGAACTCAGGGAACCACTTACAATTACTGGTTTATTATACAGGACATTACAAAAGATACAGATGAACAGCCAGATGAAGAGATGCATAGGTCAAGCTATGGGAGGAAGGACACAGAGCTTCCATGCTCAATCTGGGAATCCTGCCCTCCATCATGTCCCTCTCATGATGGTGGAATAAACACTTTTTCTTATTCTTCCTGTAAAATATCACTATCACGAAAACACTAATCTTTATATATAGAATAAGTATGAAAAAGCTCTTGAAAGGTGGAAAGAAGAAGATAAACTTGGTGGGCACATCCAGACCCAAGGAACAACATGGTGGTGAGTTCCCTGGGTTTTCTTTTTATCTCATACATCCAAGACTTGGAGCTGAAGAGGCTGCCAACCTGGAAATGCCAAGGTGCACAGACGAAAAAAGCCCCAGTAAAAGCCCTCTCTATGTAGCCACAGAACAAATAAAGTGGCTAAGAAGACAGGAGAGCTTTAGAAAATAACTGTTTTACTGGAGGCAATCATCATGGAAAAAACACCTGTATTCTCATTCCTACCCTTGCCAGCCAGCAACAGCTGGATGAGGAGCCTGGACTTTCATTTGGTTTCCAATCTCAAGAGGCTGTAATAATGTGCCTCAATATTTTTGACAAGGTGATGTCAGGGACCAATTACAAACATGGGACTTCCATTTCTGCTGGCTAATACTGAGGCCACTCCTTGCCTCATTGTCCCATAGTATCAATGGAAATAATGTGAATAACCTGGACCTCCACCTTCACCCAGCAATAACAAGGCACCACTCCATGTCCCAACAGATGTAGTGTCAGGTGCGGCCTGGTGGAGAGGAAGGACTTTCACCAACTGTCAACAATAACAACGCCATCCTTTATTGTGGTATCAGTGGAGACCACATAGATGGCAAAAATTCCCATCCCCACCCAGCAGTAACAAGGTGCATACCTCATCACCACCATCCATCAATTTTGGATGACAACAAAGAGAATAAGAACCTTGTACCTTCTATCTACCTCTGACAGTAATAAGGTTGCAGCTCTTCTCTGGATGCAACATTGTTACAAGAAGACAACTAAAACAAAATGTTTAAATAAGATCCAGAGTCTCATAAGAAAATATGAACATTTCCAGGATTTATTTGAAAATTATGTGCCATACTAAAAAACAGGAAGTTCATGAATTGAACAAAAAAAATAATAAATGCAAAAATTGAGAAGACAGAGAGTCTACATGTACCTAACAAAGATTTTAAAGCAACTATGATAAAAGATGCTTCAATGAATAAGTATAAACATGCATGAACCAAATAAAAAATAAGAATGCCTCAGTAAAAACTGTTTCATGAAAGAAATAGAGGGTTCACAGGAGAACCAAATAGAAATTTAAAAATTAAATACAATAACTGACATATAAGTGGATTGACTCAATAGCAGAATGGAAGAGACAGACCAAAAAAAATTAGTGAATTGGAAGATAAAACAATAGAAATTACCTAATCTGAGAAACAAAGAAACCATGCCAAGACACATCAAAATTAAACTTTTGAAAACTGTGAACTAATACAAATGTTGAGAGTACTCAGATAAAAATGACACTTTACTTATAGGGTAAAAACAATTGAAATGGCAGTGCCTTATCAGAAACCATGGGGACAAGAAAGAATTATCAAAACAGAATCTTATACCCCAGAAAATATTCTGCAGCAATGAAGGTTTCAAGACAGTGTAAGATTAAGGAAACTGATGACAATTGATTGCCATTAGATATGACCTAAGAAGAGATGTATAAAGAAAGTTCTGTAAAGCAAAAGAAAACAATTCAGGAAGGAAGCTTAGAACACATGGGATGATAAAAGACCATGTGAAGGAAAAATCTTGATAAGTGCAGCAGGCTTTCTTTCTATTTCTGAGTTTTCTAAAATATGGCTGATAGTTGAAGAAAAAATTATATCACTCTATGATAGGGCTCTAAAGCCATGTGGAGAAAATATTATGACAATTCTAAGATAAACAGTGAAGCATAAAGGGATGTAAAACGAGGTAAAATTTTTATACTTTATGAAACCAGACGATGGTAGGTTGTGTTTAATAAGGCAATATCTAAAGCAAACACTAAAAGTGTAACACAAAGAGATATACTATAAAACACTACAAATAAAATAGAATTCTTTAAAAAAATTCAAATAACACAGAAGTCAGGAAAAAGAAAGAGAAAAAAACTGAGAACAAACAGATAATTAAATAATGGAATGTCACGTCACACCTAAGCCTTAACACATCAAAATTATATTAAATAAAAGTGAAGTAAATATGCCAATTAAAGATAGAGATTGGCAGAGTAAGTTTAAAAATATGGCCCAATTATATGCTGTCTACACAAAAATCACTTCCAATATGATTATACTGGCAGATTGCAAGTAAAGTGGTAGACAAAGATGCATCATGAAAAATTTGTTCAAAGAAAAGCAAGACTGAATATTTTCATATCAGATAAAGTAGATTTTAGAACAAAAAAATCCAGAGACAAATGAACTTTATATAATAATAAAAATTCAATCCACCAGCAGTATATAGAAATTTTAAATTTTATTCACCAAACTATAGCTTCCAAATATGTGAAACAAAAGTGGAAAGAATTGAAGGAAGACATATAACAATCAAGAATTATATTTGGAGATTTCGGCATCCCTTTAAACAACTGATAAAACAACTAGACAAAAATTATCAAGGATGCAAAACAACTCAACAATGCTATCAGCCACAGTAACTATTCAATATTTATAGAACACTCAACAACAGCACACTGAACATTGTTTTCTTTATTATTATTATTATTATTATTATTATTATTATTTTGAGACGGAGTCTTGCTCTGTCACCCAGGCTGGAGTGCAGTGGCGTGATCTCGGCTCACTGCAACCTCCACCTACTGGGTTCAAGAGATTCAATTCTCCTGCCTCAGCCTCCCAAGTAGCTGGGACTACAGGCACCTGCAACCACGCCCGGCTAATTTTTTGTGTATTTTGTTGTAGAGACGGGGTTTCACTGTTTAGCCAGGGTAGTCTCAATCTCCTGACTTTGTGATCCACCCGCCTGGGCCTCCCAAAGTGCTGGGATTACAGGAGTGAGCCACCGTGCCTGGCATGAACATTCTTTTCAAGTGGGCATGGAATATATAGCCAGACAGACCATATCCTGGGTCATAAAATAAATCTCAACAAATTTAAAAGAATTGAAATGTGGTTCTCAGACCACAAAGTAGAAATCAATGAGAAAGATAACTGAAAAAATTCCAAACAAATGAAAACTAAATAACCCATCAATCAAAGAAGTTTCAAGATAAATAAAAAAACATAAAATATATTGAAAATAAAAATAGCAAAACGAAATTTATCGGAAACAGTTAACGTAGTCCTGGTAAGACAATTTGTATCACTAAATGCATACAACATGAAAGAAAAAAAATTACCAAATAAATTTTTAAGTTATCCCAAAAATCCAGAATAAGAGTAACAATATGAACACAAAGCAAACAAAATAAAGAATAGTAAAGATAAGAGAAGACATAAAATTGAATACAATAAAGAAAATCAATAAAACAAGCCTTTCTTTTTTGAAAAGCCATCTGTAAAATTGACAGACCTCCAGCAAGACTGACAAAGAACAAAAAAAAGACTCAGATTTCCATTATCATGAGTGAAATTATATATCATTACAGACGTTACTTACCTCAAAAAGTTAATAAAGAAAAACTACAAACATCTTTACACACATACATTTGACAACTTAAACAAATAGGCTTCTTCTTTGAAAAACATAACTACCTCAACTTACACAATATGAAATAGATAATTTGAATAACCTCATATCTATGAAAGAAATTGGCTTCATAATTTTAAAACTCCTCCCAAAGAAATACCATGACCCACACATGATATCACTATTTGATAGAGAATTTAACCACATTTTTAAAGATAAAATGGTATCAGCTTTGTACTGTATCTCCCAGATACTATCTCTCCTTTAACTTATTCTATAAGACCTTTAGTACCCTAATACAAAAGCCATATAAAACTATTATAGGGAAGGGAAATCACAGACATATATCTCTAATGAACATTAATATAGAAATTCTCAACAAAATACCAGCAAATTAAATTCATCAATATATACAAATAATTATCCATCATGAATAAAAGGGGTTTATTCTATGTATACAATGCTGGTTCAGTGTTCAAAAATCAATAAATGTATTTCACCACATTGACAGGCTAAAGAGGAAATATTCATGGTCATATTAATTGATGCATTAAAAACATTTGCCAAAATTTGGCATACATTCATGACAAAAAAATCACAGAAAAGCTAATAATGGAAGAAAATTTGCACAGCATAATAAAGAGCATTTACAAAACACATAAAGTCAGCATTATACTTAAAGGTGAATGCTTTAAATATTCAGTGAATGCTTCCCCCTTAAGATCAGGAACAAGGCAAGGATGTTATTTCTCACTACTCTTATTCAACCACAGTGCTATACATTTTAGGCAGTGAAATAAAGCAAACACAACATACATGAATGCATTAAAGATAGGAAATAAGGAAATAAAACTGTCCCTATTTGCAGATGATGTGATTTTCTGTAGAAAACATCAAGAGTTCTACAATACAATATAAATAAAAAGAAAAGAAAATCATCCTAGAACTATTAAATAAGTTCAACAAGTTTGCAGGATACAAGATAAACAGCAAAATCAATTATGCTTCTATATACAAGTAATAAATATGTGGACACCAAAATTAAAAATTCAATGCCTTTTTTGATCCTTTGAAAAAAATGAAATACATGGTTATAAATCGAATAAAATGAGCACAGGATTTCTATCCTGAAAACTGTACAATGTTGATGAAACAAATAAAAAATTTAAATAAATGGATGGACAGTCTATATTCATAAACTGGAAGGCCAAACACAGTAAAGAATTTAATTCTTCTTAAATTGATTTATAGTTTTTACAAAATTTTAATCAAAATACTGGAAAGATTCTTTGCAGATACAGACAAGATTGTTCTAAAATTTATATGGAAAGGCAAAGTAACTAGAATAGCTATAACGACTTTGAAAAAGTAAATTTGGGAGAATCAGGCTACTGAATTTCAGTAATTAATAGCTACAGTAATTAATACTGGGTAATGTTGGTGGAAGATCAAGTACATACGTCAATGGAATAAACAGAGCACCCAGAAATAGACCCACACATATATATATATACATAGATATCAAAGCAATTAAATGAGGAAATAATAGCCTTTTCAACAAATAGAGATAGAGATATGGGTATACACACAGGGAAAACAACAACTAAAAAGGTAAACCTTGATACAGGTGTCACACATTAAACAAAAATTAACTAAAAATGAATCATAAACTGAAATGTAAATTGTAGAGCTATAAAACCTGTAGGAAAAGAATAAAAGAAAATCTTCAGGATATAGAGCAAGAAAGAGTATTTTCAGATGTGACACCAAAAGCATGAACCATCAAAGTAAAAATTGATCAAATGGATATCATCAAAATCAAAAATATATATATTTTCTCTGTTAAGAGCATGAAAAGCAAAGCTATAGAACGAGAGAAAATGTTTGCAAACTAAATATCTGAAAAAGGGCTATGATATGGTATGGCTATCTATCCCCTACAAATCTCATGTTGAAATGTGATTCCCAATGTTAGAGGTGGGGTCTGGTAAATACACCGTGAATGGCTTGGTGTACTTCCCATGGTAATGAATGAGTTCTCATCCTGTGAGTTCACCTTAGAGCTGGTTGTTTTAAAAAAGCCTGGCGTATCTTTTATTCTCTCTCACCATGTGATATGCTGGCTCCTCTTTCAGCTTCCATCATGATTGTAAGCTTCCCGATGCCCTCAACAGAAGGAGGTGCTAGCACCAGTTTCTGTACATCCTGAAGAACTATAAGCCAAAATAAGTCTATTTTCATCATAAATTACCCAGTCTTAGGTCTTCCTCTGTAGCAATGCAAATGGACTAACACAAAAAAATTGGTACTAAGAGTTGTGCATTGCTATAAAGATACCTGAAGATATGGAAGCAAGTGTGAAACTGAGTAATTATTAGCAGAGGTTGGAAGAGTTTGCTGGGCTCAGAAGAAGACAGGAAGATGAGGGAAGGTTTTAAGCTTCTTCGAGACTGGCTAAATAATTGTGATGCAATGCTAATAGACATATAGACAGTGAAGAACAGGCTGATGAGGTTTCAGCTAGAAATGATGAATTTATTGAGAACTGGAGGAAAGGTCACACTTGTCATGCTCTAGCAAAGAATGTGGCTACATTATGTTTATTTCCTAGGACATTGCAGAAGGCTGAACTTATGAGTAATGACTTAGGGTATCTGGCAGAAAATATTTCTAAGCAGCAAGGTGTTCAAGAGTTGATAAGGTGGCTTCTAACAGCCTACACTCAGTTGAGGGAGCAAAAAAAAAAAATACTTAAAGTTGGAACTTATATTTAAAAGGGAGGCAGAGCACAAAAATTTGTGAGGCCATAACCTGGTCATGTGATAAAGAAGAAAAAAGCATTTCAGGAGAGGAATACAGGAAGACTGAAAAGCAACCACTTGCTAAAGAGCTTTGTATGACTAAAAGAAAGCCAAGTGCTAAAAGATATGACAATGGGGAAAAGGCCTGGAAGACATTTGAGAAATCTCTGAGGCAGCCCCTCTTATCACAGTGTCAGAGGCCTAGGAAGAAAGAATGGTTTTGGGGACCAGGCCCAGGTCCCTGATTCCCAGCACAGCCTCAGGACACTGCTTCCAGTATTCTGGTTGTTCCAGCTCCAGCCATAGCTCAAAGTGCTCCAGACAAAGCTATGTCTGCCACTTTGAAGAGCATAAGACTTAAGCCTTCATAGTTACCATGTAATGTTAAGCCTGCAGGAATGCATAATGCAAGAGTGAAGGAAACTTGGCAGCTTCTACAAAGATTTCAGAGGATGTATTGGAAAACCTGGGTGCCCAGGCAGAAGCCTAGTGTGGGGGAGATCCCTTATAACCAAAATCTACTAGTGAAGTAATGAGGGGGAAATGTGGGGTTGGAGCCCCACCCACCCACAGAGTCTCCACCAGGGTACTGCCTAGTGAAGCAGTGGGAAGGGGGCCACTTCTCTCCAAACTCTTATGATAGAGACACCAGCAGCTTGCAAGCTCATCCTGGAAAAGTCACAAAGGAGGAGCTGCCCAAGGCCTCGGATGCCCACCACTTGCACCAGTGAGCCCAGGATATGGGACACGGAGTGAAGGATTATTGTGGAGCTTTAAGGTTTAGTATCCGTCCTGCTGGGCTTCAGTCTTGTGCTCGGCCTGTTGCCCATTACTTTTGGCCAGTTTCTCCCTTTCAGAATAGAAATGTTTACTCAATGCCTATACTACTATTATATCTGGGAAGTAAATCACTTGTTTTTGGTCTCACAGGCTTATCGGGAGAAATAACTCATCTCCAGATGAGACTTTGGACTTGGGTCTTGGGACTTTTGAGCTGATGCTAGAATGAGTTAAGCCTTTGGGAGACTATTGGGAAGGCATGATTATATTTTGCAATATGAGAAAGTCATGAGATTTGGGTGGCCAGGGGCAGAATGATATGATTTAGATATTGATATGATTTGAAATATGATTCCTAATGTTGGACATGGGGCCTGGTAGGAGGTGTTTAGGTCATGAGGGCAGATCCTTCATGAATGGCTTGGTCCCTCCCCTTGGTAATGAGTAAGTTCTCACTCTGAGATCACAGAAGAGTTGGTTGTTCAAAAGAACCTGGCACCTTTCTCTCTCTCACCAGGTGATGTCCTGCCTTCCCTTTCACCTTCTGTCATGATTGTAAGCTACCTGAGGGCCTCACCAGAAGGAGATGACAGCAACATGCTTCCTGTACAGCCTGTAGAACTGTGAACCAAAATTAACTTCTTTTCATTGTAAATTACCCAGTCTCAGGTATTCCTTTATAGCAATGTGAAAGGACTAATACAAGCTACTATCTAGACTATATAAAGGACTTTCAAAACTCAACAGTCAATAACAATCTGATCAGAAAATAAGCAAATTATACAAAGAGATATTTCATCAAAGAGGATATGGAAACAAAGAAGTTCATGAAAAGAAATTTGACATCATTTGTTCTTAGAGTCATGCAAATTAAAACCACTGTGAAATATTACTTCACACATATCAGAATTGCAAAAGCAAAAAATAATAGTAACAATGCCAAATGCTGGAGAGTACACAGAGATTCCTGTTTACTCATGCAAACTTGGTGGAAAAGCAGAATGGTACTGCCACTCTGAAAATCCACTGGGCATTTTCTTAAAAAAAAAATAGACGAGCAACTACCATTAGATCCAGAAATTGCAATTGCATTCCTGGACATTTATTCCAGAGAAATTCAGACTTATATTTATAAAAACTCATACAAAATTATTTATAGCAGCTTTATTTGTAATGGCCCAAAACAAGACACAACCCAGAGGTCCTTCAGGGATGAATGGTTAAACAACCGTGATACATCCATATTATAAAATGCATTCCAAAATGGAAAGGAATGAGCTTTTCATACACACAACAACCTGGATGAATATCCAGAGGATTATACTGTATAAAAAAAGCCGATTACAAAAAGTTACATGCTATATGATTCCATTTATATAACATTCTTGAAATGACAAAATTATAAAAATGGAGAACAGATGATTTGTTGCCAGGAATTAGTAGTGAGTAGATGGGAGAAAAATAGGTATAGATCTAAAAGGACAACCTAAGGGATCCTTGTGGTGATGAGAATGTTCTCTATCTTTAATATATTGACAATATCTTGCTTGTGATATTGTACTATAGTTTTGCAAATTATTGCCATTGTAGGAAGCTGAGCAGAAGGCACATGGGATATTACTGTGTTATTTCAAACACATTCATATATTTCTAAAATGATCTCAAAATACAAAGTTTAATTGAAAATACATGATGGCCAATCAAATTTGAATATTGCGTGAGACATACTTATACTTTAAAAATTCATTGTTTATTTCAAATTCAAATTTAGCGTGTTGTCCTCTATTTTATATGCCATCCCTGGGCAGAGGAAAATTCTTATGCAGTTTCTGTGGCACGAAGACCATGATGTATTGAGGAGTAGAAATGCAGGCATGTTCAGTGCACACAAAAAGGAACAAGTTGTGTTTAGTTGAGCTGTTTACTATCTATTGAACACAACCTTCATTGAGACTGAAATATGTTAGGCAGAGGTAGAGCACCTAGTCAGTACCTTTTCTATACAGGTACCTCATGGAACAGAAGGGAGCACCTCAGCATGCTAATGCAAGAACAGCATTTCTTGCAGTAAATTATTTGTTATACAGACTTCTTGGTCCTCCTCTCTCCCTCTCTCCCTTGCTCATTCTTACTTTTGGTTTCTTTTATTGTTCTCCTAACACTATTCTATATGCTCACAGAACTAAAAACTGAAGCAAAACTGGATTTAAAAAAATAATAATTTCTATTGTATTTGGGCTTTTGCATTATGAATTATTTATTACTGCCATAATATTCCAAGAGTTCTCTTCCCCCAATTGTCCATAAATACCCCTTTCAGAGCTTTAGCTTGACCCCAAGCATTCTGGAAGATGAGTCATCTGAAGTCATGCTCTCTGGTTTCTTTACTTGGAGGTCTCCCCCTACTCAAAAATCCATTCCGCTAGTCTGGGGATTTTAGAGAGGATACACTAGAGGGATTCTGGAGCCATGAAAACCCTACAAAACCAAAAGGATTGTTTGGGGTTTTTACTTTGAGAAATGGAGCAAGCTCTGCTTACCAGAGGACACGGTAAGGCACATGCTGAAGTGGAGAGGCACCCTTAATTAGCTGCTGTCTGTGATGGAGTGGCTGGATTGTTCCTGTCCTTCCAGCAGCATGAGGCACAGAATGTCATGTAGACATCATCAAGAATGAGACCTTGGCTTATCAGTCATCTCTCCCACTCCTGAGTCTGTCCCCAGTATTGTGTGCATCAAGTATCTCTCCTATCAATTCAGCTGGGTCTTCCCTTTGTAGAAGCAAATTTCTTTTCTCTGCGTTATTGCTTGCCTAGAATTTTCATAATAAACTTGAATCAACATGAACAATCTTCAAAGAATACAGAGTGACAATGCATTGTACCTTCTCATCTTTGAGTCACACAAATATTGTGGACTACGTGATAACCTGGACTGTACAGTGCTAGGGCGCTTTGCATTGTTTACAGAGCTGTACAAAGGAGCCACACAAAATCAAGAAGCAGGGAGGCAGTGAAAGCTGTTAACAGCTTGTCAGTAACATGGCTGTTCTGGAACATTTGTAGAAGGGTGATCAGAAGCCTTTGCCTGTAGCACGTGCCCATGAATAATCAGAGAAAAAGAATAGAAGCATCTTCCTCTCTTACTTTGCCAAGTGGATGCAAGGAATGAATCTATCCTTATCACCTCTTTGTATGGGCCTTATGGAATGTATTCAAAACAGAATTGGAAGGACTTTACCTGTGAGTAGTAATTCTTTATCAAATTAAAACCTGTGCGTTAATTTATTACCTAGCAGGTAGGAGGCAGTGTTGGTGAAGAACCTGGTGAAAGAAAATGAGTACATTTTCTAAAGCTTGTTGAAGAGAACCATTGCAGCACCAAAAATTGATAGTGGGATTGGCACATAAAACAGGCACTCAATGAACCTTTATTGAGTGAACGAACCAGAAAGAAAAGTGGAAAGCTCTGAAGATAAACTTTTCCCACTTTATGATTTTGACATTAGCAGGCTTACATCAAATCACAGACGCTGTCAGTTAAAGGCGATGCCCTATAGAATCTGTAATTATTGCCTTCCTATTGACATTTGCATTCCTCTACCCCTCTCCAGT
The DNA here is from genome assembly GCF_029289425.2 of Pan paniscus. Lineage (NCBI taxonomy): Eukaryota > Metazoa > Chordata > Mammalia > Primates > Hominidae > Pan > Pan paniscus. The sequence continues at coordinate 56,270,856 of NC_073266.2, forward strand.
ACTGTAAGCTACGTGAAAGCACTCATTGTTTTGTATCTGGATGATTTGATAATTTCCTAGAAATATCCCTGACTTAATTTCTTCTCCTTTTTTCAAACTATCCACTCTAAAGTTGACCTTCACAAAGCCTAGCTTCTTACTTCTCACACTGTTTTCCACAAACTTTGATGACTCCTTGTTGCCTGCAGAACATACTCCACTCTCCTTATGATAGGCTTTATGTGGCCTGTAAGCATTTAGTCCAAATGCCTATTGCTTCTAACTCAGTTTTACTAGTTGGCTCATTGTGCCCAAATCCCAAACTTTCTTTAAATTTCATCTGTAACTTATCTCTCTTTTTTATTAGATCTTTCCATTCCACTTCCGACCTTGGCACCTAGAGACACTTCCTCTTAGGACTCCTGTAGTATTTATAGTTACACTGATAATGTGGCACATTTCATATCTTATCTTCTGTTATCGTGTATCTTTCAAATTCTTAATTATGGGGCTACAATGAGCTTGTAAGCCCCTTCTTTGTGAGCTCTGCTTTATAACTTAAAAAAATAGCAACACAGCATCATTTTATTAACTTAATAAGGATATCAAGACAATATGCTTTTCTTCTCTGTCATTTGTTTTTCTCATGGTTCAATGAGACATATTTCCTCTTCCAGAAACACAATTGCAAACACATGGTCTGCTGGGGGCAGGGCCACGATTTTATCTTTGGTTGCACTGCAGGTGTTCAGCTCTCCAGATTCGCCACATCTGTTACCAACCGATAGTCAAGAATCCCATCTCTTGTACCTGCATAAACTTTAGGCACATGGAAGGAGAGTTACCAGCTCAGAGATGCCTAAGACTCCCTGTGCCAAATCAATCTTAAGTGTTGCAATGAGCAACAGGGCTCTCAGCAGGGGGATTTTGCTCCCAACTGAAAGTTTGACAGCAAAGGAATCCTTCATGCTTGTGCGTGCGATGTAGACTAGTGAAGCCTCAGTCGAGGCATTTATTTTCCCCTTGGAAGACCCTGCGGTTAGATTGAATTATGTAAGAGCATCTCAGTCTCCACACTGATAGGAAAGTATGCTCTTGTCTGTATTTTGTAACAGAAAATAAGAAAAAAGTTGGGGAAAGTCATGTCTAAAAGCACTGGGTTTTATTTTCCCTGTTGGTTACTGTAGATTTAGACTTTTGCATTAGTTACACAATTTTTATTATGGTGCCAATGTATTTGGCATGCCAGCATATATCCCAACACAGTATATGTAAAGCTACATGGCACACACTAGAAATTAGGGAAAGGCATTTCCTTCAGTTTTTTTTTAAACCCTGTTAGTACAAATACAGAAATATCAGACACATTTTACAGAGAACTGGACTGGAAGTCCAGTTTATGTTCTAGAAACAAGCGTCTAATTCATAATCTAATTTGAACTTGCTGGCAGCCCATAAGAAAACTACTGCTTCCCCTAAGCCTCAGTTTCCTCAGTTTTAAAGCACACATGATATTAACCTCCTACGCAAAAACATAGGATTGATACATGTTATCTGAAAGGAGAATGGTTTATAAACTTTAGTTTGTTAATTTTATATTATAAAATATAATATAAACGTAATATGTATTTACTGCTATTATACTAAGTACTGAAGACCTAAGATAGAGATTGTCAAAGCTGAGGAGTGTTACTAAGGAAAGGCATTTGAGAAGCAACAATGTTTAGGTAGAATTTCTGAAGACACAAATTGTTACTGCTACAGAGAGAAGGAAAGACATTATAAACTGCAATGTACATCACAGGGTTGCCATGAAAGGATATATTTTAACCTATGCTATGCTGATGAATGTTAGATATCAGAAGGATCCACAGATATTTTTATTTTAGTGTTAGGTGCTAAGGATATGGTAATGATGAGCCAAGTATCATTTGGGCCTCAAGGAGTTTACAAAGAGAAGATTATTAAACTAGAGACAGTTGATGAAAGTTGGACTAGAGGGATAAAAACTCAAGGATGTGCATGTTTTAGCTTCTTATTTCTCCCTGCCGCTAATCGGATATTTCTACTTCCCTTTTAACTTCACTTGGCATTTACTTGAATAGCAATTACATTTTCCTCCAGTCTTCTCTCTTGTTCCATGGGTCTCTGCAAAGATATTACCCAGTCCATGCAAATTGTTATGGCCAATAACGTAACACTAGCAATCTTCAGAACTTGATATCTGAAGCATAGTTTTGAGTTTTATAAAATATGCTAACAAATACTACAGCCAGACTTTGGATCATGCCAGATAATAAATTTTGGCCTTATGAAGTAAACAAGAAAATATCAATATCTGAGATAATTTGTGCCCCTGACTATAAGGAGATGCTTCCAGAACAGGATGTGCTATTGACCCCATCTGCAGGGTCTGGTAGAGCACAAGGGCACCTCCAAAGAGGCCAGGGGGGCAACATGGTGGGCAATCTGGTGGGTTTCCCTTACGTGTCTATCACCAGGAAGCTCTATTAGACAAGGAAGGGCCCAAGACCTAAAAAGACCAACATTGCAGGTGAGTTGTCTGGACATAAGCCAGGGTCCAAGTTGGATTGTACTATTTGCCACTTTATCTTTGTCCTTTCTTACACTATTTTCTCTCCCTGCCACATCTTTGCTCATCTCCCAATCCTGCCCTGCCCATCTCCATTCATTGTCCAAGAAGCTTCTCAGAGCTTCAGCCAAACTGACTCAGTGTCTCTTTTCTGTGGCCTGATAACATCTTGCAAACAACTTTTATGTGATCTTTCTCACCAGGCTGTGTCTCCCTTTTCAACATCCCTGGAATTAGCAGTGTCTAGCACACAATGTCACTCGATGTTTGAAAAATGAGGTGGATGGTTAGATGGATGGATAAGTGAATAGATGTAAGTGTGAATGGAGATAACTCTAAAATAATGGAATTGAAAAATAAAGATGAGCATAAGGAAAAAGTAGAACTAGAATTCAAGGTTAAGCCCAATAATCACGAAGAAGGATGGAATGATGACTTTCAAAGTGTTGTAGTAAAACTCCATAAATTTATTCTGCCCAGATTAGAATTGGTTCAAAGACAAAGCTGTGAAATTTAAGTGAGTTTTTAAGGTCAAGGAGCTGGTGAGTGTCAGAGAAGACTTCAAATCCAAGTTCATCTGAATCTACACATCCATTTATTTACCCAGTTGAGTAATTTCTCTAGGCCAGAGAAGCATAGCACATTCAAAATTATTAAAACCAAAACCTCAAACTATACACCCTTGCAATAAATAATGCCGATAATCTTCGTTTTAAAAATTTCTTTTTGAAAATATCAAATAAAAATAGTATTAAGGAGAAATAATACAGGGAAGAATTTCATACAGTTATCCTAATTTTATGAAAAATATCCTTCTTTCAGAGTAGAACGTATTACCTGTTTTCTACCTTGGTAGAGATTAATTTCAAAACTTAGTGTGACCCTGAATTTGAAGAATCTTTATCGTCAGTCCAGACATTTTGAACCACAGAGAAATATTAAAGTAATTGTTGTTTATTGTCAACATGTTCAAAGTTATTCATAATATATAAGACTTTAATATAGGGGAATAAAACGTAATTGTAAAGATATGCCTAAAAGTTTCTTTTCACTTCTGTATAGCAAGCTCTGTTTTACAACCAACACATACTTGCCCTTTGGCTAATGACACTCTGTAATAACTGTATACTGTTTGTTTAGAGTCTTACATCAAGTCACAAATAAATATTTTTAGCAACCCAGTGGTACATTATCTATCTTTAAAAGATGTTAATTTTGTTTATAGAACAATGTTGTGAAATTACATGTTATTAAGTTTGTTACATTTTTATAAAATTAGTTGCCAATGGCAACATATAGTAATGAACATGACTACTAATATTATTGAGTGCTAACTTACTGACAGGCACTGTGGTAAACTCTTTACATGGATTACTTATTTTAATACTTACTTTAAATTTTATCCAAATGAGGGGACTGCTGCCTGGGAAGGTTAATGATTTGCTTAGGGTCAGAGAGCTGTAAGCAGCAGAGACAGAATTTGAATCCAGACCCCCTGACCCCCAGACCCCCTGACCCCCTGATATGAGTGTGACCAGCTTCACTAAACAGCAAGATGCTTTCAAAGAAGTTACAAATTCACTGTTCCTTTCTCTCTCTCTCTCTCTCTCTCTCTCTCCCTCTCTCTCTCTCTCTCTCTCTCGGGATAGTTCTTATTTTGTCCTTGGATGAAGACTCCTACATGTCCCATGAACATGTTTCTGGTAACTCTTCAGTAATACAGAGTCCTACTTTCACTTTCCAATGCAAATACAGCCTCACTTCCAATTTCGAAAGGTCCAGCCTCATGCAGAAATCAGCACGTTAGTGAACATCCTCCTCTAGCTTGGGCTACTGCTGGGGACCAGCCTGTCATCAGAAGAGACTGTGTTTGGCTTTTCTTCTATTCTTGTTCATCTTCTCATAATTCTCTGGAAAGTATTTCTCACTCCTCTATTCTGGAGGGTTGGAGACAGGGAAGGAATAGATACAAGAAATATAGGAACATTGCTACTTGATTGTCCTGGTATAAGCCGGCTTTATATTCCCTGTGCCTGGAAGATGATTAAACTGATGCATTTTCCTGTAGAGTATTTTCTCTCTTTTTTTTTCCCTCTTGCTTTTCACATTATTAGGGAATCTATCTTCTGAGCTGCCCCTGACACAATGGGTTGTATCTCTTTTCCTTGTGGTCAATTATCTTTTCTCAAACATCTAAAACCTAGTGTATTTAGATTCTCTATAAGGAAGTTTTCATTGCCCCTCTTCATAACTCCATTTGATAGGATATCACAGAACCTGCAAACCAGTTCTCTCAGCCATGTGGCCCCATATAAGCCATGGGAAGTGTCATTCAACGCTTCTCCCCATAACCCTGGAGATTGCAGGCCCAGCCCAAATCCCTTCCATGTCTCATCTGCCAGCTCATCTCAACCCTTACGTTCCTCTATGCGGGGCTCTCTCTGGGTGGCTGTGCTCACTTTGCATAGACTCTGGACTCCATTCCAGTCTGCCATCCCTGATGGGGCACTCCCCTCACTCTGCTGTCCAATATGTTCTTAACACTGTATTCTTTATTCTTACGTTTGCAGACTAGGGTTGGGGACTTGGCACTTCTCTCTCCAGAAATTTTCTTTCTTCGTTCAGTCTTTTCTTCCTCATCCACTTTCTCTTAGTTTATCTCTTCCTGTGCATTTCCTTTCTGAGTAATTCAATCTTAAACCATTAACTGGGACTACCAAAGTGACCATTAATTGGGGAGAGGGGCTAGTATGGGGTTTCAGAGCCTTAACGGAGTGAAGAAGGCATGCACATGGCAGGAAAGCTGAATGTGAGGCGTTGCAGCTTAGATAAGGCAAGAAGATTACTCATCTATGAAGGCATCCCAGCACAAGGTTTGGGGGCCCAAGTAGAGTGAGACTGGCATTCAAACAGGAGAAACTCCTGCTGTATGGAATCGAATCCGGAGCAGCGTGAGGAGGGTGCCCACTTGGGGGTGGCAGCTGGCATGGAGTGTCAGAGTCCACACAGTATGAGGAGGACATCTATGCAGCACCTAGCATAGCACACCATGTTGGAATCTGAGTGAATGAGGAAGGCTTTTACATGGTGAATGGGGAGATGGTGATGCAAGGTGTGGTCAAATAAATACAACATAAAATTCAACATAAAGAAATATAATAAGGTTAATGGGAACCAAGATTTTTATTGTTGAGGAAGTAATTAAAATTATAGAAATGGGGAAAACTTGTACAGATCCTAATTATTAGACTTGAGAGTAATAGTACAAATTGATAGAGATCTATCCACCATTGATACACCTATTTATATAAATACATATTCATATATATAATTTTATATGTATATACATAATGGTTTTATATATAATGGTTTTATATAGGCTTGTATATAGGTGTAGAGATATATACATATATAAACATACATATATCTGTGTCTCTGCGTGTAAATGTGTGTTTATGTGAATTCCCCAGCTCTGTCCACTCAGAGGGCCTGATAAAAGTGATAATGCAATGATAATGATAACACCTAGTACCAATATCTTGGCATCTAACTACTATTCTTCAAGTAAAGGAAGCAGGGCCTTTTGTAGAAATGACTGATTCCAGGTCTAAGGCAGGTGAAGTATGGAAGAAACCTGGTACATCCGCCAGAAAGTAAAGATGTGATCAAAGAATGATTGAGGCATATCAAAAAGATGGAGAAGCCAACTTGAGTGAACTTCCACTGGGACATCTGGAATAATTTGAGCATCCAAGTAAGTGATAGAAAGGGGTCACAACCTCTTAAATAAAATAGGTATCCATGAGTTGACATGATATAAATAATCAATAAAATGTTTTCTGTGAAATTGGCTGTTAATATAGCTTCAAATAAATTCCCCTAAAATACCACTAAATTGCAAAGGGAAAATAATATCTTCATAGTGGAGAAAGTGGGAAACACTTCAACTGGACAATGTGAATACCACAATTAATGATAGAAGTAGAAAGTGTGTTGCTACCTGATTGGATGCAGGGAAAACACAGCACTATTCTTGTTATATTTCTGCCAATGATGCATAACCTGTATCTAACAATGAGAGCCCCAGATATACCCTAATAGAGGACATTTTACAAAATAACTGTTCCATAGACTTCAAAAGTGTTCAGATCACAAAAGTCCTAGCAAGAGTAAGGAATTATTTCAAACACAAATAGACTAAAGAGACATGAAAAATAAATACAATATGTGATTCTGAACTGTATCCTCTTGCTATAAAGGACATTATTAGGACAAGTGGTAAAAGCTGAATGAAGTCTGAGTATTAGAGAGTAGCATTGTACCAATGCTAATATTCTGATTCTAATTGCTGTGCTTTTCCATGGAGCAGAATTTCCTTGTTTTAGGAAATAAGTACTTCCATATTCAGGGATGATGGAGCAACAGTGTGGCAACTCATTTGGAAATAGTTCAGGTAAATCGTTCTTTGTTAATTATAATATTTTAGTCATCCTACAGGGGTATAAAACAGATATCCCCAAACCCTGGGCCACAGCCTGGTATGGGTCCGTGGCCAATGTGGAACCCAACTGTACAGCAAGAGGTGAGCGACCAGCAAGTGATTGAAGCTTCATCCATATTTGCAGGTGCTCCTTATCGCTTGCATTACCACCTGAGCTCCACCTCTTGGCAGGTCATGAGCAATATTAGATTCTCATAGGAGAGCAAACCCTACTGTGAACCATGCATGCGATGGATCTAGGTTGCACTCTCCTTATGAGAATCTAATGCCCGATGATTTGTCACTGTCTTCCATTACCCACAGATGGGACCGACTAGTTGCAGAAAAAACAAGCTCAGGGCTCCTACTGATTCTACATTATCAGAAGTTGTATAATTATTACATTATATATTACAATGTAATAATAATAGTAATAAAGTGCACAATAAACGTAATGGGGTTGAATCATCCCAGAACCATCCCACTCCCATCCCACAGTCTGTGGAAAAATTGTCTTCCAGGAAACCGGCCTCTGGCACCAAAAAGCTTGGGGACCTCTGGTATAGAACACTAGAACTTATTTGTCCAGCTAGCTATAATTTTGTATCCTTTAACAAGTTAATAATATATTGTATCGTTGCAAAAAACTGGAATGAGAATATTGAATGCTCCCAACACAAATAGTTGATAAATGTTTGTGATGATGGATATACTAATTACCCCAATCTGCTCATCACATATTATATGTTTGGAAATATCCCTATGTACCTCATGAATGTGTAAAATTATTCTTCTTAAATTAAAAAATACAAAATAAGTTTTTGTACTATACTTGCAAATTTTCTATAAATTTGAAATTCTTTTAAAATTTAAAGAAAGTAAAACTGAACTTCATTCAGTCTCCAATCTAAGACATAGTTAAAACCTTGACAGGTGTGAGAAGTTTACAAGCCATTAAACTGGCTGCGGTCTACATTTCCAAAAGTTTGAATTTTCATTTTGTTCTGAAATTTTACATTAGTACTTCATATCTCTGACACTAGGGCCTTGAAAGAAATTGCATATTATCATGCCTTTACACTGTAATAATAAATCTGAAACTTAATAAATCCAGACAGGAATGAAAATCATTAAGGATTTTTAAAGATTGTTTTAGGCCCAATCAATTACTTGCTAGGCTAATGCCAGCGACTATGTGTTCAGCTGTGAATTAAGAGAGCAAAGTAAAGAGTGTGTACAAAATTCTGGTAATATAGCACTGAATGACTAGATCTAACCAACAAAATGATTTCAAGATTTTATGGTATTTTTCAACTCTCTTTACTAACAGAGGCCCATTAATAATATAATTTTATTTACCTTTTACTCATTTAACTTCACTTTTCCACATACTTATGATAAGGACCACTGACAATGAGACATTATTTCTAGAAAAGTAACATTTGTTCTTTTCTAGCCATTTGTACATCAAGACCAAAGAAAAACTATTCTACTTACTTTTGGCTATTCTTGTGTTCCAGAACCTTAAATGTTGTGTTCATATGAAGAAAATATGTTTAATACAACATAATATCTCCTCGGTGCTTTTCTCCTAAGGATAGGTCAATAATTTTTGTACTAAAATCTAAATATAATCATGCAAAGCAATAGCTTTCCTACTGACTCTTACTATTAGTATTAAATATTCCAAGTCTCAGAATAAAACTGACATCTCTCAAATCAATGATCATAGCCTCTGCCCCAAAGAATAAAAGGGAAATAATGAAATGAAATGGGCAAAAATGATTACTAAATGATTAGTGACACTTAGTGACATTTTCTTTTCTTTTCTTTCTTTTTTTTTTTTTTTTTTTGAGGCAGAGTCTCGCTTTGTTGCCCAGGCTGGAGTGCAGTGGCACAATCTTGGCTCACTGCAACCTTTGCCTCCTAGGTTCAAGAGATTGTCCTGCCTCAGCCTCCCAAATAGCTGGGATTACAGACATGAACTATGATGACTGGCTAATTTTTGCATTTTAGTAGAGATGGGGTTTCACCATGTTGTCCAAACTGGTCTTGAACTCCTCACCTCAGGTTATCCACCAGCCTTGGCCTCCCAAAGTGCTGGGATTACAGGTATGAGACCAGCCAGTAGTGACATTTTCTAAAGGAGAACAATCATTTTACAATATCAAAAATTCGTAAATATCAAATAAGTTTGGATATTGAATGTTAGCCATTTTCATCACATTTTCAAAATCCAGAATTAAATGTGATTGTCTGTTAATGGACAGAGTATCTCCAGATGCAACTTTTCTTTTGAAGTTAATCTCAATTCCCAGTTAACTACTGGATCCTTCTATTTGGATGAGGCACAGAAAACTCAAAATTGTCATAGCTAGGGGAATATGAATTACAGCCACAATTAGATAACATTAAACACCCACTAGAATGCATAATATTAAAAAAACAAAAACAAAAAGGCAACAACAAGCAAAAACAAAAAGGCAACAACAAAGACAGTGCCAAGTATTGTCATATTATTACTGGAATTTTCATACACTGCTGGTAGGGATGTTAAATGGTATAAAACTTTTCTGTTCCTAAAAGAAAAGAAAGCATAAGTCCACACAATTACTTCTCTACACACACACACACACACACACACACACACACACACACACACACACACACACATATTTTTACAGACAGGTTCTTGGTCTGTGGCCCAACCTGGAGTACAGTGGCACAGTCCTAGCTCAGTGCAGTTTTGAACTCCTAGGCATAAGTGATTCTCTCACCTCAGCCTCTCACAAGTAGCTAGAACTACAAGTGCATGCCACCACACTCAGGTAATTGCTTTATTTTTTGTAGAAACACGGTCTTGCTCTGCTGATCTCAGGCTAGCCTCAAACTTCTTGTCTTAAGTGATCCTCCTGCCTGGGCCTCCAAAAGCACTGGGACTACAGTTGTGAGCCATCATGCTCAGCCACCAGCCATATTTTTTCAATAGCCACAACTGGAAATAATTCAAATGCCCATTAGCAAGTGAATAAGTAAACAATTTGTGCTGTGCACCTTCCATAGAATACTACTCACTAACAAAAAGTAATCAACTATTTATAGACACAATAACAAGAATGGATCTCAAAATAATTATATGGAGCAAAAGAAAGTAGACAAACATACATATTTGATGAATTCATTTATATAAAATTCCAGAAGTTACAAAATGTATCAGTAGTTGCCTGTGTAACTGGATAGGAGTGGGAGTAGTAAGTGGTAGGAGGGAGGATTAAGAAACAGGCAAGGGGAAACTTTTTGATGTTTGGATATGTTCACTATCTTGATTGTAGTGATGGTGTCATGGGTGTATGCACATGTCAAAAAAACTCATTGGATTGTGCGTTCGAAATATGTGCAGCTTATTTTAAGTCAGTAAAATAAATATAAATATCTTAATACTGTAAAAATAAAGATACACATAGCTAAATCTCAGTTTGTTCCCTTCATATTGTATAAGTTGGCATTCATCTCCTTTACCAGTATCTTATTTATGATTGCACATTGATTATCCCTCACCAGAAATGTTTAAGATTTTAAACTTTTAAAAAAATTTTATAATATTTGTATTATGTACACTTACTGGTTGATTATCCCAAATCAGAACGTTCAAAATCCAAAATGCTTCAGTGAGCATTCCTTTTGAACATCATGTCCGCACTCAAAAAGTTTTGAATTTTGGAGCATTTTGGATTCCAGATTTTTGGACTTATGATGCTTAACCTGTACCAACTACTAGTTACTGAAGGTGGAATTTGAAAGCATCTTTGACACCCTTTCTCATAAACTTCATCGAAATAGTCACTAAATCCTGCCAAGTCTACCTTTCAAAATCAACCTAGAAACTCTCCCACACTCTTTATTCCTACTCCGGATAGTTGGGTGGAAACCTTTTAGGCCAGAAGTTAACAAATTTTAGCTTCCAGGACAAATGGACCTGCCAACTGTTTTTATACAACCCATGAGCTAAAACCATTATTTACATTTTAAATGATAGAAAAATACTGAAAGAATAATATTTCATAAAACATGGAAATGATTTCATATTTTAATTTCAGTGATCATAAATCCAGTTTTACTAAAATTTAGTTATATATACATAAATGTATGTATTTTGTATTATATATGTATGTGTAAATGACTGTATACTGTCATTCCTGTATACAGTTGTATATGGTTGGAGCTACAAAAGTAAGATTGAGTAAAGGCAGACAAAATATTATCTGGCCCTTTACAGAAAAAAAAAAAGTTTGCTGATCTTTATCTGAGGGCATCTGTACTCTTGGTTATTGCCGTGGTCTCCTAATGGTACCCTTGTCCTAGTCTCTTAACTTTAACCTCTTCATGGCTTCCAAAGCAACATTGTAAAAATATGCACTTTTAAAAATCACTCCTGTTCTGTTAAATCCCAACAGAATAAAGTTTAGTTTTCTTATCATAGTATACAAGGCCCTTCACACCTGATCTCAATTTGCCTTTTTTATTTTGCTATTTGCATTCCTTTCATACTAAAATTTTTAGAGTTCCCCAAATACACCTTGCTTTAGCATAACTGCTTGCCTTTGTGATTCCATTTCATTTGCCATCTGACAAACGCTCATGTTGAAAACTAATACTTGAAGTCATATGCATCAAAGCTATGATGTCACTTAGCTCCATTCCAACTAGTCATAAGTTTTTCCTCATTTTTGTACTATAACATTTTATACATACATTAGTGTAGACATTATTGCGTTGGATTAAAGTGTTTATATGTTAGAGTCTTCTTAAAGAAGCAACTGTGTTTTATATAACATTTATCACCCAAATATTGCCAACACATGCTTAGTAAATGCTTTATGGAATAAACAAAAAGAGACAAGAAGAAAAGTGGAAAAGAATGTAGGGGGAGAAAGGAAAAGAAAAAAATGTCTTAAAGGCAAAAAGTAAAAAAGAAAAATATAAAGGGAATAAAAAGAAGAGAACATATGAAGGAAAAAAGAGGAAACAAAAGTACTGAAAGAAGGATAAAAAGGAATAAAGAAAAGGAAGAATGAAAAAAGAAATGTTAGGATGAAAGAAAAACAAGAGAGGAAATGAAAAAGAAGGAAGGAAGAGCAGGAAAGTGGGAGGGAGGGATGGAGGCAGGGAGCTATGAAAGAAGTAAACAGGAAAAATCAGACAGGAAAGAAGAGAAGGAAGGAAGAAAAGAAATAGGGAAAAAAAGAAGAGAAGGAGAGAAAAGGGGAAAGGAAAGGCAGAAAGGAAGGAAGGAGTGAAGAAAAATAAGGAAGAGATAAATAAAAGGAAGACAAAAAGCAATAATGAAAGATAAAAGAAGGAAGTAATTGAAGAGAGGAATACAGAAAGAAAGACATGAAAAGTAAAAATTAAAAAGGAATAAAAAATGGAAGGAAGGAAAGAAGGAAGGAAAGGTGGAAGCTAGGGAAGGAGAAAGAAATAGGCCAAGCAAATTTAGAGCAACAATAATGACATTCAACTTCATGGAAAATGTTCATAAATAAAAATGTCCTGAAAGCATCCAAGAGGGAACCCCTAGCCTACCTATAGGATTATATCAGAAAAGACCTGGAGACCTTCTTTCACAAGTATGGGTGGAAATTGGAAGTCAAATTTTAGGATATATTAACCATGGCTTAACTCATTGTAGCAGTTTCTGTGCTCCAAAGACAATTTTTATCAGCACATATCATGAAGAACATCACTGATCCTTCACCAGAATCTTTATCCCATATGCCTTAACGTTAAAGATTCCATATAGAAATTACCATCTGTCACTTTTTCTAGAGTTCTCTACAGACAGCAAAGCAGATATAAGTCCCATTCACCATATACAGACAGGGGATCTTAAGAGAAATGGGAGAGTAGCTTCCTGAACCAAACTCAAATTGTAAGCATGTGCTGCAAGGGAAGGACATTTCAGCAAGCTCTTATTATGCCAGGCTCTGCTCTGCAGACCCTTGGGTTGACCAATATTTCAGCAGAGAGGGAGTTTCTAGTAAGATTAAGCCATAATTACGGTAAGGGAGTGTCACACTGCTTTAACAGGCAAAGACTTAATTCTTTCTCCTCTGTTCTTCCATATCAAAAGGAAAAATTGGTCCTCTGAGTTAGGGCACTCCTTGGGTTTGTGACACTTTTTGTTATTGCTTTGATTAGATGGGTTTGGGTGAATATGTCAGTTAGGAATAAGTCAATGATATGAGTGAGTAATGAAGACTCTAAGAGTAAGTTATAAAAATATATATGTTTATTTGTTTCTCACACCAAATTCAGGAAATATGCAGTCCATGGCTTGTATGTTGACTCTGTTCCACATTGTCCTCAGGAATTTAAGCTCATCCAGTTTGTTGTTTGACATCCCTAGGTGTGGCCTCTTGGTCCAAGATGGTAGTTTGAACTCCTGAAATCATACCTTCATTTTATTTAGCATGATGGAGGCAGAAGAGAGGGAATAGGGAGCAATGGGCATGTTCAGTCATCTCCTCAGTGAAGTTTCAGAAACTGTACAAGGCATGTCTACTTATATCCCCTTAGTACATGGTTACATATAGATGGAAAGGAGTGGGTGCAAAATATGCTTTTATGATGGTGGCCACGATCTGAACACAGAAATGGGGGCTCTCTAACTATAAAAGTGGGGAACAAAGTTTGGACAATTAGCAGTTGGTAGAACTAATGAGTGGGAGTCTTCTTGGATGGTATGCCTGAATGGTGTGTTAGTCTCAAATTTGTTAGCCTAATCTTAGAGGTATGACAAATGGAATGAAATAGAAAAGATCCACCTTGCACTCCAGCATGGGTAACAGAGTGCGACCCTGTCTAAAAAGGAAAGAAAGAAGGAAGGGAGGGACGCAGGGAGGGACGGAGGGAGGGAGGAGGGAAAGATCCAACTTAGTTTTAAATTTTAAACCTTGCATTCCAAATTAGGCTTCTTCCTAAAATACAAGTACTTGGGATGGTATTTTGGTTCTCTTTCTTCTACTGACTTTCACATATTTAGCTGCTGCCTCAGGAAATCAACAGAAGATATTGTGATTGATGTAATAGGATATAGGCACTTCTTGGACCCAAGCAATAGCATCATCAGAACAACTATAACATCTATTTGCCAGTTCCTAGTATATGTTGCACAGAGGCCCAGTTAATTGCTAAATCATGTCCTGGCTTTCAAATTATCATTTAGACTTATAAGATTTCTCTATATTCAACATCAGTCAATTGATAACTTATAAAAGAATGATATATGCTGCCAAAGTCAGCACATCAACAGATGGATGGATTTTTAAATGTGGCATAAACATATGATGGAATATTATTCAAGTTTAAAAAAGGAAATCCTGTCTTTTGCAACAACATGGATGAACCTGGAGGACATTATTCTAAGTGAAATAACCTGGGTGCAGAAAGACAAATATTGGATGATTTTGCTTATAAAAAGAATCTAAAATAGTCAAACTCATAGAAGCAGAGAGTAAAATGATGGTTGCCAGGGGCTAAGTGGTGGAGGGAAATGGGGAGATGTTCATCACAGGGTACATAGTTTCAGTTATGGAAGATGAATAAGTTCTGCAGTTGTAGTATATAGCATAGGGACAATATTTTAAAATACTATACTGTATACTTGAAATTTGCTAAGAGGGAAGTTCTGCCCCATCCACCCACACATATACACACACATGGTAATTATGTGTGATGATAGATATGTTAATTAGATTGTGGTGATCACTTCACAATGTATAAACAGAACTAAACACCAAATTGTAAACCTTAAATATATATCATTCTGTCAATGTAAAGCAAATTATAAAAGAGCAATCTATTTACAACACATATTCATCTTGTATTTTTTACATTTTATTTTGAAAAAAAAGAATGCCTGGTCTCATCGAAAAAGAAATATACATGTTTCTTGTACACACAAATAGAATAAATGGGTTAAAAGATGTCTTTGCCAAAGGAGGAGGCATCTTTAATTTGCATAAACAAACATAGCTATATTCTGAGACATCTGGAAGGAAACAGCCTGAGAGTCACTTTGCCAGAAGTCTGGCATGGAGTTTGGATATGTTGAATACACATTGACATCTCACAACTGACTCCATGCTTGACATAGGTCATATTCCGATAAATTTCCAGTATAGTCTGGCACAGATGGGGAATCGTGAAAACTCAGAAAATCATCACAGGCATCACAGTGCCTAAGCTAATATATTATGATGTTGGCAGAAGAGTTTATGAATTATTTTACAGTTTACTCCCATCTAGTTAAATTTAAGTATAAGTCACTGATTGTATTCCTCCTCCCCCTAGTTCTTATCAAGGTTGTTTGTTTGGGAAAACTATCAATATTTTGTTGATAGCTTTTACCATCAGATGAAACCTTAGACACTACCAGGCCCCAGTTATTTATTTTATAGATGTTCTTTGCTTTGTATGTTGTAAATGGAATTAACTTGCATGTTTGTCCCTTCCTAATCCCAAAATAGCCAGTTTCTAAAGGGAGCAGCTAGGTCAGAGCTTTAAATATCAGGATGTTCCACAATGTTTACCACACAGAAGGTTTAAAAAATGACCTAAATAAGGTTCAGGCATATGCCTAGGAAGGTTGCAGAGAGGGTGCGTGGCAGAATTCAGCTTATATTGGTTTTAACTACTTTGCTTCCACTTCTCCCTATCCTTGGGTTAAAGAAGTTCCTCGTCCTTTCACAGTTTCTACTACTCAATTTTGAAGGGCCCTTAATCCCTCAGCTTATCTTTCAAAATATTGTGTCCAGGATTGAACACTGTACCCTGAGCACAGTTGGATCTTAAAAAGAATGGCTTTATACCGGTCTTCCTTCTAAGAAAATATAAAACCTCCCCTTTCTGTCCCCTGACCCAGAATCATAAGGTGCCCAAGTGATCTTGACTCATCTGCAGCAAAACAACACTCTGCAAAACTCATTTCTGCTTGAGAGGGACCTCTAGTGTCGGATATGATTCCCAGGGTCCTGAGGGACTGGGGTTAGAAGACTTGAACATTATTTTTAACCTACAAGGGCTTGGGGATGTCCCCAAGATTGCATTTCCCAGGGAAATATGTTTTCTAGCTGGTCGGTTTTACATGTTTTATGGATTTATTTCAGCAACATAAGAGGGACTTGTCAACTTTGATAGAAAATTTAACAACACAAGACAAAGCCTTCCAGATTCATCCCCATGTTCAGTCTAGCCCAGAAGTTGTTTATAAAGTGATGCAATCAGCTTTTGTGACTTTGTCCTCCCAGATATCAATGTGAACTGATTAAGGACAGAACCTTCAAAGATACATCTTCCATTATCAACCCAAAGAGTGGCCAACGTGACTAAATTTGTGTAAATCTTTCTAGAAATTAAATGTACTTTCCTTTGCCTCTCCCTCCCAAAAGTAGGAGTTTAGTGGCCCCTGAATTTTTAACATAGATCTTCCCCTGATTTAACAAAAACGACTTCTTTCACATTTCAACAGGTTCCTCGGGGACTTAATATGTGAGATTTGTTGAGCAAGCTGGTGCTTAAGCTTCTGTTCCTTTCCTGATAGTTTAGATTTTAATTTTAGATTCTGCTCTTTTCCCACTTTTTGCTTTCTACCTTTTCTCTATGTTATTTCCTCTCTGTCTCTATTTCATTCTACCCAAAGGGCGCTTCACATATTATAGGAGCAAACACACCAGAGTTTTAATCCAATGTGCATAAACCTGCCCATTTACAGACTAAAGAAGCTCTGTGGGCCTCAGTGGTGTCAAAACATACAGCCTACTCCAGGCCACCAGAGGCAGAGGACTTGTTCCACTGCTTGCCAACTCAGGACCATCGAGGGTTCTCCAACCTCTCTAAGCCCCCAGTTAAATGAGATTAGAGTTGGACTCACTTCATGGCTTGACGACATCCTTGCATATGATCCAATGTAATCTGTGATATTAAAAAGAATATTATGTGGAACCCTGACAAAGACAATTTGAAAAATGAATATCTTTGACAATGCTCTCTATTGTTCTTTCTCTTATTTGCAACCTCTGAGAACAGTTGTGCATGAGTCAGATGGATCTATCTTGCTTTTTAATAAATGTACACTGAGGTCTTCCCCCCCTTATACTTTTTTCTGCTTCCACTCCTCATGCATGCTTAAATGACTCTCCTAGGAAATGTTGCTTATAATTCTCAGTATCATCACCCTGGGGTGCAGGGTATATATTTCAGAGCTTTCAGAGAGATGTATTTTAAAAGATTCTATCTCTCAGCACCTAACAGGAGTAGTTCTGATATTCCCCATGCCACCGCCACCCCAAGAGTCCATTAGCCTCAGCTTAGAATTACTGCCAGTTAAAAAACAAAAACTGCCTACTAACATATTAAGGATGTATTAAGAAATCTGTGTCTTTTGATCTTTTTTTCCTTCAAGAATTTATAGTCTTTCTGTACATTGCAGTGATGAAATAAAAAGTGATTTTAAGTTTTGTAATTTGTAATCCCTCATTTTAAAACTCTATTTATGAATTTGGGGCTGTATTATACATGAATCCTTTCTACTAAGGCAGCAGTTTAGCAAGACCTTCAGGAAACCAAGAAATAAAAATTTTCCTCATTTCCAGGTAAGCAATGCTAAACAAGCATTCGTGTTTGA
The DNA here is from genome assembly GCF_029289425.2 of Pan paniscus. Classification (NCBI taxonomy): domain Eukaryota; kingdom Metazoa; phylum Chordata; class Mammalia; order Primates; family Hominidae; genus Pan; species Pan paniscus. The sequence goes on from NC_073266.2 coordinate 56,288,592, forward strand.
TTTGATCATAATTAGAGAGACATTTCTGAGAAATATCTATTTCTCAGAATAGATACATGCTCAGAATAATATATGCTATTGTTGTGGTCTTTGTCAGTTAAATTTCAGACCTCATTGCTAGAAAGAAAGGATTTCCATACTGGAAGGAGCTTTTGAGTTACCTTAATTTCACAAGTAATGAGCCAGCGACCCCTAAGACTTCCCCCAAGTTCATGTAACAGTGTGACCAGAACTTCTGTGTCCAGACCCCTGGCCCTTCCGTCCTGCACCACTACTTTCCTGCCCTAAACAGAGTGTCGCTTTCATTGTGACATCAGCTAATTCTCTTTTTCTAGGCTACCTTCATTTTGTAAAGGAAGGTAGAGCAAGCAAGCAAGCAAGCAAAGAGTTATCTCAATATTTCAGAAGCTCATAAGAAGTTTGGGGTCAAGCATGGTTATAAAAATGGATTAACATTTGGGCGCTTTCTTATGCAAACCTTTCCTGTTTTGCAGCCCTTGCCTGCTGACAGTGGCAGAAAAAAATGGGTTTTGCTTTGTGGTGGTGTTGTTCCAGCCCAGTAAAAGGTCTTACGCCTTGAAAGTGCACAGACTAGATCTGTGCTTGGCATTTTTCACTGCCAGCAAAACAGCAAATCATGCTTGGGAGATGTCACTTGAAAGAGAAAAGGCACAATGGGTTTCATTTTTCCATCATAATTTCCTTTGAAATGAAAAACGAATTTTCACAGGCAAAGACTCTCAGTTTGTTTGGCATAGTGGTGAGGCAGCTTCCTGTAGAGTCACACAAAGCGTAGAACTTGGCACTTACTGTATATTTGGTCATTTCTCTTTAAGCACCTTTGCTTCTCAATCATCTCTCCCCAACTCTAACCTACCCACTTCTACTCTGAATAGGTACAGGACAGGGTGAGGGGCTGAAAGGGAGTGGGCAGATAGTATAGGAATGCAGTTTCCAGAGAGTGGGGCAGAAAGACAGGAAGATCCAAGTACAGAGGCAGTGACTGAGGAGGTCACACACACCTAAGGTCAGAACAGGCAGATGGGGAGTCAGCAAGCAGCAGCAGCCATCCCAGCCCCTTGTGGAGATGAGGCTGACAGGGCCTCTGACTTTCTTATCTTAGACCAGAGAACAGTCAGGGTTGGACTGATTGGTGCAAACAAGTGCAGCCTGTGTATGGGACAAAAGTAAATGACGCAGAGTTGACTCAAATGCTCACACTGATGTGACTTTTCACCTAGAATAAAGGTGCTTTTTTCCTCGGACTGCTTTCATACATTTAAATGTCACTATATGCATAAGAAAATGGCTTTGCTGAAGAAAGGGCTTTAAAACATTTTCTTTAACACATTGTATGAAGTGTGTTGAATTATCCAATTAAATGGACAATTATTTATAATCACAATGTAGGCACAATTGGATAGGAACAAATGGAAACTTTATTAAAATATGCATGTCTAAGCAATTTTTATATAAAAGAAAAATACCATTTATTTTGGATTACCTCAAACATATAATAGCTGGGTAATTAGAGGGACTTGGTAGAAAATGATAATAGAATAATAAGTGAGGCATATTCAAAGAAAATTGAAATAAATAATGTGTAGTTTATAGAGCCTTTGGTCCACAGAGTATAATTGATATTATTTGGGAACTTGTTTGAATCTTTGGCCCCACCCCAGACTTACCAAGTAGAAATCTGCATTTTAACAAGATCCCACATAGTTCATACGCCCATTAAAACTTGATAAGCCCTTGTTTAAATGACCAAAGGAATCAAAGAATGCTGAAATGTTGAAGTTCCTTTTTCTTTTTCAATAAAAGAATTTTATCATGACTCAATTCTACATGAATAAGGTGCATGTAGTCAGAGAGCTTCGCAGAGATCCATTCTGGATACAGTGTAGAAGATAGGGAGTCCTGCTGAGAGTTGAAGTGGGGCAGACTTGTGGGAGGAATGGTCTAGAAGGCTGTTCATATTATCATAATAAACAATGGCAGTATCTATCGTAGACAGGTGGCCTAAGCAAATCACAGGCTAAGATGGAGAGACCCAAGCCTGTAGTAAGGGCAATTATTGAAGGGATGATAATGCAGGAGATCATAGAATTGATGTGAAGTGTAGGGTGGGTGAAGCCAGTCGAACTCACTATCCGCATCTCTGAAACCCTGATATATGGTGGAGTCCTCACCAGGAAAGAAGTAGCTCTGGAATTGAGACAAATAGATCAGAAATAAACAGTCAATTTCCTGTTCTCAACTATGAAAGCCATGCTGCATGTTTATGGGCAAAGACTAAACAATGTTTGTGATTTGGGTTATCAAATAGTATTGTCCATCTTTAAGATTTAAAATTGAGTTTGAATTCTATGCTACAAAGTCTGTGGTAGAAAATTAGTTTGGAGGGAAAATCACTTATTCAAGAACTAAAATTTTGAGCTACAGTATGTTACATTAAATGTTTACACAGTAAAGCTTGAGTATATCTTAGGATTTATGCTCCAAAATCCCAGAATGATAGGGTTGTGGGAAGCAGAAGAGTAGAAGAGAGTTAAGACTTCTTCTCGGGATGCAGTAAAGTCAGTGAGGCCAAGAGTGAACTAGGAGGGGAGAGTAAGAGCTTACTGGACCACAGGGTCAATGAGCACTCATAGCAATGAACTCTCTCCTTCTTTCTGAGACTGTCATGGAGAGTCTGGAAGAGTCTTGTATTAAAAGTGAGAAGGCTAAGACAGACTGGAGAAGCAGCAGGCAGATCTGGAGGGAGAGAGAGAGAGGAAAGGAGAGGAGAGGAGAGGGGCTCTGGTTTCCAAAGCTGAGTTCCGTTTGGCATCACAGAGCGTGAGGAATACCTGGGAAGTCTCTGCGAGTCATCATGAGAGCTAGAGGGAGCAAAGAACTAAGTGTCTGGTATGGTGTGTGATGGGGTAACTTCTTAGAAGAGGCTGAGGGAGGAAGCCAGGCTTCAGAATATGAGCAACAAGGGACAAGTTATGTGGGTAAGTCAACTGCCCAAGCTTGACCTACAAGTGATTATCAAGTATTACCAAAGATGAAAGACTATTTATGTGCATGGGAGTCAGCTGCAGTAACCAACCAGCATAACAGTGATCAAAGGTGGATGCCTCACTTTTAAAACATCTCACCTACTCCCTGGCAATTTAGATTATCTCCTGGCAGAAAGAAAATGTAGAAGTAAAGTTAACTTGAGCCGGCAAATAAAAATTTCCATCATCTGCATGGATAAGGCTCCAGAGCAAAGCTAATTTCAGTTTTAAAGAAATAAAGATTAAGTTTTATGAAACTGACTTTTGCTACTGTAAATATTACACTGGCTACAAGTATATTTTTGGAATGCAAGATTTACTAAGACCCCTGAATACCATGTAGTCTTTTGTTGTTCAAGCTATGTTTCATGGATATCTGGAGCTCCATGGGGTGATCACCAGGAGCAGACAGATAGGCCAAACAAAGAGGATGCCATCCAACTTCCCTTCCTCCTGACCTTTCAATAACTCCACCCTCTAATACTGGACAACAACTAATCTTCTCTAACTACCACCTTGTCTGACGATAAAGAGTCAGTGGGTCATGTCTGAAAGCTCCTCTATGACCAAAGAATACCTGGAAGCTTTCTTCCGTATTCAGCCAGTACTCTCTTCCTTTTACTGTCTGCTGGAGTTGGCACTCATTGAAAATGCCTAGGACAGCACCACTGATGAGAGAGATTCTTAAGAGTCTTACATCCTCATGTAGACAATTACAAGCGCTGTAATCTGAGTGTATTCCTTACTCTTACCCACTCCTCTGCCTTATATTCTGGGGGAGTGGCTGCAGGACTGGCCTCCTTAGGCAAGGATCTAACTTCTGGTTCTCAGAGATGTGTAGACTGATTGGGAAATTAGCTTATTTTGCAAGCTCAAGATCTCCATCCCCGAAGCAGGACTCAATGATGCTTCAAAAATAGGGCCCAGTGGCATTGAAGGATATTTATCTGAAGAATTGAAAATTGTTCTATTGACTATAATGTATCATCCTTTGCTTCTTAAGACCTCAGGTCTCTATAGAATCTGCAAAGACAATAGGTCTATATTCCGTGGTGACTAGAGTGACTTAGAGGTTAAAATACAAATTGTAATGGAATAGAAGGGGGCATGTGCAGGGAATGAGTAAAAGAAATGGCAAGATGAAGTTGAAGTCATGAGAATTAATTTCACAGGAAGATTCTTATTGCCCCCTTTAGCAGCTAAAATTCACATACAGGCACATCTTAAGTAGTGTGTCGAGCTGTCTGAAAGATAATTTGAATCCTGTCAAGGCAAACAAGAATATGCTCACAAATTCAAGAGCAATATATGTGCAATTTGCACAACATCAGTTTCTTTGGTTGTTTTTGGATGGAGCCATCACCATCAATTAAGTTAGTGACTCTTTGATTCAAATTACTTTTTGACATGTAGTCAACTAAATGGCTCACACAAGCATTATTTTCTGCAGGGTTCCCTAGGCAGCCATATAGTAAATGTAAACAGGTGGGAAGGCAGAACAGCACTGCTGCAGAAGCAACCTCCTCCCCCTTGCAGCAGAGAGAATAATAACATGAAGAAATATGGAGATATTATTAGATGGCCAGGAATAAAGCTTCTAAAAAAGAGATTTGCATATTTATTATATCTTGCTACCGATTCAATATTTCTCCACTTGAGGTTGCCTCTTAACCCCACATTGGGCTCTTATAATCAGGTCTCAGAGGCGAAGCAAGGGTAAGGCTGACTCTCAGACTACAGAAAGATCATATGCCCTGATATAAACCTGAACTTGACAGGAGTGGCGATGGAGAACAGTGATATTATTGACAATGTCACAGAAATAAAGCTTCATGGAACAAACATGTTTTCAGAAGCATATGTGTTAGAGAGCATGTGCTCAGAGAATGAAGATATTTAATTATGATTTTTTAATGCACAAAATGAGGGATTGACCTCCGGCAACTTTTTCATTATCATGGTCAGATCAGTTATACCATTAAGGCCAATGTTATCCATATTCAGGATAGACTTGGTTGAGATTTTCAATAGATTAAACGAAGTTCTCAGGTGTTAGAAATTATTCAGTCCCATGCCCAGCTGCCTCCACATTAAGACTAGGAGCAGGGATTCCACCTATTTTGTTCACAGCAATGTCCCCAGAGCCTATACCATATCTGGCACATAGTAAGTGAAAAAGTAGACAACAAAATAAAACTCTGTTGGTAAAGTGTATGAATTAATCAAAAAATAAATTAACTTTACATTTGGTGGTTAGAACAAAGAAAATCTAAATTCTGGTCATGGTTTTGTATTAACCAGCTATGGACATCTGGGATCACTTCAGTTCTTCAGGGCTCTGTCATACTTCTCTATAAAATGGGATAATAACACAAATTCCAACTATTTTAGGGCCAATAGAAAGACAACATGATAGAATCCATGTGAAAAAAGCTTGAGAAGCTGGGAACACTGAACGAAGTAAACGGTTGTTTTTGTTTTATCATCACTTCCTACAGACATTGGTTCTTAAATAAGAACATTTCTAAAGGGAGGAAGTAGCACAAATCCCTGAGCTGCCTACACTACAGTCCAATTTGATATTTCTTATGCACAAGATAAAATGTTTCATGCTAAGATATACAATTCCAATACCTTTGTGTTTACTGGTTTATAAAATTCAGGAGCATAAAATCCCAAGTTTCCTTGGGTTTTTGCCAAGCACAGAATACAGATGGAAAGCTGAACATTAAGCCTGTTATGCCAAACTTAAATTTGGCCATAAATTGCTGGATAGTTTCAGTTCAAAGAAACACGGCAGTATTATCTTTAAAGCAAATTACAACTGAAAACTAGAAACCAGGGCAGGAAAAAACTGAAAGAGAGGAGAGAAAGTGTTTTCAAAGGAAACAAGGACAAAGCAGGTCCATTTTCAGCTCAGTCTGAATGCTCATTTGTGTTGTCTCATCTTTCCTGCTATACTAAAATCACTTTTATTCATTCACTCATTAAATAAACATTTACACAATGCCCCCTAGGCCCAAGGCCTGTGGAGGTCGTAATTAAAAAGCCATACTTATTGCTCTGTATCAGTGAGGGTTCTTCAGTTGCAATCAAACAGAGAAAAAAATATATATAAATAAAACTCTAGCTAACTTACTCAAAAAGAGAACTTGCTGTTAGGGTATGGGAAAGTGGAAATGGGCTGAAAGGCTAAGGGGAAACTCAGGATTTAGAAAAGATGCAGAATGTGGTTGCAGCAGATGAGAATCTGGAAGTTTGATAGTAGACATTGTCTCCAGTTGTACTCAGATCCTACTGTTAGAGTGAATGAATCACAACTATTAATAAAGTGGTACCAAGAATATTGAAGTTTAGAGACAGGGCAATGAAATGCTGGAGTTTTAAGAGAACAGTTAAGGAAGGCTACACTGCGAAGGGTGATGGCATCAGAAAATTTTAGTCTTGGCATTGAAAATCATTCTTGTTTATGGTATCCTTTTGGTTTTTTTGTTTGTTTGAATTTTTAGAGACAGGGTCTCACTCTGTCACCCAGGCCAGAGTGCAGTGGTGCCATCTCAGCTCACTGCAACCTCTGCCTCCTGGGTTCAAGTGATTCTTCTGCCTCAGCCTCCCAAACAGCTGGGACTACAAGTGCCCGCCACCACGCCTGGCTAATTTTTGTATTTTTTTGATAGAGACAAGGTTTCGCCATGTTGGCCAGGCTCAAACTCCTGACCTCAAGTGATCTGCCCGCCCCACCCTCTCAAAGTGCTGAGATTACGGGTGTGAGCTACTGCGCCCGGCTCCTTTTGCTGTTTCGTGAGTTCTGACAGTCCATGAAGATAGTTTTTCTCATAGCCAGGAGTAACTCATTCCTAAAAAAAAAAAATAGATTAAAAACAGGGCATTGTCAGTTCTGTGTTCTGTACAGTTGTTCCCTACAGATTCCTTTTGGTGGAATCCCAGAGTGAAACTGCCATACATTTGAATCTAACATATAATGAGTAGCTCTCGTAATCAAGATGCATGACGTGATGAGAAACACTCATTTTAGCTTCATTTTGCTTTATTTTTCCTTAAACTTGAGGACAAATGTTACATACCTTCAGGGAATTTTAAATTCAGGATGTTTAAGTTGCAGCAATTTCACTTTAAGACATGTGAAGTAGAAATAGACTTGAAAAAGATACCCTTTAAAGCCATTGAAATCAAATAATGCAGCGAAAGTGTCTAGAAGAGATCCTGATACAAATTCTGAGATAGTGAAGGATGAACTTAAAGTCTGTAGGTAAATAATGTTAAGACCTGTTTATTCAATAAATTCATAGTGACCACCTGCTGAATACAAAAATCCCCTGGTACAAAAGCAAGGGAGCTATAGTTGAGGACATCTGGGGCCACTCTGCCTAGGGACAAAGCATCATGTGCTCAAGTGTCTTCTGGGTGTTACTGACCAGCAGCAAAGAACATTAAGGATGGGAGAACACCCAAAGTACGTTCTTAAGGAATAATGATAATTTTGTCATTTCTCAGCCTCACTTCAGAGTACATAATAGGCTTATTGAAATACCTCTGTTTGGGGGACTGAGACAAGAAGCAATGTCCATTATAAAATTGTTCCAAAGCAGTTGTACTATCAGATGTTATCCAGGTTTCACATGGAACAAGGAGGTAGAAAAAGAGCCTGTCTGTAGGGGGGTTGCACAGCCCAAGATACAGACGGTAGAAATGGGTGGGTGAGGCGTGGAGGCTGATGAGCCTGCTCTGGCTGGATATGAGAGGTGAAAAGGGCAGGGAAGAGAGGGAAACAAAGGTAGTTCTCAGACATCACAGCGGAGAGAAAGTGGTAGATATTGCATAACGATTGAATCATTAGTTCTCATAGCAGGCATATAAAATACAAAATCTTATCTCCATTTTACAAATGAGAAAACGATGCTCTGAAAAAAATATATCCAAGTTTCTACAGTAAATAAATAGTAGTATTTGCTCATTTGGATCTATGTGGCACCTTTTTTCATTCCAGCATCACATCACATTAAAATTATTTGTATCTTTTTCTTTCCAAAAATAAATTATCTCCTTGAGAAAAGTGCCCATATTTTACTATTACTCATATATTTACAACAGAACATGGCATAGCATTCTGATTTTTCCAAAATGTTGTTTAGTAATAGTGTAAGAAGAAATCTCTGAGTTTTCTTCCAAACTTGTTTTCTTGTTCTAAAACCTCTGACCTGAAGACCTTAACTATGCATAGTCATTCTTACTCTTCTTGGTGTTACATACCACATCATTATGGTCACTGTGACTACATGGTGCAAGTTACTACCAACCTTCTGATTTACTGCCAAAGCTCCCTACCTATTCTTCCCGTTGCTGACTTTGTCTCTGCACAGTCTTTCTCAACCTAACATCAAGAATGAGCCAAAGGAAGTATCCCAGATTACGTTACTCCTCTGCTCAAAACCCTGCAGTGGCACCTCATGTCATTCAAGTTAAAAGTGCCTAAATTGACTTAGAAGGCTTTACATCATCTATCCCAAGTCAATCTTCTCTCGCTAGTCTTGTCTCATTTAATCCAAGTCCCTAGATTACTGCCCTAGATGATCATAAATCTCATATAAATGAATGAGTGAATTCTTTTTTTGGAGTAAGGTAAAATCGACATCCACCCTTCTCCAAATAACAGCACTAGAGATTTTGAAGAACCTTCCAAGGATTTTTCTTCCTGGATCTAATCACTTCCATCTCCCAATCATTCTTCTTGTAGTGCAGCTTTCAGAGTCTTTCTTCTGAAGATTCACTCTAGATTTTCCATGTCTTTCTCAATATGTGGTTTTACAAATTGAATTCTACTCTAGGTGCAACATAACCATTCTAGAACAATATAAATCTCATCAAATCTTGGCCAACTGACTTAAACATCTAATTACTTACCCTGGTAATATCACTAAATCTAAAAAGTGAAACTGTTATTAACTTTTTAAATTCACTGTATATTAATTGTACAAAATTATTATTATGCTTTTTAGGAAGTGGTTTAATTGCCATCCACACATTGACTGGGGCCTACTTGCTACTCAGGTTTTGCCTCTGACTGTGGAAAGAAATACCTTATTTTATGTATGTGTGTATGTATGTGTGTGTGTGTATATATGTATGTATGTATGTGTATCAATTCACTCTTCCTCATTGTATTGAACTACATTCATGATTAGCATGCTTTAGAGAAGTAGTATCTACCTGACGTGATAGGACAGGCCTGGTCGGGTCAGTGTGGATGTTTTAAGATTTCTGTGGAGTAAAGGCCGTGAAGGAAACCCAGACACTGTCAGAGAGACCACTCGGTGTCCAGGCCTTTTGGGGTTGATGATCAGTTTGTTTATGACAAGTGACTGACAGGCTGTGAAATTACATGGAAGATCTACAGTCCACACATGAACACTGATTTATTAAATCAAATGGATGAGAAAGGGCATGATGTCTGCAGAAGCAAATGTATGCAGTTTTACCCCCTCCACAAAGATGTCCTAGATTAAAATACATGACAGATGCAGAAATGATAAGTGATCTCAGACCACTGGCATACGTCTTTGTGCCCAAGATATAGATGAGATGAAAAGCTTTTTAATTTTTCCCCAGCTATGATGGACTAATCAAAGGAGAGAGCATTAATTTTTAAAAAATGTAAATCTCTTTATAAGGACAGGACACCAAATCTGGAATTACTGAGGCACAGTACACACATGTTGTGAGAGAATAGCTCTCTTTACATTTTGCTCTTAGCAACCAAGGCAGGCAGAAGTTATTCTGGACCTTGTCTGGGGCTGGAGCCAAGTATGACATGTAGGAAAGAAATCAGCAAACGTCTAGGGTCGACTGATCATTATATATTCAGATAAGAAATGCTCCTCAGGGTATATGTGGGGAAATAGCATCTCAAAAAGTTAATGCACTTTTTAAAAGTCTAGTTTTAAGAGTGTAAAATATGCCATAAATTGAAGCAAGAACATTATCAACAGTAGTCATGAAAACCTACTACTATGAAAAACCAGGAAATATTGCATTTAATTGGAAGATGTGAGGAATGCATGCTAACTATAGTCATTCTAATAGAATCCTAGGATTCAGAGCCAGACATGCAAAGATAGGGAATAGTGAAATGCAAAAATAAGTAGGTGCAATCTTAAGTATTTGAAAATTTAAAACAATGTGTCAACGGAGTGGACTGGTCTTACAAGAAGAATAGGTAGCCCTTGCTGAAATAAATGGAGTGAAAATATATCCTTAAAAAATCCAAAGAATTCCCCCATCTACCACATTTCCTGGTGTTTTTACGTAATTGAAAATTATTCATTGAGAAAAAAGATAATGATGAAGATGGTGATGTTTCCTGTGGGTTTCACTGGTAGATTATGATAACTAAATCTTTTCTAGTTTGGTGAAAATTTAGCCACTTCTGGAGGAATCACAGCATGGAGTCATGGGAGGAATAAATCACTTGACCATAGTGTATTCCAGTTAAAATGGGAAAGAAAGGAAATGGCATTAAGTCTTCAGGTTTACCAGGAAATCCATTATCCTGCCCTATCCATCCATCTATTGAAACTGTAATTCAAAATGCACACTCAAAGCCCTACCTCCTCTGGAAAGCTTTCTCAATATTAATTATTATGGTTCATGTTCATAGGATCAGCTCTCTCACACATGTACACATACAACACATTCACACACAGTAAAATATACATATTCCTACCCCTTTACATCTTCTTTACCCTTATTATTCATGTTTTCTTCATTTATCATGCCTCATGTAGTGTATTCTGAATCACAGCTTCTGTTGATGTTGTAAAAACACAGTTCCCTTTGAACAAATTATCCAGTAGTTTCTCATCTTCAGAGGAAGACTCTTCTAGTGACCCACAAGACCTTACTTAATCTCCACCTTCACCATTTTGCAATCCTTATCTTTCTGATCTTCTGTATCCTACCCTGGCCTTCTTTCTACCCTTCAAACACACTAAACATATGCATGTCTCAGGCTCTCTGCCAAGAACACTCTTCCTTCAGATATCTATCTACAAGATGTCTTCCTTCCTTTAGTATTGCTCTAACACCCCACTCCTGAGCGAGAGCATCTCTGATAACCTAAATTAATATCACCCATCACTCCAGATCCCCCTTTCCTGGTTCATAGATCTCCATAGCACTTACCTAATATTTTATATACATTGCTTACATACATTTTGCTTTTTCTCTTTCTAACTTCTCCCACCTAATTGTGCAACTAGAATAGACCTCCACAATGGCATTAACTGTGTCCATTTTGCTGAATGCTATATCCCTAATGCCTAGAAAAATGCACATTCACTGAGTTGATTAGGCCCACCTCCCCATTCATACACTGACAACATTATGATAAGGCGTTATTCCTGTTTTTTGGTTTTGTTTGTTTGTTTGTTTTTACATATTAGGAAAGGAAACCAAGAGGTTAAGTAACTGACCTCACATTACAACGGGAAAATGGAGATTGAATCCAGGAAAGTCCAACTTAGATGCTGTACACTTATAGATTCACAGACAGAAATGTCCTAGGATATTCACAACAACAGTACTTGTAACACCTTCCGGCTGTATATTCAAACGCCCATCAGCAGCAGAGTGAAAATATCCACACAATGGAACACTAAAAAATGAACATATTTTGAGTAAAGGATTCTAGGAATATGAGTCTATATTGTATAATTTCATTTATATATATATTGATGTATGTAACAAACCAAAAAAAAGCAAAACTGAGTTATGTCATCAGAAGTCAAGATGGCGGTTATTATCGTTGGGGGTGGCGGTAGTAGTGAGTAGATGATCTTCTAGGGTGCTGCTAATATTCTGATTTTGTACCTTGAAGTAGGTAAGTGAGTGCATTAAGCTTGTGAGAATTTATTGTTTTGTAACCTTATGATATATGCAAAATATTCCATGTGTATTTGCCATAGAAAGTATTCTTAGATGGCCCCCCCAAATTCCAAACCCCTGTTGCACATACCTTGCGTAAGTCCCTGCTTTCGAGTGTGAGTGGGACCTGTGAATATAATGGGATGGTCACTCATTTGATTAGGTTCGTTTTCATTACAAAATGATGGGATTATCACCCCCATGACTATGCTACCTGACATAAGACACTGTTATAGCCGAAAAGGCAGAAATTCTCCTGCTGACTTTGATAAAGTAGCTGCTATGCTGTAAGAGAGCCAGGAAGAAGAATCTGAGGGAGGCCTCTAGGAACTGAGAGTGACCTCCAGCCAACAGTCAGCAAGAAAACAGGGACCTCAGTCTATAGTTATACGCAACTCAATCCTGACAACAGTGTGAGTGAGCTATAATAGTTGTAAGAGTTCAAGCCTACAAGAGTCAGGCACTAAGCCTGGAAAAGAAATGTAATTGGTCTTTCCTCTCTCACAGTGGAATTCTTTCCGTGAGATCCTTGCAATTTGCATAGAGTAAGTCTCCTGGATATAAGAATGCAAATGAAGCCGATTTGGGAAGGAAAATAGGCATTTTTCTAATAGACAAATAGGAGTTTGATGTTATTATGTAAAACTTACTAAGAGATGTGACTTTATTTTGTACCCCAAATGACTGAATGAGAACACTTCCATTTAAAAAATATATTATATATATGCATATACATGCATAATATATACCCATATGCATGCATAATGTATATATCCATAAATATAATAACTCTGTGACCCAATAAAAAAGTCTGAGAATTGTATGTGTTTGATAAGAATGCATGGCTATAAGTTGATGAAAGTTAGATTTAAATTTTATATTAAGAATGGTATAATTGTCAATTACATGCAACATGGGATCCAATGACAAGTAAACTTAACCATTAAATCTGAGCAAACTGAACTTTATCTCTCTTTAGAGATTCACAAAAATTTTGATTAGGACAATTGACAGCCCTAAACAGAGCATGTGGCTGGTTGAAAAGGGAAATAGCCATGGTCTTTTCTCACCTCTCATAGGGAACTTTTGGGTCTTTCTGCTTTATACTGTCCTATGTTAAGACTCTACCTACAGAGAGACAATAGGTAGAGTCTTAACATAGGACAATATAAAGCAGAAAGACCCAAAAGTTCTTCCCTTTCTTCTTTCTTCTTTGCTCCTTCTTGCTCTTTTTTTCATCACCTCCATTAGAATGTGGATGCTCCAGGAAGAACTCCAAACACATGCAACTTTTTCTGTGTGGTCTCCTCTTGTAAGAGCAGTACCAATAAGACCTGACACATCAATAACTGTCTCTGGAATGGGCAAAGGAAGGGATGAATCCTTGAATGAATACATCAACCTATCTTCTCTGCTAATAAGAGCTGGGTCTGCTTGAGGAGGAGCAGCTCCATGGGGTGTTGTTCATTGGCTTAGATTCTGAATAGCTAACAGGCCTCCCCTCCTCACTGTTGTACCTCAGCCCCATAGTGACAGTGAAAGAGTTGACAAGATGTCAGCTGACCCTTATTGATTATGCATGATCTCATTAGCAATACTTCGGCCCAGCATGACCTAATCCTTGCCAGAAAGGCTGTGATATATGAGGACCAGCACTTTGTCATTTGATGTTAGGCAAATGGACAGATCACTTAGTACCTGTGGTGCCCAAAGACATACTCCCTCATGCTTCGAGGAGATAGTTAGGAGAGCAAACTACACAGTGAGCTATGTGGGTCAGACAAGTCACTGAGACCCCATCTGGGCTGCACATCTAGTTATTTATTTATGTTTTGTTTGCTAAAAATTCTTATGTTGTGGCAGCCCTGGGACATGTGTCCCAGTAAATTGTAAAGTCAGACATGCTTGGAACAAACCTGCTGAGATCCTTGGGGTTTGAGACTTCATTCCCTTGATAAAAGGCCAATGTTCTAACCTGCCCTCTTCCTACCCCTGCTCCCTGCCCCTTCCAAAAGGCAGCCTTGACACCATGGGCTGGGCAGAGAAATTACTGAACACGTGAGAACTCTGAGCCCTAGGGAATAACAGTAGGTGATTGACCAGACCATGGCCATGGCCAGCATTAATTGTACCATTGTGTGATTTATAAGAAGAAAATCCCTTTTCCTCCAAGTTAAAGAGCTGCTAAAAGATGCTGTTTTCTCTAAACTTAAGCAGTCCATTGTCAGCTCCCATTTTCTCTCTGGTGACCACCTTTGTGCAGTATACAAACTGTGCAAACTTGGTCTTGAGTTCTCAGCACAGTGTGGCTGGCTTAGTCTTACCTTGGGGAACTTGCAGTCATAGAGGAGCTATCTCAATAACCAGGCTGGGCATGCTGAGCCACTGCGGGCAGTGACTATGGAAACATGGCGTCTTGAAAGGAATATTTCATCTAGAAGCTAACACCTGGTGCTGTCCTCTGCTTTTGCAAGTAAGCAACCAGATTCTAGAGAAAGCAAGTTCTATAATTGTCCTGTTTAAGTTACTTAAAGAAGAATATAGCACAGGTAGGGAGGCCTGCAAAAATTCACCCCCAATATGCTTGACTAGACAAAAGAAAAGACATAACTTCTGTTCAGAAATAAATGATTCTTCCACTCCAAGCACAATGGCTGACTGTTCAGAGAAAAAAAAAAATCCTCCCTTGTTTCAATCATCCTCTTTATTAGTACTCTCCCATGACTAAGCCAGTCAGGGAAGAATCATCAGTAAATATTGCTTATTAAATGCTTGGGTCAGGTTATCTGCCTGTCAAGAGGAGGGGGTGGGCGTGTGTTGGGGCCATTGCTGCTGAGTGAGCATTCTTGGCCTCCCTGAATACTCCTCAGCGGCACCCATCCTTTAATAAGTGTTGTGTTCGCTGCCCTTTTTAAAATGATTGAATTATGGCTTTTTATGGCTCTATAAAAGCCTTTATTAATTTTGGAAAGCCGCTGCATCTTCTGATTCTGTCCAGTCCCTGCCGGGAGGTTAAATTATTCATGCAGATTCCAATTGGCTACGTTGATTGTGTTCTGAGAATAACAACATGCAGGGCTCTTTGTTTTCCATGAAGGTTGGGGGCAAGGTTAGGAAGAAGGCAAGAAGGGTGTGGGTATCCTAAAAGGCATTATTGCAAGGGCCTCATGGGGCCTCCACAGTGTGGGGAGAGAGAGAAGAAGGCCTTGGGGTGGTAAAGGGAATTGTTGGACAACCATCCAAACTTGGGGAAAGAGACAAGGGACTTTAACAATGTCCAGTCAAGGGACGCATTCACATGTATGTGAGTGTGCTCAGGCAAATGCCTGTGTGTTAGCTTTTCTACCACGGCTTTTTAAAATACTTCTCAAAATGAGAATAAAATATTATTTTTATAGAGCTCTTTCTAGCTTACGATGTGCTTTCGAACATATTATCTCATTTTTATGTTGAGCGCCCTGTAATTGCCTATGCTGCTGAAATAGCTATTTTACCACGTTCATTTCATGTGGCACAAGGGTGAGCCTCAGGAAGGTGGTATTGCCAAGTGCTATGTAGCTCCCAAGTGGCTGCTCTGAAAAGTAACAAGGTCTTTAGGTTCGAAGTCTAGAGCTGTTTCTGTGCTAACCCTGCCCTCCCTGTTGTTTCTAGCTGGAGAGTTTGTGAAGGAAATGTTGCCCTGGAACCTTTCCCACTGCCATCTCTCATGGGCATCCCTACCTCACACATATGTGCACAAGTGCACACACATGCACACACACACTTGTGTGTGCGCACATATGTGCCCAAACACGTGCTTGTAAGTTAAATATATCCAGCCTTATCTCTTACCACTTCTCCAAGAATCCCAAACCCCCTCAAAATTGCTCCTCCCTGGCACTTGTTCTCAGACCTTGTAACCCACTGATTGCTTCTTTCTTTAGTCTCTGCTACTCTCCCACCTAGAATAATCTATGGATTCAAAAGTTACCTCTTCTGTGACTTTTTCCCTAGGTAATCCCATCTCATTCCATACTGCAAACTCTTCCTAAATCAGAAGGGACTGAGGAGGACAGAACATGGGTGCCACTCAGAATCAGGACTGAGTATACGGAAGCAGACCGAGTCACCTGTGGCCATTAGTCTATAATTCATGAATAGGGACACCAGCCCTGCCTAGCCCACTTCTCAAGGCTATGGAGGGACAAGTGAGACAGTACATAAAGAGAGGATCATAGGAACTGCAAACCATTGCATGCATTTTATACTGTGGTATCTGGTGCTTTGAGAAATAGAAAATAAGGCCAGAGAAATCAAGAAAACCTGGTGTCATCAGAGAAGCTCCTAATAATCCTTTTGGTTTGGGACTACCATGGCTTTTCATTGAGAAACTGACAGTGGTAGGATATGGCTGCTGAGTTTCAAGGATGTTGGGAAGCTGCATTTGACTCTTAGAAGAAAATGCTGAGAAATGGCTTAGGGTGAGAATCCACGAAACAAGTGACTAGACTTGGGCTAAACCTGAGGGGCCCTCAGCCTAGGACCAAGAGAAATCCCATTAACCAGAACCAAGGGCATCAAAAAGGTCAGCCTGGCTTGATGCTGAGTTGAGCCTTGCACTAACTTAGGGCTCCCCAAATATTCTACCAGCCCTAGAAGGACAGTTGGTTTTAGACAGGAGCAATGCTATATAGATGGGCCAAATGTATAATGTATGGCCTCAGCAATGGCCAAAGGGCAGGGTGAGGCCCTCCATCATCACAGTTCCAGAAGATAACCAGCACAAAGAGACTCACTTTACTGGGTGTGCTCACCCTAACTCCCCTTACACACACACACACAGCCCCTGCATCCTCCATGCCTAACTCACCAAGTATCAGCTCCAGAGCAAAAAGAAAACCTGGAGTCACAGAGCTTTGGAGAGCACAGGTCAGTTTAAAACACATGACATTTCCAATGTTTCTAAGCTGTTAGTTCCAAAAGTTTTAAGCCTTCTTAAATTCGCTTGATATTCCATATGCTGTCATCTGGCTACTCTACAAAGCAATCATTTGGAGGCACTATGGCTTCTGTGAATACTGGCAAGTCCTGTATATTCTCTTCCTGTTTCCATTTGTCTCCCCTCTCTCTCCTCTTTCTGTTCATGGCTATTCTTTCCCTGTTACTTCACAGCATTTCGATTTGGCTTTCTGCTTTTTAACCCCTACCTTCGTTGTGAACTAGATACCACTGAGAAGCTAGTTTTCTGCATTAACATTGAGAAGTTGGCTGCTGTTTTTCTGCAATCTGTCACTTCTGTGTGACTCATAACCCCTTCCGTGTGTCCCGCTCCATCCTGTGGCAACAGCCCTCGTCTCATCCAAGAGAAAATTGTGGGACAACCGCCTTATCATTAGAGTATTGGGGACAAAGAAGTGTTTTTCAGAGATGATTAACATACAGAAAATAAAACTTCATTTTTCCCACCAATATTTATTGAAGTTTAAATTGTGCCAGGCAATGGAGACACAGAAGTGTGCAAAGCCCATTCTTTTCATGGTGTTTAGATTCTAATGTGGAGAGACAACACTAAAATGACAAATATATCTGGATTAATGATAATTTAACTCAAAGAAATGAATCTCAAGTGGCGGCATTTATGACATGGGGCAGAAATCAGGTGTTTCTAGCTCTGTTACTAATCCTTTTTGTTTGGGTTATAGCATTATTCACTTCAAAGTTGGGTGAGAAAGTACAGGGATTATTGGAACACAGGCTTTTTTCAGACTGAGAAAATAAGCTGTCCCATCCTCTGCCTGCTCCTCAGCTAGTTCAGTGGTTGATGTTTTATAGATATATTTCATGCCAAATTGAGCCTTGAGAGAAAGGCTAAATCTTCAGCTTAAAATTTATATGTAGAATCACAGTAATAATGTTTGAAGACTGAAAATTCCAGAATAACCATACATGGAACTGGTCAGGCAAACAGCAAATTGTACCATCAGTGACCACTTGGAAACTTCTTCATCCTTCCTACATTCCTGAAATTTCAAAGATAATAGAATGCTTGCTAGATCAAATAGTTTGAGTCTGTTTACCAAACCCTGCTCTAGGTGTTCTTGGGAAGCAGTCATTCAGGGGAACATGGAGCTATAAAGGTCAGGTTGAGACTTTGTGGGTTAAGAGGGTCAGGTTGGCTTTCCATGAACGTGAATATCTGCCAATTAAAAACAAAAGAAAATATTTCTTTCGAAAACAATCTAAGTCCTTGAGGGAAAAAGAGATTCATTTACAAGTCATTATATTCAAAATACTTTATTTTCAAATTAATAAGACACTATAAGATAACACTTCTCAGATAGTAGTCTTCGTCCTCCAGAAAGTCTCTCAGTGGAGACACAGAAAGGCGTGTGAGCGATGTTCTGCACGTGGAAAAGTCCAGCACCAGACAATCTCTGCTAACTGCACAGTTTGGAGGAGACCTCAGAGGGAAAGGCACATTGAGAGAGAGCAAAGGACACAACCCCTTTCTCTTACACATGGCAAATCAATTCAGTGTCTTTCATTACAACCTGAAAACCAAATGTACATGTGAACAATAAACTTTAATCTGGTTGACAACAGTTTTTAAAAAACGCACTGAAAGCAAGTTTCAGCAGCCTGACATACTTTATGACACTTATTAAAAAGACACACTTGTAAGTCAATTAACCTGGCCAGTGGTACCTTTTAACTTGTTTTCTAAAAGGAAAGCAGCTGCAAAAGGGCAAAGTTTCAATCTAGAAGGTTCTAAGTTGATTTCTTTTCCCCTAAAGTGAAGGCAGCTACCTGAGTTCCAAATAATATATATATGTAAGCTCGCAGTTTACTTGCCTTCGACACCTGAAAAGTTCCCAAAGGAAGAGCTTATGGTTGCCCTTTCTTGGTTTTTACATTTTGTCATTCAAAAAAGAATTGAGATCTTACCTGCAAAGAAATAAATGTAGGGTAAAATAGCTAAAATATGAACATTAAAATAGAGGGATTATGTGCATTATTTAGTTAGCAAACATTTCTTGAGTTTGTACTAAACATGTGTGTGTTGAGGGGAAAACACAAAAACAAACAAACCTGTGTACTTTTCTTGATTGTTTCTGAGGACATGGACTTTCCATGTCCAAGGCATTCCGAACCCCCATAAGTAAATAAATAAAACGTTATTTTTTTATTTTTTTGTACTTTTTTAATTTTGTTTTTCATTTCCTTGAATTTTGTGATGTATAAAGTATTACAAATTTACAATATAGCCTTTACTGTCTAAAAGTGATTGTTTTAAAGGTGTAATAATCTTAAAAAATCAACTCATCATAATTGTTTAAGTTCTATGGATTTATGACAACAAAAATAGTAGCTTCCGAAAAAAGCTTGCTTAGAGTATTTCAGTAGCACACAGTTCTCCAAAGCAAAATAGATAAAATCTAGTATATTTTGACCTTTAGGGAGCTATCTATCTATCTATCTATCTATCTATCTATCTATCATCTATCTATCCTCTGTCTATCTATCTATCTTTATCCTTTAATACTTCATCCTTTATACCCTTCATCCTTCATTCTTTTATATATGCACAGTGAATATGTATGTATAAAAACAGGAATAAGAGTTTCAGTGCTTTCTTTGCTAGTGAGCTTTCTGTTTTTGACTTTCCATATATTCTTTTCCTTTTGACCAAGCATTAAGGAATTGGGACCGGAATGGCTCTGGCAGAAGAAACCATTTATTCCTTCACAGATTAAAAAGAAAGGGAGTATTGACCTACTTATTTAATAGTTGAGGCTTTAAAAACAAGAAAAGCAAACCTAAACAATTTATAGAAATTGAAGAGTAAGTAGGTCCCACCTCCTCATGGCCCTGTGATTTTAAGGTTCACAAATTCATGTCAAAAAGCTTCCTGATTGTAAGGTCACTGCATCTATAAGTCTGGACCCCCTCCCACATTTACATTTATCTAAATCGAGGATATAAAACAATTTAGCTACATTCACATTTTTTTTTCACATAGCCTTTTAAAGTGTAATTGGATTCCTAGTAATCCAAGATTTTGTGGCAAAATCAGTTGCCTGTAGGGACCCAATGTTGTTTACAGTTAACCCTCAGGGGAAGCCAGCACTAAATGTGTTAATGTAGATGTCTGATATTTATATTTTAAGCCAGTCACTAAATTACGTTTCCCTCCTTTCCCCCACCACCTCCCAATAGCAAAATGAAGGAGTCATAGCTGGATCAAATGAGGTTTCACTTACAAAGTATTTTTAATTTTCAGTGTGTAGAAATACATTAATGTAGACTTGAAGTTATTGTGAAATAAAGCAAACAATTTTCATATTCTGGAAATTGAAAGGTATGTTTTCAACTATTATCGGGATGATCTCTACTTTTAAAGTTTCCTGCAGAAGCAATGAAGGAAAAGATTGATAAATGCAAGTAGAAACTTCAGATTGGCAACAGACACTAAAAACAAATTTCCACAATGAATACAGATTTGGAGAAAATGCAGGCAACAATTTTAGTAGGCAAATGATGGCTATCCCTAATATTCAAAGAGCTATTGATTGTGTTCATTGTAAAATACAAATCAATTACAAGAAGAAAAATAAACTCCATGAATAACAATAACATGAAGAGGCATGTCAAATAAAAAATAAATAAAAATGTACATTAAGTATGTGGCTAAGATGCTCACTAATTAAAGACAGTAATAAGATTACATTCTAAATTCTTTACATTTGCACAAATTAAAAGGGTAATTATATTTAACTTTGTCAAATAAAGGTTTCCTACATTATTGGCAAGTTAGTAACTTGTCAATCCTGTGTTGAAAGCAATTTGCAGTATCTGTTAAAACTTTACATACAAGTGAGGGTCAGGCAAATAATTCCACTTTCATTTGTCTATTCTTTATAAATATCTACAAAAATAGGTAAGAGTGTTAAACTCCACCTTCTTTGAAACAATGCAGAATTGGAGGCAACCTATGCGTCCATCAGTATGGGAAGGGTAAGCGGCAGTGTAACACATCCTCAGTGGGGAATGAATGGTCTAGAGCCACTTAACAGAAGGGTGAGATTTCTGCGTGTGTTGACAAAAGACTTTCATTATCTTCTAACAGTTCTGAAAATTGAAAAATAAAATTTTCTCAATGGTGCACTATACTATTTCTATATAGAAAAATGCAAGTGCATACACATGTCCCAAAGGCTACAGAACGTACTCGTAATACCCGACACTTCAAATCATGAGAGCGTGCATGGGGATTCAGCAGGGTGATGGAGGATTACTTTTTCCCTATTGTTTAAATGCTTTGTTGAGTGCATATTGTATTTATAATTTTAAAAAATACTATTAAACTATTTTTAGGAATGTGAAAAGTGTGAAGAAAATTTGAATAGCCAACTCTCCTGTTCTTAAATCCAAATATCAATTTCTAAAGCTGCTTTTGTAATTTTAGCAGTACCAAGATCCATCAAATCAACACCCTGTAACCGTTGGATATTATCTAATCAGCTGTGGGTATAGTTGCTCATTATTTTTTCTCGTAGAAAATATGCTACTCAAAGATGAAAAGAAAAAATATCATCCAACTTTTGAGCACTATAGGTTCTGGAACACCATTATCAATAACTGAAAATAGAAACTGAGCAGAAGTTTCTATAACTCTACAGGGCTCTCAGCATTTTCCCAGCAGACATACTGTAGGTAATGCTCTTTCAGAGACAAAATACGAATGGGCAAAGGAATCTGGGTAGAGAAAATCAGTGAGGTGCTGTGCCTTGAAGTCTTGAAAGATAGATGGAGAAATGTGCAGAGAAAAGAAAGTATAAAGTGAGATAAACACCTCACAAGGTTTTTACAGAAATATTGCTAAGGAGAGAATGAACATCCCATAACATTGTAATGAACTTTTGTTCAAATATCTGATGTACTTTTGCAAAACTATCTGATGTTCTGCTGAATAGTGATAGTGATAAAACATTTTGTTTTGTTGACGAACTCTTCAAGAAGTATGAAAAAACTCTCACAGGTAGCAATAGATACATGTCTGTGCTGTTACCAAAAAGTTTACATTTACTTCCTCATGATATTATGTTAGACACCTTTGCAAAGAGTTGTACATATTGCAGCTGCTGCTTTAAATAAGACAAAATAAAAATATAGTACAGAATAGTAACGTTGAAACTATAGAAATATTGGATAAAATGGAGTAATGCCTTTTGAAAATTTATTTTACAAGATCAACAGAACCAATTGCTAATAGACGCATGAAGAGGTGAAATGTGTTCATAGGTGTAGATAACATAACACATGCCCAGCAGAAATCCCTGAATGATGAAAAGTTGATTCCTGAATCAGACAATGTATGCTATTTTTTCCTCCTCAGAATGTTTACTTACAACTACAGAATAAAATTAATTGGAAATATTTACTTTAAAATGGAAAGAATTTTGTTGTCAGTTCATGCTGCTGCATATATTCAGATCTGAAAGTAAAAAAGTCTACAAGCTGGGGACACCACAACAGTATTTCACTAAAATGAAAAATAAACCGCTCAATTAGAAAATTATGTTAAGGATAGACAGGCTTTGGAAATGTTGCGGCATACACACTATTTGTACTGGGTCCACACTGCCACTCTTTTAAGCCTTCCTTTTGTAACTCTACATTTCGTATTATAAGGTTTTGGTTCCTCTAAATTCCACAGCATGTGAAAAGAAATTGTTATCTATTTAGAAATATATACAAATACACACACATATGTATGTATGTATATACACATATAAAGGAAAGTCACAGAAATTATTCTCGATTCTAACAAGATTAACCCTTCAAATTTTCACAAATTCATAATGATAAAGTGAAGCCAAATGAGCCAAAGAAACACACACTTCTGATATTCATAGCTCAGAAAAAGATACAATGTAAATACAAATACAGGTAAGGTGCAAAGCATAGAAAGACACGAAAAGTTGAATTGATTATTTTCTCTAAGATCTCTTTCAGTTTTCCTTTGAAAAAAAACAAATAGGGCTTTCTGCATCTTGTTGGCAGTGTGGTATACAACAAGTCCCTAAAATGTGGAAGGCATTTTTTGAACTGAAGTTTAATCAAGAGCCCTTATTTATTCTGAAGCTTTTGTGTCGCTTGTGCCTGAGTAGTGTCACTGGCCACCTTCTGATGCTGATGGGGCATGTCTTCCTGCCCTGAAGATGCTACAACAGCACATTGTACTAGATTGTCTCCAAGCCAGAGCCAGCTGCTAGGCTTTAAATCACTTTGAAAGGATAAGGGCGACTCTCTCATGACTGCATCCAAGAGCAGCAATTTAAAATGCATAAAGAAGTGTATTTGCACACTTAAATACTTTTCTGTGATTCTCAACACTAACAACTTGCCAGATGTAAGCCTAAAGTGAGTGAAACTTCTGAATTTGGGGAACAGAAAAATTGGGGACCATGCAGTTTTAAAAACACTTCAATTGAATTTATTGCTAAACTATGTTTTCTCCTTCCCCCCTTCCCCTGCCACCTCCCACCAGCAAAATGAAGGAGTCATTGCTGGATCAAATGAGGTTTCACTTACACATTATTTTCAATTTTCAGTATATAGAAATGCATTCATGTAGACTTGAAGTTGAAAAAATTGGGCGATGTCATTTGGAACCAAATGGGCCACCTAAGAAGAATGGTCGGATCAAGCCTGGAGCAGGTGTGAACACAAATGACAGTCCTGATTTCTAACTTCTCCTAGGCATAGAGAGTCTCTCTTCCCATGAAAACAAGAAAGAGCTCACCAGGTGGATTTTCTAAGCCCTAGTATGAGGGGGAAATAACCACAAACAAATAGTACCAAACGTTTTGACAAATGGATGGCTTTGACGCCTGAGGTGCATACGAAGAGAAGGATAAAAATGGCCACAAAAGTAGAAAGGGACCCAAAATGAGTAATGAAGAATGAAAGCAATCTGAAAAGAACACCTGCTAGACTGACAACAGAAGAGGAACAGGAGAGCAAAGTAAGATAAATGCTCATCTTGGAGATATGTAAGATCGAAGGAAGGGGAAAGAGGCAGGTATGAGCTAGTGATATAAATGAATTACACAGAAGCAGGCTTGTTTCAACACACACTTGAATCAATGCTATGCAAAGATCTATGATAACAGCCACCCCATTTTGTCGATACTCGAAATAAGCAAGAGTAATCAGGAGGAGTGATGGGAAGGCCTAGAAGTTGTGTGCATCTGTCTTTTTCTTTGCCAGCACTGTGGTTATCATTATTACAGTAAAGCCATAACTATTCAGAGTACACAGACATGAGTCATTCTGTATAGCTGAGTTTCCTGATAGGTGAAGGTCTGCCAATTTGAGGACTAAGTCTTTATGTTAAATCTTTAAGCTAAATCCTTTATTTTAATAGATTGCAAGCTACATCAATGTTATTTATGTTAATCTCTCTCTCTCTCTTTTGTTTTTTTTTGGCCCTGGACAAATTAGACTCCAAAAGTTAATATGTAGGTGTGTTTTAGATGCTTACTAAATCATTATAAGTGCTGTGACTTTATATTTTATCTTTCATTCAAGGCAGACTCAAGACTCATGTGCTCTAACTCTAATATTTACTTTTCTAATCACTCGCCTTATCCCAGGTCTCTTTGTAGTTTTGACTTTAAGAACTCTTAATTATATCATGTATTGTTATTGTTTCTTTGTTAAGTCTTACCACTCTAGATTTTTGTATCTTAGAGGAAAGAGATCACTATTTCATTAAATTTTATATAAAAAGAGAATTTAATAATTGTCTAATAGAACCAGATTGCTTTACAAATGAGGGAAAAGGCTCCCTGAGACCTTTGATTTGCTGAATGCCATATGGCTAATTAGGGACAGATCTAAAACTAGTATCCAGGTATCCTTGAACCTTTCTTAATGGGTACCTACTACTATAAACTATTAGTTCATATCTTAAAACTCCTCGTTTTGCCTCAGAAGGAAGGTAGTATAAAATGCAGGAATGATCCTAAGGTGTGGAAATATGTTCAGAGCTTTTATTATCCCTATCTGTAAGATGGAGACTATAGCAAATGACTCACAAGATTTGTAATATATGTACTAGGAAACTTAAGTTTGATCTGTGTTCAACCTTAGACTTCTTATTGGATCGGAGAGGGGCATGGCTGGCTTAAAAAGGTGAGAATTTATTTCCATGTGACACTTGGTATCATTCTCATAAAGACTAATTTTAGGAAGACAAAGATGGGGCGTTCAAGAAAGGTTCAAGGATAGCAAGATAGGAAATAATCTTCAATTAATTATTTAACACCTGCCACTCAGCTATTCTCTGTTCCAGGTCTCATTGAATTATGTCTGAATTATAAAGGATGAGCTAACAGGGGGATACAACTAAAGAGATCTGTTTAACTAATTTATTTATTTATTTTGAGAAGGGTTTTGCATGTGCCAGACAACCTAAGCAGATTCTCAGCTCTGTGTCCACAGACTCCACCATGGTAGCAGGGGTGTCACGTGCTCAGCAGGTGCTGCACATTCAGCCCTGGGCATTAGTGTCCTCAGGTGACATTAGTGGCATTATTGTCCTCAACAGGAGCATCATTTTCACTGATAGGGCATTAGAAGCCTTAGCGGCACATGCCATCACTTTTCATTGTTCATTCATTCTTCTGATATTAATTGGGCATCCTCCATAGGCCAGTCACTTGCAAGATGTTGTTAGTGACACTTGCCTTATTATTTTACAGTGTTGAGGAAAATAGACCAAGCAAATATTTGACAATAGTAGAGTATAATGATAAGGAATGTACAGGGCACTGTGTGAGCACATGGGAGGTACACCATATGCAGGCTTGGTTGTGGGCAGTGGGCACAGGGGCACCTTTCTAGAATAACTTAGTTTAAGTTGCAACCTAAGGATGGTAGGAGACAGATTACAAGGAGTCTACTCTAGGTAGAGGAGAGAACATGCGCTGGTACAAGATGAAGAGAGAATATAACATCTCTAGGCAACTTAAAGAAGTTAAGCATGGCCAAACTGGGTGGTATTAACATGACAAAAATAAGGGTGGAAGAGCAGGCAGGGGGAAAAACAATGAACTGTATCCTCAGAAAATCAGGCCATTACTAAAAGGCTTTAAAAACAAGCATGGCATAATAAGATTTATGTCTTTTAAAAGTAGTATAAATTTCATGTGGATAAAATAGATTGGATAACTCTATTAAAATTATTGCAGTCATCAGATTGAGAGATGCTCATATAGGAGGCTTTTACTGTGGTTCAAAACAGAAAAATGGTGACTTGGCATATAAATGCTACAATAATAGTTTGGGGAAATAATTATAATTTGGATATATTTTAAAGTTACAGCTGATAAGACTAGCTGATCTGTTGGATGTCAGGTATGAGGGAAAGCTAGGAGTCAAGGAAGATGTTGAAAATAGGAATCAATGTCTTTGATATGATTTTTTGCGCAGATAAGAGGTGGAATGATAGACCAAGGAGTATAAACCAGATCAAGAGAAAAGTAATGACAAGAAGGAGATTGTTAGTGTGGGTAGAGATAAAAGCCTTAAAAGGGTCAGAAGTATTGTGAAGATGTTTGCAGAAGTAATTAGAGGAGGAAACTGAGAAGGTAGAAGGCTATGGCCAGAGGGTCATAGCCAGAGCTTGAAGGGGACACAGTGGGATGAATCACAGCAAGGTACTAACCCGGAAGACTGGACACCTCAGAACACATTGGTTGCTTGTCAGGGATTCTCAAACATAACTGAGAGTGCAGTTTAAGAGAGGAGATTTGAAGTTCTTCTGATTGTGCATTGAGGTAGAGCCAGAGAAAACTGATTTATGTAATAATGGTCTTATCTTAACCCTTTTCTAGTATAGTCAGCCCATAGAGCACAGTTATTCATAAGCAAGTTTTCTGTTACAAGTGATCAACAACTGTTAGCCTCTTTTCTCTCTGCCCTTTTTCACAAAACAAAGTTCAAGGTTATGAATTCAATAAGCCATCAATATAGCATTTTGATACAGGATTGATTGATTAATTGATTAATACTGAGAGATGAATGAATGTGCATTTCTATGGCTTGAAAAAGCAGTACATTTTCTCAGTCTGTCATTTTGGTTCATTATTGAGTGTCAAAAACTCATTGGAGGAATTTTTGTAGTCTTTATAGTGAAATGCACTTTTGGGATGGGTTAAAAATAGGCTTGATAAGATATGGAATGTTGAATACGTCTTGATTTTTCATTTGAGAATTTCCATGTCAAAAATGTCTGTCTTGAGACTGAATGACAAGGCCACTGAAACAAAAGCCAACTTCAACTTCCTCCCTCTGCATCTTAAGTAACACAGAATGATTCGAAAACAATTTAAAACAAATTTTAAAGAAAAGATACTAAGCCATGTTTTAAGATTCTAGGGCAAAAACAAGTGCTAAACACACATGTATGCACACACAAAAATACATAGGTATGCACACACACACAGTCTTTCTAAAACACATACAAAAAAAAAAACTTTAAAAAGAACTCCATTCTCAAATGCCCTTGGGAAGTTCAGCAATGAAAGGATTCATTTTCGTCTCCCAACTTTATATCAGATTCATCAAAGGTAGTAGTTGACCCCAGGCATGGACTCTGAGATGCTGTTCAGCACTGTTTTTAAAATTTTGTTTTGTTTTCTGTGTCTGGCTTTTTCACTTCTAGATTTTTCTGCAAACCCTGACTTGCCATTTCAGATCATTTCTTCTGCATGGAAAACTTATTGAGGAATAGCTAATGATCAACCTTTAAATTTCTCCATTACAGAAAGTATCTAAATGTCTCCAAAGGCCAGAGAATAGTCATAATAGTTAATATTTTTGATCACTTATTACCCATTAGGCAGAGTTCCAAGGACTTGACATAAATTTTCTCTTTTAATCCTCACAACAACATCATTAGGTAGGTATTATTATTATCTTCATTTTGTAGATGAAAGCTGGCAGGATGAAATATGTAAAATATTTTTCCAAGGGCTGATAGAGCCAAAGTCCTCCATATGTCACTCTTGTAAAAGGGCGTCTTTACATTAAGAAGCCACTCATCTAATTTAGACATGTTTGAATTATAGTTTCTTAAAGCTCCCAAAGTCTCAGTTATTTCTGCATAAACTAATAAAGTGCTACTCAGTATAAGTGTCAATTGTCAGATTCAAACTCAATCACTATGAAGATTATTGAGATACCAGATTCATTGACTCTGCCATCACACAATGCATAATCTAGTTCTGGAAGCTCCAGAGCTAAGTGATTAAGAGTACAGGCTTTGAGGCAATACACATATGCTTCTGATGGAACTACTATCATCAGGCTATGTTGAGGCCACTGCATTTTCTTAGTAAGCCAAAAATTATCTTCTTAAACAGGATTTATAAATTTTAACCACAAGCTGCCATTGTAAGAATGAAATGAGATGATGTACATAGAACATTTTGCATAATGTCTGGCTTTTGTAAACTGCAGCTATTGTTATTGACACTGTTGTATTAGATACACTTCTAAGAACATAAGCAATAGTACACGACATTCTGTGATAAATTCCAAGCTACTGGTATGTACAGTACATGTTCCACTAAGCCAAGCTCTAATCCTCTGTCTTCCACAGAGTTCTCCCTGAGGGAGTACATGGTACAATTTTAAGAAACACTTGTAAAGGATGAATGAATTGAGTGCTCCCCATCTGAAACGATTTTTCCCGTGTCTGAGCTTGTATCTGTTTAATGTCCATACTGTCTTGTTTTAGGTCTTAGAGTCACATTGTGCTTTTCAATATATTTTTTTATTTTTTTTATTATACTTTAAGTTCTTGGATACATGTGCAGAAGAACATGCAGGTTTGTTACATAGGTATACATGTGCCATGGTTGTTTGCTGCACCCATCAACCCATAATCGACAGTAGGTATTTCTCCAAATACTATCCCTCCCCTTGCCCCCCACCCCCCAACAGGCCTCAATGTGTAATGTTCCCCTCCCTGTGCCCATGTGTTCTCATTGTTCAATTCCCAGTTACCAGTGAGAACATGCAGTGTTTGGTTTTCTGTTCCTGTGTTAGTTGGCTGAGAATGATAGTTTCCAGCTTCACCCATGACCCTGCAAAGGACATGAACTCATTCTTTTTTATGGCTGCATAGTATTCCATGGTGTATATGTGCCACATTTTCTTTATTGAGTCTAACATTGATGGGCATTTGGGTTGGTCCCAAGTCTTTGCTATTGTGAATAGTGCTGCAATAAACATATGTTTCCATGTGTCTTTATAGTAGAATGATTTATAATCCTTTGGGTATATAACCAGTAATGGGATTTCTGGGTCAAATGGTATTTCTAGTGCTAGATCCTTGAGGAATCCCCACACTGTCTTTCACAATGGTTGAACTAATTTACACTCCCACCCACAGTGTAAAAGTGTTCCTATTTCTCTACATCCTCTCCAGCATCTATTGTTTCCTCACTTTTTAATGATTGCCATTCTAACTGGCATGAGATGGTATCTCATTGTGGATTTGATTTGCATTTCTCTAATGACCAGTGATGATGAGTTTTTTTTCATATATTTGTTGGCTGCATAAATGTCTTCTTTTGAGAAGTGTCTGTTCATATCCTTCGCCCACCTTTTGATGGGGTTGTTTGTTTGTTTTTCTTGTAAATTTGTTTAAGCTCCTTGTAGATTCTGGATATTAGCCCTTTGTCAGATGGATAGATTGCAAAAATTTTCTCCCATTCTGTAGGCTGCCTGTTCACTCTGATGCTAGTTTCTTTCGCTGTGCAGAAGTTCTTTAGCTTAATTAGATCCCATTTGTCAATTTTGGCTTTTGTTGCCATTGTTTTTGGTGTTTCAGTCATGGAGTCTTTGCCTATGCCTATATCCTGAATGGCATTGCCTAGGTTTTTTTCTAGGGTTTTTATGGTTTTAGGTGTTATGTTTAAGTCTTTAATCCATCTTGAGTTAATTTTTGTATAAGGTGTAAGGAAGGGGTCCAGTTTGAGTTTTCTGCATATGGCTAGAGAGTTTTCACACCATTTATTAAAAAGGGAATCCTTTCCTCATTGCTTGATTTTTGTCAGGTTTTTCAAAGATCAGATGGTTGCATATGTGTGGTGGTATTTCTGAGGTTCCTTTGGTTTATATATCTATTTTTGTACCAGTACCATGCTGTTTTGGTTACTGTAGACTTGTGATTTTTGCACATTGATTTTGTATGCTGAGACTTTGCTGAAGTTGCTTATCAGCTTAAGGAGTTTTGGGGCTGAGACAATGGGGTTTTCTAAATACACAATCATGTCATCTGCAAACAGAGTTAATCTGATTTCCTCTATTCCTATTTGAATGTCCTTTATTTCCTTCTCTTACCTGATTGCCCTGGCCAGAACTTCCAATACTATGTTGAATAGAAGTGGTGAGAGAGGGCATCTTTGTCTTGTGCCGGTTTTCAAAGGGAATGCTTCCAGCTTTTGCCCATTCAGTATGATATTGGCTGTGGGTTTGTCATAAACAGCTGTTATTATTTTAAGGTATGTTCCATCAATATCTAGTTGATTTAGTGCTTTAGCATGAAGAGGTGTTGAATTTTATCAAAGGGCTTTTCTGCATCTATTGAGATAATCGTATGGTTTTCGTCATTGGTTCTGTTTATGTGATGGATTACGTTTATTGATTTCTGTATGTTGAACCATCCTTGCATCCCAGGGATGAAGCTGACTTGACCGTGGTGGATAAGCTTTTTGATGTGCTACTGGATTCAGTTTTCCAGTATTTTATTGAAGATTTTCCCACTGATGTTCATCAAGGATATTGGCCTGAAATTTCATTTTTTTGTTGTGTCTCTGCCAGGTTCTGGTATCAGGATGGTGCTAGCCTCATAAAATGAGTTAGGGATGATTCCCTCTTTTTCTATTGTTTGGAATAGTTTCAGAAGGAATGATACCAGCTCCTATTTTTACCTCTGGTAAAATTCAGCTGTGAATCCATTTCATCCTGGGATGTAATTTTTGGTTGGTAGGTTATTAATTACTGCCACAAATTCAGAATTTGTTATTGGTCTATTTAGGGATTTGACTTCTTCCTGGTTTAGTCTTGGGTGGGTGTATGTGTCCAGGAATTTATCCATTTCATCTAGACTTTCTAGTTTATTTGCGTAAAGGTGTTTATAGTATTCCCTGATGGTAGTTTGTATTTCTGTGGGATCGGTGGTGATCTCCTCTTTATCATTTTTTATTGTGTCTATTTGATTCTTCTCTCTTTTCTTCTTTATTAGTCTGGCTGGCAGTCTATCTATTTTGTTAATTTTTTCAAAAAACCAGCTCCTGGATTCATTGATTTTTTGAAGGATTTTTTTTGTGTCTCTATCTCCTTCAGTTCTGCTCTGATCTTAGTTATTTCTTGTCTTCTGCTATGTTTTGAATTGGTTTGCTCTTTCTTCTCTAGTTCTTTTAATTGTGATGTTAGAGTGTCGATTTTAGATCTTTCCCGCTTTCTTCTGTGAGGGTTTAGTGCTATAAATTTCCCTCTAAACACTGCTTTAATTGTGTCCCAGAGATTCTCATACATTGTGTCTTTTTTCTCGTTGGTTTCAAATAACTTATTTATTTCTGCTTTAATTTCATTGTTTACCCATTAGTCATTCAGGAGCAGGTTGTTCAGTTTCCATGTAGTTGTGCAGTTTTGAGTGAGCTTCTTAATCCTGAGTTCTAATTTGATTGCACTGTGGTCTGAGACACTGTTTGTTATGATTTCTGTTCTCTTGCATTTGCTGAGGAGTGTTTTACTTCCAATTATATGGTTGATTTTAGAATAAGTGCTATGTGGTGCTGAGAAGAATGTATACCCTGTTGATTTGGGGTGGAGAGTTCTGTATATGTCTATTAGTGCCACTTGGTCCAGAGCTGAGTTCAAGTCCTGAATATCCTTCTTTATTTTCTCTTCCATTGATTTGTCTAATATTGATAGTGGGGTGTTAAAATCTCCCACTATTATTGTATGGGAGTCTAAGTCTCTTTGTATGTGTCTAAGAACTTGCTTTATGAATTTGGGTGCTCCTATATTGGGTGCATATATATTTAAGATAGCTCTTCTTGTTGCATTGATCCCTTTACATTATGTAATACTCTTCTTTGTCTTTTTTTATTTTTGTTGGTTTAAAGTTTGTTTTATCAGAGACTAGGATTGCAACCCCTGCTTTTTTTTCTTTCCACGGTAAATATTCCTCCATCTCTTTATTTTGAGCCTGTGTGTGTGTCTTTGCACGTGAGGTGGGTCTCCTGAATACAGCACACCAATGGGTGTTGACTCTTTATCCAATTTGCCAGCCTGTGCCTTTTAATTGGGGCATTTAGCCAGTTTACCTTTAAGGTTGATAATGTTATGTGTGAATTTGATCCTGTCATTATGATGCTAGCTGGTAATTTTGCCTGTTAGTTGATGCAGTTTCTTCATAGTGTCGATGGTCTTTACAACTTGGTTTGTTTTGCAGTGGCTGGTACTGGTTTTCCCTTTCCATATTTAGTGCTTCCTTCAGGAGCTCTTGTAAGGAAGGTCTCATCATGACAAAATCTCTCAGCATTTGCTTGTCTATAAAGGATTTTATTTCTCCTTCACTTATGAAGCTTAGTTTGGCTGGATATGAAATTCTTGGTTGAAAATTCTTTTCTTTAAGCCTCACTCCCTTCTGGCTTGTAGGGTTTCCGCAGAGAGATCTGCTATTAGTCTGAAGGAGTTCCCTTTGTGGGTAACTCGACCTTTCTCTCTGGCTGCCCTTAACATTTTTTCCTTCATTTCAACCTTGGTGAATCTGACAATTATGTGTCTTGGGGTTGCTCTTCTCGAGGAGTATCTTTGTGGTGTTCTCTGTATTTCCTGAATTTGAATGTTGGCCTGTCTTGCTAGGTTGAGGAAGTTCTCCTGGATCATATTCTAAAGAGTGTTTTCCAACATGGTTCCATTCTCCCTGTCACTTTCAGGTACACTAATCAAACGTAGGTTTGCTGTTTTTACATAGGCTCATATTTCTTGGAGGCTTTGTTTTTTCCTTTTCATTCTTTTTTTTCTAATCTTGTCTTCATACTTTATTTCATTAAGTTGATCTTTAATCTCGGATATCCTTTCTTCTGCTTGATTGATTTGGCTATTGATACTTGTGTATGCTTCACAAAGTTCTCATGCTGTGTTTTTCAGCTCCATCAGGCCATTTACGTTCTTCTAAAAACTGATTATTCTAGTTGGCAATTCCTCTAACCTTTTATCAAGGTTCTTAGCTTCCTTGCATTGGATTAGAACATGCTTCTTTAGCTCAGAGGATTTGTTATTACCCACCTTCTGAAGCCTATTTCTGTCAATTCGTCAAACTCATTCTCTGTCCAGTTTTGTTCCCTTGCTGGCAAGGAGTTGTAATCCTTTGGAGGAGAATAGGCATTCTGGTTTTTGGAATTTTCAGCCTTTTTGTGCTGGTTTATCCTCATCTTTGTGGATTTATCTATCTTTGATCTTTGCTGTTGGTGACCTTCGGATGAAATTTTTGCGTGGTCATCCTTTTTGTTGATGTTGATGCTATTGCTTTCTGTTTGTTAGTTTTCCTTCTAACAGTCAGGCCCCTCTTCTGCAAATCTGCTGGAGTTTGCTAGGGATCCACTCCAGACCCTGTTTGCCTGGGTATCACCAGCAGAGGCTGCAGAACAGCAGAGATTGCTGCCTGCTCCTTCCTCTGGAAGCTCTATCCCAGAGGGGCACCTGCCAGATGCCAGCCAGAATTCTCCTGTATGAGGTGTCTGTCGACCCCTGCTGGGAGACATCTCCCCATCAGGAGGCATGGAGGTCAGGGACCCACTTGAGGCAGTCTTTCCCTTAGCAGAGCTCAAGCACTGTGCTGGGAGATCCACTGCTCTTTTCAGAGCTGGCAGGCAGGAACTTTTAAGTCTGCTGAAGCTGTGCCCACAGCTGCCCCTTCCCCCAGGTGCTCTGTCCCAGGGACATGAGAGTTTTATCTATAAGCCCCTGACTGGGGCTGCTGCCTTTCTTTCAGAGATGTCCTGCCCAGAGAGGAGGAATCTAGAGAGGCAATCTGGCTGCAGCAGCTTTGTGGTGCTCAGGTGGGCTCTGCCCAGTTCGAACTCCCTGGCTTTGTTTACACTGTGAGGGGAAAACTGCGTACTCAAGCTTCAGTAATGGCAGATGCCCCTCCCTGCACTGAGCTCTAGTATCCCAGGTTGACTTCAGACTACTGTACTCACAGTGAGAATTTCAAGCCAGTGGATCTTAGCTTGCTGGGCTCTGTAGGGGTGGGATCAGCTGAGCAAGACCACTTGGCTCCCTGGCTTCAGTCCCCTTTCCAGGGGAGTGAATGGTTCTGTCTTGCTGGCATTCCAGGTGCCACTGGGGTATTAAAAAAAACTCCTTCAGCTAGTTTGGTGTTTGCCCAAATGGTTGCCCAGTTTTGTGCTTGAAACCCAGGGCCCATGTGGTGTAGGCACCATAGGGAATCTTCTGGTCTTTCGGTTGCGAAGACCATGGGAACAGTGTAGTATCTGGGCCGGATAGCACCTTCCCTCATGGCATGGTCCCTCATGGCTTCCCTTGGCTAGGGGAGGGAGTTCCCTGACTCCTTGCGCTTCCTGGGTGAGGCAACACCCCACCCTGCTTTGGCCCACCCTCCATGGGCTGCACCTACTGTCTAACCAGTCCCAGTGAGATGAGCCAGGTACCTCATTTGGAAATGCAGAAATCACCCACCTTCTGCATTGGTCTTGCTGGGAGCTGCAGACTGGAGCTGCTCCTATTCAGCCATCTTTTGATATATTTTCTATAGGTACTTTCATCTCTTAAAGCTATTTAAATTGTTCACCTATTTAGATGCTGCCTCCCAAAGGATTTATTAGTTCTTAAGGGAAGGGGCTGTGTACTTTTCACATTTGTGTATTTCACCAAGTCTCACACGTGGCATTGTGCACTGTAGGTGTTAAAATAAATTTGTTACTTTTGATTGTATTGAATTAATTTGCCTGGATTTGATTTTATAATAGGTCTAGGAGGATTTTCATATGCAGATAATGCCTTTCATTCTTCTATGAGTATAATTGCATAATTCCATCATATTTTTCCTCACTGGAGATTTGGAGGGAGCAAATTGTTCTAGAATCAAAATAGTTGGTCTTTAGAAGAGAAAGGCACAATTTAAAATAGGTGATTACTTACTATTAAAATAAAAACTAAGAAAAATCTCACATTTAAAAATCTTTACTTTTTGTCTACAGCAGTCAAGATGTTGTTAAGAATAATAATTGTAAAGCCTTTTAACAACTTCTTATATAAAGTAGTTGGCAGAAATAAATATTTAATACTTTGTCCATCATTCCACCTTTGAAATTGCCTGTCCAGGGGGAAAAAATATATCACATCACCATGTTTATATATTGCATGGAAAAATATTGAGAATATATTTCTTTTTTATTTTATTTTATTTTATTTTATTTTATTTTATTTTATTTTATTTTATTTTATTTTATATTTTTGAGACGGAGTCTTGCTCTGTCGCCAGGTTGGAGTGCAGTGGTGCGATCTTGGCTCGCTGCAACCTCTGCCTCCTGGGTTCAGGCGATTCATCTGCCTCAGCCTCCAGAGTAGCTGGGACTACAGGTGTGTGCCACCACACCTGGCAAATTTTTTGTATTTTAGTAGAGATGGGGTTTCAACATGTTGGCCAGGGATGGTCTCAATCTCCTGACCTAATGATCCACCCGCCTCAGCCTCCCAAAGTGCTGGGATTACAGGCGTGAGCCAACATGCCGGCCGTATTTCTACATAAGGAAGAAAAATGGGCAAAGAAATTACCTAGCAAAATAATAATACAGGTTGTTTATTGCCATCAATTTAGCTCAAGTAAGCTTACTTTCATTTTTTTTTTGTTATTGCATTGTTTTGGCATTACCAATTATTTAATAAATATTCCACTTTATCAGTATCTATAACAATGCTATTACAGACAGTAGGGTGAAGGGGAGCAGAGAGTGAATGCAGGAGATGTGGAACTTGGAGCTGACTTCAGAGTTTACAGTCAGATTGGGGAGGTGACATGTAGGATAGAACCGTGTATTCTTATGACTCATGAAGAAACAGTGTTCTGATGTGAATTATACAGGCAGTGGTTCACTGGGAATATCTACTGGAAGCAGCTAAGATATGAACTGAACTTCATTTAAGTAATTTGTCAATTCATTTGACTAATTCCCTTACTTGATTTAACAAATGAAGTAAGGGAAGTCAAATAGACCAGACCAAGAAGATTGCTCCATTTCCTATAGAGTCTACAAACAGAGCTTTTACCGTTTAGTTGCCATTAAAACAGTCCACAACAAACTGAATGGAAGGAAAATTTTAATTCTTTACTCAATTTATCCAAACTACATAGACACTTAGCTTTTCAGAGTAATAGTTTCTTAGTCTATTTCATTAATTCCAAAGGATGCTAAATTGTTTCAAGGATGAACCTGAGGAGAAGTTTTGCTGCTTAGGGAGATTTTCTTACATCCTGCTAGTGACTGCTGATATCACAATATCCACGTGGCCATGCAATTGTGAAACCTCTGTGTCATATGCTTGGATGTGTTTGCTGCACAGTCATACTAGAAAAGATTTGGACATCACTTCCCACACTTTTTAGTATAGAAAGATTTCTAAGAATTAGGGTTTTGAAAAGAGGTAAATATTTAATGTAGATCTCACACACACACACACACACAAACATGCATACAAACATATAAAGATACTTTATTTGAAAAGATCTAAATTTTAATGAGTACTTACCCGATGCTGGTCCCAAGATGTTCATTCTGGCCCCAGGAATGGATTCCTGTGCTTATCTTAAAGAAAAGAAGCCAAGGAAGGTAGAAACTTAGCAGAGGCTCCTTTTTCAGTTAGTACTACAGCTGGAATTTGGTCCCAACTCTGATCCATACTTTATGATGAGATCTCTTCCTGTTTATTGGGTCACTTACAATTAAAACAAGGAAATTAAAAGGCAACCAAAATATAAATAATAAAAAATTGATGGCACTGTTTATATTTTGTTAAAGAGGAAGAGAGTATTTCCTGTGAGGCTGAGGTGCTTTAGAAAATGTTAGATGAAGGCTCAGATTTTGAAGCTCAGGGATATTTGAGAATGGAATAATCCTGCAATAAGCCAGCAAGCCAGAAAATGTAATTATTTTTCCTCTTTTTTACTTATTTTTGGCACTATTAACAACTGTAGAATTTATTATAGATACCATAAGTGCCTTGCCATCAAGTGGATTACCTGTGGAGAAGACAAATGTGAATATAAATTAGGATGGAAGAAGTCAATGGGAATCTGGAAACTGGAATCAGCATTTTATCCTCCCTCCACTGAGATCACATAAAAATGAGTAAGCACATCCTGCTTCCCCCTTTCTCTGCATGCTGTCTTAGCAACATAAACACTAATTGGTTGCTATAGTGATCTCAAGTTTGTAACTAGACCTGAGATATCTAGTTAACAGTGTCTGAAGGTGAGAAGATGAATGCCTCTGCTGTGGGGTTTTGTAGGGTGATGGTCTTGGAGTATGAAAACTGGCAAATGTAGCCTCAGCTCCGAAAGCCTGGTAAATTTGTTAATTTTATTCTCATCATGTCTGACTAGTTCAATTCATCTACCTACAGAGGCTGGAGTGCCTTCATATAAGCTGGTCTCTGAAGTTGACAACTTCCATAAACTTGCAGTCAATGAGAAATACCAGTTATGGGCAGAATTTAGCACTTAATACACTTTTTATTTTATTGCTGAAAAGAGTTCAGCGGCACTAAGATGATTTAAGCCATCAATGAGATGCAGTGGAAACAGCCTAGTAAAATCATAGTCAGCCTGTGCCTCTTCTCCGTGACTCACGGGTTTATTAAGAAATCTCATTCTTTAGGGCCCAGAGGATGAACAGCATTCCTCTAAGTCAAGACCCTTGTGCTTTAATTGGTGGCTGCCACCAATCAGCCACAGAGCGTGTCACGCAACCTTTCCAGGTCTCCCTTTCCTCATTTATGAAGGAGATGATAACTGGGCCTCCCTCCCAGGGCTGTTATGGGGATTAAGGATTGAATTATTCTAAAGTACTTTGCAAATACAAGTGTTATATAAATGCTAAATACTAACCTATGGCTTTGATTTCATTAGCGCTTCCCATTTGAAAGTTATAAGGTGAATTCAATAGTATAATGTTCAACAGAGAACTCTTGTCTGTAAAAAAGTAAATATACACATATGTATGTATATGTGCATAGATATAAGTACATTTATATGTGTGTGTCTGTTGGTATACATAATTATTATGTTTGCTTTTTAAATTAGTGATTACCTAGATATTGAATAGGACTTTTTCTATAGTCCTAGAATTGGCAAGTGGCCACAAAAGGACAGAAAAAGAGTCATCATGTAACTATTAGGGGGTGGGAAACCCTTGCAGATTGTATTCGGAAACAGAAGAGCAGGGTCAGCTACTCTCCCATCACATTTTCTCTACTCTCCTCCCTCAGCCTATAAGAAAGAGAAGGAGAGGTCAGGGGGTTTATTTAGGATGTAAGTAAGAAAAAGAGTGCAGGGATTCTTCTGTCTCTACCTTAAGTCAAGGGAAAATGGAAGGCTATGCATCTACCCCACTGAAAGTATGGTGCTAAAGGGCTCAAAGGGAATCACTGAGAGGAGGACATAGCAGGAAGAAGAGGTATCTCTTTCTTTTTAATTTGTTGGACATATGTGTGGGCTGGGTTTCTGTGACTATTAATGCGGGGAAAATTGGAGAGGACAGACTGGAGAGAAGGGGCTTCAATGAAGGGCTTGCAGTCCTGCTATTTGGCTTGGCATGAGTATGAGTATCTCTTGGGTGAAGAGGAAGTATGAAAGGTAGTCATGTTTGAGCCATCTTGCCAGTAGTCAACCCAAAAGAGCTGGCTAATGGGAGAGGAGACTCCAGCAGCAAGTGGCTGTTGGGCAGACTTATGGGACCTGGAGTGGAGAAGTTCTGGTGAGGTCACAACACACTGGATCACTGGCATCAGAAACTATGCAGTGAAGAGTTCCAGTAAGATTCCACAAAGAACTCATACTCAAGTCACACAGTAGAATGAACATCTGCATGCCTGCTGCACTGAGGCAATCGTACTGTATTTTGGCCATTTTCAGCCTCTCTTCTCCCTCTTCTTCACAACTGAAGAGTAGCTATCAAAAGGAAGAAAAAGTAGAGGGTACCGTGTCCTAGACTAAGACTCCTCTGTGCTCCTAATCATTAAGTCTCAAACTCATCTACCTCAGGGAAAGTGAGAGGAAAGGAGCATTAAGTTCCATATGAGATTTAAATTTGACACTAAATGGGAATGGGCTTTTTAGAACTTAAATGCTTGGAAGGCGATTAGATTGACGAGAAACATCATGGGCATGATGCAAAAGGGAGATTTGACAATGTCTGGGTAAAGGCAGTGATTGGGAAAAAATAAACCTGCTTTCTGGCCATTTAATAAAAATATACATGTAACATGGCCAGGCGTGGTGGCTCACTCCTGTAATCTCAGAACTTTGGGAGGCTGAGACAGGTGGATCACTTGAGGTAAGGAGTTTGAGATGAGTCTAGCCAACATAGTGAAACCCTGTCTCTACTAAAAATACAGAAATTAGCCAGGCGTGCTGGTATGCACCTGTTATCCCAGCTACTTGGGAGGCTGAGGAAAGAGAATGGCTTGAACCCCAGAGGCGGAAGCTGCAGTGAGCTGAAATTGTTTCACTGCACTCTAGCCTGGGTGACAGAGTGTGACTCCATCTCAAAACAAACAAACAAACAAACAAACAAAATATATGTACACACACACGTAGACACACAGACACACACACACACACACACGTGACAAAAAGACTTTACAGATTCTTCACTGTGCATCTCTTCCAGAGTAATTTCTGTTTGCTGTACATCTCAGTTCTTTAATAAAAACAAAAATACACAACACGGACCACAAAAAATAGGCACTCTCTTTGTTCCTGCTTTGAGTTCAGGCCTTTATGTGTATACTCACCTCCTAAAACAAAAGGGCTAAAAATAACACGCAACAATCACAAACAGATGAAAAACTGAAAAAAGAGAAAAACTCCAAATAAAAGGTTAGTTCAATTTTTAAAATCAAAATACACATTACGGAACACAAAAAACAACCATGCTTATATAATCTGAACAATCTGGAATTTATTAGGCAGCTGGGCTCATTAGGCAAAGTAAGGGATCATCAAAGTGATATCACTATTCATTTATAGTGAGAAATGAAGTAGAAACTTGAGAGCCTAAACAGAGTACAGCAAGGAGGCAGATGTCACAATTCAGTACAGCACATATTTATATTTTTTATTTTCATTACAATGAAATGAATATTTTGAACATTTAAACAGAAATTTATTTTACTTTAAGTTTCAAGATACACGTGAAGGATGTGCCGGTTTGTTACACAGGTAAACATATGCCATGGTGGTTTGCTGCACCTATCAACCCATTGCCTAGGTATTAAACTCCATATGTATTAGCTATTTATCCTGATGGTCTTCCTCCCCCACTTTCCTGACAGGCCTCAGTGTATGTTGTTACCCTCCCTGTGTCCATATGTTCTCATTGTTCAGCTGCCACTTATAAGTGAGAACATGTGGTGTTTGGTTTTCTGTTCCTGTGTTAGTTTGCTGGGGATAATGCCTTCCAGCTCCATCTATGTCCCTGCAAAGGACATGATTTCATTCCTTTTTATGAGTGCATAGTATTCCATGGTGTATATGTGCCACATTTTCTTTATGCAGTCTATCACTGATGGACATTTGGATTGAGTCCATGTCTTTGCTATTGTGAATAGTGCTGCAAATGAACATACACTTGGTTTTGATTCATTATTTAGACTGGCACTCTCATCTCTTAGTGTTTAATTAGTATGATGATCTTCATGATATAACTGAGAATAAAATGGCCAGTGATTTGTATGTAAACAGAAAATTTTGAAAGGTGGTACTAATAGATGCTTGGTATATGACCAATGCACCTTTAAGAAATTTACATAGGTTATGTTACTTAATGCTCACAAAAAGTATAGGAGGTAGGTACTGTTGTTTCTGTGTAATAGAGGAGGAAACTGGGGCCCCCAAATTTTAAGTGGCTAGCCAAAAACACAGTGATAGTGTGATTGGCTTAACTTGTTTTGTTGTCTAATTAAACAGACCTTTATAAATTCCATTGTTGAAGAGCAAATCATTAAAATGAAGACTTTCTTATTGTTTCTTAAGGCATATACCTTTGAACCTGCTCCATGATGTATGAATCTTCTCTGTTCCTTAACCCTGTGGCTACTAATGCTGCTGGGTAAAATCAAAATTACACATCAAGGCAGATTGGGACCACTATAAATTGGTGACCAGCTATACCATAGCTCTGGTTTTACTGTCAATAGAGGAGGAAAGCCACATGCATAGTGAAGGCAACATTTGAAGTCTTTGAAAAGGGTCTATTTTTGTTGACTCACAAGCAAGACATTTGGTGATGTCCTAATCAGGCCATTTTATACTGTAATTTTTCTCATTGGAAATTATGTTTTCATGTGATTATAAAACATATTTTTAGGCAATCAAAATAATAATATTATATCATGATTGGAAAAATAGTCTCAAAAATATCTCTCAATGTGTTTCCCTGAAGTGCAACAAATAAACAGGAAACAAATTTATTTGGTGATCCCAAGTAGAAACTAACCAAGCAAGATCCTTTACTGCAGGCCTTCTCAGGGCATTGAAAATGCTAATGTGAATTTTGAGTCTTCTAGATGGGATATGATGCATCTCAATGTGTTTCTTGTCCATTTATTATTCATTCAGCAAATATGTATTGAGTGCCTATTTCGTGCTAGGTGATACTCTGGGCATTGGGGTTCAGCAGCCAACAGGACAGACAGACTGCCTAATAAAACCCACTCCAGAGTATGATGCTGACCTACAGTGGCGGAATAGGACAGCTGCTTATCTTTCTGTTATTTCAAGCCAAGGAAAATGTTAACTAGAGAAACATTTGTGAGAAGAAGAGGGGATTATCAGCAGGAAGCCAGGCATCTGCCTACCTTTTCCCTTTCTGATAATTAACCATCATCTCCTTACTTTCTCATCTTCTTTGTATTGATCTTTCATCATATAATGGCCACAAATAGCAAAAGGAAGGCTTAATAACAAACCTTAAAATGAATAAATAATTACAGCCACTAATCTTCCTCAGCCAACTGATTATTTGTTCAGTGACACTATTACATAAAACGAGGTTTACATAATTTAAAAGAACATCGTCATGCAGTTTTTAGAGCTTTTTTTCTATTTGTCCTTGCTTTTGATACCCTTTAAAAAGCAATAGAAAGGTGTATTGGTGCTGGACATGTAGGGACTGAGGGAACAGTTCTATATAGACAGAGGAGTCTTTAAAACAAGAACATGCATCAATTTAAAATTAAATGCACTTTTTACACTTTAAATTTTAGTATTCAACCCGTTTCATAATGAGTATAATTATTACCTCTCTAACAAGTCTAATCTTATCCCAAAAATATTGTCTACATGTGATACTATCTGGTCATCTGTCTTTAGTCATCATACAGATATTTTGATACCGATTTTCTATATATACACTTCACTTATAATGTCTTTTCTTTGGTATTGTGAGAATAAAATTCTTTATGATATTATTTCAGTATACATAAAAAAATTTTCTAATGATACTGTAATTCAGGAATTATGTGTGTGTCCCCTGAAGTAGAGTCTCAGCAGACAGAAATGCAACCCTGCCCCCCCTGTGAGGAGCTTGAACTGGCTGTAATTCCATGAGCAAGATCGAGAAGAAAACTGCCAATCCAGAGACTACTTTTAGAAATACTTGATAGGAAAGATATGTAAAAATCTAATTTTTTGGAATAGCTATCTTATGATCCCAGAGTTTACTTTTGCAATATACATTTAAAAATATGAACGCATATAAGAAACTGACATTCTACATTAAAAATCAACACATATTTATTGGGTACCTAAGAAGTGCCAAGTACTGTATTTTATCTCATGTTTCTTTCTCTGTCTGTGCACAAGCTTTGCAATTTCTCTCTCTCCCACTTCTGGCCAACCACCTTTGATTTTCCTACCCTGAATTCTCAAATAACTCTAGTTTGAACAGGGACAGTTTATC
Organism: Pan paniscus; assembly: GCF_029289425.2. Taxonomy (NCBI): domain Eukaryota; kingdom Metazoa; phylum Chordata; class Mammalia; order Primates; family Hominidae; genus Pan; species Pan paniscus. The sequence goes on from NC_073266.2 coordinate 56,331,850, forward strand.
TTGGGTCTTCTGTGTCCAAATTTACATAATATTTAAATGAATCCCATAGCAGAGCATCCTGATTTTCTTAATTCTAAATTCTAAAAATCTGTCTTCTTGATCCTGTTCATGGGTCTGAGTATGGCTAGATTATGATGTGCTGACTCTTGGTTATGGCAGAAGATATCTGGATAGGAATTCTCCCTGAAAAGGGAAAGTTAACAGAAGTCAGCTAGGCTGTTTGGATTTCAAGTAACAGAAATTTCTGTGGCATATTAATTCTTCCTTCAGGAAAATAGTAAAATGGCTTTATCTATTCCAGGTTTTACATCTGGAATCAACAACAAGAAGGAGAAGGAACGTCTCTTTTATGTAACTTTTAGGAGCAATGACAACTTTGCCCAAAGCACCTAACTGGCTTTTCTCTAAGATTTCATAGATCAGAAGTGGTTCAGAAGCACCTTTCTAAACTGACCACTGCCACAGAAATCCCAGTTAACATGCCAGGTATGATTACTGACTGACAAGTCAGAATATGTTCCCAGGCTGAGGCGGAGGATTAATTCCCCTTCTTAATTCAAGAGAAGGGTCACACAAACAACATTGGAATTCTGTTAAGAATGTGCATCTTAAAATAAATCTATTATTTCTTATCATGTTATTCTGCTACTAACTTCTCTCCTATGAGGAATTAACACCAAAATGCTGCTTAGTGAATTCCCCAAATTAACTGAGATCCATAGATGCTGGCCCACTAAAAGCCCAAATGTACAACATCACTAACCATCAGTGAAATGCAAATCAAAACCATAATGAGATACCATTTCAATCTGTTAGTTAGAATGACTATTCTCAAAAAGACAAAAGAAAACCAGTGTTGGCAAAGATGTGGAGAAAGGGGAATATTTATTCACTGTCGGTGGGATTGTAAACTAGTACAACCATTATGGAAAACATTATGGAGGTTCCTAAAAAATTAAAAATATAACTACCAAAAGATACAGCAGTCCCACTACGGAGTATATATCCAAAGGAAAAGAAATCAGTATGTCAAAGAGATCTCTGCATTCACATATGTATTGCATCATTATTTACAATAGCCAAGACATGAAATCAACCTAAGTGTTAAACAGTAGATAAATGGATAAAGAAAAGGTGGTATATATACAAAATGAAATACTGTTCAGTCATAAAAAGAATGAAATCCTGTCATTTACAACAACATGTAAAGATGAACCTGGAGGATATTATGCTAAGTGAAATAACCAGACACAGACAGACAGGCACTGCATAATCCCACTCAGGAATCTAAGGGAAAAAAGTTAACATCATAGAAGCAGAAAGTAGAACAATAGTTACCAGAGACTGCTGAGGGGAGGGGAAAGGGGATAACAGGGAAAGATCACAATAAGAAGAAATAAATGTTGGTGTTCTATTGCATAGTAGGATGAGTATGTAATATACTATTTCAGTGAACAGTAAAATATTGCATACTACAAAATAGCTAGAAGAGGGGCTTTTGGAAGTTCTCACAACAAAAAAATAATAAATGCGTGAGATAATGGATGCATTAACTATTTGGTTGGATTGGAGTAGTTACAACATAGATATATATTGGAAGATCAAATTGTATCCTACCAATACGTACAATTACAACATGTCTATTAAAAGATAAATAATTTTTTTAAAAAGATAGCCCAAGCTTCATAATGTTATACTGGGTGTCTAGATTTCATAATAAATAAGACTGATTGAGTTTGTGTCAATTATTGTATGTGTAAGTATATATGTTATTTAACAATCTAGAGACCTTGGGCAACTCATTTCACAGTTCTTGAAAGAGTCAGTTACCAAGTGTGCGTGTGTGTGTGTGTGGAGGCGGGGAGGTTGTGTGTGCAGGGGAAGTTGGGGGTGTCATACAATTTGCCCAACATCCTTACCAGACTTTTTTTCATTTCTTTTTTTTTTTTCTTTTTATTTATTTATTTATTTTTTATTTTTTATTATACTTTAAGTTTTAGGGTACATGTGCACATTGTGCAGGTTAGTTACATATGTATACATGTGCCATGCTGGTGCGCTGCACCCACTAACTCGTCATCTAGCATTAGGTATATCTCCCAATGCTATCCCTCCCCCCTCCCCCCTCCCCACCACAGTCCCCAGAGTATGGTATTCCCCTTCCTGTGTCCATGTGATCTCATTGTTCAATTCCCACCTATGAGTGAGAATATGCGGTGTTTGGTTTTTTGTTCTTGCGATAGTTTACTGAGAATGATGGTTTCCAATTTCATCCATGTCCCTACAAAGGATATGAACTCATCATTTTTTATGGCTGCATAGTATTCCATGGTGTATATGTGCCACATTTTCTTAATCCAGTCTATCATTGTTGGACATTTGGGTTGGTTCCAAGTCTTTGCTATTGTGAATAATGCCGCAATAAACATACGTGTGCATGTGTCTTTATAGCAGCATGATTTATAGTCATTTGGGTATATACCCAGTAATGGGATGGCTGGGTCAAATGGTATTTCTAGTTCTAGATCCCTGAGGAATCGCCACACTGACTTCCACAATGGTTGAACTAGTTTACAGTCCCACCAACAGTGTAAAAGTGTTCCTATTTCTCCACATCCTCTCCAGCACCTGTTGTTTCCTGACTTTTGAATGATTGCCATTCTAACTGGTGTGAGATGATATCTCATAGTGGTTTTGATTTGCATTTCTCTGATGGCCAGTGATGATGAGCATTTTTTCATGTGTTTTTTGGCTGCATAAATGTCTTCTTTTGAGAAGTGCCTGTTCATGTCCTTCGCCCACTTTTTGATGGGGTTGTTTGTTTTTTTCTTGTAAATTTGTTTGAGTTCACTGTAGATTCTGGATATTAGCCCTTTGTCAGATGAGTAGGTTGCGAAAATTTTCTCCCATGTTGTAGGTTGCCTATTCACTCTGATGGTAGTTTCTTTTGCTGTGCAGAAGCTCTTTAGTTTAATTAGATCCCATTTGTCAATTTTGGCTTTTGTTGCCATTGCTTTTGGTGTTTTGGACATGAAGTCCTTGCCCACGCCTATGTCCTGAATGGTAATGCCTAGGTTTTCTTCTAGGGTTTTTATGGTTTTAGGTCTAACGTTTAAATCTTTAATCCATCTTGAATTGATTTTTGTATAAGGTGTAAGGAAGGGATCCAGTTTCAGCTTTCTACATATGGCTAGCCAGTTTTGCCAGCACCATTTATTAAATAGGGAATCCTTTCCCCATTGCTTGTTTTTCTCAGGTTTGTCAAAGATCAGATAGTTGTAGGTAAGCGGCGTTATTTCTGAGGGCTCTGTTCTGTTCCATTGATCTATATTTCTGTTTTGGTACCAGTACCATGCTGTTTTGGTTACTGTAGCCTTGTAGTATAGTTTGAAGTCAGGTAGTGTGATGCCTCCAGCTTTGTTCTTTTGGCTTAGGATTGACTTGGCGATGCGGGCTCTCTTTTGGTTCCATATGAACTTTAAAGTAGTTTTTTCCAATTCTGTGAAGAAAGTCATTGGTAGCTTTATGGGGATGGCATTGAATCTGTAAATTACCTTGGGCAGTATGGCCATTTTCACGATATTGATTCTTCCTACCCATGAGCAAGGAATGTTCTTCCATTTGTTTGTATCCTCTTTTATTTCCTTGAGCAGTGGTTTGTAGTTCTCCTTGAAGAGGTGCTTCACATCCCTTGTAAGTTGGATTCCTAGGTATTTTATTCTCTTTGAAGCAATTGTGAATGGGAGTTCACTCATGATTTGGCTCTCTGTTTGTCTGTTGTTGGTGTATAAGAATGCTTGTGATTTTTGTACATTGATTTTGTATCCTGAGACTTTGCTGAAGTTGCTTATCAGCTTAAGGAGATTTTGGGCTGAGACAATGGGGTTTTCTAGATAAACAATCATGTCGTCTGCAAACAGGGACAATTTGACTTCCTCTTTTCCTAATTGAATACCCTTTATTTCCTTCTCCTGCCTGATTGCCCTGGCCAGAACTTCCAACACTATGTTGAATAGGAGCGGTGAGAGAGGGCATCCCTGTCTTGTGCCAGTTTTCAAAGGGAATGCTTCCAGTTTTTGCCCATTCAGTATGATATTGGCTGTGGGTTTGTCATAGATAGCTCTTATTATTTTGAAATATGTCCCATCAATACCTAATTTATTGAGAGTTTTTAGTATGAAGGGTTGTTGAATTTTGTCAAAGGCTTTTTCTGCATCTATTGAGATAATCATGTGGTTTTTGTCTTTGGCTCTGTTTATATGCTGGATTACATTTATTGATTTGCGTATGTTGAACCAGCCTTGCATCCCAGGGATGAAGCCCACTTGATCATGGTGGATAAGCTTTTTGATGTGCTGCTGGATTCGGTTTGCCAGTATTTTATTGAGGATTTTTGCATCAATGTTCATCAAGGATATTGGTCTAAAATTCTCTTTTTTGGTTGTGTCTCTGCCCGGCTTTGGTATCAGAATGATGCTGGCCTCATAAAATGAGTTAGGGAGGATTCCCTCTTTTTCTATTGATTGGAATAGTTTCAGAAGGAATGGTACCAGTTCCTCCTTGTACCTCTGGTAGAATTCGGCTGTGAATCCATCTGGTCCTGGACTCTTTTTGGTTGGTAAACTATTGATTATTGCCACAATTTCAGCTCCTGTTATTGGTCTATTCAGAGATTCAACTTCTTCCTGGTTTAGTCTTGGGAGAGTGTATGTGTCGAGGAATGTATCCATTTCTTCTAGATTTTCCAGTTTATTTGCGTAGAGGTGTTTGTAGTATTCTCTGATGGTAGTTTGTATTTCTGTGGGATCGGTGGTGATATCCCCTTTATCATTTTTTATTGCGTCTATTTGATTCTTCTCTCTTTTTTTCTTTATTAGTCTTGCTAGCGGTCTATCAATTTTGTTGATCCTTTCAAAAAACCAGCTCCTGGATTCATTAATTTTTTGAAGGGTTTTTTGTGTCTCTATTTCCTTCAGTTCTGCTCTGATTTTAGTTATTTCTTGCCTTCTGCTAGCTTTTGAATGTGTTTGCTCTTGCTTTTCTAGTTCTTTTAATTGTGATGTTAGGGTGTCAATTTTGGATCTTTCCTGCTTTCTCTTGTGGGCATTTAGTGCTATAAATTTCCCTCTGCACACTGCTTTGAATGCGTCCCAGAGATTCTGGTATGTTGTGTCTTTGTTCTCGTTGGTTTCAAAGAACATCTTTATTTCTGCCTTCATTTCGTTATGTACCCAGCAGTCATTCAGGAGCAGGTTGTTCAGTTTCCATGTAGTTGAGCGGCTTTGAGTGAGATTCTTAATCCTGAGTTCTAGTTTGATTGCACTGTGGTCTGAGAGATAGTTTGTTATAATTTCTGTTCTTTTACATTTGCTGAGGAGAGCTTTACTTCCAACTATGTGGTCAATTTTGGAATAGGTGTGGTGTGGTGCTGAAAAAAATGTATATTCTGTTGATTTGGGGTGGAGAGTTCTGTAGATGTCTATTAGGTCCGCTTGGTGCAGAGCTGAGTTCAATTCCTGGGTATCCTTGTTGACTTTCTGTCTCGTTGATCTGTCTAATGTTGACAGTGGGGTGTTAAAGTCTCCCATTATTAATGTGTGGGAGTCTAAGTCTCTTTGTAGGTCACTCAGAACTTGCTTTATGAATCTGGGTGCTCCTGTATTGGGTGCATAAATATTTAGGATAGTTAGCTCCTCTTGTTGAATTGATCCCTTTACCATTATGTAATGGCCTTCTTTGTCTCTTTTGATCTTTGTTGGTTTAAAGTCTGTTTTATCAGAGACTAGGATTGCAACCCCTGCCTTTTTTTGTTTTCCATTTGCTTGGTAGATCTTCCTCCATCCTTTTATTTTGAGCCTATGTGTGTCTCTGCACGTGAGATGGGTTTCCTGAATACAGCACACTGATGGATCTTGACTCTTTACCCAACTTGCCAGTCTGTGTCTTTTAATTGGAGAATTTAGTCCATTTACATTTAAAGTTAATATTGTTATGTGTGAATTTGATCCTGTCATTATGATGTTAGCTGGTGATTTTGCTCGTTAGTTGATGCAGTTTCTTCCTAGTCTTGATGGTCTTTACATTTTGGCATGATTTTGCAGCGGCTGGTACCGGTTGTTCCTTTCCATGTTTAGCGCTTCCTTCAGGAGCTCTTTTAGGGCAGGCCTGGTGGTGACAAAATCGGTCAGCATTTGCTTGTCTGTAAAGTATTTTATTTCTCCTTCACTTATGAAGCTTAGTTTGGCTGGATATGAAATTCTGGGTTGAAAATTCTTTTCTTTAAGAATGTTGAATATTGGCCCCCACTCTCTTCTGGCTTGTAGGGTTTCTGCCGAGAGATCCGCTGTTAGTCTGATGGGCTTCCCTTTGAGGGTAACCCGACCTTTCTGTCTGGCTGCCCTTAACATTTTTTCCTTCATTTCAACTTTGGTGAATCTGACAATTATGTGTCTTGGAGTTGCTCTTCTCGAGGAGTATCTTTGTGGCGTTCTCTGTATTTCCTGAATCTGAACGTTGGCCTGCCTTGCTAGATTGGGGAAGTTCTCCTGGATAATATCCTGCAGAGTGTTTTCCAACTTGGTTTCATTCTCCGCATCACTTTCAGGTACACCAATCAGACGTAGATTTGGTCTTTTCACATAGTCCCATATTTCTTGGAGGCTTTGCTCATTTCTTTTTATTCTTTTTTCTCTAGACTTCCCTTCTCGCTTAGTTTCATTCATTTCATCTTCCATTGCTGATACCCTTTCTTCCAGTTGATCGCATCGGCTCCTGAGGCTTCTGCATTCTTCACGTAGTTCTCGAGCCTTGGTTTTCAGCTCCATCAGCTCCTTTAAGCACTTCTCTGTATTGGTTATTCTAGTTATACATTCTTCTAAATTTTTTTCAAAGTTTTCAACTTCTTTGCCTTTGGTTTGAATGTCCTCCCGTAGCTCAGAGTAATTTGATCGTCTGAAGCCTTCTTCTCTCAGCTCGTCAAAATCATTCTCCATCCAGCTTTGTTCCGTTGCTGGTGAGGAGCTGCGTTCCTTTGGAGGAGGAGAGGCGCTCTGCATTTTAGAGTTTCCTGTTTTTCTGTTCTGTTTTTTCCCCATCTTTGTGGTTTTATCTACTTTTGGTCTTTGATGATGGTGATGTACAGATGGGTTTTCGGTGTGGATGTCCTTTCTGTTTGTTAGTTTTCCTTCTAACAGACAGGACCCTCAGCTGCAGGTCTGTTGGAATACCCTGTCGTGTGAGGTGTCAGTGTGCCCCTGCTGGGGGGTGCCTCCCAGTTCGGCTGCTCGGGGGTCAGGGGTCAGGGACCCACTTGAGGAGGCAGTCTGCCCGTTCTCAGATCTCCAGCTGCGTGCTGGGAGAACCACTGCTCTCTTCAAAGCTGTCAGACAGGGACATTTAAGTCTGCAGAGGTTACTGCTGTCTTTTTGTTTGTCTGTGCCCTGCCCCCAGAGGTGGAGCCTACAGAGGCAGGCAGGCCTCCTTGAGCTGTGGTGGGCTCCACCCAGTTCGAGCTTCAGGGCTGCTTTGTTTACCTAAGCAAGCCCCTTACCAGACTTTTTTTAGAAGGAATGTTGTTTGCAGAAGGGCTAAGGCTGTGAAGTGTTATGCAAATGTATGCCATTATCATGCCCCTTTCTCATTAACACTCCCAAATCCCTCATGCAGATACAAAATATCCACAGGAAAAAAAATATTTTTTTCATATAAATAAATAAAAATATGTAAAAGAATGGTTTGATTAAAACTGGCTGGTTTGAGATTTGGTCTTATTTTGAAATGAGGTCAGCCTGGTTGGGTTTTGAATTTCAATAGAGAAATTTTGCATGGCTCTCTGAGTTATACAAAGATATTTTAAATGTTGGGAAAAAGAAAGCCCCTCACAGATAGCAGCAGGAATCACACTGGCAGAGTTGAAGGAAGTAGAGAAGCAAATCCAAACTGAGGAGAACAAATACGTATTTTCTCTCAGGGTGTTCAAAGAGCAGGAGAATAAAGGAGACAAAGGGAGGCTGTGATAGAAGGCAACTGATACTGCACCTCCAGAAAGAGGAGGGCTCCCTGCTGAAAGGAGCTGAGTGCAAGAAGGGTGCTCAGGGGCCACAGGGACTGTGTGGAGCAGTGACAAGGGAATAGTGCTGAGAATCCAGTCTCCTGGGGTTTTGTCCAGGCCTTGCTCTTATCAAGTCTTTTGACTTTGGACATGTCATGGCATATCTAGGACTGAAGTTTTCTCAACTGTGCAATGAGGAGTCTGGGTGAGAATAGACTGTTTCTCAGAACAAACCTGGTTCACTGCAGAAGGTCAGGTCAAGGATTATGCATGCCTCACTCACTGTACATACCATTGTTGCGGCCCCAAGAAGCCTCAATATACATAAAATGAGGCCATGCAGGCCAAGTTTTCTTATTGATGGGGGTGCACACATAAAATGGAGATCAAAGTTTTGAGATGCAAATATAACATCATCTTTTCTTAACATAAATGCAATGGAGCTTTTAAATGTTTAAACTCGAAGGCAGAAAGAAATAGCCTTTTTATAACTACCTTATTGGAAAGTGGGTTTTCAAAAATGTCCAGAAAGATATTGGAAATTTCATAAGCATTATCCTCTGCTGACAGTTGTGATTTCAGCCCTAGATTTGAGCCCTGTAATCTTTTTACAAAGATCGACCCATGTGATTCTTATGAGTGCCCCAGATGAGAGCCAAGGCCCTAAAGGAAAAGATGGCTAACATGACTGGATTCTCCAAAAAAGTATATTGTCATTGACATTATTCATCACACGGCTACACAAAAGTCAATGTCAAAATTATTTTTAGAATTCGGGGCTAGAATATAAAATAATATATGTACAGTTTAGCTATTACCTATCTACTAGACATAATTAAACATTATACACTTGAAAAATATATACCAATACTTTTTTAAAATGTGCTTCTTTGGTGTTCAGATTATAAGTGATTTTCAATTTATTTTAACAATTATAAGTGATTGTTCAACTATTTACCTCAGTTTCAAGAAATCTCAAAAGCAGATTTGAAACTCAAGTCATGGCAACTAGATAGACAAGTTTTAATTCATATTTTGTCTTCCCCTTATCATTGAAGCAGATTTTTAAAAATTATACATTATTATTTCAAGTATACATTTTAGTATAAATTTCTTTACTGCCATAGTGTAAAACATAAAAGAAAAGAACAGAAGAGAAGGTGGAGGGGCAATGAATAAAGGGAAAAATTTATGTCTTAAAAAGGGGAGGATGAAAACAAGGGGAAAGAAAGACAGGAAATGAGACGGCAAGAAGGAAAGCACAGCAGGCTCATTCAAGAGGAACTCCTCTGAACCTGCTGCTATCATACATTCAGAAACACCTGTGTTTGGAAATGACCAAGTCATTTTCAGCCCAAGTGAGGGGTGCTTCAAGAATGAGAACCAGAATGTGAGGTCAGAGGATGCTTCATGTTCTAGGTTGTGAAACTGTCAACAGAGTTTCTCATGATGTGTACTGAATGGGCAAGCTGAGATTTCTGCAGAGCACCCATTTCAGTCAAGAAATACAACATCTTCTAATTCCAGATAAGGCAGTGGGTAAGAAACACCTAGGTTGGTGTGACATCAGCAGTCTCCTAGAAACGTACCTTCTATTTACTGAAATGATTCTGAATTAAGCCTGGGAGCTGCTTATCAACTAAATTTCCTGAAGCAAAATGTCAGTATCACTTTATTTATAAAAGTTCTTTTTATCAGGGAGAGAAAAGTTGAAAATCAGATGTTCTAATATCATGTAAGGAATAACCCCAAAATGGCTTGATTTGCAGGATGACAGGCTGTGGAAACTCTCCTAACACCTCCCAGTTGTGTAGTTTCCCAAATCAGTTTTACATAAATAGAAAGGTGTGCAATCTGCCAGTTAATATTAATGTGCTCATTTGCAAGTGAGTTAAAATAACATGACATATCTGGGACTGGCCTCATTGACCCCTTTGGTTAGTGGTGATTCATTAAGCGGTCACTCCTTAAGACAGTAGTACTTGCTTGAACTGCTATTTACATTTGAAGACCTTTGCTAGGAATTTACAAATTTTCAGCAGGAATCTACATCATAGTTAGGTAGACAGGTTTGTCATGTGTGTTTGTGTGTGTTTAGGGGAGGGTAGGTGGACACAAGTAAAGAGAAGAAATGGGGTCACTTTAGTTGAAATAAATAAATTTAGAATTGTTCAGCTGATGTAAGAATGAGTTTGAACTGAGGGTAAGGTGGGTTTTCAAATAAATGGTTAATAGTGTTCTTGTGCAGAGCTTGGTGGGTTTCTTGAAATCCACTCTAAAGTTATCCATTTAACCCATTTTGGGGGACACATACCACATTTCAGTATTATTTTTGGTTTCGGCACAATAGTGCAGAGGACAAAACAGAAAAAAAAAATCCCTGCATTTGTGGAGACAGACAATGAACAGGTGAGTAAATAAATGTATAGAATGTCTGGCAGTGAGAATGGGTTGGTTCAAAGGGTGTACAGTGAGACAGAGGTGACTTATGTGGCCACTTTAGATGAGGGTGGTCAGGGTGACCATCTCTAATAAGGTCACCCTGTGACCTTATTAATAAAGTTAATAATTTGGTCACCAAATACTTTGGTCACCAAAGTTAATACTTTGGTCACCAAAGTTAATAATTTGGGAGGAGACCTAAGAAAGTGTGGGAATGAGTCACACAGACATCTGGAGGAAGAAAATCTGAGAGAGAGAAAGCAGTGAGAAGGCCTGGAGGGAAGAGTGTATTAGGCTTGTCTTGAAGAAGAGCAAGAAGGCCTAACCCAGGGTGTGGGCAGAAGGCTGTGGTAGATTACCAAGGCTCTGGTAGACCATGTAAGACCTTGTCATTGCCTCTAGGCAGTTTTAGGAGGGGAATTTACCAGATTGACCAGTTCTGAGTTTTGTTTTGTTTTTAAGGGTCACTTTGTTGTATGAAGAGTAGACTGCAGTGGCCAAAGGAAAGTGTTCAGAGAGCAATTAGGGACAGCTTTAAAATAAAAAGTATAAAAAATTGGCATTGAGAAAGAGTGGAGATAGGGAGAATTATGAAATCCTGGAGATCTATTTTATATATATATATATACACACACACACACACATTTTTTTTTTTTTTTTGAGACAGATCCTCCCTCTGTCACCCAGACTGGAGTGTGGCAGCACAATCTTGGCTTACTGCATGATCTTGGCTCACTGCAACATCTGCCTCCAGGGTTCAAGTGATTCTCCTGCCCCAGCTTCCCGAGTATCTGGGATTACAGGTGCCTGCCATCACGCCCAGCTAATTTTTGTATTTTTATGAAATACAAAATGGGGTTTTGCCATCTTGGCCAGGCTGATCTCAAACTCGACCTCAAGTGATCCACCTGCCTCAGCCTCTCAAAGTGCTGGGATTACAGGCATAAGCCACAGAACCCAGCCCTATCCTGGTTATACTTTAAAGTTAATGCCAGCAGATTTTCTGAGAGATTGTGTGTAGGCAATGAGATAAAAAAGAGATGACAAAGATAATTGGATAAATCCATAACTTTTGCCTTTTTTTTTTTTTTTCTCTACCACAAGTGCTAAATAAAGAATCAAGATCTTGGACCAAAACTTTCTCCTTTTGGGCTGCTCTGTTAGAATTGGCATACAGATAACTTTTCATGTTCCATGTCAACATTCTTTTCCATATGAAGTATGGTGATACATTTCTAGATACATTTCTACCCAACACAGAAACGATTCACACATGCTTGATAGATGTTCCTCCAAGCATGTGCTTGACTGAATTAATCAGCTTTTAAAATTGAACACAGGAAATCTCGATCATATCTTTTAGCATCTACCTTAACTTACCTGCTGTCCCGTTTAATTTTCACATATATGAAGAATTGTCCACCTCTATGAAAAAGTATATTTATAGTATGTGAGTATATGCTCTGTGTCAGGTAATTTATCTTATTCACATCTCTTAGAAACTGGATAGAAGTTCTTATCTCCATTTTATATAGGAAAAAAATCTAAGGTTTACAAAGCCTTCCACCATATAGAACTTTAAAACCTAATATTATATATATATATAATATATATATTTTAAATCATGAGTGTGTATTATAATACACACAGATGAAGCATGAATTGTTTATAAATATGATAGATTTATCACAGTATAAACCCCTATATAACATGACATAGTCAAATCAAGAAATAGAACTCACACTCCAAAAGCTCTCATACCCCTCCAAACCACTGTACCTTGCTCCCCGAAACTAATCATTATTCTGATGTTCCATAGTCACTTTTCTTTATTGTTTTATCAGATAAGCATAGATTACTAAACACTATAGTTAAGTTTTGCATGTTTATGTTTTAACATTTACATGAATCATGTCTTACAACATGTGATATTTTGTGTCTGGCATCTTTGACTCAATACTGTATTTGTGAAACTTATCCATGTTTTTGGATGTAGCCATAGTCCATTTACTTCCTGTGCTGCCTGCTATTCCATCATGTGACATATCACAATTTACTTGTCCATTCTGCTATTAAAGAATGTTTGGGTTGCTTCCTGTATTTCGACTACTATGAAAATGATACTTCAAACTTTTTTTATGCATGTGTCTTAGTGCAAATGTTCACAGATTTCTGCAGGGTTTGTACTAGTGAAATTGCCAGGTTTCAGGAAATATGTATCTCCAACTTTACTAAATGATGCCAAACAGTTTGACAAAGGATTTGTACTAATTTACATTTCTACTAGCACCACAGGAGAGTTCCATATGCAACATTTTTCTATGCTAATATTTTATATTGTCATTCTTCTTAGTTTTAGATATTATGTGAGAACATAATAATATCTTATTTGATTTTAACCCTCAGTTCACTTTTAATGTGGTTGAATTTTTTTCATTTTTGTATTTTCTCTTGCGAAATACCAATTTAAATCCCTAGCTAACCTTTCTTTTGGCTTGTTAGCATTGGTCTTATTGATTTGGAGGATATATTCTAGATTTTTTTAAATTTATATTTTTTAATTTTTAAATTTGACATAAAATTATATGCATTTATCATATAAAACATGATGTTTTAAAATATATACACATTGTGGAATGGCTTGGATTTTTAAATGTATTCCAAAATCAAGATTTTCATTAATTATATCAACTTCCATGCAGTGGCTTGCCTTTTTAATCTTTGTATAGTGTCATTTGACCAAATTTGTCAATCTTTTCCTTTAGGGTAGTGTTTTTGAATCCTGTTAAGAAGGCAGACATTATTTCTTCATTAAGTACTTGATAAAATTAAATCCGTAAACCGTATAAGTTTTTAATTTTACTTATGGATTCAACTTATTTACTTAAAATACTTCTTGTGTCCATGTGGGTGGATGGTAATTTTTTTCTATAATTTTGTCCATTTTATCTAAATTTTAAAATTAGCAAAAATGTGTTTGCAATATCTATCCTCATATAATTTAAATGTTGGTCAAATCTGTATTGATATTCTCTGTTTCATTTATGAATACTGATGCCTTCTCTCTCTTTTTTCTTTTTTTAATCAACCTATCAGCGTATTTAGTGCTCATGTTATTAGCTTCTGTATTACACACACACACACACACACACACACCCCACACCCATATACTACTTTTGCTGTGCCTTTAGTCCTGAAAGTGTCAAAGTTCAGTTCTACCTCTCACATTTAAGAACTTGCAAATACCCTTAGCAGGAGAGACACCCTCAATGCCAGGTTGTCCTCTCTAGATGTCAGCCTCCCAGTCTCAGCCTGGAAACTCTGCACTTTCTAATTAGCACTCCACTCCCTTCAACCACACTAAAATAAAATGTTGTCAAGTAATCTAGTTATTCTCTTGAAAAATAATTATTGATAATTAATATTTAATTCCAAATTTGTTTTGGTCTAAAAATGGTTTACATTCCACCCTAACCCAGTCTACCAATACCACAATCAAACCAATACCAAAATCAAATGCTTGATCTTTCTGGCTGGTATTGTTTCTCATTTATTTATATCCATTTATCTTATCTTCCAATATATTTTATATGATTCTATGAGTGATTTTCCAGGATGAGTTCCAAACCGCCCCCAACAGCACACATTCAAAACAGGGTCGTGCATATAGTCAATCAATAACACTTTCTGAATAAAAATGGATCACTCTTAATAAAGAAGGAAATATTTTTTAGGTTATTTCTGGTTGTCCAAGCCAACCAACTGCTTCCCAACCTGGGTCCCCAACATTCAGCTGATTTTTGCATTGTGTAAATACAACTTAAAAATCTAGTTTGTGAAAATCCTTCAAACTGGTTATTTGGAAATTGCTTCCAGTCTAAATCCATCCACATACATGCCTCAAAACCATCAGTCTGAACAACCCAAAATGAATGGAGAATGTGGGTTGGGGAGAGAGACCTGTTCTCTGCTGTGATGTTCTTTTCAGAAGTCATGTGAATATTATCAGTAAAGAGCATTCCTAAATATCCTCCTTTTAATATACAGCTCCCTCTTTTTTCCTTACATCCTTTCTGACTAGGTTTCTAAACTACAGCCTTGGCTTCAGATGATTATTCATATCATCATTATTCCAGACTAAAAGCTACTACCCAAGACTTGAAAAATTGTGAAGGATAATTCTTACATAACACAAACTTCATTATATGGTTCTGTCATCCTCTCCTTCCTCCAATTTCTTTCACTCTATTACTTTTGTCTATTTAGTAACATTATTTCTTATGTACTTTTACACCATATTCAGTATAAATAGCATAATTAGCAGTGGAAAATAATTTGTTGCCTTCCTGCATTTATTTATGTTCAAAAGATCATGTAAAGTTCTGCTACATTAAAATTTAATTCGAGAGAAAACGAGTTTTGTTCATTTCTCAATGCAATGCCCATTTCTGTTCAGCTTGTGTGAATGATAAAATATTATCGGTCCATGTTTTTCTATTTGGTTTCTAGGCATTTGTGTAAACTAGTTAGGAAAAGCAAGTGTTGCTTTGTTAGGCATGTGTTCAAAGAAGTATTGTAGAGACATATTTTATTCTGGGCATCCTGTCACCATGTAGACAGGGCCCAATCCATTATTTAGCAGTAATCTGTTAATCGATTGACCAATTGGTTCAGGGATTATTACTCTTAGATTACCAAAAGGAAGAAAAAGGAAAGAAAGAAAACAACAACAACAAAAAGCCTCCTCTGTAGGGTAAATTAAAGGAAATTGCATCAAAATCGAAAATGCACTGGTGTTTACAGATCTAGATTAAATCTGACACAGATTGGCAAACAATGAAAAAGGTTCCCTCGCTCGGAGCATAAACATTTTGAATCTCGCCAGAGTGATGTTAAATCTTAGAAAGCAAGTAAACTGAAGTGCCCTTCTGGGGTGGATGTGGGGGCACAAGCAGGGAGAAGGAGTTGCCTTCAGGTTGGCTTAAAGTCGTCCAGATTTTCTCTCCAGGTTTGGAGAAAAAGTGGAAAGTTTTCCACTTTTCAAGATTCTCTTACAGATTTCATTACCTCCTCCTTTCTCCCAATCTTTAGCTGAAAGTAGAGACGAAGTAGACAAATGCACTGTGAATATACACACTTTGATACACTGAGGATGCCCATAATATCTTAAAAAGGGGAGAACTGTGAAATTCACAATTAAAATGAATTTATATGAATTATTAGATGACTTTATGCAAAACAATAAATCGATTGCCATTGCTATTAATGAGTATTTTAATAGAGAAATATGAGTCAAGTCACTTAATTTTTATGTAACTAGTCTTCTAAGTTAATTTACATTTATGTTTACCATATTCTTTCAAGTACTATTTTTGAGAGGTGGTGTGTGTGTGTGTGTGTGTGTGTGTGTGTGTGTGTATGTGACAGGGAAAGTAGTATTCATGCTTATCCTCAGCCATTTATATTCCATCAATTCTCATTGACACCATATGTATTTCACATCATTACTTTTTTGTCTGCCTTGGTAGTTCAAAGGAATCAAATTTGTGAAAAACTCTTGTTACCTTTCCTGAAGGTTAAGATGTGAGATAATGGCAAAGATAAAATTTTAAATGCCTTCCCTACAAGAACAATAAGAGAAGAATAAACCGAGCTACGTGAAAATTTTTTTTATTAGTGCATAGGGCTGGTCTGGATAGTCACCTCTGTGCCCCCATCTCTTTTCACCCATCTCTTTCTAAAAAGGTAAGGTCAGGTTTATCTGGAACTTGTCTTCTCCTTCAGACTCCATCCACAATACCACCTGGAAGAGAGCCCTGTAGAAAGCACTTACGGAAATATAGAAAATAGAGTTCAGCCCTTTCCTGGTCTGTGAAATCAAGAGACACTCAAGGGGAATTGAGATTACTGAGCTTCTGCTGATTGCTAAGGATCCTCAGGGTCAACAACCTGTCACCTTTCAATGCACAACTAACCTCCAATAAGGGTAGTGTTGAATAAATTAGTTAGGACATATGCCCAGGAGGGGAATAAGAACAGCAGAGTGTCCTGTCCAGGAAGGAAGCGTTTTTACCATGTTCAGCATAACCTTCTAAGCGTGGTGGGAAAAGCCTTTGTTATTTGAGCCCATAAAAGTCTGTGGCCTCCTCTCTGGAAATATTACTTCCTCTACCTCTCAAATGCCAGTTTTAAAATTTTATTCCTCTGCTTACCCTGTTTCTGAAATGAACCCCCACCCCCCACCCCCAATGTTGTTGACTTTACTTCTACTTATTATTCTTTACTGACCAGGTGCCAACTCTTCTGAGAAGCTTCTGTGAACTGCTTCTCAACAGGATTAGCCACTTTATTTTTCTCACCTCCTCCCTTAATGGCATTTCCATTATTGCTGGCATTTTGCTGTAATTTAATTATTATTGTCTAGGTCTTTTGCCTCCTCTCTTCAGCATCTGCCTCTTAACATCAAACTAAGAGTTTCTTGAGGCTAAGTCTCCAATCTTTCATCTTCCCATCCTGGACAATCTGAGCTACTGGTATGCAGTAAAGCCAAATGTGTGCAAACAGAAGTGATGAAATTCAGAATTATTTGAACAATTTTCTTAAATCAGCAAAGAGAACAAACTTTTGCAGATGCCCTGTGTGATAAGAAGCACACTCATTCAACAAGTTTAGAACATCCATTTAATCCTGCTCTTTTCTTGGTAATATTCAAATTTCTTTAGTTGACTTGTATTTCAGGACCATGTTGAAAAAATAACAATATTCTAGATTCTAGAGTTTAGAAAAGTAGGATCAACCTTTGACATATATCAGAATTGAGGGACTAAGTGGCTAAGTTGGCTGGACTTCCTGGGTCAATAGGGACTTCCCCAAGGGGACTTTCCCCTAAGCCAAAATGAGTCATAGCTGCAAGCTAAGGGATTGAAACTTCACCCAATCAACGGGTACTTTCCCCTAAGCCACAATGAGTCATAGCTGCAAGCCAAGGGATTAAAACTTCAACCAATGAAAGGGGACTTTCCCCTAAGCCAAAATGAGTCACAGCTGCAAGCTAACGGATTGAAATTTCAAGCAATCAAAGGGGACTTTTTCCTAAGCCAAAATGAGTCACAGCTGCAAACTAAGGCATTGAAACTTCAACCAATCATATAGGGAGTGTACGCTCTAGCTGCAGCCTGATGTTTTTAACCCAGCAGGCCCACCAACCCACAAGGGGATAGAAAATAAGCTAATCCTATAGGACAGAAAAAGGAAAAGGGGAGGAGTCATAAGGGGACATAAGCCTAAGACACCCAAGCCAGAAACAGCAACCTTTCCGGATCCCCTTCCACCGCATGGAAGCTTTACTTTCGCTTTTGCTTTACTTTCACTTTCCCTTTAATAAATCTTGCCGCAGCACACTCTTTGGGTCTGCGCGTTTCTCTAATCGAGCTATAACATTAGCCGCTGTGGTCCAGGGCTTCATTCCTTGAAGCCCGTGAGACCATGAATCCTTCAATTGAGAAAAACCTTCGATAGGAAGACTTCTCATCTCAGAATCTTCTAGGGGGATTGTTAAAACTCAAGTTGCTGGGCCCAGCCCTAGAGATTCTGATTCAGTAGGTTGGGGTTAGGGTCTGAGAATTTCAGGTGATGTATTCAGGTGATGCAACTGACACCGATGCTGCCTGTCCTGGGACTGTGCGCTGAAAGCCACTGCTCTACAGTGCAATTAGCTGCAGTTTAGAGTTAGAGAAGGACATTCGAACTGTGCTTCATTTCTAGGCAGAGGCTGGAGATTTTCCTTCACAGCTCACGCTTTGGCTTGGCAATAATCTCAATCATTGTGTCATTTTGCTAGGACACAGCAGGGGTGAGGGAGGCAAACTGCTAATATAGTGGAAAAGGGTCTGCATTTTGTTAACCTTGTGTAAGTGAAGTTCACAGAAGATTTGTCTTCTTAGGCATTCTTTTCTTGGACTTCTTCAATCAACCCCAATGCACGTGATTATAACAGAAAGGCTCCTGGTGGATCCTTTTGTAACATGTAACATCATTCTGTTAAAGCAAATAAGGGGCCATTAGACAGAGATAGTTTGTACCAGAAGCTCTTAGTTAAGCAAACTGAAACTTAACTTGGGGTCATTTCCTGTAATTGACTTACAGAAATAAAACAAAAGAACTTCAAAACAAAAGAGCTTCCACCAATAACAAACATTCAAACAGCCAATTGGTTATAAAATTAGGAGCTTTTGATCAGACCAGATCAGACCCAAATAAGACAAATGCCTAGCTACAGCCAGCCAGGAATTACTTTACTTCTGCGTTCAGCCTGTGAAAACTTGCTGGAACAAAGCTCTCTGAACCTTTTGCAATTTTGAGTGTTGCCTGATTCATGAATTGTTTGTTTGTTTCTTTGTTTTGAGACAGAGTTTCGCTCTTGTTGCCCTGACTGGAGTGCAATGGCGTGCTCTCAGCTCACTGCAACTTATGCCTCCCACGTTCAAGCGATTCTCCTGCCTCAGCCTCATGAGTAGCTGGGATTACAGGCATGCACCACCACGCTTGGCTAATATTGTATTTTTAGTAGAGATAGGGTTTCTCCATGTTGGTGAGACTGGTTTCAAACTCCCGACCTCAGGTGATCCACCCGCTTTGGCCTCCCAAAGTGCTGGAATTACAGGTGTGAACCACCACACCTGGCGAATTGTTCTTTTTTAGCATAAACTCTGCTACATTTATTTTATCTAAAGTTTTTTCTTTTTCCATAGATGTGTATGATTGGTCTAGGAATAAACACCTGACAAAAGCTATATTAAGTGTTCCCTTCTGATGATGATCATGAATTTTCTTTACAATTCTGTAGGCCCTTTCCATAATCTTATTAGAATTGTTACTACATAACAATATATTATGTAGCTTATGTCCAACTAAACAAATAATGTCTTATTTCTTGTGCTTCAGTCTAAGAAAAGTATTTTTACATAAAGTCTGAATTAGCTACAGGAACAAAAAAACATGAAACAATCAGAAACAATGTCATTCATTTATACTAAGAAAAGGAGACAGGAGGTAAAAGATTTAAGGGATTGAAGAAATTGTCAAATGACATTCGAAGAGAGTGGAAGCAGAAGTTTACTGGAGAATTGTATGGGCACCAACCTGAGTCAGCATCCCACTCATGGGTGTATGACACGGTCTGTCTCTCAAAATTGCACCAGAGTGGTTTCAATAACTTAGAGACAGTACAGACACGTTTTCTGCCCTGGCCCATTCCATCTGATCTTTAAGGGCTAGCTCCCTTCTCACTGCCTTTATGCAGTCTTCTCTGATTTCCCACATACACTCTGATCACTATTCCAAGTAGCTGACTAGTTATTACACCACTTTGCTAATAGGCTGGAAATTGCAGCCACGTCATAGTGTGTCCAGAATTGGTGGGTTCTTGGTCTCACTGACTTCAAGAATGAAGCCGCAGACCCTCGCAATGAGTGTTACAGTTCTCAAAGAAAGTGTGTTCGGAGTTTGTTCCTTCTGATGTTTGGACGTGATCACAGTTTCTTCCTTCTGGTGGGTTCAAGGTCTCGCTGGCTTCAGTAGTGAAGCTGCAGACCTTCGCGATGAGTGTTACAGCTCTTAAGGCGGCACATCTGGAGTTGTTCATTCCTCCTATCTCGAGTTGCTCATTTCTCCCGGTGGGTTCGTGGTCTTGCTGGCCTCAGGAGTGAAGCTGCAGACCTTCACAGTGAGTGTTACAGCTCCATAAAGGCAGTGTGGACACAAACAGTGAGCAGCAGCAAGATTTATTGCAAACAGTGAAAGAACAAAGCTTCCACACTGTGGAAGGGGATCAGGGCGGGTTGCCACAGTTGGCTCAGGCAGCCTTCTTTTATTCCCTTATCTGGCCTCACCCATATCCTGCTGATTGGTCCATTTTACAGAGAGCTGATTGGTCTGTTTTACAGAGAGCTGATTGGTCCATTTTGACAGGGTGCTGATTGGTGCATTTACAATCCCTGAGCTAGACACAGAGTGCTGATTGGTGTATTTACAATCCTCTACCTAGACGTAAAAGTTCTACAAGCCCCTGCTAAATTAGCTAGACACAGAGCACTGATTGGTGCATTTACAAACCTCAAGCTAGACACAAGTGTTGCTGATTGGTGTGTTTATAAACCTTGAGCTAGACAGAGTGCTGATTGGTGCATTTACAAACCTTGAGCTAGACACAGAGTGCTGCTTGGTGCATTTACAATCCTTTAGCTAGACATAAAAGTTCTCCAAGTCCCCACTAGACTCAGGAGTCCAGCTGGCTTCACCTAGTGGATCCCGTGCCGGGGCTGCAGGCAGAGCTGCCCATCAGTCCCATGCCATGCGCCTGCACTCCTCAGCCCTTGGGCGGTTGATGGGACTGGGCACCATGGAGCAGGGGGCGGTGCCTGTCGGGGAGGCTTAGGCTGCACAGGAGCCTACCGTGGTGGGGCTTGGGCATGGCGGGCTGCAGGTCCCGAGCCCTGCCCTGCGGGGAGGTGGCTGAGGCCTGGCGAGAATTTGAGTGCAGTGCAGGCAGGCCGGCAGTGCTGGGGGACCCAGTGCCCCCTCCACAGCTGCTGGCTGGGGTGCTAAGCCCCTCACTGCCCAGTGCCGGCGACACAGGCCGGCTGCTCCGAGTGCGGGGCCTGCCGAGCCCACGCCCACCCGGAACTCGTCCTGGGCCGTGAGCGCCATGCACAGCCCTGGTTCCAGCCCGCACCTCTCCCTCCACACCTCCACGCAAGCAGAAGGAGCCAGCTCCAGCCTCAGCCAGCCCAGAGAGGGGCTCCCGCAGTGCAGCGGTGGGCTGAAGGGCTCTTCAAGTGTAGCCAGAGCAGACGCCGAGGCCAAGGAGGCACTGAGAGCAAACGAGGGCCACCAGCACGTTGTCACCTCTCAATAACATTTTCATAATTGTTTTCTGCTAGCATTTCGTGTTTTGTTTTAGATTCACTTTTATTGTCTGCCCAATGAGTCAGCAAATTTTTAAGTCAGTCTCAGTATTTCACTACTTTTATCCTTACAAACTTCATAGATATGCCTGACACAAAAGTACAAATATTTGAATTATAAGAGAATTAAAATTATGGAATCTGAAAATTTAACGTCAAAAGTTACAGTTGATATTTCACCTCTAAGTTCTTTATTCAATATTTATGTGCTCTTTGTGACTTGTTTGGCTGAATTGATTAAGAGAAATAGTTCCAAAATGGGTCAGGGTAATTTTACTGTTGGCTAGTTATGTGGAAAATTTGTGAATATTTTCAAAACCATCAGTTCTCTTGGGTGTTCTAAATTTCACTCAGTGTGACTGTTTATATATACATATATATTTATTTATATGCACATACATATGAATATACATACATACTAAAAATGAGTATATAGGCAGGATGCAAATAGATAGTATGGCAAATTCAGAGCATCATTTCATATTGAATGTATGTAGGGGTATGTGAGTGTGCATATACACAACTGATTATATATATATACACGCAAACACATATGTATGTATAATACATATTATTACATATAAATGTATACATATAATGAATAATACCTAACATGTACAAGAATACCTTGTTTTACGGCACTCATTTTATTGTACTTGGCAGAGAGATTGAGTTTTTTATAAATTGAATGTTGTGGCAACCGTGGCTTGAACAAGGCTATTGATGCTACTTTTCCGACAACATGTGCTCATTTTATGTCTCTGTATCACATGTTCAATTCTTATAACATTTCAAGCTTTTTCATTATTATCATATCTGTTATGATGATCTGTGATGAGTGACCTTGGATGATACTGTTATAATTATTTTGGGATGTCACAAACCACACACACATAAGATAGCAAACTTAATCAATAAATATTGTGTGTGTTCTGACTGCTCCACCAAATGGCCATTTTCTGTTTCACTCCCTCTCCTAGGGCCACCCTATTGTCTGACACACAACAGTATTGAAATTAGACATAATTAGACCCTAACAATGGGCCTAATTTTAATATTGTTATGTGTCAGACAATCGGGTGGCCCCAGGCATCTGCAATGACCTCTAAATGTTCAACTGAAAGAAACTGTGACACGTCTCTAACTTTCAGTCAAAAGCTAGAAATGATGAAGCTTAGCGAGGAAGGCTCATTGAAAGCCAAGATAGGAGAAAAGCTAGGACAAACAGGCAGGTCGTACCTGCAAAGAAGAAGTTCTTGAAAAAAATTTAAAATGTTACTCCAGCAAACATATGAATGGTAAGAAAACAACCAAATCTTATTGCTGATATGGAGAAAGTTTCTCTAGTCTGGATAGAAGATCAAACCAGCCACAATCTTTCTTTAAACCAAAGCCCAAATCAGAACAAACCCCTAACTCTCTTCAATTCTATGAAGGCTAAGAGAGGTGAGGAAGCTGCAGAAGAAAAGTTAGAAGCTAGTAGAGATTGGTTCATGAGATTTAAGGAAAGATGCCATCATCATAAAAAGTACACGGTGAAGCAGCAAGTACAGAAAGTTATTCAGAAGATCTCGCCAATATCATTGATTAAGGTGGTTACATTAAACAACAGATTTTCCATATATATGAAACTTCCTTCTGTTGGAAAAAGATGCTATTTAATACTTTCATAGCTACAGAGGAAACATCAATGCCTAGCGTCAAAACTTTAAAGGGCAGGTTAACTCTCTTATTAGGGGGTCAATGCAGCTGGTAATAAAGTTAATATTTATTTACTGTTTGAAAATATAATGTTAAATCTCTTCTTCCTGTGCTCTATAAATGGAGCAACAAAGCCTGGATGACAACATGTCTTTTTGCAGTATGGTTTACTAAATATTTTAAGCCCACTGTTGAGATCTACTGCTTAGAAGAAAATAAGAGCCAGAGATTTGTAATATTACATAAACTTAGTTGATAAAACAGTGGCAAGTTTTGAGAGGATTGACTTCAATTTTGAAAGAAGTTCTACTGTGGGTAAAATGCTGTCAAACTGCACCTCATGCTACAGATAAATTTTTCCTGAAAGAGTCTATCAATGTGGCAAACTTCATTGTGTCTCATTTTATGAAATTGTCACAGCCACCCTAACCTTGGGCAAACACTATCCTGATCAGTCAGCAGCCCTCAACATCAAGACAAAACCTTTCACTAGCAAAAATATTACAGCTCACTGAAGGTTGAGATGCTCATTAGCATTTTTAGCTACAAAATATTTTTAAATTAAGGTATGGACTTCTTTCGAGAAATCATGCTATTGCACACTGAGTAAACTCTAATATGGAAAAACCATACATTTTCTATGCATTGGGAAACCACAAAATTTGTTTGACTCATTTTATTGTGGTGGTCTGGAACAGAACCTTGAATATCTGAAGGTATGCCTGTGTAAATAAGTGTGTGTTTATATATAATGAGTGTATGTGTGTATATATTTATATAATATCTATTGTGTTATGTATATTGAACATGAAAAGAATGCTCTAAATTTGCCATACTATTTGCCCCCTCCTTATTATATGCGTGTGTGCATGAATGTGCATACATTCTTCAGACCAGAAAGTGTGTGTCAGTTTATTTAATACATATAGAGAGCCAGAAAGAGAGAGAGAATTACATTATTATTTGGGGGCATTTAAGTTAAATTTGCTCACAATATCATACACACACATAAACACACAAAACATATTCTGTCAGATATTATTTTCAAGATTTGGGATTGTTTAATCTCACATGTCTCCCATATGTAGTTGATGTAGCATGAAAAATATAATTACCTGCAATCGATACAACCAATTCCAAATGGTGAATAGGAGCTACGAAAAACAGTGATTTAAGATACTCCTGCAAACCACAATTACAGAGACATAAAACCCTCCAGGAAAGAAACATTTATTCCAAAAACCTGTTTATTGCCACAGAAGAAACTTAAAATGAGTTTTATAAACTTTGCATCAAAGTTGACTTTTTCAACAAAAGTGGACGGAAAAAAGTAGTTAATTTTTACCTAGCGTCAGCTTATGGGGAGTCAGAAATGACAATATCCATTTTCAGTTGGGCAAATTGAGCCCCAAAGAGTACACCTATCAAGCCATGTTGAGCCAAGAATTGACTTCTTTCTTGACCTAGGTCCTTGAATGTTCCTTCACGGCAAAAGGAAAACCTGCCAGACATCATTAAGCATGATTTCTTCCTCCAACAGGCTTTCAATCTAAGTTGTATTTTATTTAGAATCCACACACAGGGGAAAGCAGCAGCGCAGTGCCCTGCTAGAAATGAGCAATAACATTCAAAGGAAAATTGGAAGCTGAAGATCTAATCATTAACAACAGATGGTTCAACTTGAATCCAATAAACAAGTTTTGTTGTTTGCTTTCCTTCCCCCTCTTATCCACTTGAATGGCCTATGTGAGTGTGTTTGCATGTAAAAGTGCTGGGCCCTGCTTCACCAGCATAGATGGCTCACCTGATTGAAGGAACACTTTTATGATCAGGCTGGAATCTTTATAACTTGAAAGACACTTAACAATCTGATGCTGAAGTCTATAGCATGCCTGCCCTATTTGTTTTCTTTGTGAGAGTTTAGCAACTGCAGTGTTCCTTAATGCGCTCTGACAAAGCCTCTTAATCTGGTCATAGTCCCTTTCTTTGGCTCGTGATTGCTTTCCTAAAATCACAAACCCAAAGAATGTTTGTTGTGCCTGCCTTGAATCTGCCCTCCTCTTTTTGTGTTCTATTTTAGAGAAGAAAAAGAGGAGGGCATATTGAAAACATCGTATTAGACACCGTGATGCACATTGGAACTCTGTATCAGAAAATATCATAGGCATGATGGACATGCACATATGGTCACAAAATTGCAGCTCCTGGGAAGGAAATAATCACGTTTTAATGTTTTCACCACATTACATAGTGGGCATGTCCTTAATACTCTCCAGAATGAAATATCTTTTTAACATATAAGTAAGTAGTTCAAATGTTATTTCATATGTAGTGCATTACTATTTCCTTAATCTCCTAAAGTATTGGAGAAGTAGGTGGCAGAAAAATATACGACTTATTTAATGAAAGGAAAGAAGGGAAGGAAGGGAGGGAGGAAGGAAGGAAGGGAGGGAGGGAGGGAGGGAGGAAGCCACCAGCAAGAAAAATTCTGTATCTTACTCTAGTTAATATGACTATATGACTCTCCACAACTCCTTTAGATGAGAAATCAGCAGAGACATCTCTTGCTTTATTTAAATGAGCCCACCTCTTTCTCTATTTAACTTAACAGTGACCTTAGTCTCCTTCCAAACCCTCCAAAGGCCCACTGGTCATGCACCTAGAGTCCCTGAGTGTGTTTCTCCTCACTGTGGAGTTCTTCCAAATTTAATACTTGCTCAAGGGAACCAGGGTTTATTGAATCCCTGTGCTGGCCTTTCTGTTTTCTTTCATGAACTTCAACTCTGATTGTCAGGGATTTATTTACTGAAGAATTCCTCCCTATAAAGCATGAAGGTGAATGAGGCAGGGGAATGATAAGAATTAAAACTTTCACCATTTAGCCTCATAATCATAACAAATATAACATAAAATGTTTTCATTTGCCAAAATTAACTTGTATTGGTGAGGGTTCTCCAGAGAACCAGAACCAATAAAATATATAGGAAAATTAATAAGAAGAAATTAAGTATAGGAATAGGCTTACATAGTCATAGAGGTTGAGAAGTTCCATGATCTGTCTTCCACAAACTGGGGAATCAGGAAATCCAGTGGTGTAATTCAGCCCAAATCCGAGGACCTGAGAATCTAGGGACCAATGATTTAAGTTCTGAAAGCCCAAGAACTGGGAATGCTGTTGTCTGAGGGCAGAAGATGAATGCGCCAGCTCAAGCAGACAGAGAAAAATTACCCTTCCTCTACCTTTTTGTTCTATTCAGGCCCTCAATGGATTAGGTAAGGCCCACCAGCATTGATGAGGTTGTTCTTTATTCAGTCACCTGATCCAAATGTGAATCTCTTCCAGAGACGTCCTCAGAAACACCCAGAAATAATATTTTAACAACTACCTGAAATCTCAGCCCAATTAAGTTGACACATAAAATGAAACATCACAAGTCCACCCCTTGTCAACCTGGCATTAATACTCTCCTCTTTATACCATATTTAATCTCCAAACAAAGACACTAACAAGGTCATAATTCAACCTAACATGATACAATTATTGTTTTACCTGGGTAATATTCTGATTTAGAGGCAATCAATCATAATCTCACAGAGGATAGCTTTTAACCATTGGCTCCTTAGCCAAATACATATAACAAATATCTCATGTTGACACATAAAATTAAGCATGACATAGTTAACATTAGTATAATGCTTGTGCTATATTATTCAAAAAGATGTGTTTTCTCTTTTTTAAAAAAAATATGTAGCTTTAGTCATATTGCAAAAGGCTAACTTCTGCAAGTCACAGACTAGGAGGAGATCATCATAATATATACATCCAATACATCCAATAAAAAACAAATATTCAGAATTTATATGGAAATCTTCAAATCCATTTTAATAAAGACTAATAACTCAAAATTGACAAAATATATTAACAGGCATTTCACAATGAAAATATTCAAAAGTCTAATAACTATCCAAAATAAGATACCAGGTGACTCTAACTGAAGAATACACTGATCAAAGGGCTAAAATTAAAAAGACAGACAACATCAAGGGTTGCCAAGAATGTCAATCAAGTGGAAATGTTTATAACACTAATGACACACTATTGTGTGTGTCAAGTGATCAAATATTTTAGAAGAGTGTTTGGTAATATCTATAAAACTAAATTTGTGCCTCCTCTATACCTGAGAAATCTCATTTCTCAGTATATTTCAAAAAGAAATTAGTATTCCTGATTTCTTTCTTCTCTAACATTTAACATATTAAATTGTTGGCATAAAAGTAGAGTGTTAGTGTCCGTACAGTCCTGGACCGAGGCATTCTTGGAAGTCTGGTTTTAAAGAAGGAGTAATACATGGTCATTGGGATAAAATAGAGAAGGAAGGAGGAGCACTACTATGAACAGAGGATTCATCCAACCTAAATAATAAAGTAGCATTCAGGTCTTGGTGGAAGAAGGAAGAAAATGGTATCTTTCTGGTCTAGTATCGAAAGCCAAGGACAGCAGAATTTGACAATAGTTTAAAGCACAGGCCCAGAATTTCCAGGCAGTTGTTAATATCAAAAAGACTTCTAATCCCTGTGTCAGAGAAGTATACCAAAGTCAAGTTAAGGTCAAGCCCCAAAGATGAGGAATGAAGATAAATAACACAGATTATTTCAAGGTCCAGAAGATGCTGTCTTGGCTGCAGGGCCAGGCTCTGACAGCAGCAGATTACTAGCATGGAGATTAGAGTCAGGGGTAAAATCTCCTAAAAAGGCAGAATGTGCAGACAAATGATCACCTGGGCATCCACGGGAGGGAGTTTACCCATCTCCAGAACCCAGAAGTAGAAATAGCAGACTGCCTTCCAGCCCCCTCACTAACAGGGAAGAAAAGCTTAGAAAGTATAGTCAGGCTGAGTTCTAATTAGTTTGGGGATTGGGCTGAGCTGGAGATTCAGATGGTAAGTTTGCAGTAGGCAGGCTTGGCAGGAAGGGCAAGGACAGCCAAGCTGTCTGGGGACAAAGTCTTTTTCTATCTACATACCAAAAGTTAGCACAATGGATTAAAGAAATAGTCCAAGAGCTGATCTGTTTTTTAGTTTACTGGGTGACTAAGTCACAAACTTAGTGGGACTTAGTCACCCAGTAAACTGACCGGGTGACTAAGTAAATAATAAAGTGTGACTTCAGTTCATTAATTCGAATACCCAAACCTTGTTAGGATGGATTAAGGCATCAACTAGTACTGTTGAAACATCTCATAGTCTCATATAGTGGCTATACAGTCAACCCTCCGTATCCACAGATTCCTCATCCTTGGATTCAATCAATAATGAATAAAAAATATTCAAAATAAACCAAACCAAAATAATAAAAATAACACAACATTAAAAAAACAATTTTTAAAATGTGGTAAAAACAATTATTTACATAGCATTTGCATTATATTAGGTATTATAAGTCATCTAGAGATGATATAAAGAGCTATTATAAATAGTCCAGAGATGATATGGGAGAATGTGTGTAGGTTATGTGGAAATTCTGCATTTCACTGATACTGCTGATTAAGTTTAGCTGAACACATCTAATGGGTGGAAATGTTTACAGTCTGCACATATTTTAGTTTATTATTAATTTTGCAGTAAATTGTGCATTTCCAAGGATACTTGAGGTTAATTGCCGTATTAAAAATGTACACTATAGTTTTTTAGTTCTACCTTGCCGAAGGTTACTGTACTTGTCAATCACTTGTTGAGCTAGTAGTTACCAGTAATTGAAAACTAGGGAAACTTGACTAGGAAAAAACCCAGAGGGATTTTTTAATTGTTTTATTGACTCTTCCCTTTTATTTTTTAATAATAGCAATTGAAGTGTCTAACTTTAATTTTTAATGTTACTAATATACTTTTGAGTAATAATCAACTACTGCACACCTACAACATTGGCAACTAAACTTAAATCACTTATTAAATCAATCCTTTTTTTTTTTTTTGGTAGCTATTTGGCAAATCTTAATGCTAGATTTTGAGTCCCTTGAGGAAAGAAGTCAAGTCTTTCCCATAGCTTTACTCCCAACTCTAACATGTTGACTGAAACATCAGGGGCTCTCAATGGTAATAAAAAGGATAACTGACTAGCTGTAGCTTACGGTGCAATTGTTTCCAACTCTTCCTGCTGCCTTCAAGCAATGGGAGTATGCATTTCTGCTTGCCATGCTGCAATTTTAATGCTAGCCTTGTCCGTGTATATCTAGCTTTGGTAAATAATATGTGGACATAACATGTACCATACCTGAGCGGAAATTTTGGAAGACATTGTGAGGTTTCACTTTCCATCTTAATCCTGGAAAGAAGCAGCCCTCAGAGTCACATAGGACCTCTAACAATCTTCAACAAGAGGTCTGCTCCTAGTATGTAACTTGAGCAAGAAATAGACCTTTGATTTTGAAAGCCACTGAGATTTTATACAGCTAATGAATATACTCCATCATTTGAATGAGCAGGTTTCACTTGTCACCGGTTGAATGCTTAGTTTAACTCAAAGATGTGTTTATGTTTATCTATCATATATTTTATAAAACTGACTGATCAGCCGCAGTGGCTCATGCCTGTAATCCCAGCACTTTGGGAGGCTGAGGCTGGTGGATCACGATGTCAGGAGATCCAGATCATCCTGGCTAACACGGTGAAACCCTGTCTCCACTTAAAATACAAAAAATTAGCCGGGCGTGGTGGCGGGCACCTGTAGTCCCAGCTACTCGGGAGGCTGAGGCAGGAGAATGGCGTGAACCCAGGAGGCGGAGGTTGCCGTGAGCCGAGATCGTGCCACTGAACTCCAGCGTGGGTGACAGAGCGAGACTCTATCTTAAAAAAAAAAAAAAAAAAAACTGACTGATCTGTGGAATAGACTTCTCCAACTTGTGACAAGTTAAGGGATGTGTCTTACTTGCCCCAGCAGGCTAGGTATTCTGATCCCCATATTGACAATCAGGCCAACTATAGATCCAATTCAATAGAGAAGGACATGAAGTACAGAGTAGGTTTTCACACAAAAGGTAGGAAAAGGAATAAATCCTGTGTTGATTGTGTCAAGCAGGAAGTCTGTGGTCAGAGTTTAGTTATCATAGAGTAAGGATATGATGCAATGAAGTGTGAGAATCTATCAGTTCTTATTTCCTGGCTGTTTAAATTTGTTATTTTTCACAAGTTCTTAGCAAAATTCCTTTGGAAAAGTATTGCCCACTCCCCTACTATTCTTATTAAACTATAGTGATAAGAAGCTTTTGGTTGCAACCTGTTTTAATTAGTGCTGGTAGTTTTAGTTCCTGTTAAATTCCTGAAAATATTTGAATCTTCATAACTGGAATGCATTATGCTGCAAATAACAAAAAACCCAACTTAAAGCAGCTTAAAAATAATGTGGTATGTAAGCTGCTCATGTAACTGAAAGACTGAAGATTCAGTAGGGACCATGTTTCCTTTTCTTTGATACCATCAGTGCCCTTGCATCTTTGTGTATGTTTTTGGCTGAAACTTACTTTCATTATATGCATATATATGTGAAAAAAAATACAAAACCAGGACTAGGGAAATGTTCTTTTCATCAAATTGAAAAGAAAAAAAATGCTGTCCTTTAATTCTGGTATAGAAACTCTCACTCAGTTTGATTTAACTTTGCTCAACTGTCTTCTCTCAGGATCACCGATAGTTGTGAGGAAAATGTCATGCCTGTGCACACTATGCACTGGTTGACAGGAGCCTGGATGCCTGGACCCATCACTGACGAGACGGCTGGGACTGTGCTCAGCTTTCCCTGAATCTCATTGGTTAGGTGGATGGTAGAACAGTACTAGGGATTTGGTTGGTATAGAAGAAGGGATCAAGGATGCTGAGCAAGCAGTCTAAAGGGTTTGCACAAATAGCATAGAGCTTAAATGCTAAAGAGTGGAAAATCAAAGGGGTCTAGTAATAATTTTTATTTTCTTTCCCCAAAGTTCTCCTGTTTGCATTCAGAATAAATGAATACTCAACTCATATCTTTACTGTCCCTTGAGTGTGTCTACATTTCACACCTTTGTGCTTATATTGTTCCCTCAGCCATAGATGACTTTCTGTAACAGATCTACTCATTAAAATTCTACATCTCCTTCAAGGACTGGTTAAATTATCTCCTCCTTGGAATCTGTCCTGATTAATTTAGCCCACAGTGATCTCATCTTTGTATGACCCATGTAGTACTTGTTGTCAGAACTACAAATTTATTAATTACTAATATACTATCTTATGATATAATCTGTACCCAACATTGTTATTTCTTACTATTTCATTAACCTTTACATATGAGCTAAGCCTTGCATTCCACATTTTACTGTAAGTCTATTTATTTATTTATTAATTTATTTATTTTGAGACAGAGTCGCGCTCTGTAGCCAAGCTGGAGTGCAGTGGCTTGATCTCGGCTCACTTCAAGCTCTGCCTCCCAGGTTCAAGTGATTCTCCTGCCTCAGCCTCCTGAGTACCTGGGACTACAGGCATGCACCACAACACCCGGCTAATATTTTCATTTTTAGTAGAGATGGGGTTTTACCATGTTGGCCAGGATGGTTTCTATCTCCTGACCTCGTGATCTGCCCACTTCGGCCTCCCAAAGTGCTGGGATTACAGGCATGAGCCACCGTGCCTGGCCTTTACTGTATCCAAAGGGAAAGATCATGTCTCATTCATGTTAGATAGTTTTAAAAATAATTTTCCACTAAACGTAGAGTACATAGTCTTTCATACACTTTGTTTTTTAAATAAATATTGTGTGTTAAAATTATTAACTTTTTAAGGGTAACAAATATTGCTTTCATATATTTGTTAATACTAAAACCTATTCAAATGCAAAATTCCATTACATATATATGTAAACTTTTTTTTTTAATGCTAGCCTTGACAAATGGAATTTAAAAGTGAAAAGGATTATTCTTCATCCTTTAAGATAGTTGGAACAAGCAATGCCCATTTGTAGAAGGGGCCTCTTGTATAAAACATTCATATTAAGATTTATTGAAGTCTAGTTATTTCCAGAACTCAGATGCAGTTCGAATCACACATAATGGGCCAGAGTTTGGGAACTGTAATTTTGAAAAACATCAGGGTCTCCCTTATTGAGATTTATCCTCTGGCCCAGTTTTCATGGACAACTGAGTCCTAAAGATGCTTGTAATAGCACAGTGAATGAAAACAAAAAAGATATTGTGTTTTTTGTTTGTTTGTTTGGACACATGAAATAAGAATCAACAATTTGGAATTCATTAATCCATTCATCAAATATTTATTGAGCATCTATCATTTCCTGATTTGAAAATAAGCAAGTTATGTTCTAAATTTAAGTTTTGATTTAACTCTAAATCAAAATTACACAGGGAGGCAATACAGAGATCAGAGCCTGAATTTCAGATTTCATAGTCAATGTCTTTATTCTCACTGCCTCCATGGATCTACCTTGGTGCCCGACATGTTTTCCTGAGATTCCTGATGACTTGACACTTTAATGTTCATGACGGCTGGTAGAAAGTTGGGCTGAGTCTGTGGCTATGAACTTCAGCAAAGGTAATTGCCCCACCTGCCTTTTATCTTTGCTATGTATACACATTAGATGGAGAAGCTTACCTGGCTTCATTAGCTGCTGTGCTCCAGGCGATGCTCATTCTAGTGACTGGCAGAAAGGCTGTTATTCTCCTCCTAACTCCCTTGCCTAGCCTATTAGCATACCCTCTCCCCACCCAAATGTTCTGCTAGGCACTGTTTGAATCAAGCGACCTAGTCTGGAAGGACCCTGTAGTGACTTTCCAGTCCATTTCTAGTATTAATTTGGTACAATTCATCTCAAAAAAGGCAATTAGGCATTATAAATTATTCTTTTTCAATTAAACATTTAACCACAACAGAAACAAAGAAGGTCCTAAATGCATTAATTTAAAATCTTTCTCTATGCAGAAAGCCAAAATAACAGATTCTTTTTCCTAGAAGTGAGAAATTATCTATAAAGTATGCAATAAAAATAAGAAATATTTTAACTTAATTTGTCAACAAAATAATAGATATGGCTGTATTACTCTGTTACAAATCAATTATAATAATAATGAAACTTCATATGAGTTTACTTTTATTTAATTAGTTGCATCAGATGTGGTGTAATTGTTAATGCATCAAAGTATAAATGATGAAATAAGGTTAAACAGCAGTTCCCAAAACATGTATATTTTACATTGTGGGGAAAAAATCACAGCAAAATACCATAAATAATGCAAACTATAATCTAAAATGTTAGGTTTGTTAGAAATCATTTTTGGATGAGGAGAGTGGAAAAAAAGAAAAAATAATAACTTTCTCAAAGGTGTTTTCTTTCTTTTTTCCCTCCTAGTTAAAAGGCATTTATATAATGGAACTCCCAAGCAGTAAGTCATGTACCCCCAACTTTATATTTTTAGTAACAACCCTGATGTCTCCAAGGAGTGAAGAGATTTGGTCAAGGTCAACCCAGTGCCTAGTTTACGAGAGAACTAGAATTAGGGTCCTGATTTTATGAACTCTCAGGAAAGGCAGAGCTCTTCAACATCATAATGCTTCTTCTCATTCTCCAGTAATGATTACGAAACATGCATTTCTCTTTGATTCTCAGAAATTTCCCCCTATGGCTAACACAATTTACTTGATATGTGAGAACATTGCACAAAATAAAAGTTGCACTGAGTCACAGGGAAAAAAAAAGCTTACCCTATCCTGTGCTACTAAATAAAGCTGATACTTCAAATGCTGAAGGGCGATAATTTAAACAAAATTGACACTGTGTTGGTTTTATGGATTTCTAATGTGTTTCATCTTGGGTACATTGGACATATTGATGCCTTAGCTTCTGCTGCATCTAATACTGAGGTTTGGAAATTTATACAAATCGAAAACTGCAGGCCTCCTTCAAAACACAGGCAGGCACGAATACTATTTTTTGCTCCCATCTTTAGTTTGTTTGCTTAGTAAAAACCACACGTTTCAGGAAGAAAAGAAAAACATTTGGTTAAAAAAATTATGCAATAGCTTTTCAGCCTTTATCTTACAGAAGTTTACCAGATTTCTTTTTCATTAATATTTGGACATTTTGCTTACATTGTTCTCTCTTTCCACTTTCCATCTCTGTAAATTTGGCAAGATTTTGTGGAACTTAAGACCAAGTTCTGTGTAATGTCACATCTGGGAAAAGAGAAACAAAAACCGAACAAAGCAAACAATAACAAAACAAGACTTCCTATCACTAAGACAAAGACAAAAAATGTATAAAAACTTTATAAGCACAACATAAATGAAACTGAAGAGCAAGGTAGAGGTTCACCTGAGTTGTTTTGGATTATGTGAATATCTTGCCCACTAAATATCATAACTCTCATATTCCCTTTTGAGTAGAAAAAAATAAACAAAAAGACCCCTTATTCCTTATGGTAGTTTGGTGTAGAGAAGAATGTAAACATTTATGTGTGTATCTCTGAATTTTCACCCATCTACATAGTTCTCTAGCTCTCCTTCTGTTATAGTTTCTGTCTTCTAGAAAACTTTATTTTTCCCCAGAACACACTGTGTAAAAATGTCTGTATTTGTGCTTTTATAAATGGAGAAAATGACCGTGTTTTAGAAACCCCAAAGCAGAACGTGTGGTTTCAGTATGGATTTCTTTTTCACAATTTGTGAATCTAATTAAAATTCCTCCAAGCATATACACTTTTAAGAGTTAGACTTCTAATGACTTGCGTATATTAGAAGAAATACAAATACACGTGTATACAGACAAGTATTTCATCTGTTGTTGTCTGGCTGGACCAGCCATACTTAGGGTCTCTCCTGCCCATGGTGGACCATCCCAAAAGTCACATAAAAGGATCCCAACTCCAAAATCAAGCAAGGAATGTACATAAAACACTTTGTCAAGGCCCCATTTTCATGAGAAAATTTGGCATGTCTTTGGCTCATAACGCCCCGTCTTTTTGTGGCTTTTGAGTTTAGAAACAAATCCAAATTTTAATTATTATGCTTACTGATATCGTTCATTTAATTTTTTATTTTTTTAAATGGACAGTCATAGATAATTTGATACCTTTTGAGATAAAAGTGAGGCGGAATATTTTAAGCTGGGATTGGCTCAAGAAAATCTCAATTGCATAGCCATTCATTTTATGTATCTATAAATGGATATTTTCCTGGTTCCCCCAAAGATTTGAGGCAACTAACAAAGAACAAAGAATAATAAGAAAGTTGATCTCATAGAAATAAAAAGTAGAAGAGAAGATACTAGAAATTGGGAAAGATAGGAGAAAACAGGAAATAGAAAGAGATTTATTAAAAGATACAAAATTACAGCTAGATAGAGGAATATGTTGTGTTCTCTAGCACTGTAAGGATGACTATAGTTAACAGTAATATACTGTATAGCTTCAAATGGCTAGAAGAACAATACTGAATGTTCCCCACACAAAGAAATGATAAATTATTGAGGTGATAAAAATTGTAGTTATCATGATCTGATCTCCGTACATTATATGTATTGAAACATGACTATGTACCTTGTAAATATGTATAATTACTATGTGTCAATTTAAAAAATTAAATTTTAAAAAATAATGTAAAAAATAAGGTAGTTGGTGCAAAGGGAAAATAGTGAACATGAAATGGTCGTCAGATTTGTCTGTAAGTTTCCTTGTGGTTTAAGCAAAGAGCGTATATGCACAGTATATATGATGTATACTCATTAAATATTGGTTGACTTCATCAAAGATTGCTAGTTCATGAGTTATGGTTGAAATATTATTTGTGACCATGTAACAAACATAAAAACAATCATGTTAAATAGTTTTGTAGGGTGTATGAATATATCAAATGGGTTGTCTTTCATGATTTGTCTTCATTAAGCTCTGAATATAATGCTGAATTTCAGAGACCAGTATTACATCTACATAGGTCATTTATTTTGTTAATAAATGAGACAGCCAAAAATCAAAGACTTCTCAGTAATCCAAAATTTATCTAAGTGACTAAAAATTCAACATTTTAAAATCAATTTTAAAATAAAACCTTTCAAAAAACAGAATAACATTTGAAAATAATTTAAAAATAAACATAGACAATTGTAAGATGCAAATAAATTCTCCTTTCTCATTGTCTCTTCATTCTTAAATGGATTGAATATTTTGATTGAATTGACTTCTCAGGATAATCCAAGGAGTTAGTATTTCTCTGTGATTAGGCAGAGGTTACTTGAAGGTGGTTACCTCATTTTTCTGATTTAGGATGGTCATAGCAGCCCTTCTTCTCTGGAACATTGTAAATTTTAAGCAGGGAGTGGTTAAGGGTAGAAGAAACTTTATAAACTATCAGATAAACTGGGAAGAGAAAACAACAAGAACACACGTTAGCTCTCAGGGAAGACATCTCAAAGATTCTCTCCATTTTTTTGGCCTTATTCACCGTTAAAAAAAAAAAAAAACGTGATTCGAGAAATACCATGGGCCTGAGCATTCAAGAAATTTGTAAACTTTCATAAGCTTACGTTTTGGTTTCAACTTGCTCGTTAATCAGCCTGACACATTGTCTTTGTTACTGGGAACTAATTATGGTCTCAGAATCTTCATTCCCATATTTGTAAATATGAGATTTAGAAAAGCCAAATTTTCTTTCAAGAATAATATCCAAGCTATTCAATAGAACAAATGTGACTATAGAAGTGGAATCACTGAGGTGTTTGATCACAGCCTGTTTGAAAAAGTGCATACTGAAAACTTATGAAACCCTTGTTTAGAATTTGTGGTATTTAAGAATATCTCAAATAAGAGTTTGAATGTAATTTTTCTTAATGTTTAATGTAATTAAAGCTCAAAAAATTGAATGGCAACACATGCTAAGGGGAATTTTAGAATTACTGGCTTACGAAGCAGAGGTAGTGTGGCTGAGAGGGCTAAGAATTACTGGCTTACTAAAAATTGGTTAACTAATTATCTAAACAACCTTCTAAGCCTTTCTATTCGATTAATAAATATTTGTCAAGGAAGTAGAATTCTCAAACACTCTTTGTGGTGCTAATAATAGGGAAGTGAAGGAGATGAAGTCTGTTCCTTCAATGAGTTTATATTCTAGTAGGGCACATGGTCTTTTAACAAATAATTACTTTATTGATTATTTAATTAGAGTTGAGATAATGAAGAGGAAATGCAGTGTGATAAAAGTGAATTATAAAGGGGTATGATGAAGTCTGGGGGCTG
Organism: Pan paniscus; assembly: GCF_029289425.2. Lineage (NCBI taxonomy): Eukaryota > Metazoa > Chordata > Mammalia > Primates > Hominidae > Pan > Pan paniscus. Next base: position 56,369,270 of record NC_073266.2, read on the forward strand.
GAGGATAGCATTTATAAAAAAATGATATTGAAGTGGAGTAATAAAATTCAATTATTCATCAAGGGAGGTCCTTTCAAGACCCATTGTGTTATTCTCTTCTTCCATTGCAAGAGATAATGTGCTGCTTTATTATAGGTATGGGTGGGGTGGGGTGGAGTGGTTGGCAAGAATTAGTTCCACCCTAACTTCCCAGGTCTCCTCCCAGAAACGTCCATTCTAGCCCAGAGTGAAAAGAAAGAGAGAAGAATTGAGTTGGGGGAGATTTCTCTTTCTTTCTCCATATATGTATGGAGAAATATATATATTTGCTCATATATATATGAACACGTAAAAGATAAAAGGTGCTCATTTAATGATTATTGAAAGAGCAATTCTTATAGGTTTTGCATAATCCTGTATTCTGAATATTCAAGACAGGACTATCAGACTGCAAGACATCTTCTGAGAGCAGGATTTTTTTTTTCTGGTTTTTGTTTTTTGACATAGATATGGGAGAATGGGGAATGTGATAAAAACCTTTGGTGGAGATGACGATGATTTCCTCCCTCTGGATTTGATAATCTAGTATGTGCTATGGATCGTTTTGTTATATGCACTTGTTGTTTCATGTGTGCTTGGCCTTTTAAACTAGACTAAATGCATTTCAAGCACAGGGACCATGCTTTTCATCACTGTATCTAGCACACGACCAACTATTTACACATCTGTTGATGAGTACCCAAGATGACAGTGGGAAGGTAACATCCATTATCCTTGACAAAGCAGCTGTCCAGTTGATCAGTTTTCATACTACGTTCTATTTCTTGATCATGTAAGATAAGAAGTGAATTATCAGTAGGTTTATATGCCTTTGTAATGATCTTGAAAATGGTGGAGCTGTGTCCTGAATGTTCTTTTGCTAGGTTAAAATCAGGAAGCTGTAGTTGCAAATGTCATGAATATGTATGAGTGTCTCAACTGTTGCTTCTACCTCTCTTCCTTCCCGATTGCTGACTGGATGTCTCCTTCTGCGAGCACTATATCTGCCTTCCAAAGACTTTTGTGCTGGGGGGAGGAGTGCTCTGTTATTCTGTTTGTCAGATGGCAGGGTATTTTTTTCTGATGAATCTTAGGAAAATACCAGTCTCTCTCTTTCTATCTGTCAGCCTCTCCCTCTCTTTTCCTTTAACTGCTCTTCCCACCCCCATATAAGCACAAACTGCCTTTAAAAAAAAAAAAAAACCACACATGAGAATGGGTGGCAGGAGTTTGCAGTGGCAGATTTTTGAAAGAATAAATTTCTCTGCTTTCTTTCTTTCTACACTCCAAAGACATCCCACATACACAGATGTGACAACTTTTTTAAAGCTAATTTGAGCGAATGCCTGTCTGGCGACTTACTCTGGGAATAGTTACACTTGCCCAAACTGAAGTTATGCCTTTGTAGAGGTGACACTGACGGCATGTTATTACTGCACGCTCAGAAAAGAGACACTATGAAAAAGAAAAAGAAAAAGACATGAAAATGAAGTGTGCGTGGTAGTGTTTTTGAGGATCTTTGTTAATGGGACCGAAATGGAGGCATTTGCCCAAATGTAACTGCTTTTGTAAAAATAGCTAGCTGGGAGGCATCTAGTTTGGGCTTCGTTGTTTTCCTTAATAAAGACATTCCTCAAATTCAGCAAACAGAACAAATACAGGGGTTTCCACTAAAAATGTGTGGGGATAGAGAGGTGGCAGTTCTTGCCAGATTTATTTTTAAATGTTACCTTTTTCAGTTAGTGAACACTTATTTGTGTCCAATTTCTCAGGCTGTGTTTTGAAAATAGGTATTGTTCAGTCAAACTCATAGTAGCATTATTGTGAAACTGATGAGGGCAGGCAAAGGCATTTGGGGATGGAGAAGAAAGCAACCTTTCCCGTGTCTGGGTTGTACATTCCAATTTCATGTCATCCACTTGGACAACTGTGCTCCTTTCTTCCTTTCTACACCTTCTCCGTATCTTCTTTTTCCTTCTTTTCTTCATCTCCTTGTGTTCATCCTTTAATCAATGCAGATTATATTGCTATTTCTACTTATCTAATACATTAGGGGATATGGGAATGCATAATGCATTTGTGGGAACATAAAGAATATTATATGCTGCTCTTGCCCTCAGGAGTTTGCTGCTATTTGAGAAGACACGATATATATGCATAAAATGTTGAATAAAGATTCAAGATTTGAGTGGCAATATAGTAATATACATCAGATGAGCAATAAGTACTATCAGCTTTTAGTTAAGAGATCAGTGCAGACTGCATGGTCAGAAAAATGTTTGTTAATTTCTTTCACTCTTCTGGAAGCACACGAAGCTTATATATATGCTTTCAGGTTTTTATCGGATTATCTTACAGTGCTTTGGCTATATATTTTCCAAAATGTTTTCTAAATATTACTGAGCTTTCAAAGTTTTGATTAAGTTTTACCCACTCTATGAAAAATCCTGTGGTCTTTTCAGCCCATGGGCAGCTGCTCCTTCTCTGAATTTCTCTAGGTCAGTGCTTCTCTATCATGTGTGGAATAGTGGACAACTTGTTCTCTAATTTATTTTATTTTATTTTATTTTATTTTTGAGATGGAGTCTTGCTCTGTCACCCAGGCTGGAGTGCAGTGGCGTGATCTTGGCTCACTGCAACCTCTGCCTCCCAGGTTCAAGCGATTCTCCTGCCTCAGCCTCCCGAGTATCTGGGACTACAGGTGCATGCCGCCATGCCCAGCTAATTTTTGTATTTTTAGTAGAGACAGGGTTTCACCATATTGGTCAGGCTGGTCTTGAGCCCCTGAACTCATGACCCACCTGCCTCAGCCTCCCAAAGTGCTGGGATTACAGGCGTGAGCCACCATACCCAGCCCACATTTTCTAATTTCTACTTTGTTTTGTGTGTATAAGTTAAGTCCTATCTTTTCTTTCAAAATGCCTTTTTTTTTTTTTGAGAGAGAGAGAGAGAGAAGGGTTTTTGTACTCATACAGAGCTCATAAAACTAAAAGCATCCGCTGGTCCACCTTGTTGTTCTGTAAGTATTTACTGAGTTGATGTATAACCAACAGACCTTGGATAAATTCCTCTCATTGGAAGGATACCCAAATTCATTTCCAGCTCTAATATCAAATAGGACTTTGTTTCTATGACTTGAAGCCAAATTCTCTTTACAAACATTTAAGGAACACTTCCAGCTTGCACTGGTCACATTAGAGATAAAAGTAGTTTTAGGAGGTATCTTAAGTTCTCACAGAGTTTAGTGCCCAGTGAAACTGAATACCACTGACAGCAGCAGAATTCCTTCACAGGATGTAGGGTCTTAAGGGGTTAACTACTTTTCAACTTGTAAGACCCCTTCAGTTCCCTGATAAAATTGAGGCTTTAAGATTTACTTTTCACCATTGTATCTGAAAGCCATTTCAAAAGTCATTCAATAGAGGGCAGGACAAAATGATCTCAAATGTATTTAATTCTATCATTCTAGATTTCCAAATATCAACAGAAATATATGTACATATATGCACACGAGATAGCAAGGGATTTAAAGGAGGGTGGCTAAGTTGAACTTTTCCTACAAACACTGCCTTCAGATCAGCACCCCAATTTTCTCCTCTTCTGTGCCTCATGAGCTCAAGTTCTGTTTGGCCAAGGCACCAGAGATACTGTGATTCCTGGGAGAGTATCTAAAACGACAGTTGCTGAAAGGTTACAGAAAAATCTATTAGAAAAGAAAAGTTGAGGGAAATCAGGTGAGCTCATAGAAGAAAATAAGGAAAGATTGGCTCCCTTTGGGGATTAGGTCTAATTAAGGTGAGCAAGCAGCTGGGCCTGTTTGGAATAACAATTGTGCTAGCATGTCACTTTTTTCTGCTTAGTTGAAATTTATATAGTTTGGGAATGGTGGATATAAGAAAATTAGAGCTCATTTAGAATCTGTTGAAAGGACAGTGTGCCTTCATTATTAGTTTTGCATCTGAATTTTCCTGGGGCAGTCCTCTCTCTGTTATAGGTAATGGATTTTTCCCCAGATGTAATTGGATGAGTTTAATTTTTTCTTTCATTACCTGTCGAGGAGGCCTATGCCCCTACTTCCCTTTGTGTTTTATTAGGACTGTAACCCCTATTTAAATAAAGGGTTTGATTGTGCTTATATATGTTCAATCAGCACTTTCTGATTGAATAGTTCTGGTCACACAATGCTCTCGCATAGCATTTTTTACTAATTACATTTTCGCCCTGGCTGGGTGTGGGAAAACCTCTGATGGTGTTTGTTTGCTGCTTTTGATTATGCCAGTGGTTTGGTCCATCCACAGCAGAAGGAGGGTGAGGAAATAGGTCTTCGAGCTATAATTCTGCTGGTCTTAAAGAATGACTTAATTTGATTCCATCTTCTATTGAAGGAATAGAAAGCCAAATTATGTGCTAGTAAATTTTTAGCAAACAGATCTAATACAAACAAACAAAAATTATCCCTGATTTGTAGCTTTTGCTAATTTCCATGGTGTAAATACTCCCACCATAGCTGATTTTATATGACATAATTGAATGTGGAGTTGAGAAGAAATGCTGTCAAACTTATCCCTAGAGCCAGTGGCTGCAGCTTCAGCACCGCACAAACAGTCTCAGTTACATTTCTGCCATTGAAGGCATGGACCTCATCATCTTCTCATTACAATTGAGATGGATTACTGGTTGTTAAGCTGACTCAGTTAGGGTGTGATTTCAATGACATATATGTGGGAATTCTATTGAAGTTTTAAAGTCAAAGACATATTAGGGTGATTCTTCTGCCTGTGTTTAAAACTCGGAAATATAATAGCTAAACCATATCATTTTACATTAAATGTACATGTTTCCTTGGAAATTTGTTAAGTACCATATATTTTATCCTTTATTAATACATTAATAAGAATCTTAGTAGATGTACTGGATGAGAATTCAGAAGACTTGAGATTTGTCCAAGTCATCATTAATGGTCTCTGTATCTTTGATAACCCATTTAATATTGGGGCATCACCAATTTTCTCATTACTTAAGAAGAAGAACCACATAAGAATTTCTATGAGAGACTTATAACCTCTCATAGAAACCTTATTTCCACATGGATAGCATTACTATTTCTTTTCATTCAACTTCTATGACTTCATTTTTATCTGTCCTAAAGTAGATTCTTAACTAGAAACTTATGTAATAATATGCTTCCAGAAAATAAGATATCTTGTTCTTTGTGTTTGTTTGTTTTTTTGTTTGTTTGTTTTTGACGGAGTCTCACGCTGTTGCCTAGGCTGGAGTACAGTGGTCCGATCTCGGCTCACTGCAAGCTCTGCCTCCTGGGTTCACGCCATTCTGCCTCAGCCTCCCGAGTAGCTGGGACTGTAGGCACCCGCCAGTCTTGTTGGGTTTTAAGAGCCTGGAAGGTAGGCATCAGGCTCGATTCTTCTTTGTACATTCCTCAGTATTTAGACCAAGAACCTGAACAGAGAGAACACTCAAATAACATACGAGACATGATTTAGTGATTGATTGCCTTAATCAGTCACTAAACAATCCTTGTTAGACAAGGATATTTATATTGCAACATTAAACAATTCAAATAAAAATTATAAAATAAGTTAGAAAGCATATTACCAATGATAAATTATTATTTTTATTTTTCACAGTACAAATTTTCTAATTCTTGTTAATGACAAGAATGGAATACACTATTGAGGTTTAATGGGTTTCAAAAAAAGGTTAAACATATTTCTATCTTCTCTACCATAACTACGTCTTTTTGACAATCTCCCAAATAGATGAATATAAAATCATTTTTATTTGGTTCAATAAACCTTAAGCTTTATTTGAGTATATTGCAAATGCAAAAATGAAAAAGACTTCCAAGTTGGTGGGGCATCCCACTGGACTGTGATGTTTTCTATTCCCCACTTTTACTCACCATTTCCTCATGGCCTCCAATGTTAGGATAGACAAGCTTTTGACTCAATCTTAAATGCAATGAATCATGGCATGCCAGAAGTGCTGTGTAGTGATGAGGTCTGTGACTGAGAGATGGAGAGACTGTGGCCTTTCCTCTCAATCTTTTCATCCTACTCTTTAAGTTTCCATTTTGCCATTTATAAAATAGCAAATGTAGTGTGTAACTGCTTTACCTACTAGCATCAAGTTGAGTATGTACAAGAAAAGGACCCTAAAATATAAAATTGCCATAAGATAAAATAGTCTCACTCTGTCACCCAGGCTGGAGTACAGTGGCACAATCTCAGCTCACTGCAACCTTCACCTTCCAGGTTCAAGCAATTCTCATGCTTCAGCCTCCCAAGTAGGTGGGATTACAGGGATGTGCAACCATACCAAGCTAATTTGTGTATTTTTAGTAGAGATAGGGTTTCACCATATTGGCCAGGCTGGTCTTGAACCCCTGATGTCAGGTGATCCACCAGCCTCAGCCTCCCAAAGTTCTGGGATTACAGGTGTGAGCCACCATGCCTGGCCAAGCCTCAAGCTTTTAATTGTTCTTTGTTAACCCAAATGACTGATCACTAGGCAATAAGTCTAATTATAGATGGAAAGTATGATTTAAGAGGCTGTGGGTAATTTCAAAATAGAACTGGGTCTGGAGTGGTCTGTTTCTAGCAAAATGGTGGACTAAAATAGTGCTGACATTCTCCCACTACAGCATGTTAAATAAAATGAAATAAAATATGACCAAAAATATTTAATACATGGCTGAGTTTGTACAAAAGAAAGAGAAATATTCACTTTCCCAAAGCAAAGAGAAAGCAGTGAAGATAAGGGGGCCAATAACAGCTCAGGCCTTGGATTTTAATCTACTTACATAAAGAAGGGACAATGCCATAGGCCTGAGCTAAATGAGAACTAAGAATTGGGATTTTCTAAAATAAAACTGGGACCTGCAGGCTACAACCCAAGGAAAAATGTTCTTCATGCTATTTATATGAGTGAAATGTAAAACATGAAGAACCAAGAAAAAGTTTGGAAGTACAGTGATTGAAAAGATACCTACTGGCAAAGACTAGCCAGAAGAAACCTAGAGGAACTTTTAAAATATCACCCAAAACATTCTGTGAGAAAAGAAAAAATAAAATAAAATATTATTAAAGAAGGTAATTGTATAATTCTAAAATATTTAAGTCATAAGGAACACATTACAATCTTAAAAAACAAAGCCTCATGTGCAGGGTGGTTCAAGCTTGTAATCCTACCACTTTGGGAGGCTGAGGCAGGCAGAACACTTGAGCCTAGGTGTTCAAGACCAGCCTGGGAAACATGGAGAAACCCCGTCTCTACAAAAAGTACAAAAATTAGCTAGGTTTGATGAGGCATGCCTGTAGTCCTAGCTACCTAGGAGGCTGAAATGGAAGGATCACCTGAACTTGGGGAGGTAGAGGCTACAGTGGGCCGCGATCATGCCACTGCACTCCATCCTGGGTGACAGAGTGAAACCACATCTTAAAAAAAAAAGAAAAAGAAAAAGAACAAAAAGCAAAAAGACAAGAAAAGAAATGGACAGAAATAAAAGGAAAATGGAAAACTATAAAATTAGATTTGAGGGTTTTAAACACAATTCTCTGAGGAACTTGTTGGTAGACCATAAATAACTAGTAAATACAAAGATGATTTTTAGCAAACATTTTTTGAGTTCATAGAAATGACTGAAGAATGCAATGCTGCTCTTCATTTTGTTGGAGAACTGGACAGAACTAAAAGAAAGCTCTAAGTAAAATTAAAATTCTAAGTAATTTAAAGACAAAATAACATATTCATTATTCACAGATCCTATAATTGTTGGCAAAAAAAATCCAAGGGAAGAGAATATACAAGCAGTCCATTATAACTAATAGGATATTTCAGTACAATTATTGAAACCAAAATGATCAATATAAAGAAAAATTGGTGGTATTTCCACACGAAAGTAATGATTAGATATGTTAATTTCTAAAAATACAGCAATTTATAATTGCATCTACAAAGAACCTAGAAATAAATATAACAAAAGATGTATAGTTTACAAAAACAATTTTGAAAAATTATTGAAGAAAATATAATAGTATCAAAATCACTGGAGAGATATATACTGACTCAATCAGTGGGAACTTTTACTGTAGCAAGTATGAAAATTCCCTCATAAATTTATCCATAAGGAGCACACAATTTTATTAAATCTCCCAACAACTTTTCCAGTGCAATCTGACAAACTGATCATATAATTTATTTGAAAAGTGTTACCACTAAAAACAGCCAAGACTATTTTGGAAAAATTAATTATTGGGACCAAGCCAAGAAAAACTTACTTTAAAGCAATAGTTATTAAAACAGTATGGTAGGTAATAGACAGTAGACCAGATGAGAGAGTGCCAAAGCATAAACACATAGAGTACAATATGGGAATTTATTATGTGACATAGGAGGCATTGCAAGTAAGTAGGGAAATGACAGCCAATTCAGTAACTGGATAGTGACAATTTACTTTCCTTATTAAAAAATCTAATCCCATTCAAATGGATTAAAATACAAAAACGTTTTTTAAAAAATGGACAGTTTTAAAAGAAAATCTATGAGAATATCTTCTTTATACCAATTTAAGATAATGTTTTAAATAAAACTTTAAAGTAATACATTACAAAGGTTAAAACTGATTTTTTGTTTACAATAAACTAATAATGAGCTATTTCCACATGACTACCCAATGAACTAATATAAATTATCTAGAACATATAAAATTATTCACAATCCCTTAAGAAAGGTGTTTTAAAATAAGTAAAGGACTTAAATAGGCAATCCAGAGAAGAACTCTACTGGCAAACAAAAACCAAAAACCACACCACCTAACTTTACTACTAATAAAAGAGATTTAAATCAAAATATTTAAAATTGCATACATGTCAGATGAACAAAATTAGATGAATATGATAACCATGTTTGGTGAAAACCTTAGGAATATAACCTTTTATAAACTGCAAATATCAGTGTACTTTGGTACCACTATTTTGCAGAGTGATTGGATGAAATGCAGGGAAGTCAAAACTGTCTATAGTTTATGATACATATATTCCAATTTCTGGCATCTTACCTTAGAAAACATTTGTTTGAACATGTGCTGATGGAGATTCATACAAATATGTTTATTGCAACACTGTGGAAAACTGAAAAATAAATGGGAGAGTGTGCTTTGCTTATCAGTCTGGTAAAGAAAAATATCTAACATTATTCTTATAATGAAGCAGTATATGAATGCTCTAGATCAACTTATATTAAAATAAATAGATCTAAAAACAATACTGAGTAAAAGAAGTTGAAAATTTACATACATTTTTAAGCCAAACAAACTGGTACTATATATTGTTTATGGAAAATTTTATATATAAAGAAAAAATATAAAAGCACACAGGAGACTGGATAGATAGATGGATGGATAGATAGATAGATAGATAGATAGAAAGACACACACACAGATATATAAGCATCAGAATCATGGCTGCCTTTGGTGAATGGAGAAACGCAAATAAATGTTATGGGTAACTGGGCTTGTTTTGTTCTATTTCATTAAATTTGAAAGGGAAGATTTTGGAGGAGCTTTAAAACTGCTCTTCTTTTATGTATATGACAGTGATGAATTTCACAATAACTGACTTGGCTTTGGTCTTTCCTCTCATGAAGAAGCGGCTTCAGAATGACCAGTGAGCCTGGGCACCGTCGGGGTTCTGCACAGAGTTACATTGCAAAGTCTGGAATAAGGGTTTCCCTACCTGAGGCAAGGATCACACTAGAGCTTCTGTGTGAACAGATCATATATGAGAATCATTTGAATACTGCAAATCTCAGGAGACTCAACGTTCCCGTAATACCTGCTCTGTCTTGAGGAGTTCATTAGAAAGTTATTCTACTGAGAAAATATTGAACTCATTCTCTATTTTTTTTGGATTCTCATCCTACTTTTTGAAGAAAAACAAAGTTAATTATCGTACAAGACAGTCCTTTTGCTATTTGAAGCCATGCACCTTAATATTTTCTCCAACCTGCTTTTCAACAGACTAATATACAATACTTGCAGACCCCTCATTCCCCTCTGCACTCCACAGACTCCTGTTTTTAATAAGTGCTTTCTGGAAAAGGGAGAAGTCCTGCAGAGAGGGATGTGTGACACTAACCTTTTTAAGTCTGTTCCTTCCTACACTTTACCTAAAGCAACATCTCTGGAAGAGTGAGCTGGTATTTCAGCTCTGATGCATTTTTTAATCCACCAGGTTATGACCTCCGGTGGATGCCCAAAGCCGTGGCTAGTACTGAACCCTATATATGCTATGATTTTGCCTATACATACATACCTATAAAAAGTTTAATTTATGAAGTAGGCAGAGTACACTAGTATTTTTGGACCATTATTAAGCAAAATAAGGATGACTTGAACACAGGTGCTGCAATAGCATGACAGTTGATCTGAACACCAAGACTGCTATGAAGTGACTCATGGACAGGAGGGTAGACAGAGTGGAGACACTGGACGAAGGGAGGATTCACATCCTAGGCTATTCCAAATGGTGTATTATAATTATGAATTGTTTATTTCTGGAATTTTTTATTTAATATTTTTGGATCACAGTTGACCATAGGTAATCAAAACTGCGGAAAGTGAAACCTTGTATAATGGGGGACTACTGCATTACAAAATGATTTAGCAGTGGGTGGTTATGGGAGAAAAGCTTTAGCCATTGCTATCCTATTGTGCATACAAACAGCCTGCATCCCTCCATACATATTTATATAAGCAGGAGACTTGGGTGATTTTTTTTCATATCATGAATAATTTTAACACTACAGACGTTTGACTTTGAATCAACAACTAGTTTCAGATGAACGTAATTGCAGCCAAAGAAAGTTTCTAACTAAAATTAGTTACTTTTCATTTTTAACAAACTACTGCCTGCTGCATTTCCTGTGATCTCGGCTTTCATCTTCCTCTCATGGAGTCACATGTAACAATGATTCCTTCACTTCCGTGTCTATTTTCTTCTTGGCTTCTCGAAGTGTAAAACTTGCAGTTCCTCCTGCCAAATGACTTTCCAAGGCTGTGCCTAGGAGATGCCAACCCAACTCATGCTCACACTTGTTCCCATATTACTTACCTTCAGATTTCAATGGCCACGAGTCCCTTTGCCCTTTCCATGTATTCAAGAAGTGGAATATGAGCTTCACACAAAAACAAGCAAACAAATACACTGTGAGAGCAAGATTTTAAACAAGATGTCTGGGTACAGCTTTAGGCAATGTGTTAAGTGTTTTTAAGAATTATATCTCATTTAATATTTATAAAATTCTCTACAGGAACTATGACTATTCCTGTTTTACAGATGAACTGAAGCAATGTTCTCATGGCTTACCATTGAATCCTCCAACTACAATTAGTTTATTTGACCCCTTGGCAGCTAGAAAACACTGTATCCCTTTTGGATCCAGTCATGACTGTCTCTCTACCTAGCCCTGCTCTGGTACGTCATACTGACTTTTAATCAGAACTTCCCTAGTTTGCATGGATGACCTACTGTCAGATTGAAAAATATGAAGAGTTAGCCCTAGGCTAACACATCTCATGGCCTCCTGCTCCACAGATAAAGCTTTATCATGACCGTGGTTGGTGGGTGAGAGATATGTTAGGGATTTTATTTGAAAAACTGTTTTCTCTTGGGTTCCAGCCCTTTCTCCTCTATCTTCTTATCAGCTTAGGAAATCCTGTATTCTCAGCATGAGAGAACCTTTGACCAACATTTCTCATTCAACTGCTTAACACCAATTCTTGAAGGCTGTGTGGAATTGGGTTTAAAATATACTCTCTGGGGTCTGAGAGTTTGGCCTCAAATTCCAGCTCCACTACATAATAGACCCAAGAATTTACACAATATCTCATCCTCTGGGCCTTGGTTTCCTTATCTGTAAATCAGGAATACCAGAAACACTTACTTCGTATGTTGTGGGTAGGATAAGATGTAGAGAAACTCTTAATTTAGTTTGAAATAGTAATTTATTCTGAATGGAGGGCATGGTTTAGACTTGGCTGTTAACTTCAAAGTTCTTTTTACTGCAGTTACTCATGGTTCTTACAAGACCATAAATATTTGACATTTGACAGTATCTCATTTAATTTTTATGATAAGCAGTAGGCAAGTTATCTATAAAGTTGCCTGCTACTGAAATACATCTCATATCTTTAGAAGACAATGCTAATTCTGGTAGATTTATATACTGCACAGGAATAACAATTAGAAACACTAAAGAAACATTTATTATCCATTTGGCCCAATGTTGCTCTTCTTACCTTCTACAGTGGTCAAAGGGAACACTTTATTTTATAGAAGTTGGTAGTGGGCAAACAAAAAATCTGACAACAATTCTGATAGTATCCAAACTTCAGTTTTCTCATCTGTTTTTGAGGAAGATGAGTTAGAACTTAAGCAAATGTAGCCAAAGTTTTCTCCCTTATTAGATTCAAGTCTCCATGACTATGATTATGTTTTCTATCTTATTCAGAGTTTAAACAATCTTTTATTTTGTTGTTGTCTAAAAAAGAACACAAAATGTATTCTAGATGGCATATATGTTTAATTGAGTTTACTTTATAAAATGCTTGCAAAGATAAATAAAAGTTAACAGCATTAATGTTTCCGCTTTAAATTTGAGTTTATTTACATTATATATTATGGTTCCTAGTGAATTTAATTTGGTTCTAAGAAAATGTCCTTGGATGGAAACGTGTGAGAGCTGTGATGTGTGGGAATTAATCCGTTTCCCAGAGGGTGAGGGTGGTCATGGAGGAGGCTGATCCCTGAGGGTACAAAGTGCCTATCGTGCTGGAGCAAGTGGGGTTGGCTGGGGCGAATTCAAGTGCTGGGACCATTACCGACACCATGATAGTTTGTGCACTGTTAGCCAGATGTGGAATCTTGCCTCATTAAATTCTCTCTTTTGAATCCAGAAGCTCAGTCCTTCGACTGTGCCATTTTTCTTCTTTTGTGCAACTGATTAACTCAAACTTATAATACAACATAGAAATAATGTACTCTACCCTGCTACCCCTGCAAACGGTGTTTTCTATCTTTGTGCTCTGAGCAGCAAAGTTCTTGCATGCATGCAATCATTCCTACAACAACCCACGCACTGAGAACCTCCCCCACAGTGTTAAGTATGGAGAAGACAGCTTCTGCCTTCATCCCTTCACTCAACAGTGAAAGTGAGAAATCCAACCATCTATTGCATTGCATGGAATTAACTCATTAACTATTGCTCAGCATAGCCCCCTGTTTTGGGTGGGCCAGGGTGAGCTAGAGAGAGATGGGGTCAATATTTGCTTCACAGATTTCCAATCTTCAGTATAAGGATCCCTCAATTTTGATTTCAAACTGGGTGGGAGCCAGGCTACAAGTATTTAGCCTGACACTCAAGGATTTGCAAGAAATGGTCCAAGACATACTATGTTTATTCTACATTAAAATCTGGCACACTACTCTCTCTAAATAATTCTGTGCTTGAGTAAATAAACTATTGTACCCCAAACATGTCCAAGCCTTTCTTATTGCTTTGCCTCTATTTGAGGTATTTCTCTTTGTAATGTTCCACTTCTAAAATTGTGATTCTTTAGACTTTATTTCCCTGTCATCTAAAGTGGTATAACCTATTTGCCTTTTTAAATTAAAATTATGACTTTTACTCAGTATTGTAACGTGCATAACAGTTTTTCTCCAAGACTGTAAGCTTCTTGAATCCAGGAACAACAATTTGTTCATGTTTTATCCTCAAAAATGCCTAACCTAGTGCCTTACAGGCAGTGAAAACTTGTATTTAATTGCTAACGGAGGCAATGAAACTTTAATGCATGAGACTTTGTGGGAGCCTGTAGTCATGGCAGGTAGAAAATATGTGGGTTAGTAAATGCTGTGATGATATTCACGGCCTCTCTTAAGACTAGATAGTCCAGCCAACTGGACTCCATCTCATTATACTTGATTAGTCCTTCTGCTAATATATAACTAAGTTTTATCAATCTCAGTATCCTCCAGCTGGGACATCATTTACAGATGAAATGGAAACTGCATTAAATACAAGCAGACGAAAAAACTCAAGGAGTTCGCCTGTTGCCATGTTACCATTTTTCCCACATTTAGAAACAAAACAGGGGCTCTGACTCTGGTCACAAAAAACTCCCACCAGTGTAAATTCCCTACCTTCCTCACTCTCCTTTTCCTTGCAGCCTTTTCTCCCCATGTCCCTGGCACTCTGTTTCTGCACATTAAGTCTTGCTTTTCATTGTCTCCCACTACAGTGACTCACCTAGGGCTATGTATTCGAGGTGTTCTGGTCTGCCCTGAAACACCCTTATCTACTTTCACCTCTTGAAATCATTCTTATCTAGAGAGATTTTTCATTTCAAGAAGACATACTATGTTTATTCTGCAGAATATTTATCTCATAGCACCTTCCTAAAAATAGTGGAGCAGATTAATAAAAAGAAAATAAACCTATAACACAGTAAAAATGGTGTGGTGACCTCAGAGGAGTGGAAACCATGGGAGAGGAAACCATGGGAGAACCATTAAAGGAGAAAAGCAGAGAATAGGATTAAAGAGGAAGCCACAGTCCAGGGTAAGCAGGAGAGAGCCTGTAACAGAGACACGCAGAGAACTATTTCTTAACTGGTGGAACTTAGAGCAAGGGAAGGAGAGGGGCACCAAGCAGCGTGATCAGTTGGGGTGTCAGAATGAGAGCAGTCAGAGGCACAGTTACCGATTACCCCACTGCCCTCATGTTGTGAGCAGTACTGGGCTGATTGCGCCCAAGAAGCAACACACCCTCCAGGATCTTGGACTGGAGACGAAGCAGCTCTCAAGGGGCTGGTGATGCTTTGTGGGAAATAAAGAGCACCCAAACCACTAACTGACAGTCTGTTTTTCCCCTTTCTGACTCTGTCTGCATGCATCGTAGAATGCAAGACAAAGCAGGATCTCTGGACCATAACCCCAAGAAGGCAGCATGATCCAAAGTTGCAGCAAATAGAGGTACAAAGCACTACAGCTACAAAAGTGCTGACAAAATGAAAGCTCCCTACAATTTGTTAACAAAGACAGTGCATTTTGACAGATTAAATAAGTTATAGCCAAGGAAATACTCCACAAAACATAAACATAAACATAATAAATTTTCTGGGAAGGATCAGAAATAACATTTCGTCTATACAAATGGGATCAAGAAAATAGAACTAACTAGAGAGCTTGAATATAAAAATAATAAAAATTAAATACTCAGTGTCATCTTACACAAAATGGGCACAGCAGAAAAGAAAATTAATGATGTAAAAAACCTTGCCTATAAAATTTTTCAGAAAGTTTCATATAAAGTCAAAGACATGGAAATTGTGCAAAAAAAAAAAGTCTCAAGAGATATGAAGGAGCCATTATCATTAGGCTTGGAAATTTGAGGCATTTCTCACATTTAGAAAAACTAAAAAGCTAAAAAATATGTGTGTGGGTGTGTGTGTGTTTCTCTCTCTATATATACATATATATAAAATAATTTAAATAGATATGAATTATATATACATATGTACAGAATTAGATTATATAATTACATATATAAATTATATATACATAATTGTGTATTATAAATAATATATAATACATATATATGTGTAATCTATACTGTCATATATTTACATAGGTCATATAATATATGTTTAATATTATGTATGTATAAAATAAGGTAGTAAAGAATGACTAGGCCAAGAACAAAAAGAAGAAAATTATCCAGGACTTTAAAATGCTATTTTTACTAGATAATATGTATGTCAACTTCATAAGACACAGCAGAGAATTTGAGAAGTGCTGCTGACATTCATGGGAGGCTACAGGATCGAAATACTAACAGTTGGAGTGCAAGCCCACCATGAGGAGGATCCCTGGTAAAACCCAAATACATCAAATTATCCATCAAACAACTCTCAACAAATCTAAAGACCTGAAATTGTAAATAATAATACTAATATATATACAATCTGACATAATACAATCAAGCTGGAAAAAAACATCAAACTGATAATTAGATATATTTAGTCATTAAGAAACATACATCAAATAATGTACCAATAATAGAATTTACCATAACTACTAATCAGTTCTAGCCACTCTGAAATTGGCAGTAGTGGATAAAATAATCAACCAATTTAATCCTCTTAAAAATTCACTTCCTTTTCTTCAATTAAAAAAGATACATTTATTTTTCCTTATCATTAATTTTTTGTTTTTCATTGTAAATAAAATGTCAATTTGTTGTTATTATGTAGATATCACCTAGTTTCATCCAGATGATAGGTAAATGAGAAGGAAGCATTTGTTACTGTATGCTAACTTGGGGTTCAATTTTCTTTCAGCAAATGGGGAAGAAATTGTGTTAGCATTTTTGATTTGTCAGAGTTTATGAAATTATGTGTTAGCTTAACTTAGCTTCTACCTGTGCCAACAATAAATGTCACTACCAACCAGCAGCCCCAATGTTTTATCAGTTCATTTACATCTTTGGACTTAGAATTCACTTCCTTTCCTTATTCTGCATGACTTATTAAGTACGTATTACTACCATGAAAATGTACCAATTATGTAACAATCACCTCACTCCCAGGCCTCTACTGAGTCCGTTTCTATAAATTTATGGCTATATTTTCTTGTTACGAAAAACTCTAAGTAAATTAAACTGATTTAGAAATGGTAATAATCGGCCCCAGCTACCCTATGCCTTGAAATTTTATGCAGACGTGGATTGGCAAGATTTTACACAATTTGTTTGTCTATTAGACATCCTATTAAAAAAAAACCCTTAACTCTCTATTTATATATTTATAATTGGTCATGGTAATGTTTATTTCAATTTACTAGATCTTTAAAGCTATTATGGCCAACTTGTATAATTACAAGACTAAGCTAAATAGTGGAGATTTGGGCCACTCCTTGGATGTCTGTACTAGTGGTGTTCAGCCCTGGAATCTTGACATTTGTCATTATGAGTTCTGAGACATATCGTTAATAACAGAATTGAAGCACTACAACTTGTCAAAACTTAGAGTGAAATTAAGGTCATTCACATATCATGATTTATGATAAAATACTCACTAGCTTGCCCCTGAATCTTTCTTGGAGTGGTATTAACATAAGAGATACAAGTCCAAAATTATACTTATTTAGGAAGGAGTGCAAAAAGTTTGAAAACGGAAGGACAACACAATCATAATATTTTAATGACTAACAGATTATCTGCCTGTTTGGTGTTGTATGGGGGTACACATGCCTTATCACTTTTCCTTATCTTTCCTCCCAGAGTGTATAAGTCTGTATTGATGTCTGAGACACTGTTAACTTGCATTTTATATAACTTATGTAACTTAATCAATAGATGCACACAATTGGAATAAGAAGAACACAAGCAGCAATCGTTTACTGTATTCACAAATATTTCATAACCTGGAACATCCAAATAATATGACCTTTTATTTTGCCTATGACTCTAAAAGCAAATGATTTATTTCTAAAATCTAGACAAGAGCTATCTTGGAAACTGGTGACTGCAGTTTCAGAGAATTATGGCGAGGTAATATTAATTTTTTCAATCAAGGTCCTCATATCTTGTTAGTAGTATCTCATCACATTAACATATTAGCAGTATCCCATTGCATTGTATTAATATTCATATCATATCAGAATTTATTGTTGCTTATACAGTGTTAAAGTCATATTGCATTAGTGACTTTCATATCAGATTAGTAAAAGTGGATCCTAACAAGACTTTCATATTCAATTACTAAGGTAACAGTTTTGTCTTTCCAAGTCACTTCTAACTCAAGCCCAGAGTACAAATTGATGAATGTGGTAATAAGGTAATCTTTCTGGCTGAAGATGGATGGCACCTGGGACCGATGGGGCTGTGAAAATAAGACTTGAATAAAGGGGTCGCAACTGACAGTAAAAGTATTCAACGCTTTGTCTACACAGCAGTGTTTCTGATGCAAAGAATTCATGAACTTAGGAAGCTAGAGATCTAAACTTGCACTTTATTAATTTACATCCTTTCTCTATCATCCTATTTCATCTTATTGATTTGGGCCACAATAAAAAGTGATGGGGGGGCATGAGAAGCACAAATGAAAATTGCTCGTGAAAGTAGTTCATGGCTTCTATTTTTTAGTATGCTTTCCCAGAAATTATTTGAATTTAGAGGGACTTTCACCTGGCACTTAGATGGGTAGGTAAGATATGCTGAGACAGATAAATCTTCTAGGAATACCTCAAATAATTCTACATAGTTATTCAAATTATTAGATTAAATGTAATTTCAACATCTATTGCAGGATATAGAAGAAATGGGAACTGTGAACATATGTATATATTAATTTGATCTTGTTTACGGCATGGACTATGCTTTTTTCAACTTTTTTTGAGATAAGTCTCGCTCTGTCACCCAGGCTGGAGTGCAGTGGCGTGATCTCCGCTCACTGCAAGCTCCGCCTCCCAAGTTCATGCCATTCTGCTGCCTCAGCCTCCCGAGTAGCTGGGACTACAGGCACCCATCACCACGCCCGACTAATTTTCTGTATTTTTAGTAGAGACGGGGTTTCACCGTGTTAGCCAGGATGGTCTGAATCTCCTGACCTCGTGATCCACCCGCCTTGGCCTCTCAAAGTGCTGGGATTACAGACGTGAGCCACCGCACCAGGCCACTTTTTTCAACTTTTAATACTAACTTCCGTTTTCAACATCTGCTACATCACACACACACACACACACACACGCACACGCACACACACACACACACACACGCCCCTTTGGGTGGGTATCAAAATGGGCAAGTTATTGGAACCTATGTGGGCACTGAGGCAGGACCAAAGGGCAAATCAGTCATAAACTTCACTTGGTAGGAGATGCCAGGATTTCTTCATCAACAAAAAAAGCTTATATACATACATACACATAAAACATGTGTTATATATCTGTAGGTATATGAGTGGATGTATATATATTTAAAATAGTGTTTTGTAATTATTTTGTGTGTTTCTACCTGCAATCTTTGGACCACCAATTTATTAGACAAACTTCCTAAAATTCCTCCTTCCTTACCTCTCTTTTTAAAGCCACTATAATCTTTTCTAAAGACTTAACCCCTTCTCTTTTCAATTTCTTCTCTTAGTATATGTTAACATCTTCAAGTTTATTCTAATGGGGGGAATCTTTTCTTTGTCGGCTCAACAATTCTCCCTCATTATCATCTTCCTATTTCTTTATGGAGCCACACATTTTTAAATACCTAGACATTTATGGTTCAACATCATTGCTCATCAGCCCACTGCAGTCTGACTTGCATCCCAAGCACCCAGTGGCATGTTCCTTCTTGTGATCAACAGTGGCCTCCAGGATGTTAAAACAATAGGACATGTTTTCAGTCTGTAAATATTGATGTCTCTGTCCACTGGTCACTTGTTCAACCTCAACCTCCTTGTTTGAACTTTGGTATTTTGGATTTTGTGGCATCAATTTATTCTGGATCTCCTCCTATCTCTTTATCTATTTGTTTTTACTTGGTTACTGGGCCACAGCTCCAAGCACTTCTCTGTTCTGCTCACCAACTGAATTGGTTGGATGCCATTCTTCTAGCTTGATGGTTTCAAACTTTAGTGTGCATGAAAATCACCTGGAGAACTTGTTAAAATTCAGATTGCTGGATCCCACACCCATCAATTTGAAGTGGAAAAGTAGGAGCCATTTTGTCTACCTATAACAAAGTCCTACTTGTTTTTAACTCATATCTGAAGGAGCTTTCTCTCTTGTAGTTTTCTTGACCATTGATTACCTATATTAAGCAATAGCTTCCTTCATGTTTTTACCTCTGGAAAGATTGTAGTTGAAATACTTACAAGCATCTTTTTTTATTTTGTAAATATTTTGACAATACTTTTCTCTTTTTTCCAAAATTTATTCTTAATTTATTTGAAAGAAAATGCTAGAGAACACGCAAATTTGGTATTACTTCTCACACCAATGGATACATATTTTCCAGAACTACAAAAGAGTTTAGCTAGATCATCTATTGCTAAGAATTACCAAGTGTTCCATAAGGAGAGGGTGACAATAATAAAGAAATATAGAGAACACTAATATAATTTTGATATATAATTATTATTTTCTGGGTGAATTCTATATGAGCTAAATACCCTACTACATACATAGGGGTGTGTCTACATTCTGTGGGACTTAAAGCTTATACAAATTGAGGATCCCTCTTTAGAAAACCAGATAGAAAATTATGGACACAGAATTGCTAGAGATTTTCCTAGGGACAATGGAGAAAATAAGAGGTCCTGAAGCATTTGTTTAATGACTTTCTTTGTAGATATATTTTTACTCTATACCCTAGAAACACATGGAGGATACTAATAGTCCCATGTTATATATTAGGAACTAACGTTCAGAAAGATTAAATAACTTTTCCTGGATCTTGCAGCAAGAAGAGGTCAAACTGAGGTTAAAATGAAGGCAGGTCGAACTGGAAAATCTGTGTTTTAACCCCTTCAGTTTACTACCCATCCACTCTAAGACAAAATTAACCAGTCCTTCCTGTGAATACTCACTGATGAATGGCAGTCCCCTCTTCAAAAGCTGATAGTTCTCAATTACAGCACTGAATTCTGAATTCTCACTCAAAGGCTTAAAATGCTCTTCATACTAGCAATACCTTCTATGTTAGCTGTTGCTCTTTATTTACGTAACATAAACTGCTTTCCAGCCTGTGCTAATTCTATGTTCAGAGCAAAATCACACCACATTCCATTCTGTTATCCATGGGGCTACTCTTACAGAAGATCATGCCATTCTCCAATGTCCAGGCCAAACCTCATTTTTATATTTTATTAAACAATCCTTGACACTCTCATGGTTCATGGCAATTTTCTTTTTCTTATTGTTTTCTAGGGGCCTGTAGGTCTGGATGCTTACTCCTTTTGCAAAATATCAGTGGCTGCACTTTCCCCAGTTCAGAGCTTCACCTGTAACTGCACAATAAACAAAGTGAAGAGGATAGTAATTTCTTCCCCCTGCCCTTAGTGCTGCTACACAGTGCCTGGACCATGAGGAACCACATGGAGGTACTCACTAAAGCCATGCTGGCTACATAGCTTTGACTCACACTGTGGGGATCATCGTACATTTACATTTTCCTTAGAAGACTGTCAGTTAGATGGCATCATCAAAGCCTCCAAGTCACTGAAGGACTCAGAGTACTGGTTCATTTTAATCTTATAATTATAAGTACATCTATTTGCAAATGCAGCTATGAAATTTATGAGCCCATTGGATTAAGCAGCTTCCTTAGCTGGTATTATGAGGGCTTCCAGAAAGTGTCTCCTACTTGCTGGGTACTTTTCTTTTGTAGAAAAAAAAAAAAGTAAAGTATTTGAGTTTGGCATGGAGGGTTAATCATTTCACCTGTGCGACAGCAGAAATCCCTCCCAGATTTCCGTTACCCTCTGCTTTAATAAGCTTGCTCCCTCTCCTTCTTATACAGACCTGGCCCTGCTGCTTTCTGAAGCAGTAGATCTGGGGATCTGGTCATGCTGAAACAGAATCCGCACTAGTGCAGAACACAATGGTGATTTAGAGACTTTGTCTTTAGGGTGCAACAAAGACGCTAGAATCTCTTTTGATAACATTATCTTCTTCCTTTGTAATTTCTTTGCAGAACACTTTTTGAAAATTGAAATCCTTTTATCTTAGAGCCAGCGACCCAGTTGCCCTTTAAATATGAATAAGAGCTTGTGTTGAATGCTACCTGTCTTATATTTGCCTGGTCTACTTGACTGCATATTTTGAGGTGCTTGAAAGACAGCTTTCTTCTCTTATCCTCAGTGAATAATTTCCTTTACAGCCTACAGGAGTTTAAAGCCATATTTTCCATATTTTTCATCTTACTGGCTAGGCCCAAGTTATAAAGGTTATCAGAATTACAATTTGGATTCATTTCTTGTCCTTTGGTTAGAAGAGCATTATTTGAATTATAAACTATTATTTCAAAAAATAAGAGTTACATTTTAGTTCTGCTCTCCTATGGTATTTAATCAAGGACTCCTTTGTCCATCAAGAAGTTTATTTGCATTTATATTACACTATTCAGGTAGGAGTGTGTGAATGTGTCACACACACACATGCACACACACAATCGCTTTCTGCCATCCCCTATCTTTCTATCCAAGTGCTAAAATGGCACCAGTGCTAGAGTAGAGTGGAATTGAACAAACACCAATGTGTCTAACTTTGAATATTGCAACATCAAACAATTAAAAAAACACATTTATTGTGAGACAGGATTAGCAGCAGTAGCCTCCATTATGAAAATTTTACTTTGGCATCAGTGTTTCTGAAACTATTTTCGAGCCTAAATTTCATAACTATACAATCAAATTAGCAGTGTTAATTATTTGAGAGGGTTCAAAGTGGACTTTTTGATGAAACATACCAGGAAAACCTGCTAAAACAAAATTCATGTGCTATGGAGAGAACTGCATAATCCCAAAATTAATACGTTGAAGCCCTAAACCCCGTGACTCTATTGGAAACAGGGTCTTTAAGGAGATGATCATGGTAGGTGAAGCTATAAGAGTGGGGCCCTTATGAAATAGAACTGGTGACTTCATAAGACTAGGAAGAGAAACTAGAGCTCTGTCTCTACCACATGAGAACACAGAAAGAAGGTGGCCATCTGCAAGCCAGAAAGAGAGCCCTCACCAGAACCCAACCATCCTGCATCCCACTCTAAAAAGTCCCAGCCTCCAGAATTGTGAGAAAAGAAATTTCTGTTGTTTAAGCCACCTAGTCTATGGTATTTTGTTGTGGATGCCATAGAAAACTAAATTAATATTGATATATAGGAAAAAATTATAATAATTTCCAAATACAAGGATAAATATAATCAAAAAAGTAGAAATAAATGTTGTCTAGTGATATGGTTTGGCTCTCTGTCCCCACTCAAATCTCATGTTGAATTGTAATTCCCAGTATTTGAGGGGGAACCTAGTCGGAGGTGATTGGAACATGGGAGCAGATTTTCTCCTTGTTGTTTGCATAAGAGTGAATGAGTTCTCATGAGATCTTGTTGTTTGAAAATGTGTAGCAATTCCTTCTTCACTTTCTCCCTCCTGCCAGCCATGGAAGACATGCCTCCTTCATCTTCACCTTTTGCCATGATTGTAAGTTTCCCGTGGCCTACCTAACCATGCTTCCTGTACAACCTGCAGAACTGTGAGTCAATTAAACCTCTTTTCTTTATGAATTACTTAATCTCAGGTAGTTTTTTATAGCTGTGCGAGAACATACTAATACAGAAAATTGGTACCAGAGAAGTGGGGTGTTGCTGTAAATATTCCTGAAAATGTGGAAGCAGCTTTGGAACTGGGTAACGGGCAGAGGTTGGAACAGTTTGGAGGGCTTAGAAGAAGACAGGAAGATGAGGGAAAGTCTGGAACTTCCTAGAGACTTGTTAAGTGTTGTAACCAAAATGCTGTTAGTGATATGGACAGCTGAGGAAGTCTCAGATGGAGATGAGGGCCTTATAATGAACTCTTAAAGGTCACTGTTTCTATGCCTAAGCAAAGAGACTGACATTGTGCCCCTGCTGTAGGGATCTGTGGGACTTTGAACATGAAAGAGATGATTTAGGGTATATGGTGGAAGAAATATCTAAGCAGTAAAGCATTGAAGAAGTTGCCTGGCTGTTTCAAACAGTGTATGCTTATTTGCATAAACAAAGGGATTGTCTGAAACTGGAACTTATATTAAAAAGGGAAGCAAAGCATAAAAGTTTAAAAAAATTGCATGCTGACCATGTGATAGAAAATAAAAACCCATTTTCGGAGGAGAAATTCAAGCTAGCTGCAGAAATTTGCAAATGTAAACAGGAAACAAATGTTGATATTCAAGGCATTGGGAAAAATACCTCCAAGGCATTTCAGAGAAATTGATGGAAGTCCCTCCCATCACAGGCCCAGAAGTCTAGGAGGGAAAAATGGTTTCATGAGCCAGGGCAAAGGCTAGCTGCTCTGTGCAGCCTCAGGACATGGTGCCCTGCCTCCCCGCTGCTCCAGCTCCATCCATAGCTAAAAGGGCCCCAGATACAATGTCTTAGGCTTCTGCTCTAAAGGATGCAAGCTGTAAGCCTTGGCAGCTTTCACATGATGTTAAGCCTGTGGGTGTGCAGACAGCAAGATTTGAGACTTGGGAGCTTCTGCCTAGATTTTAGAGGATGTGTGGAAATGCCTTGATGTCCAGGCAGAATTTTGCTGCAGGTGTGGAGCAAACCTCTACTAGGACAGTGTAGAGAGGAAATGTGGAGTTGGATTCCTCACACTGAGTCCCCACTGGGGCACTGCCTAGTGGAGCTGTGAAAAGAGGGCCACTATCCTCCAGCCGCCAAAATTGTAGATCCACCAACAGCTTGCTCTGTGAGTTTGGAAAAGCTGCAGGCACTCAATGCCAGCCTGTGAAAACAACGGTGGGGGCTGTACCCTGCAGAGTCACAGGAAAAGCACTGCCCAAGACCTTGGGGCCCATCCTTTGCATCACTGTGTCCTGGATGTAAGACATCTAATCAAAGGAGATTATTTTGGAGCTTTAAGATGTAATGACTACCCTGCTAGATTTCAGACTTGCATAGATCCTGTAGCCCCTTTATTTTGGCCAATTTCTTTATTTTGGAATGAGATCATCTGCACAGTGCCTGTACCCTGTTGTATCTTGGAAGTAACTAGTTTTTTATTTTACAGGCTCATAGGTAGAAGGATTCACATTGTCTCAGATGAAACTTTGGACGTGGACTTCTGAGTTAATGCTGGAATGGGTTTAGGCTTTGGGGAACTGTTGAAAAAGCATGATTGTCCTTTGAATTGGGATTGTCCTTATGTGAAAAGGACATAAGATTTTGGAGGGACCAGGGGCAGAATGATGTGTTTTTTCTCTGTGTCACCACTCAAATCTCATGTTGAATTGTAATCTCTAATGTTGGAGGAGAGACCTAGTCAGAGGTGATTGGATCATGGGGGCAAATTTTCTTCTTGCTGATCTCATGATAGTAAGTTCTCACAAGATCTGGTTATTTAAAAGTGTGTAGCACTTCCCCGTCACTCTGTCTCTCTCCTGCTGGCCATGTGAAGACTTACCTGCTTCTCTTTCACATTTTGCCATGATTGTAAGTTTCCTGAGGACTCCCAGCCATGCTTCCTGTACAGCCTGTGGGACTGTGAGTAAATTAAACCTCTTTTCTTTATAAATTACTCAGTCTCAGGTAGTTCTGTATAGCCATGTAAGAATGGACTAATACGTCTGTATAGTCTGGATTCACAGAGACAGTTGAAATGTTATCTTGCAGTTAACATTTATCATTTAGAGAAAATTTGATTAAATGGACAGAAAACCCTTTGCAAAAAGACAAGTGAATGGAAAAGTATATCATTATTTTATGACAATTGTGAAACTGATTTTCTCAGACCACAATGTTTGTTTATCCAGAAAACATAGGGGAAATGCTTCATGATATTGGACCGGGCAAGGATTTTCTGAATAAGACCTTAAAAGCAGGGACAACAAAAGCAAAAATAGACAAATGAGACTATATCAAACTGAAAATTTTCTGCACAGGAAAGGAAACACTCAATAAAGTGAAAAGGCAACCTTCAGAACGGGAGAAAGTATTTGCAAATTACTTATCTGTCAAGGAGTTAATGTCTAGATTATAAAAGGAACTCAAGCAACTCAGTAGCAATAAAACAAATAGTCTAATTAGAAATAGGCAAAACACCTGAATAGACATTTATTAAAAGAAGATATGCAAGTGACCAATAGTTCTATGAAAAAAAACCTCTACATCACTAATCATCAGAGAAATGCAAATCAAAACCACAATATGATATCACCTTGCTCCAGTTAAAATAGCTATTATCAAAAAGACAAAATAATGACAGATGCTAGTGAGACTGCAGGAAAAAGGGAACTCTTATACAGCGTTGGTGAGAATGTAAATCAGTACATCCATTATAAATAACACTATAAGGATTCGTCAAAAATTTAAAAATGGAATATCATATGATTCAGCAATCCCATTAAAAAAATCAAAAGGAAATAAAATCAGTTTGTCAAAGAGACATCTGAACACTCATGTTTATTGCAGCACTATTTACAATAACTAAGATATGGAATCAACCTAAATGCCTATATACAGATGAATGGGTAAAGGAACTGTGATCTATATATAAAAAATGGAATAGTATTTGGCCAAATAAAGAAAGAAATTCTGTCATTTGCGGTTCCGTGGGTGAACCCGAAGGACATTATTCTAGGTGAAATAATCCATGCACAGAAAGACAAATACTACATCATCTCATTTGTATGTGGAATCTTAAAAAGTTGATTTCATAGAAGTAGAGAGTGGAATAGTGGTTACCGGAGGATGGAGAAGGTAGTGAGGATAGAGGGGGACCTGACAAGGTTGGTCAATGGGTACAAAATTACAGTTAAACAGAAATAATAAGTTTTGGTGTTCTATTACCAGTAGGGTGACTAGACAATAATAACGTAGTATATATTTCAAAATAGCTAGAAGCTAAGATTCTGAACATTGTCACTACAAATAAATGATAAATGTTTAAAGTGATGGATATGGCAATTATCCCAATTTGATCATTATACTGTGTATACAGGCATTGATATGTCATAATATATCTCCAAAATATGTAAAATTATTATGTGTCAATTATAAATATAAAATTAAGCAATCAAAAAGAACACCGTACATGGTAATAAAGGACTTTGAATGACCAACCACAGGCTAGAACTCCCCACTTGACATCCTGATGATAAAAAAGAAACAATGGGAGATAAAAGAAAAGGAAACACTGGCCCCTTGAATTACACTCAGAGTTGGGTAGGTAACACCTGGCCAGCTAGAATAATGCTATTACTTCCCTGGAGCCATAGCCATAAAAGATTGGGAGATTGTACCCAATATTTGCAGGAAAACGTTGAGGCTATTCCTCCTGCCAGTCGTGCTAGGGAAAGGTTAACACACATGTCTATGTGAGGACAAAAATATCTGTGTTGCTTCCAAGTACTCTAATAGAAATTGGAAAGAGACATCTGGATTGATATTTGTTCTTATCTTCTGTTTTACATTTTGTGTCCTGAGATTTGTCTTGCAGTGGAGAGAACAAGGAATATGAGGGATAGCATGCTTGTTCCATTGTTCTCACACAGGAGAAACTTTTGATCTCATTTGAACATGTGGGGATGAAATATAGTAGTAGTAGTGGCAAAAACATGCAGTTTGAAGCCAGAAACACCAGTATGCAAATGCTGGATTAGCCACATAGTAAATCTTAGATCTTGGGTTTGTTTTTCAACCTCTCTGAGCACTAATCTCCTGATATGGTTTTGATGTTTTGTCTCCGCCAAATCTTATGTTGAAATGTGACCTCCAGTGTTACAGGTAGGCCTAGTGGGAAGTGTTTGTGTCATGGGGGCAGATACCTCAGGAATGGCTTGGTACCATTCCCATAGTAATAAGTGAGTTCTCAATCTCATAGTTCGCCTTGAGATCTAGTTGTTTAAAAGAGACTGGCACCTCCTCCTCTCTCTTTTGGTCCTTCTCTTACCATGTGACATGCTAGCTTCCCTCACTCTTCCTCCATGATTGTAAGCTTCCTGAGGCCTTCACTAGAAGAAGATGCTATCACCATTCTTCCTGTAAAGCCTGCAGAACAGTGAGCCAAAATAGAACTCTTCTTTTTTTTTTTTTACTGTAAATTACCCAGTTACAGGTATTCCTTTATAGTCCTGCAAACAGATTAACACACCTCATTTGAAAGGATACTTACCTTGTCAGGTTATCTTCATGATTACATGAAGCTCACATGAGCTTAGATATAGAATAACAAAGTATAATAATCAATCATTACATGATAGATATCTCATAAATGTGAGGGTTTTAAAAATTGCTTTTACCTTTCACCTCAACTTTGATTTATATGGTAGTAGCAGACTCTATCTTATAAAAAATGCTAGATTTATTTTGAAGTATCTGTATGACAAAAAGGCAAGTCATCAAAAGCATCCTCCCAACTGGTCAAATAAATTTTGTTATAAATATGCAATTATTTTCAGGCATTAAAATCAAAATATAAATTTTTCACAATGAAAATGATATTTTGAAAAATATAATAAATGCCACATATTACGATTTAATTATTTTTAAAAGCATGATTTCTTTTGTGACTATAAATACATTAAAAATTAATAGTAGCACACATAAATACAATGTTACTATTAACATCTATTTTTAGAAGTGTCAGTGATTCTTTGTGGTTTCCCTGTCTTTTTATGAGAAGTATCTCCATAAGACACAAAGTTCCTAGGCCTAGCCTTTCAGCTTTGTGACTGTTCCCCCATGTCCCACTTTGTAAATGTTCATTTGCTTGTAATGGCAATTTATGTCACTGTGCATTATACGGATGGCCTAATTCAAGGCCAGTCATCCAGTGGAGATGTCTTTACTTCGAGGGAAGTTGGTTAATGGTTGGAACCAGAACATTTTATTTTACCATATCATTGAACTGTATTTTCTACAATGTCTTTTTACTGACTGTGCCTAAAAACATTTCACTATGTCCAGTCATATATACTCATTCTTATTAGAAGATTATCATTTTCCTTGTAGTTCCACCTGCCCAATGCCAGTGATGCTTCAGGTTTCTTAAACTGCCATAAGAAAAGAGTTGGCTTTAAATGAAAACTCTTATTATTCATCAGGTGTCTGGTGATTTAAATAAATGAAATGTGCCATCCTTCATTGAAAGAGATAGCACTCCTGGTCAGAGTCTAGTATACGTGGCAGTGCAGGGTGCAAACTACATGACTTTAGAGGCTCTAAGAGTCTCTCCCAACTCACCTGCATTTTCTTCCTACAGGAAAGTTGATTCCTGACATTCCTTGAAAAGATCCCACTGACTTTTACCATTTTCCTTCATTCATCCATTCATTTCTTCTTTCTTTTTTATAAAAGATTTAAAGCAACAATCATATTTTATAATTTCTGTTTCATTTTGCCAATTCAAAGATAAATTCTTCAACATTAAAATTAAAGAGAATAACATATAGTGAAGATACAATATATAAGCAATTACAATAGAAGATTTTTAAAGTTCCAATAGCTATATGAACAAAATGCCACTGGAGTACAAGGAAATGTTGGAGACTTCACTGAGGAAGTCACAGGTGCACCTGAGAAGGGTAGCAACGGTGGTCAACTCAATAAAGAATAAACACTGAAGATAGTCATCCAGTGAGTAGAAATTGGAAAGAAAGGGTGAGAGATCTTAGCATGTTCAAATGCGGGCAAATAGGCTTAAGTAGGGTTAGCAGCTCTGTGGAATGAGAATGTAAAGGCTATGTGGTATGCTAGTGCCTTGTGGAATCAAAGATGGACTGAGGCTCAGGGGGGAAAGAGTGAGTTATAGTTGGGTGAAGCTTTACATTGTAAAGCTTTACATTGTAACTATTATCATATATTGATAGCAGTAAATGTTAATGCATTTTTGGAACAATAATATTTTTATAAGTACCAAAGTTCTTATGAAATAATTTTGTATGAGCAAAACAATGGAATGATTACAATAATTATTTATATGTGTAAATAATGTACTGTACTATCCTGGCCTCCATTTCCAACCTCTCCACCCCCCACTCTTTTCATAAATCTATAAAAACATTAAGTTGATTGTTTCCATCAAAACTGATAATATGGTGCTAGTATCATTAACTGTCACTAATCTGTCCTATTCATTTTTTATACTATCAAATCCCTGTCCTGAAAGATTGGCTCCAAATTATGTGTTGAAAAAATAAATCAACCTTCCTGTCGAACTCCCTTCAAAATATATTGGGCTTATATCTAAAATCGCCATAGCTTAAAATCATTTATTCATTTAATTATTGAGAGGTAACGTTTGTCTGAAATTTACCACAAAGGATTCACCAATATATATTACCTAAATTACAGATTTTATGGATACATGCTTGTGATTTTCTGAGGGCCAGAGTGACTTACTTCGAAAATTTTCCTACTTATCCATCAACAGTGGATTAGATAAAGAAAATGTGGTACATATACACTGTGGAATACTATGCAGCCATTAAAAAGAATAAAATCATATCCTTTGCAGCAACATGGATGGAGCTGGAGGCCATTATCCTAAGTGAATTAATGTAGAAAGAGACAATGAAATGCTGCATCTTCTCACTTATAAGTGGGAGCAAAACAATGGGGATGCAGAGACATATAGATGGAAACAACAGACACTGGAGACTCCAAAAGGAGGAAGAGAGGGAGGAGGGCAAGGATTGGAAAACTACATATTTGGTACTATGTTCTCTGTTTTGATACGGGTTCAGTAGAAGCCTGAACCCCACCATTATACAATATATCCATGTAAGAAAACTGCACATGTACAACCTGAATCTAAAATAAAAATAAAACATAATAAAAAATAAAATTTTTGAGATCACTTTCGATTGCATTCAATTTTAAGGTCTATATAATGGCCCTTTTTTGTGTGAATTGGAACTAGCACAGTATAACTTATGAGAAAATCATAGTTGTTCTAGATTCTTTCTAGGTCTTTGAGAAATGAACTGACAGTCTTATTTTATTTGTGAATTCTGTATCTAGTAGAATACTCATCTATGCCTTTCCTGAATTTCTACTTGTAGCACAGATATACATTTGTTACTCTTTCCAAGAAGTTTTACAAATTCTCCCTGTACATATCTCAGAATACCAAGTTTACACATTGTTTATTTTCATTATATTTAATTATTTACCTTATTTAATATATATGTTTATTTTTATTTTATTGCCCCTAAACCTAACTCTAAATCTAATACTTATTTCCTTATAAATTCTACAGGCTGCCTAAAATCTACTTTGTGGGGAGATGGCATGAAAGTAAATAAACACAGGGAAAATCCTGTTCTCCACCTAGCACTAAGTGTAACTCTCTGTCTTTGCATTTTATAGATGAGGCATTGAGAGAAGGGAGCAAACTTAATTGCGGATGCTGCCTAACCAGAATTGCAGTTGGGTGCTGTAGGGTAACAGAAAGGCAGGTGATTATCAGTTGCCAATGTGGCTATGAAGCTCTGTGTTCTATGTATGAGCAGTGCTGCATAGTTAAATAAATAAATAAATAAATAAATGCAATAATGATAACAGACAGGAGAAAAAAAATTATAGCCAACCATGGGGAAAAAAAAGTACTACCTGTGTTCAGCAGAATCAGGACAGCGAATATGGCTTGCCATCCACCAGAGAATACTGGGAGTTTAACAATTAAAGTCTGCTTCTCTAGAGACTGGAGGCTGTGTCTCCCTGCACATTGCTAGTAAAGTGTAATTCATTTTACCTCGCCCCCACCTTTAGAAATCAAAGTTCAAGCATCCGTATCAGATGCGTTTGAAAGGCGAGGGCTTCTCTCCCCTTGCAGAGCTGTGTCTCCTCTTCAGGGAGCATTCTCCTGTTCTGTTAATTATTGTGCTTCGATGACATTATTATTCATGGACCAACCTCTCAAAATACTTGACTTAGCACTGGGCCTGGAACTAATACTAATAAGTACAAGATGAGTGGTGGGTGCAGGTTTTTCTTTTTCTTTTTTTTTCTTCTTTTCTGTTCTGTACACAAAGAAAGAAAACACTTATATTCAAAATTCAACTTTCTTACACTTTTAAACAGAATTTATTTATTGACTCAATAGGGGCAGTGTCACAGGGAAGAAATGTAAAAACCCAATTCCAGATTTCTACAGACCATCAACAGAGGAAGCAGAGGAATAAAAGACTCATTTAATTGGTTATGGCTTTAATACAACTTACAAAAATATTTATTTTGGGGGTCATGGAATCTTTGTTCAACAGAGGAAGCAGAGGAATAAAAGACTCATTTAATCTGTTACAGCTTTAATACAACTTACAAAAATATTTATTTTGGGGGTCATGGAGTCTTTGCTCACTGCTATGGAGTCAGTGATTATAAGCATGGAGCTCTGTTGGTAAAAGGCATGTTGATATTTGAGTTAATGTTATAATATAATGACTTTTTTAATCAAACATACTAAAACATATCCATTTGAAAAAAAACTAGTCCTCCTCAAAGTAGCCAACATGAAAAGCTATTTTGTTTTAAGAGATATATTTCTAATTATCAGGTGTAAACAACAACAGCATCAACAAACCAATGAGCAGTATTCACAGGAAATAGGGGTTTGTTTTTTATTCATAACAGAAAATCTGCTGACATTGATTCACCTGCTCTGTAATAATAAAAACAAAGTCATTTTCTATTTTTTGCTCTGCTATCATGATCAGATCACACCACAGCATTTGACTATTATTTGTTGCCCAAGGTCACATGATGGCTGACTCACCTTCAGTTGTACATTTATATTCAATGCAGAGAAAGAAGGAAGGAGCTAGGGCCAGCATGATTTCTCTTGTGTCTTTTCTTTTATTATCCGAAATTAAAAGAAGACTACCAGACATTTATTCTTCCACCTCCTTGTCAGAAACTAGACCTCATGCCTGTCCTAGCTGCAAAAGAGGTTAGAGGACCAGCCACAGTGCATGACTTTATATTTCCCATTGTGGGAAGTGAGCAAGGGAGAAGGAGGCTGAGATTGTAAGTGATGCTGGCCAAAGAAAAGTACCTGCCATAGCATAAAGTTATTCTTACAAGTTTCCATTATTTAAAACTCTTCTTTGTTAACTGACTTTATTTTGAAACCAAGTTTCTTTGGAGTGGAGGTCATGACTACCTTTTTTTTTTTTTTTTTTGTTTACATTGTATTATTTAGATCCTACCCTAGTCTCTCACTCACAATATGGGTATTGAATGAATGAATTTGTGAGTGGATAAATAAACTGACAATTTCTCCACTAGATACCTCCCTGTAGGTGTGTTGTGTGTCACTCTCAAGCAAAGGGGAGTGGATAATGGGGAAATTATAAACTGGTAGCTGAAAATGTGCAGCAGAGAGAATTTTGAACAAAATTTCTTTTTAAGTTGATAGGGTGCAGTGAGCCATTGTGGACTGATAATCTGAGATGGATTAAACAAGCCAAGAAAGCTGGTGCCACCCATACCTTTCCTGGGTCCCCACAATCTGCAGACTAAGTAAGTCTGCTTATCACAATTATAGCCTGGAACTGACCCTGGAGGCCTGATCAGTCTGTCCCTCAACTGATCTCTCCCCTTGTCATTACTGCTGTGTCTTCCTGATGGCCCCTTGGTACTGCTTAGTCTCCAGGTCCGAATACTGGCAGTTCCAGCTGAGGGGAAAGTTTTCTATAAAACTTCAATTAGTTTTTCATTAATTCCTTTTTTAATAAAGATTTTTTATGATCCTTCCATCTAATACTTATAAGCTACATGTCAATCTCCAAAACAATACCTCCATCACTGAAATTGCTTGAGCTGCCGGTGCGTTTATTGAAACTCCTGGCTTTCAAGGAGTTTTCAGTGAATTAAATCTTAAAAACTGAAGGCTGGAGTTGCCTTTGCATTCTGTGTCTGGGAAGCATTCTGGATGGTGTTCCTGAAACGTCTTGCTTAACTGAACATCTGTGGCATGATGGGTAAAGACAGTGAATGTGAATAAAGGAGGGAGTATGACTAAAATTCTCCTGAAACAATAATTCCACCACCAGTAATTTTAAAAAGATAGATGGACTGATTTACCTCTGTTCCTGGATTTGTAGTTATTTTCTACCCTTCAACTTTTACTTCGTCTAACCTTATGTTACTCCCGCCACCACACCACCCCGCCTTACCTATTTTCTAAAGTTCACCAATGCTTCTTCCCCCACTGTCTAAACAAATTATTTAAATTAGTATTGCATGTTATACATTTAAAACTGTCATATTGAGGTTAATCATTTGAGTAATACTACGAATCAAACTAATATAATTCTTCTCTATTTAATAGTTAAAGGCCGGGTGCAGTGGCTTACGCCTGTAATCCCAGCACTTTGGGAGGCAGGTGGATCACCTGAGGTCAGGAGTTCGAGACCAGCCTGCCCAACATGGTGAAACCCCATCTCTACTAAACATACAAAAAATTAACTGGGTGTGGTGGCAGGTGGCTGTAATCCCAGCTACTTGGGAGGCTGAGGTAGGAGACTCGCTTGAACCTGGGAGGCGGAGGTTGAAGTGAGCCAAATTCGTGCCACTGCATTCTAGCCTGGGCGGCAAGACTGAAACTTCCTCCAAAAAAAAAAAATAGAGTTAAAATAAACTGGCATACTATGAGGTTAAATATGATCAAGCAAGCAGTGAAGCCAAGCTAAGACCTGGATTTCCTTTGTCTTAACTAATGCTTTTTCCCTCAAAGTTGACTCTTGAACAAAACAGGTTTGAACTGCATGGGTTCACTTACAATTCTTGGATTTTCTTCCATTTTTTGCCACCCTGAAAACAAGACCAACCCCTCGTCTTCCTCCTCCTCTTCAGCCTACTCAACATGATGAAGGTGTTATAGAACCCTCTTTTATCATATTATCAGAATTACTTTTCTGGTTCCTTCTTATTTGGGTGGAGTATTTCAGTGGAGAGGCCTGGATCTCAAGGCCTGCTGCTCAGATTCTCTTTTCCCACAGGGTGATCCCTGGCTGTGGTGCTCTCCCCCTTCCTGAGAGCTTCCTGAGAGATGGAGCTTCCTAAGAGCCAGAATGCAGTTAATGTTATTGTTCTTCTGGGTCTAGCCACCCAACAAGGCTACCAGGCTCTGGGTTGGTGCTGGGGAATGTCTGCAAAGAGTCCTGTGATGTGTTCTCTTCTCAGGTCTCTCAGCCACAGATGCCAGCACCTGACTGGTGAAGGTGGCAGAGGAGTGAGGTAGACTCTGTGAGAGTCCTCAGTTGTAGATATGTTTAGTGTGCTGGCTTTCTCAAATGCTGGTTATGTTAGCAGTGAAGTCATCATGTGAACATACTCAGGGCCTCTGATTAGCCAGGGTATTGGAGGAGGTGGAATTAGGTGTTGTCTTCTCCTTCCTGAGACCGGGGTTATTCTGTTGTCAGTTGCTGTATTGGCCTGAGTTGGCTGGCCTCCACCCAGTAGGTGGCACTTTCAAGAGTGCACCAGCTGCAGTAGTAAGGTAGTAAGTATTTCGGTTTCTCAGATATGTGGGCCCTTAAAGCTCCCAAGAACCTCTCTTTTGTGTTTGGTGCCAGGTTGGGTAGATAAATACCATCAGGTGAAGGCAGGGTTAGGTAGGTCTGGGCTCAGACTCTCTTTGGGAGGGGCTTGCCATGGCCACTGTTAGGGATGAGAGTGTGGTTCTCAGGCCAATGGGTTATGTTCCAGAGGGGATCTTGACTGCCTCTGCTGTGTCATATTGTTCACTGGGGAAGTGGGGGATACCCAGTAGCAAGAGGCCTTACCCAGCTCCCATGCAAGAGGCCTCACCAAATGGTGAGGCTGGTTTTGCTCCTGCAGTGCCCAGCTCAGACCTTGCCCCAAGATGTGACCTTCCCCACTGAGAAAGCAAGCATGGCTTTTAGACCTCACCCGACCCCATCTGCCCACTCTATCAGTGGCTCCTGCACTCATATCTGTAGAAGCTCCTTCTTGTCCCTAGAATCTGCTCAAGAAAATGCATGCCCAGTCAAAACCACTACCAATTTCAGTTGGGAGAGGCCTTTGCCTCATGACCCCTACCCAATTCTGCTGGCTGCCTTCCCAAGGGTCCAGTGAGATGTAATCAGAGATGGCTTCCCTGGGCTCAAGCTGGAGACAGGGAGTGCAAGGCACTTTCCACTGCTGCTCTACCTTTATATTTGTGTGACTCTCTAAATATATTTCAGCTCTAGGGAAGGTTAAATCCTTCTCCCTTGATCTGGATTTTCAGATTCCCCAGCAGGGATGTGTGTTCAGAGGCATATTTTCCCCTCTCACACTTTGGGAACTCACAGTTTTTTACCTGTTTTGTGAAATTTGCAGTGGCATGTCACTTCTTCCAAAGGATTTGCTAATTCTTTTGGTTTTCCTGGTATGTTCCTGCAGTGGTTTTTCGAGCAAAAGATCACAGTGTGAGTTTCCACAGGCTGTTCTGTCTGCCCAAGTGGTAGCTGCACATTAGCTTTGTCCCCTATCCACCATCTTGTTCCTAATTCTTTCTCCTTTTTAATGTCCCTTGTAATACCTTCTTTAGTTATAATTGTGCATTCTATATGATTCTATTTTATACCTTAAGCATAGCATTTATAGTTTAAAAAAGACACCTATTTAGTGGTTTTTCTAGAGTTTATAGCACACACTTTAACTAATTTTACCTTCTGTTAATATTACACTGTCGTGTAAGCATATGATAATATTATTTTCCACTTCTCTCTCTTATCTGTAGAAACTCCTTCTTGTCCCCAGAATCTGCTCAAGAAAATTCATGCCCAGTCAAAACCACTACCAATTTCAGTTGGGAGCGTCCTTTGCCTCATGACCCCTACCCTATTCTGCTGTCTCTTCTTCTCTCTCTTGTCTCTTCTGACATGATTATCATTTGTTTCACTTATGTATATGCTACAAACACCCAATGTATTATTGTTATCATTGCTTTAAAGAGGTGGTTATCTTTTAAGTTAATTAAAGTTTAGAAAAATAGTTTATCTTTATTTACTTTCCTCTCTAACAGTCTTCCTTTCTTTATATAAATGCCAGTTTTTGACATATGTTAGTTTCCATTCCTCTGAAGAACTTTTAACATTTCTTGCAAGGAAGGTCTAGTGGCAATGAATTTCCTTAGATTTTTATCTGAGAAATAAATAGTTTATTTGAGAAAGTCCTTATTTCTCTTTCACTTTTATGAAATGATTTGACTACATATAGAGTTGTAGGCTGGCTTTTTTTGTTTTTCTTCTGACAGTATAAAGATTTAGCTACACTCTCTGCTTGCATGGTTTCAGATGTAATTATTTTCTTTTTCCTCTGGGTAAGGTGTTTAACTATTTTGACTGCCTTCAAGATTTTCGTTTTGTGTTTGGTTTTCCAAATTTAGAATACAATATGTCTAAAGGAGTGTGTGTGTGTGTTTCTGTGTGTGTGTGTGTGTGTATTTTTTTAATTCTCCTGATTGGTGTTCTTTAAGCTAATTGGGTCTGTCGTTGGATGTCAGTCATTAATTTCCTAATGTTCTTGGCCAGTATTATTTCGGATATTTATTTTGCCCTGTTTTTTTTTCTCTTTCTTGTTATTCTGATTATTCATATGTCATATATTTCAATACTGTCTCATAGTTCTTTTATATTATGTTCATTTTCTTCTCTTTTTGGCATCAGACTGGGAAGTCTCTATTGACCTATATCTTTCAGTTTACTGATTATTTCTTCAGTTGTGTCAAATCTACTGATGAGTTTGTGAAAAACATTTTTTATTTCTGTTATTGTGTATGTGTGTGTGTGTGTGTGTGTGTTTCCTAGCAATTTCTTTTGATTTATTTTTATAATCCTTCTCTCTACTGTCATCCCTCTGGACTTGAGTGTTGTCTACTTTGTTTTTCAGTAAAGCATCTGATATATTAATAATTGCTATTTTAAATTTATTGTCTAATAACTTCAACATTTTTATCATATCTTAATTTGGTTCTGATGATTTCTATGTGTGGTCAAACTATGTATTTGATTACTTTTTGATTTGTTTATTTGTTTGTTTAAATCTTAACATCTAAAGGGAGTAAGTATTGAGCTATGTAGGTGTTCAGTGTGAATATATATATTTCTCTGTATATAAGTTGGGCTGTGTATATTGTTTCTTGTAGTTACAGGCACCAAAATCTTCAAATTCCACTAGTGAACTTGCATTGTTTTCTCTTTTTGTCTTCAGGGCTTCCTTTATAATGCTTCTCAGAAAGAAGCTATGTCTTGAAGCTCTCAGATGTGATCCAAGTGAAGGCTTCTTAGTATCACCACGCTAACAAAGGCATCCATTGAGAGGTGATGGTGGGATGTTTACCAATTTTCTGATTCCAAGTATGGGTGCACAGTGGTCCTGTGTCTTGGGGATGTGGCTTTCCCAAGTGTTTCTGTTTCTCTCTTCAATTCTCCCACCCTACCCCCATTCCCTTTCCTGACTGCAGAGTTCCCAATCTCATTTCTTGACTCTTTCTTCCCTAATGATTGGGCTTGTTTGCTCTTTTAGTTGAGATAAAAAGATTAGAGGAAGGCCTGGAATGGGGCAGAGTTGCCTTCCGTAGATGAGATTTTAGTATTTCCCTCTGGCAAAGTCCTTCTTCCTAAAGGTTAAGTCCTTATAAGGGAGAATCATCTGGGGATGGGTGGTGTTTCACAATGGCTTCTGTTCCACTTCTCTGTGGGCATCACATAGTGGGTTTGTTTGGATCCTCCCTGCAAAAGTCTGGAATATATCCTGAAGCAAAAGCATAGAAAATTGAGCTCCCTCTGTCCCCTACCAAAAAACAAACAAACAAAACTCTACAGATTCCAGGAGCTTCTTTCATGCCAGTCCACACTTAGATTACAGCAATTTACCCAATTTATTAATTCTATGTTCTACAAGTTTATGGCATCTGGCAGCTTTTGCGCTAGGTAAGCAAATCTCAGATCCTGTACTCTCTGGAGGCAACTTCTCTCCAAATTGTGGAGTGACAGTTTGCCCCATGACCTCAGTTATCTGAGAGGTCCAAGAAAACCTGTTGAACTTTTTCTTGTTGTAAGGATGGAAATGATGAGTAAATGTTGAACATAAAACTGAAAGTCTGGACATGTATTTCTTAATAATCTAATGCATGTAATTTTTTTTCATATTATTAGTAGCTAGTTTAAACTTAAATTCAGTGCCCTTAATGGATATTGATGTGTGCCTTTGTTAAATTGCATGGTGATTTTTTTTGGTAAAATTTCCAACATGCACGTAAAAATTATTAACTTTCTGGTTAGGTAAAGTGTAGAGTGACACATACTGTGTAAGTCATATATGTCATGCATATATTAAATTATATGTGTGTGCACATGTACATATGACATGTGTGTGTATATGTGTGTGTATGTATGTGTGTGTCTGTGTGTGTGTATACTGTATATAATTCCTAACATCAAGATTGTTAAAATCTTTTATATATTTAATGATTTTATTTGTTATTTAATTCATCGATTACTGAGAAACCTATGTTAAATATTCTAAAATTTCACACAGTGGTATTATATTTTTTCTTTTTCCTGTACATATACTAATATTTGTATTATACATTTCAATACTATGTTATTAAGTATACACCAACAAATAATCATTAAATCTTCCATCATAAAGTGGTCCTCTTAAACTTTTTTTTCTTGTGTGGGCAGGGAGAGTCTTGTTCTGTTGCCCAGACTGGAGTGCAGTGGCACAATCTTGGCTCACTGTAATCTCTGCCTCCTGGGTTCAAGTGATTCTTGTACCTCAGCCTCCCTAGTAGCTGGGATTACAAGTGTGCACCATCATGACCAGCTAATTTTTGTAATTTTAGTAGAGACAGGGTTCCACCATGTTGCCCAGGCTGGTCTCAAACTCCTGGCCTCAAGCGATTCACCCACCTCGGCCTCCCAAAATGCTGGGCTTACAGGTGTGAGCCACTATGCCCAGCCTAAACTTTTTATAATGCTTTTTAACATAACATATATTATCAGATATTCATATAACAATGCCAGCTTTATTTTGTCTGGTAGTTGCCCAGTATAATAATTTTAATTTCTTCATTTTTGAATTATTTATATCTTTATGATTTGAAAGGGGAGCATGTAAACCACAAAGCTGGGTTTTAAAAATCTAATCTGATATTTTGCAATTGGATTTTTTGTTACATTGATATCTAGAGTTATTCTTGATATTTGGATTTATGTCTACCATTCATTAATCCTATTTTGTTTCTCATTTGTCTCTTCTATTTTATTTTCATATTTGCTTTCTTTCACATTAATTTTAAAAAATTATTTTATCATTGCTAACTGGAATTTATAAATTAAATTTTTATTATTTTAGAGGCTATTCTAGAACATTTAACTTACCTAGACATAAAATAATCAATTTATTAAAGCATAAAAATTTACTGAAGCAAAAAAATCAAGTTTTTAATAATACAAAGTTTTATCAAATTTATTCATTGTTTTCATACTTATTTTGGTTTTGTGTAATTAAATTCTGTCAATTTACTCACAAAAGACATTTTAATTATTGTTGTTTTATATAGTCAATGATGTTTAGATTTAAAGACATAATCACAATTTTCTTTGTTCTTCATTCTTTCTTCTTTTTCAGAACTTAAATTCAGTTCTTATATCTGAAGTTTTTAATTCACTGAGGGTCTACAGTTGGCAAATTCCATTTTCGTGCATGAAAAAAATCTTTATCTGTTTTCTTTACCAACAATATTTTTGGGGTGTAGAATTATAAGTTAAAGTTATTTTCTCTAAACATATTAAAATTCTCATTTCTGTTTTATATTTGTCATGATTATCATTTAGAAATTAGCATGTCTTTGCATACAATCTTTTTTTTATCATTTTGAGTTTATCTTCCTTTTATTAATGTTCTAAAGTTTTATTCTAATGTTTATTCTAAATCTAAAGCTATATAGCTTTGGATTTCTTTTTATTTCTATTGCTATGATTTGTATACATTTTTGTCTTTAAATTCTGATAAAGTTTCTTCCATAGTCTCTAAATATTGATGTTTCCCCATTCTCTTTTTAGGGAACCAATTATACATAGCTTAGATATTTATCCTTCATAAATCTCAGCCTAGCTTTGTTATTTTCCTTTTGTGTCTGTATCTCTGTGCTACATTCCGAAAAATGAGACCTTTTCTAGATTCTATTGCTTTTCATTACTTTTCACTAATTTTCTCTTCAACCGTGTTTAATAGGCTATTAAATAGATCCACTAAACATATAATTTTACTTATTACATCTAATATATTTAGAAATGATGTTTGCTTCTTTTTTTAGTTTGCTGTACCATTCCTTATACTTTTTTGCTGCAAATATTTTCCAGCTTACACTTTATATATTTAAAGAGAGTAGTCTTAACTTATTATATAATTACTTGAATAAAAATTTAATACTTGAAATCTTTTTTTTTTGTTCTGTGTAAATATGATGTTAACAGATTGTATAATAGAAAGCAAAAAGATTAAAAACCCAGAAATAAACAAAAAATGTGTAAATATATACAAAATAATTTAATGCTAAAAAACAGAAAAGTAGACTTGAAAAAATGGAAAAGTATTCTCTACTCTCAGCTAGGATGATTTAACATTATAAAAATGTCAATTCTTTCTAATTAATTTATAAAATTAAATACAACTTTAATTAGAAATGCCAATAAAATATTATATGGACTTAGAAATGCTGACATTAAAATTCATATGGAAAAAAGTATGCATGAGTAGCTAGGAAAACACTGAAAATAAAAACTGTAAGAGTTGTATTACTTTCTTATGGCTGCTGTAAAATAATAATAATAATAATAATAATAATTACAAACTAGATGTCTTAAAACAATGAAAATTTATTCTTTTAAAGTTCTGAAGGCCATAGGTCTGAAATCCAGGCATCAACAGGGGATGTACTCCCCAGGTGGCTCTGAGAATTAGATCCTTTACTCTTCCAATTTTTGTTGACTGTCAGAATTCTATGATGTGTGGAGCAATCTTTCTGCATCACCCTCTTCTCTGTGTGTCTGTTTCACAACTCTCTCCTGGTCTCTTACAAAAATACATGTATTACCATTTAGGGCTCACCCAGGTAGGCGAGTGTAAATTCTTCCTTTCAAGCTCTTTAACTTAATTGCATCTTTTGTCACATAATGCAATATTCAGTGTTGTCCACAGAAGATGGTATTCACAGGTTCAGAGGATTAGAACATAAGTATATCTTTTAGGAGGCCACCATTTAGCCTATTACAAGGGACAGCTAGTCTTACTATAAATAAAAATATGTTATTAGGTCTTGATAATAGTTGTGCATGAATATACACATAAATAAATAGAATGTGAATCTCAGAACTAGACTTAACTATGTATGAAGATTTATTATATGCCACTTTAGACCACTCAGGTAGAAGAAGATTTTCTAATAAGAATGCTGAAACAACTGAGTAGCCCTTGGTAAAAAGACAAAATTAGGTCTATGTGAGTATAATTTCCAAACAGATTAGGGATCTAATAAACAAAATAAACTATGAAAGTACCATAATAAAACATGGATGTAGTCCTCCTTAAACTTTGTTCAGGGAAATGCTTTCCAACTATGACAGAAAATCCAGAGACAATGAAAAAATTGATAAATTTAAATTCATATAAATAGAAAGATGAAAGAAAAGAAACACTATTATACTTCAAAAAGCAAATGACCAATTGGGAGAAAA
Organism: Pan paniscus; assembly: GCF_029289425.2. Taxonomy (NCBI): domain Eukaryota; kingdom Metazoa; phylum Chordata; class Mammalia; order Primates; family Hominidae; genus Pan; species Pan paniscus. Next base: position 56,411,815 of record NC_073266.2, read on the forward strand.
TACTCACAACATAGACTACCTACAAAGGGCTAATGCCCTTAATATATAACACCTTTAAAATGCAGGAACAGAGACCCAAAAAGCAATAGAAAAACGGTGGCAAATATGAATAGGCAGTTCAGAAATAAAAGAGATTAAGTCGACCCTCAAACTTATGAAATAAATGTTTATTTTTACTTATAATTAGAGAAATTCATTTTAAAACAACACAGAAATGCCATTTCTAACACATTGGCCTGACAAATATTTAAAATGTGACAACACTCTGTTCAAAATCATGGAGGAAACAGTTATACTTAATATGTGGCTGTTTGGTTTTTGGTTCACAAATTGATATAGCCTTTCTGAAGGCAAATTGGAAATACCTAACAGAACATAATAATACTTCCATTTTAGCCTAAAAATCCTACTTCTAGGTATCTTCCCTGCAGATATAACTCTACAAATATACAAATATATTTGCATAAATTCTTTTCACCATTGTTTATAATTATGAGCTATTTTAAATTATTAACAAACCATCTTTATATACAGATCTGTAAAGATCTCTTTAGTTAAATATGTGTATACAAATATATCTGTGTGTATGGGTATATGTATGTATGTATATATGGGTGTATATATGTATGTATATATACATAGACATACAAACATATATTCTTAAGAAAGAGAGGGGTGTATGTATTTTGGGGGTTAGTATATCAATAAATATTTCTTATATTTGTCAAAAGGACTTAGGGTCAATGATATCCTAGTAGTAATAAGTACATGTAGCATACAAATTTTGATTGCTAAACAGCATATTCCAGGACTCCTGGGAGAAGTGGTGGATTCTAGCTCTAGGGCAGGGCAAATTAAAGATGAGCCTGGAGCATCTTGGAGAATCAGAAAGTAAGAGAGTTCTCAAGAAAGGGTAGGCACTTGCCTAAAGAATATAAGAACCAACCTGAAGAAGCTGGTAATGGGTAAAGCTGGAACAATTTGGGCAACAAAATAAGTAATAAAAAACTGAATATTAATAAAACAAACACTTATTAGTTCATTATGGTATAAATAAGTAATTAAATAGTTTATGAGGAAGAAGGGATGATTTCTTCCTACACTTCTTTACTAACAAGTGTGGAAACAAAAGGAAAATAGAAAATCAGCATCAAGTAAACAACAGAGTAATAATTGTTGCAGACAAGGTGCCTTGATGGATGCTAAAATTAGAGGGTGAAAGCTTGAGTACAAAGAAGGCTTGTATGGTTTCTTTTTAAATATCTACCTACAAATATTTACGAACTACAAAAGTAAAGTTAGTATCTCTGCAGTGAAGAAACTAAGGCAGACATGAGTAAAATCACATGATTAAAGTTAATATCAACAACAGTAAGACAAATTGATATCATGAACTCTTTGGTAGATGCATTGGGAAGAACACAATGTTATTTCTGTGGTATTCTTGCCAAATATGCCTGACTTCAATGTAATCATGAAAAAAATGTCATGCAAATCTAATTGAGGGACATTCTACACAATAATTAACAAATATTTTTTTAACTGTTAACATGACAGAAAAGGAAATACCGAAGAAATGTTATAAATTAGAGGTGACAAATAAGAAATAACATTGAAATGTAATGTAATATCCTGGGATAGAAAAAGCGTATTGGTAGGAAAAAATGGTGGCATTTGAATAAGGGTTACATTTTTGTAAATAGTATTGTAACAATATTAGTTTCCTGGTATTGATATTTCTACTATAATTATATAGGGTGTTAATATTGGGGGAAGCTGAGTGAGGCATATGTAAGCACTCTTTTTACTATTTTTGCAAAATTTCTGGGAGTCTAAAGTTAGTTCAAAATGGAAAGTTAAAAAACTAATTATGTTCATCTCTAGATTAGATTTTTCCAATTTATCAACTTTGTTACTTGTTATCTTCTTTTTTTTAACATCCTTAGAATACTTTCCCTCCAATTTTTTACTAATAGTGCTTTGTTTTCTTATGAGTTAAAAATAGAAAACTAAAAACATAAAATGGATGAAGTAAAATGGGTAAGTCTCATAACTTCTCAGAGCTCCTGTTTAGAAGTAAAATTGTGTTTTGAAATATTCTCTATACTGTTTATGAGCCATTCATTCTAGAGCATTTTGCATTTGTCTTCATGATCTTTTATTGTCAACTCAAAAAACTGTAATTAGCCTGCTTTGGTAGTGTGCACTATTTATGAATGATTGAGGTAGAAAGACAATCTTAACATGTGTAAAATAGCCACAACTGTTCCTCTTAAATATATGGTTATTAAGATTTAATTTATTCCCACATGATTCCCTTTTGACATTTCTGCTAGAATTGAAAGTACAGGAATGGTGCTCTAGTTCTGCAATTTATTTGTCGTATCATCTTGTATAAGTTGCTCAACGGCTGTAGTTCTCAGTTTATTATCTGCCAGAACAGTAGGTAAACTCTCACCTGTCTTTTAACTCTATAATGTTATAATTCCACAATGAATGTTTAACAGTATAATTCCAAATAATAGAGGAGATACTCTTCCTGAGGCTTGTCAGTCTCACGTAATGTTTCTAGCCAATCTGATAGTTACTCTTTTCTTTTAGACGGAGTTTTGCTCTTGTTGCCTAGGCTGTAGTGCAGTGGCAATCTCAGCTCACTGCAACCTCCACCTTGCAGTTTCAAGCGATTCTCCTGCCTCAGCCTCTGAGTACCTGGGAATAAAGGCACCCACCACCATGCCTGGCTAATTTTTGTATTTTTAGTAGAGACAGGGTTTCACCGTATTGGCCAGGCTTGTCTCAAACTCCTGACCTCGTGATCCACCTGCCTCGGCCTCCCAAAGTGCTGGGATTACAGGTGTGAGCCACCACGCCCAGTCCACTGATACTTATTCTTTATATTTTAATCTTTCAGTATAGATTTCTAGTTTCTGATTATAGCAGAGTGGTTAAGATAATAGATTCCAGAGCCAGACTGTCTATGTTCAAGGGAAGCCCTGAGACTTCATACTGGTGTGAACTTGAGTAAGTTATTTAACCTCCCTGTATCTCATATGAGCATAATAATTACACCTCCCCAACAGGGGTTTTATGAGCATCAGATGAGTCATAGTTGGTAAAGACTTAGAATACAATGCATCTTGCACCTTAAATATACTTTGCAAGCTTTATTAAGTATAATTAATTAATTAATCCTGGATTCGGTGTTGCAGTTTATGTAGTAATGTAAAATGGCATGTTATTTTTGCTCTCAGGAAATAAAAAAAAATAGATATTATAGAGTACCTGGAGTCAAAATATGCTTAATTAGGGGTAAGTTATTTTAAGAAAATTAGTCAAATTTCTAGAAAATTATAGAAAGGCTAGAAGAGTTCTTGCAGCTTCCCCATGGAACAAACTCCAATCTAAAATGAAGTGGCATGTGTCATGAAACATTTTATTTATATATATGCATGTGTATGTGTATACAAACACATTTTTTTCAATATGCCAATATTCTGGTCACAGACTATCAGTGGTTGTTTGAGAACTGGAATCTTTTCTCTCCTCTTCATTCTCCATTGTTATTGTTATGGGCATTGTTATCATTTATTTTCATCTCATTATAAGATTGTGTCGAGGCCGACATGTCCAGGAAAGCTGGATTGAGCACAGAGCTGCTTCCAGAGTGAGATAAACAAACAACAAACAAAAACGCTTTTCAATTGAGCAGTTCCCCAAAGTGTAGGATTCATGTATGAGTCATTCTCATGAAGTGGATAAAATTCCCATTTACAAAATCAGAAATGAAAATAAAGTTGTTTTTAATTTAGGAGACAGAAGAGTGGGATGAAATATGTAGCTCAAGAGGATCCTTCTGAAAATGGATTTCTAGCAGAAAAGCTTTACCCCTCTAAGCACAAAGATGCAAATTTTGCCTTCCATAAGCTAATCAAGACTTTTTTTTTTTTTGGCAAGAAAACAAAGGAAAACCAGTCTAATCCAGAGTAAACCTGGCTTTTTCCTCACTCATTGGGTCTCACAGGAAAAGCAGATTGCAATGTTTAACTCTCTAATATATGCAATAAAAGATTTCAGCGATACTGTCAAGCTACTTAGCCATTCAACTCCTTTCATATTATACACATAGCTATTCACTGTCGCTTGAGATTACTTTGTGTAAGAAAGCTTTGTTAGGACAGAATAATTTGATGAATGTCAAAGTCAAATGTATACAGAGAGATATAGATATAAGGGATGGGGGCAATCTGATTTTTATTTGAGTCCCACACAAATCACATTTCCAACACATTCCAGTGAATCACAGTTAGATGCCAGACTGGCAGACGTGACACATTCTGGACGTGGTTAGGAAGATAGATTTGGGATGTTTCAAACATGGCTTCATGAAGGGCATTTTTTTTTTTTTTGCAAAAACATCAGAGAGAACAATATTGTATTATTTCCTTAGCGTATTTTAACCAAAACATTCAGTTCCTCCCTGTAAATATTGCTGACTTCTGTGGACCCTTTACATAGACACATCATCCTGTGTAATGTCTTTTTCAGACTCTTAAGAGAAATCTTAGTGTTAGCAGCAGCAAATCCATATGGGTCTGCAGCAACTCAATTCTTGCCTCCTCAAAGGGAAAAAATTTGTCCAAGGGGAATAAGGCATAGAGAGAGACTGAGGGAAGTTTCAGAGCAGGAGTGAAAGTTTATTAAAAAGTTTTAGAGCAGGAACGAAAGGAAGTAAAGTACACTTGAAAGAGGGCCAAGCAGGCAACTTGACAGATCAAGTGATCCATTTAACCTTTGACTTGGGGTTTTATACATTGGCATGTTTCCAGGGTTGTGTTCCTTCTCCCCTGATTCTTCCCCTGCCAGCTCTTGGAAGGGGCTGCATGTGCGGTATGTTTACTGAAGTGGTGCACATGCTCACTTGAGGTGTTTTCCCTTACCAGTTGGGCATTCCTAGAGGAAGGTCTTATACCAGTTGAACTTTGCTATTTTGCCTCTTGCTGTGCATGCTTGAGCTCACTGAGCCAACTCCTGAGATCTTATCAGGATGCTGCTGATCACCAGTCTCAGGTGTTTTCCATTTATTGGGAGCCTGCATTCCCTGGAACCAGCTGCAACCAATTATTATTTTAGCGAGACAGTTGAACAACTACTGATCATCCCCTGATGGTTACCTGGCATTCTTGGGTCATGTTGGGGTTGGGGAGGATGGGGGAAGACTCTCCTGCCCTGCTCCTATCTGCCTAATTATCTAATTAACATTAGATAAGTCTGTAGAAAGATGGCTTCTCTTGCATGCGAGCACTTATATATTACCAGGTTGAAGATTCTCTTTGGATAGACGGTGCCACATCTCTAATTGTGGGTGCTATATTCTGGAAAAACTGGGATGTTAAGGTGGGTTCACTATGATACTGAGATAGAACTTAAAGAGTTCTCAATTTAAAATTATTTATTGCTATGAATTCTCCCTTACATATGATCCCTAGATTTTAAATATACATTTTTATATTGAATTCATTTACATATATCTCTCTTTAAATAACTTGACATACCTACATCAAATTTTATCTCAAGAAAGAAATATATTTAACTTGGTGGTTTGATCTCATCACTTTTTTTTTTTTTGAGACAGAGTGTCAGTCTATCACCCACGATGGAGTGTAGTGGGGATCATCTGCAGTCTCAACTTCTTGGGCTCAAGTGATCCACTCACCTCAGCTTCCAAGTAGCTGGAATTGTGGGCATGCACCACCATGCCCCACTAACTTAAAAAAAAAAAAAGAAAAAAACACTTTTGTAAAGACAGGTGTAATTGTTTTCACACTGCTGATAAAGACATACCCAAGACTGTGTAATATATAAAGGATAAGAGGTTTAATGGACTCAGTTCCACGTGACTGGAGAGGCCTCACAACCATGGCAGAAGGTGAAAGCCATGTTTTCCATGGCAGTTGGCAAAAAGAGAAAGAACCAAGTGAAAGGGGTTCCCTTTATAAAACCATCAGATCTTGTGAGACTTACACACCACCACAAGAACAGTATGGGGGAAACTGCCCCCATGATTCAATTATCTCCCACCAGATCACTATCACAACATGTGGGAATTGCAGGAGCAACAATTAAAGATGAGATTCTGGTGGGGACACAGCCAAACCATATCAACAGGGTCTTGCTATGTTGCCCAGGCTAGCTTCAAATTCTTGATCTCAAGCGATCCTCCTGCCTCAGCCTCCCAAAGTGTTGGGATTACAGGCATATGCCACTGTGCTCAGGCATCATCCTTTTATTCTGATTCTATACTCTTTTATACTCTTTCTTGTTTATTGATCTCCCTCATTGAAGATATTGTTGACTATTAAAGTATAGATATTGTATGTAGGAACCTAACTCTGAAACATGCTTTGTAGCATTACAATATGGAGTGGTCTGTTTGGAAGGACTGTGGTATCTCCTATGCCAACCCTTTATTTTATAAATGAGAACATTGAAACACGGAATAATTCTTCCCTGAGTCATAAAGCTGCTGAATAAATTTTTTAGCTAGGTCCCCACATACTTCTGGTGATTAATTCATATAGCCTAAGATTGGTTTGAATGAGAATTGTCATAGCTAGGTTGTCATGAACGTATAATTGTACCCTCCCAAAATACATGCTTTGACTCTCCACAAATCTCAACCCTGGAATATTCAGGAAATCCTAAGCTTTTTTTTGGAATTCTCAAAGGATGTCTACAATTCTCAATATAAAAGAGAAAATGTAAAATTATGTGTCTCAATTGATGAGTGTACATGTGTGTATATATAGTATGGAATTATGGATTCTAGAACTAGATTGCCTAGCTCAAGTCCCAGCTCCACCAAATTCCTATCTCTTCCTCAGTATTCTCATTCGTAAAACTGAAGATAGTAATAGCACCTCATTTCATAGGGTTATTGTGAAATTTGAATGAGTTAATATAGATAGATAAAATATTTGTAAAGCATGTAAAATGGCCCCTGGCCTATAATTAGTTCTATAATGTATTCGTTGTTATTACTCCCTTTCAGTTTCTTAGAGCTACAGGAGGAAAAACTTAGACTCTCTGTCATATAGGTGTCTAGATAGAACCAAATTAATTTCTTTGGATTTCATCCCAGCATGCTTCTCTCTCTACATGTGTTTTTGTTTGTTTGTTTTTGAGATAGAGTTTTGCCCTTGTCACCCAGGCTGGAGTGCAATGGCGCGATCTCGGCTCACTGCAACTTCTGCCTCCCGGGTTCAAGCAATTCTCCTGCCTCAACCTCCTGAGTAGCTGAGATTACAGGTGCCTGCCACCACACCTGGTTAACTTTTGTATTTTTAGTAGAGATGGGGTTTCACCATGTTGGCCAGGCTGGTCTTGAACTCTTGGCCTCAGGTGATCCTCCTGCCTCAGCCTCCCAAAGTGCTGGGATTACAGCCATGAGCTGCCATGCCTGGCCTGAAAATAATCTTAGAAGGTTAAATCAAGTAACTTTTTTAAGTGCCTGCACAGTATTTGGCACTCCGTAGATGCTCAGATGTCCTTGATCCTTCCTCTTCTGCATACCCCCATACCATGTCTTAAATAGGTATCATTAAGCAGGACTGTGCCAAGGCAAATAACATAGAACTACCTAGCCTGCTGGTTTGTTCCTGCCACTTTAGGTTACACTTGAGCCAACCACTGAGGAAGTGGAGGCTTCCGGCGGGAGCTGGCTGGGGTTAAGAATGAGCCGTATCCCAGGAGCACGGACACTGCCTGCTGCCTGGGCATCGGAGATAGTGGGACAATATGAACTCCTGAGAGACTGTGTAGGACAGTGCAAGTCATAATTGGTCCATGAAATGCAGTTTCATTCTCATTTTTATTGAGACCTATACGTCTAAATCTCATTACCTTATCTTTCTCTTCTGCTTCATAACTAAGAGAAAATAGTTGTTGGTTGTTATGTCCTGAAAATGCAACACTTTTTTTCCCCTTCCCATGTGACGTTTTCCCGGACTGTGATTTTATTTCTCTTTCAGTCGAAAATATTAGACTTTGATGTGATTTAAGGTTTGAGTTTGAGGAGGCATGTAAACCATGGACAAATGAGTAAGGCTAGAAACTTTGTCTCGGTGACTTCCACCATGTCAAAGCTTCCTGGAGCCCAAGGAACCAGCCTTTTGCCCTGTGTGTCTCTCCCAAAGACAGTTCTACTCCCTGGCACACTGGTATGTGCATAAAGAGAAAAGACAGAGAGGTGTCCTGGAGGGCAGTGTGGCTGCAACATATATTAGTCAAATGGGAGGACTTGAGGCAACAGCCATAATTAAAGAAATTAATTCCCAAAGCATGTAATTATTGGAATGGTGTACTCCCAGCTTCCTTTGCACCCATTTGCTAGCTACCTTCAGAAGGAATGACAGCAAACACCTTTTATGACAGAAATCCCTAGGAATCACAATATTCTTAACCATCCTCTATACATTTCTATCTTCTTTAACCCCAATAGCCAAATGTTCCTCGTGCTGCTATATCTCACACTTAGTTTTATTTAAAGACTAACATAGTTGAGGATGCCAAGAAACAACTCACTCAACCTCTTACTTTATGAAAGAGTAAACAGGACAGAAAGGACTTATCCAGTATCAAACACTAGTTGGGGACAGAGCAAGGTCTGATATTATCCCTACTCTGTAGCAATATATTTATTTTTCCCTTGGGTCTTAGAGGCTTAACATGATAAAGCCCTGTAATCAGGGGCCATCCCTTCTCCTTTTGAAGACGGGACTTAGTATAGAACTGATCATGTGGTGTTACAGCGGATGATGAGAGGATTCCTTTCTCTCTACTACCGTCAAGGATAAGCTTACTTTTTGCAAAAAGAAGTCAGCAACTACCACCTCTTGGCTAGAGTCCTCCACAACCATTTTGCCTGGCTCTTCTGAGGTTTTCACCATGAGTGTTTTGGCTTCTAAGATAAGCCTGCTGCTACTCTAGTGGAGCCAGGCACAGTGGCTCACATCTGTATTCCTTACACTTTGGGAGGCCAAAGTGGGAGAACGGCTTGAGCCCAGGAGTTAGAGACTAAGCCTGGGCAACATGGTGAGACCCCGTCTCTACAAAAAATAAAACAAAATTAGCCAGGTGTGGTGGTGCATGCCTATGGTCCTAGCTACTGGAAAGGCTGAGGTGGGAGGATCACTTGAGGCTAGGATGTCAAGCCTGCAGTGAGCCGAGGTCCCAGCCACTGTACTCCAGCCTTAGAGACAGAGTGAGACCCTGTCCAAAAAAAAAAAGAAGAAGAAGAAGAAAGGAAGTGGGCTTTGGTGATACAGAGTATAGGAGGGTCTCCCTAGCAGCAAAGCCAGAGCCACAGAGATAAGCTTCTTGCACATTCCAGCTCACATACCACCAACGAGCTACAAAAGCACATTCCCACTCAGCTCTCCCTTCTTTCCCTCATGCATGCTTCCCATGCCACTTGACTCCATAGCAGCTTCTCCTCCTGAACTTAATGTTTTATCTTCTGCTTATTAATCCATCAAGTATTCGCTATAGGGTGGTGTTTCTTTTGTCCTCTGGTCTTTACTCTTTTATTTTTAAAATTTAATTTATTTCATGTGTATGGCTTCACTTCCAGATCAGACTATTTCTAAAGATGGTATTATTTATTTCTTCGTTGTCTTCATTTTACTTTACCTGGTACTTTAAACAATAGTGTCAATAAATACCCATTTACTGGTTATAATTAAAACTGTTTCACATCTGATTTGAACATGTGGTGCTTCCTTTAATATATCTCGGGGTTACATAAATGGGAGAATTGTTTCTTCCTTAAACACACAGTTTCTTTCCCTGTACTGTTTCATGGAAGAGGATAAAATAATGTTAAATTAATAGCTAGTATGTATTAAGTACTTATAATATGTCAGATATTATAATTAAAATTGTATTAATGTTACCAACATCAACTTCAAAATGAACAGATTATTAGCACCAACATTCACAGGTTGATTATGAAGACTGAATGATATATCCTGTGAATTGAGCTGTGAATTGAGAAGATACTCATGATGAAGATGAGGATAATTAGTTTATCAAAATGGTTGTATTTCATTTTGAAGTGTTCAAAGTTCAATGGGATGAGATGCTCAAAGAGTAAATTTAAATGAGGGAAAAATCTACTTTAGGAAAAAAATCTGGAATGCCAAGGATAGGACACAGAGTTTGGACAGAGAGAAAAGAATAAATCAAGTGAGAGGGTCACAAAAATATATTTTCAATTGCTGATAAGTGCTAGCCTTTTTCTACTTATGCCTAGAGCCACTCCTGTTCTTTCTCTAAATTGTGAACAATATGCCTTTGATCTTGCATATTTTTCTTGATCCAATCATTGTTTTCTTTTCAATCTAGTTCTACTTATCCTGAGGGCTGCTGATTCAACAATAGGTATGAATGTTCAAGCTTAAATGATATATATTTTAACTTGTTTTTTAAAGGAAATCTTTGTAATTCCTATAAGAAATGAATCATTAATTCTGCCATGACATTATATATGAAATCTACCCAGAAGCTCCCAAATACTCTCCAATTCAGAGGAGTCTAAAGTTCAGCAAACCAAGCTGATGTAGTATTATATTTGCCCTTTTAAAAAGGTCAAAATATTGTTCAATTGATGCCAACATCCATGAACTAAATGAAAAGGAGCCTGAGAAGATTGGATGTGGTTAAGGGTTTTACTGAATTCATGAGGCTCCTTAGTCATTATAAAATAAAACTCCCTAGCAAACCTTCTTAATAGAAAATTCTGGGAATATTTTGACATTGGATATGGGCGATCAGCAGGACTATTTTCATTCTGTTTAAGTGGGCAAAGCCATTTTTCAGTTTTTGAAATTCATGGTGCATTATGTCCCTTGCACCCTATTTTATTTTATTTTACTTATTTTTGACGAGTCAGGAAAGAAAGGAGACTCACTTCAGGTCAAGTTTAAACCTAGAGCAGAGCCAGGATTACTACTCAGGATCTGTGGGATACGATTTGGCCTTAAGATAATTGTATGACTATTTAAGTTTTCTGGTTACTCCTTTTGGGGAGGCTAGAATCTATCTTATAACCCCAGTAAGTGGTCTTTGGTGCACCTATCCTCAACTGTAGTGCCTTAGATGTTAATGCTATAATACTTTTCTTCACCTTATTTTTCCTTTTTTAAAAAGAATATTTTAAAATAGTTAATATATTTAGGTAATTCTTGAAAGTCAAATCATAGCATAAGAATTATAATGAGAAATTATAGGACCTTTATGTTCTCAGTTTCTACTCCCTGGGCAACAGATTCTTATCCTTTTAGCTAGATTTTCTTAAACTACATACTTCCAAATAATCTACTTCTAATACTATAACTTGATGGCAGTTTTCACTGTGTTGATTCCTCTCTGTGGCTGGAGGTGGAGATTCAGTGCTTTATGTGCTTCATGTTTGTGGTGCCCCTTTCCTCCACCTCCCAATATGGTTACAGCACAGACTAAGGTCTAATTTGTACTTACTTTGCACAAGATTCTGTAATAATTTTTCATCACTGAGCTATGTATATGCTGTGAGCGCATTTTCTTTCTGGTTCAATATTTTTTATTGCTGGAGGAAGTTGTCAGTTCGCTGATAACTCCAGCACTGATAGGGAAGACTTTTAAAGGACCTAGCTGGAGTCGGTGCATCTCTCTTCCATCCTCATTCCATAAATCAAAACTCCAGAAAACAGCCAGATTTAACTGGAAGGCTGGGAAGTAGAGTCTAAGAGGAGACTTCTCTATCCTCCTCTATCCTTTCTTCCCTATTTCCTTCTGAGAGGAGGAAAGAGAGAACAAAGGATTTGGTGAAACCTTTCAACAGTCTTTATCATATCTTCTTCCATTGTTTTTCTTACTTGTTTTGTTGTCTAACTGGGTATGTAAGAGAAAATAGCTTAATTAACTATGTTTAACTGATGGTTTTATATAGGCATACCTCAGAGATACTGAAAGTTCAGTTCAAGACCAACATTATAAAAAAGAATATCACAATAAAGTAAGTCAAACAACCTTTTTGGTTTTCCATTGGATATAAAAGTTATGTTTACACTATACTGTAGTCTATCAACTGTACAATAGCATTATGTTTAATAAACAATGTATGTACTTTAAAAATACTTTATTATTAAAAATTGCTAATGATTATTTGATCCTTCAGCAAGTTGTAAACTTTGTGCTGGCAGAGAGTCTTGCCTTGATATTGATGGCTGCTGACTGATCAGGGTTGCCAAAGGTTAGGATGGCTGTGACAATTTCTTAAAATAAGACAACAATGAGGTTTACCACATCAATTGACTCTTCACAAACGACTTCTCTATAGCATGAGATGCTGCTTGATAGCATTTTAACCACAGTAGAACTTTTTTCAATCATCCCAAAACTTACCACAGCTTTATCAACTAAGTTAACGTCATATTATAAATCCTTTGTTGTCATGTCAACAATTTTCATTGCATCTTCACTTGGAATAAGTTCTTGATAGTTTGTTTGGAAGTTCTAATAGGGTAGTGCAGCTAGTCGTACATCCTTGACTGAAGACCAGTCCACCTCTATGATGGATGGTCTTCTACTTTGACCCAGTGCTAAGCTTCAGGAGGGATGGACATGGAGTGGTGCTGGAAGAAGGCCTAACCAGCCACATCAGACAAATCAACCCTGACAATCAATGGGGTGACAGATGTCTCAGCCAGATTGCCCTCATGTCCAACGTGGAGTAAATTCTATCTCAAGAAACTACTTTCTTTGCTCATCCATAAGAAGCAACTCCTCGTCCTTTCAAGTTTTATCATGAGATTGCAGCAATTCAGTCACATCTTCAGGCTCCACTTCTAATTCTAGTTCTCTTGTGATTTCCATCTGCAGTTTCTTCCTCTACTGGTCTTAAATCTCTCAAAGTTATCCATGAGGGTGAATCAACTTCTTCCAATCTCCTGTAAATGTTGATATGTTGACATCCTCCATGAATCACAAATGTTCTTAATGGCATCCAGAAAGATGAATTCTTTCCAGAAGATTTTCATTTTTTTATTTTTTATTTTTTTGCCCAGATCCATCAGGGGAATCACTGTCTATGCAAATTATAGCTTTATTAAATGTATTTCTTAAATAATAAGACTTGAAATTCAATATTACTCTCATCCATGGGCTTCAGAATGGCTGCTGTTTTAGCAGGCATGAAGATGCCATTCATCTTTTTGTACATCTCCATCAGAGCTTTTAGGTGACCAGGAGCATTGTTAATGAGCAATAATTAATTGAAAGGAATCTTTTTTAATGAGCAGTAGGTCTCAACAGTGGGCTTAAAATATTCAGTAAACCATGCTGTAAATAGATGTGCTGTCATTGGGCTTTGTTATTCCATTTATACAGCATAGGCAGACTAAATTCAACATCATTCTTAAGGGTCCTAGGATTTTCAGAATGGTGAATAAGCTTTAATTTCAAATAACCAGCTTATCTCCTAACAAGAAAGTCAACCTATCTTTTAAGCTTGGAAGCCAAGCACTGACTTCCCTGTAGCTATGAAACTCCTAGATGAAATCTTTTTTCAATAGAAGATTGAAAATAGAAACGGAAAATAGGTTATTTAGTGTACTCACCTTCATCAATGATCTTAGCTAGATCATCTGTATAACTTGCTGCAGCTTCTCCATTAACACTTGCTTCTTCACCTTGAACTTCTATGCTATGGAGACTGCTTTTTAAACCTCAAAAGGAACTGCTGTTATCTTCTAATTTTTTCTTCTACAGCTTCTTCACTTCTCTTAGTCTTCATAGAAGTGAAGAGAGTTAGGACTTAGCTCTAGATCTGGCTTTAGCTTACGGTAATGCCATAGATGGTTTTATCTTCTATCCAGACCACTGAAACTTTTTCCATATCAGCAATAAGGCTGTTTGCTTTCTTGTAATTTGTGTATTCACTGAAGTAGAAGTTTTAGTTTCCTTCAAGAACTTTCTTTTTGTATTCGTAACTTGTCTGTTTGGTATAAGTGGCCTAGCTTTTAGACTGTCTCAACTTTTGACATGCCTTCCTCACTAAATTTAATCATTTCTAGCTTCTGATTGAAATAAATAGATGTGTGACCCTTCCTTTCATTTAAATACTTAGAGGCTATTGTGGGGTTATTAATTGGCCTAATTTCAATATTGCTGTGTCTCAGGGAATAGGGAGCCTCAAGGAAGGAAGACAGAAGTGGGAACTGCTGGTCAGTGGAGCAGTTAGGACACATACAATGTTTATTAAGTTTGCTGTCTTTTATGGGAAGGGTTCCTGGTGCCCTAAAACAATTACAAGAGAAACAACAAAAATCACTGACCACAGATCAGAATAACAGATATACAATAATAATGAAAAAAATGTGGTATAAGAATTACTACAATGTGATATAGAGACAAAGTGAGCACATGCTGTTAGAAAAATAGCACCAGTAGATTTGCTCAACATAGGATTGTTACAGTCCTTTAATTTATTTAGAAAATACTATCTGCAAAGCACAATAAAAAAAATTCATGCCTGTACTGTGTTTTCTTCCTTCCTTATTTTCTCCTTTCTTCATAATTATTATTATTTTTTTAATTTCCAAAGCACTTCCATGAAAAATACTGTATTTAATTCTCTCAATAACTGGGCTCTGCTGGTAAGAAGATGTTGATTTCATTATTGTACTTATTTACCATGTGAACTCACTGTAATTCAAAAATATTAAGTGGGTTTTCCCCCCAGTTCACACAGGAAGAAGTTGGAGTTCGTGAAAAAACTTCTTAGCCTTGCCTGCATGATTGTGACCTCCTTCTTGCTCCTTTATGGCAGGATGTGTACTAGTATGTGTTTGTTTATGTTTACTTTTTTTTCTTAATGAAAGGCATAGAACAAGAATTTGTTGAACAGAAATACCCCTGCTATTTTCAGGAAATGTCTCTTAGTCTTGATGGGGCAAAATGCATTCTAAATTCCATTCCATTTTCTCACCACCACTTGATGGGTGAGCTTCCACATAAGATTCAGAGGACATGCTGTCTTCCCTGTCATGACTCTTTCTTAAGATGACTTTCAATACAGCCATTAGCACTCATCCACACAGGACAAACTGAGACCTTACATGCTAAAGAAACGTAGTAGCAAGTGTAGATACGATGCCATGTGCTATTGTGGACAAGCAGGGTCAACTAGTAGCCACAACAATGTCAGAAAAGGGATTTAAAATAAAATAGAACCCCCTCTGTTTCTCTTATACAAAAACATTCACTGTATGTCCACATAATAGAATGTCTCATAACAACATTGCAACACCTCAACCACAACACTTTAAGAAATGTGTAAGACAGCAGAAGACAGGTATATTTGTTGAGCCAGGAACTATGCACCAAGTTGTATACACCTTAACTCTTACAACATTTATAGCTCTATGTGTAGGTGCCACACTTTCTCATTTAAAGAAGATAAAACAATACTGGAATTGGTTAAAGAAACTTGGTATCGCTTTTTGGGAGAAGCATGGAACAAGGCCCAATGCAGAGCGATACCAGGAATAAATGGCAGAGAAAAGAGATGCCATATGCAAAAGATAGCAATGAAAATGGATTGTTCAAGAGGTGCATGCCTAAAGCACAGATGAGATGAAACTGTTTGAGAACAGCTGAGCTAATTGGTGCTATTGATGAAACCTATCAAAACTGAAGAGTTGGTATTAGAAAAAAACAGGGTGTGCAGTAGAGAAAGGTCTTCTTTCACCTGTGTTAAGTTAGTCCTTGTATTAAAGTTCTGACCTAGGGCTTGATCTGCACAATGCCCCTCTTCTCTGGCAAAAAGGAAAATGATGTCAATGGCATGGATGTTTATGTATGCATCCTCAGCCTGCAGAAGTTTCTCAGTAGTACCTGGATGCTGAGATTGCATTAAGAGCCCATGATACTGATGCTGGCAAACAAGCCTTCCTGCCTTTCTTGATCCTTCTTTCATTTAATTTTAATGGAGTAAAACATGTATATCAATAATTCACACTCTTTTCTCTTTCCAGTTGTGCCTATATTCGTAACAAAATTTTCCAAGCCTACTCCTTTTATTTACACTTGATCTCTTAAATCCTCTGCCCTCCTAACTGAACGTTCCGTTTTTATTAAGTGGCTGCTTTAAAAGATGCCCTTTTCTTAATGAAATCTAATTAAGTAATTAATATTGCCCCAATTCCTTCCCATTTTCTTGCCTCTCTGGCATATAGTCTACCCTTTTCTTAATGAAATCTACCCAAATAGTTAATATTGCCCCAATTCCTTCCCATTTTCTTTCCTCTCTGGCACATAGTCTACCTGTTATCCATAACTGCCATTTTACCTTGCTGTCATTTAATCCACAGTTTATTGTTTGCTCTTCTTTTGAATGCATTTGTGTTAATTTCCTCAGTGTCCTCATTGCCAGCTGGCCTGTTCCCTGCAGATTTCCTGTGGCCAAATGTCACTCCTAAGAGCCTGCACCTTCGGTGATTTCTCCAAGCATTTGTTTAGACCCTATCAATCATTATCTCACAATAAACAACAGCTTTGCAAATGGAGAGCAAGGCTCGCCCAGTGATTGATGCTTCTGGATGCCTGTCTTTTCTCCTTGTGAGAATCACAAGGGCCCTCTCCTTTTATTTTGAGGGCTCTGGCTGTACCTGCCATGACTTATGGGAAAACAAGGCTAAACTGCCAATACCAGGGCCTCTCTTCTTTTCCTCTTACTGCATTTCCTTATCGGTTGTGACAATATGCCACAATTAATGATAGCAGAAATACCCATGTTTGATACCACATGCATCACACTTAGGTGTGATGGATTAGCCATCAAGGAAATTAATTCTGCCATTACAAAGTAACATCTGAACTTTGAAGTTAGGCAATTGCATGGTATAAGGTTCTGTTATGAATTCAGCCATAAGTATAACATTAGGCAAGCTTATTTAGGTGCAGAATAGTTTCAACATTGTTAGCTTTTAAGTTTCCCTACAATGGTTTGCAATTCTTTTCCACCAAACCTCCTTCATTTCAGAGGACCATAGGACCATCAAATTTCAAGTTTAGACAGACGTTAGATAACTGCTATATATTTTTGACCAAGTAAATCATATTTCTAATAGAATGTTCATGATCAAAGGTCCACTGAAAATCAGTATTTTCTGGAATGAGTAATTTACCTTTGTTGGAAGACACCAGGTTTATTGTAATATGCTTCTCTTGATTTGAGAAACTCTGGAATAACCAAAGTCAACCTGGTTGGCTGTATTTCCTGAAATACTTCACCTTTGAGGCTTTTTAAAAATTATTATTATACTTAAAGTTCTGGGGTACATGTACAGAACTTGCAGGTTTGTTACACAGGTATACATGTGCCATGGTGGTTTGCTGCACCCATCAACCCATCATCTACATTAGGTATTTCTCCTAATGCTATCCCTCCCCTAGCTCCCCACCCACCGACAAACCCCGGTGTGTGATATTCCCCTCCCTGTGTCTATGTGTTCTCATTGTTCAACTCCCACTTGTGAATGAGAACATGAGGCTTTTTAATATACTTTTACACCAAAAATGCAGCTATGGAACTCTCTTTCACTGGCCTAACAGACTCGATCCTCTAGTGTTTCTTATATAGTCAGAGCCAATACATACTAAATAGCCCCTGGATTGCTGAGGCTGCCAGCTAATGGCCAGATCAAACCAAATAAAATAAAAACAATGCCTGAAGACAGTGTAAAATACAGTTAACAATCAAGACATAAAATTGTTCCATTAAGTTCAGTATTGTATTTCATAGGGAGGTAGTTTTAACTAACCCCGGTCTGACAAAATTATGCTTCTATAGCCCTTGTGGGCAGAAGTTCTACTAAAATTGATAGATTCATTAGTCCCATCATTCTGCTTGGGGCCAATGTGGTAAATAGCCATTTCACAGCTTGTTTGGTCTGAAGGTAGACTGTGGATTTGAGTTCTTAGAAACCCAACTGAGAGGCAAAATGTGCCTGTATGGGTTAGGGAAACCTATACAGCTGAGAGCATAAGGAAAGAAGAGGTCAGGAAGAATACTGACTTTTATCCCTTATTATATCATCTATACATTTTCTCTGGTACCTTCTCCTTGCTGTAAGGACTACAATTCTGATGAAAATACCAAAAAAGCAAAACTCTATTAAGTCTAATAAATATTTCCCTCCATGATATTTCCTTTATTTGGAATCAATGTTGTAATAGGCTGAATCATGAATAAGGCAGGTAAAACATGTAATAAAATCAAACTTACACAGTATGTTCAGAGTCTGATTAGGTTCTCAGAAGAATGTCTAGAAAACTTCATAGATCACTTCCAAGTGTTTTAGACACATCAATTTCCATCATATTAGTTAGATCTATTAATTATGAAATATTGTTTACTCTTTAAGATGATTTCCCTGGAACCTATAGCTAGAAATAATATGTTAAATTTGTTATTGAATGCATCAGAAATGCTGCATTTATTTAAAAACCTTCTGATAATAATACTCCAAAATTGAAACTGTCATTTTACCCAAGACATTTCAATGAATAAACTGTTTTCTTATTTGTTTGCATGTTTCATTTGTTTACATAGTTGCATTCCATTACTGGCTATTTTTATATGTCAGTAGCTGAGCTGGGATCTGGGAATTAAGCATAATGACAATTAGAGACTACTATTTTCCTCATTCCTAGTACGTTTGAAAAAATGGATCTGTGGATGTTAGTTGAGTTCATGCTCACAATGGCTGTCAAAGTCAGAGAGAACATGCTTATCAGCCCCGTTTGATACATGAATAAACTAAAGTCAGGCACTAAGTACATTCATAGAAATCAGAGTCTATAATCCAGGAGTCTCCTCATTCAGCCTAGTGTGCTTTCTAATAAACTGCCTTATTTTCCCCTTTTTTCCATTTATCTTAAGAGTCTCAAAATAAAAAATAAATGCCCTCAATAAAATAAGCCATTTAAAATTTATCAGAGACAAAAGAAACTCGACATCACACGTCAAAAACTGAATAGAATTTTTTCATAAACAAAATTTAAGCTTCCTTTTAACTAATGTCTTTTAACAACTCCTTTCCTGACTTTTGCTATGAATATGACAATAAATGAAATATTCAAAACATATGTTCCAAATAAGATAAACAAAATGTTCCATTTTTAAAGATATATATTATCCCAGATATTAGACATACCCATTTTAATGTGGGCCCCTTGTCGTTATGTTTATCTATTTTGAGCTACCCTAAGACCCACTGTAAATTGAAAACCTATCATGAAATAAATAAGATTTGAGGACAAAAGTAAGACAAAGAACTGAAAAATATATATAAGTCTTGTTTCCTGATCAGTCAATCATGTGACCATGATTATACTGTCATGTTCTTCACAGTTATTTGATCAGGGTGGTGACGAAGAAGGAAGGAGCATGTTTCACTGCATTTACAAAATGCAATTTTTATTCCCTAGAGTGACAACAGTATGATTTATGTCCTTGGAGTTAGGTGAAGTTCTGGATGTTAGTTTCAGATAGTGATATGCTTTCTTAAAAGCTCACACAGAATCACTTTTCACATATAGATATGTATTGTCCAGGGCTCTGAAGGAGAAGAATCTCACTGAGGTCATACCAATTATGCAGCATTATTTATATTCCTAACACGCATTTATATAAATTATTTTATTTTTGGTTTGTAATAATTTCACACTATAGGTAGGGTGACTTTGTGTATGTGTGTATATCTTTTATACATAAAAGTAAAATATAATAAGCTCTTCATTATACCTAGCCTTGTTCCTCAAAATCAAAATTAAACAATGTAAATATATAGTATAATCATTAATTAGTTCAATACATATATTTTAAAACACAAAACTGACCTTGTTTAGATTAAGAGACATCTCTGCCCGGTAGAATTAAGTGTAGATGAAATGTCACATTTGTTGATCATTTGTAGTAACATAATTATTGCACAGATGGAGAGGAGAAGGATGTAAAGGTTTACCTACAATGAATCTAGATCATTGTAAGACAAAAGTGAGTAATGGGAACCTTCAATTTCCTGGAAATCTCAAATTCTATCCCTCTCCCTGTGCCCGACCAATCTTCTCACTTCAAGTCTCTGCTCACAGGTTTCTCTAGAGAGTGCCTGCCTCCTTTATACTGGCTTCAGACTGCAAATCTCCTAATCATTTTTCTTTCCTCCTTGCTTTTCTCCACTTTGAACTTGTCTTTCCCCTGCACCTCACAACATGTTATCCGGCAAAAGTAGACCTAAAATCTTTATCAGACAGTGTTCAGTTCCCTTTGGCTGATCCTAGGTATTTCAAGGAGACAGCAGATCAGCATGACGAACATATTCAGCAGGTCACAAAAGAAGGTAATATAATAGGGCAGACCTCCCTTTCCTTCCCCAATTAAAAGAACATTAATCATTTTAAAAATCACTCAGTTTTCTCCTAATTATAGTATATTTTGATGATTAAGAGCACAGGTTTTAAAATCACACTCCTTGGATACAAATCTTGACTACTCCACTTACTAGCCATGTGGCATCTTGTAAGTTACTTAAGCTCTATGCCTCAATTTCCGTAGCTATGAAATTGAGGTATGTGCCAGTAGAAACCCCTTTACAGAGCTCTTATAAGATTCAGTTACTCAGTATGTAAGGTATTCAGAACAATGTTTGATATATAGTAGAATGTGTATAGGACTTGCTGATATTAATGCACAAATTAACTTATTTCATCCTTAAAAATGTTAATAATAGATATTAAACTATTTGCTTGTGATAAAAAACTAGAAAACTTTTGTGCCTGCATTAGAACTCAAGCTGACTCCAGAAACTTCAGTCTTTTCATGATTATTTTAACTGTTTGAAGATAATGACTCTCTATGTGGAGAAAATCTAATGCTATGCTTAATAAGCTGAGGTTATTCTGAAAACAACCTTACACAAGATATCTAGGGGCAGGTCAGCATCACTCCAATCACATTCTGCAGACAGCTGTCTTCTTTGTCTTTGTGCATGTGGGCTCAATTTCTGTTTCTAAAGTGTAGAATAACTTTTCTACCACCAGCGTCCTAACTAAGATGCACATCAGTGATGAATGTAGTTGCTAAATACATGTGTGCAGAGATTACTCTTGCAGTAATCCTGTCTCACGGGACTGTAAACCCATTTCTAGAAATAAACAGAAAAAAAGAAATCCTCTGACACGCAAATTAATTGTCATAAAACTCCAGCATCAAAGGCAGGTACTTGGGCTTTCCTTTCCACACATAACAACTTTGATTTAACACACTGAACTTGATTATCTGCTTGTTCATATCAGAACATATTTTAAGTTTGAAATTAGAGAAGCGGTAGCAGTTTTGTTTGAATCAGGTAGACTGGCATTTGCAAGAAATTATAGATGATAACAATAAGGTGTTTTACAAAATATTCAGACTAAAAATAAAATATGTATTTCCAGATAGCAATGAAATAATCATAGTGGTAACTGTGAGTTATCAAGCAATAGTTTAAATGATGTTTAGCATTCTCTGTGATTAAACAGCTTAGAAAGATCTCTATCACACGATATCGAAATAAGCTCATTTTTGACTTGAGAAACTAGTTTCTGGTTATCTGGAAAATAACCGCCCCCTTATAATGCCAGATAAATTAAATGATAATTTAATATGTTCTGTATAGAACATAGCTGTTCTATAGTGATCATTAAGCGTATACATTTCCTTGGTAGACTGAATACTCATTCAAATAGAAATTCGAATTTCACAAAGAGGCTATTCACAAGAAACATAGGTCACTTTTGATAATATGCATCATAGTTAGTTTTATAGATATTACATTTAATGTTGAGAGTAGAGAAGACACATAACAGAAATTGGGAGGGCTGCAGATACTGAATCCAGTACGGAAAATAACTTCTGAAATTGTATTCCATTTTTCTACTTCCTTAGCTCATAATTTGGTTCTGATTGGGGAAGAAAAATCTCAGAAGACTCAGAGGTTCAAATCATATTAGTTCTCAAAAGTTTGGGTGTGCCTTCAAACCTCCTGGGCCTGAAAATATTGACTGGAAATGACAAAAAAACAGCTTCTTCACAGCGTTTCTGGCAGTTCAACTCCTGCTCCTGGCTGGAAGTTCAAGTGCAGAGATGCATGAAATTGAACAATGATAATAATAAAAACTTTTCTGAAACCATTTTAAAGCTGTAAAAAGTTGGATTTTAGGTCTATCTAATCTAAGGGAATGGCTCAGGTACAATTTTATAGTCAAATGGGTTCGTCTTTTTTCCTTCTTTCTCATTTGGTTCCCACCGCATGTTAATTTTACCCCTTTATTAAGGAGTTCAAACTTTAGCACCATTGAACTGATACCTGCTAATTATTTGGAGTTTGATTAGTTCATTTGTTGGTTAGCAAGACCTCTTTGCTCTGTCCTTTGTTTGTGAGCAATGGGGAAATTCAGTTCAACGAATCTTGCTCTTCTCTTACCTCTATGCGTGAATATGCCATGGGAGAAACCGTTAAAGTTATTGGGTAAAGTGCTAGAAATTTTGAAGAATGTTTCTACCTTTCATTACTCTCAGACCCATCCTTTTGTTATTATTGGGGAATATAATGTTACAGTCTCCATCCAAACATCCCCCAGGGCCATTTGTGGAGGAAAAAAAAAAAGCTTTGTGTTAAAAAAAAAAAAAGATGGATACTTTTTAATTTTTTTCTTGTTAAAGACAGTATTTAAAATTCTCACAAATAATTTTACTTCTTGTGAGAATATAAATACTATAACAAAGGAGTCCGCAAAAGGAAAAATGGACGCAACCTTATTTGTCCCTCTTTCATTCTGATTCCTTTCTCTGCTCTCTAAAAGCTCTAAGCATTATTTCTAGGATATTTAAATTTCTCTTGGAAGAATAGTAAAGATAAATGAGTGATTTGTTAAAATTCATCATCTTACAAAAGGAATGTATATTATACTTTTAACATAAATGGATGCTCTTATCTGTCACTCTTGCAACAGAGAAGCGAACATTTCTCAGAAATAAATTCTACTACGGTAACATCATTGAGAGATTTTCTGGGGACATCTTGATGCAGAGCCTCTCAATTACGCCTGAAACATGATTTAAGATGATACAATTGGGAAGTGGTGAACAAAGAGTATATTTATTCATTTAAATATCTATGATTTCATGAAAAATTTACCAAAATTTCTAGTATTATTTTCCAAGTAATACTGTTTAGGCTCCATAAAATAATAATTATTTTCCAAATAATAATAATAATTATTATTTTCCAAATAATAATGTTTAGGCTCCATAAAATGCTGCTGTTTTTAAAGTTGCAAAATATTGAAAATTCCTTAATAATTTGTTCACACATGACATTTGTGTGATTGTGTAAATGCTCTGTTCATTTTTCCTTCCAGACATATTCATTTAATCAAGGATTATTTTTATATAGATGGATTATGGTGATTAGAAATTTCCAAAGAGTTTGCCTTCACAATAAATACCAATGATTTTAGCCTACTGAGAAGTTGTTTATAGCAGTTTACTTTCTTAACTAAAGTCCATAAGTCTAGCTTTAGAAGTAGCAAGGCCGATAAACCATGAAAGAACTATTTTATGGGTGATCCAGTAACTAGAATTGCAAGAAAAGAGAGAAAATAAATAATTTTAAGAAAAGACCACTATTGACTGGTTCGTACAGTGGATGGCATTTGCCTTCAACTGTAAGATAATTGGACCAGAGGGCTACAAATCCATTGCAATACAAGGCTTTCTATACAAGACAGTTAATACACCATCAGTGAGCTAGTAGGAATAGTTTCTGTGTTGCAGCCTAAGTATGTTTTCATTCAGCTCATTTGCACTTCAAAGCTGAAGTCGATAATTCAGGCCCAAGTAGGTGCAATTTGGGCTATTTCCCTTTTGCAGCATATGAACACAAGCTGAGAAAATCTCTAAATTCATTTGCACAAGGCATTACTGGCCAGAGTCAGCAAAGCAGAGACACGGCTAATTTCCTATAGGTAAGTATTGTCCCTATGAATAAATCCTTCGGTAGTTGGGGATGGGTGGGGGACAAGGATTCAGATAAACATGGTTTGCTCTCTATTGGTGATCAATGATTTTATTACATAAAACATAAGGATATTAGCTGCCTTACAACAGATCTTAGAATCTTATCTGCAGCAAAACACTTGTGTGGTGAATTAACAAGTCCAACCAATCATATTCATGGGCCAAGAAATGTCTGGTGAATGAGAAGAAAAAAACATATGCCAGGAAAGGTGAGCTCTGTCTAGGTCAGGAACAACATGGTTAGATTATTATCAGAAAGTGCAAGCATCAGAAAATTGGTGGAGAAAACTATTTTTGTTCAAACATCATTTAATAAAATCTCTCAATGGCCACTTACCGTGTAACACATATGAAATGTTTTTCTGGTACTTCATTCTCTGTTATGTTATTCAATTCCAGATTCTGCTAAATGTGCTAAGCACCTGTTTTTGTGTACTGAAACCACACATCCCAAATTTTATAGGTCAATCCTGCAATAAGCCTGCCCTACCATCATACTCATCTGCACATATGCATTACAGTCAACATAATCAGTTACTAGTCACTGCGTTGGAGAATTTCACTAGCATTATTTTAGGAGCTGTTCTGTGAGATATGATTGCGTTTAAAGTGATTGGCTTAACCTGCTGAGCTAAGAGTTTTTGTGTGTTTGAATTTCTTTTAATCCAACATTTACTGAGATCATCCTTTGTCCCAGAAACTGTGTGAAATACTTTCCATACATTACCTTATTTTCTCACTACAACATCATTATGGGCAGTGCACTAGTATTGTACCCATTTTGCAGATTAAAAATTTGAGGCACAAAGAAGTTAGGTGACTTACACAAACTTAAATAACTTGCCCAGGTTTTTCTGGCAGAAAAAAGATCTGAAATCAAATCTCCTGATTCCAAGTTGAACACTTTTATATTAGACGCACAGCATTTCATGCCTGTGACACAAGGTAATACACTTGTAATATTTCTTAGGATACACACCAGTGGCTTCTTTACAAGAGATATGAGCATTTTCAAAAGGGAATGTCTCAGATTCTGATGATGCCTGCCTGGCTTCTTATACACTTGCCATCCTGGCCCTCCCCCACCTATTCTAGCTCTCTCTCTCTGTCTACTCATTTTCCAGTACAGGTGTTTGTTTAAATCAGATAATTTTTTCATTAACCCATGCTCAGCTTAAAGCTCCATGTGTTTCCCTACCTGAAATGCAACTTTCTTTTTTTAATCCTCCTTCCACCCTGGAATACCAAGATTGGAAAGTTCTGGAATCCCGCTTTATTACTTTGTTCTTAAATGATTTCCCTTTCCTCAGGCTCATGTAAATTCCTAATTTAATTACATTCTGCCTATTATTGCCTGATTTCAGTAGTCTTAAAACATTTTCAATAAATCTTTCTCAAATCTCACACTTATATCTATGATAACCTAATTCACAACAAGGAAGCAATAATTATTTTTAATCTTTATTGAGTGCTAGACTTCTGCCACATTTTATGCCAAGGGCTTTTTAAAAATTGCTTTGGATCTACTCTGTGAAGTACAGATTGTCATGGCCATTTTACAGGACAACAAATTGAGGCTTTGAGAGATGAGTAAATTGTCTAAGACAATTGTGGCAGAGTCACAAACCACGAATCTTTGACCCAAATACCCATGCCTATCTCCTACTGACTATTCCCCCTAGAGTGATATATTTTTCATTGATCCTCTAGCTGGTTCATGTAAAAACTTGAAGGATTTTCTAGTGTAACCAAAAAAAAAGTGTAGAATAGTCTGGAGTGAGGCTCAGCAGGTTGAATTTTAGGCACACTGGCCTGGTTTGATGGGCAGGTAACATTTATTTGGATCCCTCTAAGCACAGCCTCAAGGACAGGAATATGCTCATCCAGTAGACTCTCAGGTCAGAGGATTTTTGTGTGTGTTTCAGAGATAGGGTCTAGCTCTGTCGCTGAAGCTTGGGTGGAGTGGTGCCCTCATAGTTAACTGTAGCCGGGAAATCCTGGACTTAAGTGATCCTCCCACCTTGACTTCCAGTGTAGTTGGGACTACAGGTGTATACTAACACTTATCCCCCAAACTCAGCTAATTTTTACAGTTTCTGTATCTGTGAAGTCTTTCTTTGTTGCCCAGGCTGGTCTCAAACTCCTAGGCTCAAGTGATCCTCCTGTCTCAGTCTCCCCAAATGCTAAAATTATAGGCATGATCCACTCCTCCCGGACCTGAAAGATTTTTTATTTTGCCCTGTGTTGCTATAAAAATAAAAGCATTTTATGCAGAATTTACAATGACTTTCTTTCAAATTTTCATGCTTTCCTTTGTCTCAAAATTACTGCCATCATCTAATGAAAAAAATAGGTTAAATTAATCAAAGGAAAAATTTAGGCTGAACATAAAAAAAAATTGTTAATGGTGAGATCCATTAGACTCTATTAGAATCCCCATTGATTGAGTCATTTAAAATTAGACTGCCATCCCCTGGAGATGACTCTGAGACAACCCCAGGCCTGAGGAGAAAGGAACATATGGAACCCACAGGCCCCTCAGCCACTAATGTGGGTGATTTTTTTTCTGAATTCCCTCATCTTGCCTTCTTGTCAACAAATCCTGCCATCATTTCACTCACATCTTTGCAGCATTTTCCAGAGCCATTAACAGAAATCATTTCACAGAGAGTGGGAAAGAATGTCATTTTGTCATTTTCTTGGGGGAGTACAGGGAAGAACAGGCAGCCTCTGCTTCCTAAGGCTTTCATGATGAAAAAAGAAAAGGAGAATGAGGCCTGCCTGCTAGTGGGCTGCAAGAAACAACTTTGCTTGGCAGCGTTGTGCAGAACAGTGACTGGAAACTCCCCCGTGAATCTCTCTCCTTATTAACTAGAAGAAAGAACAGTTTGGGACCACATTGATACCCCCAAACTTATTGGCACTAATGAGCTGTGTGAACTTATCCATTACATTATATCTGAAAGGTAAGAGGGACCTTAATGATCATCAAGTGTAACCTACTTCTTAATGCAAGAACTCCTTTTAATTACAGAATTCCTGTGAGGTGGCCATTGGAAGCTCATTATTTCATTGAACTCTCCATCCCATGTTTAGTTGTTTCATTTGTTAAGAAAGTCTTCCTTTTATTGAGCTAGGACATTCATTCATTAGTATTTGCTTTCCCCTTTGGAATAGTAATAATGATGTATGATAAAACAGTAGTAATCGTAATAATGATGATGCTGATGAGTAACAGAACTTTTTTTCTATGTGCTAGGCATGTAATAAAAATTTATATATGTCTAAGTTCTTATTTATCACCACAAAGCTTATATGTTATAGGAATTATGATTTACTCCTATTTTAAAGAAGGAAGGATTGAAACATAGAGTGTTAGAATGACCTCATGAGGGTCACAATACTCAAAGGTGGAGAATTAAAATCTGAACCCAGTTCCGTTTGATTACAGAACTCTACATACTGGGCACACACAAATGCCTCTAGCTCCTTATTTAACACATTTCAATTACACTGTGTCCTTACTCCTCTTTTTTCCAGGTTGCACATCCCAACTTCCTTAAGTATTTCTTATTTAATATAACTTTCAATTGCCACATGATTATAGTAGATTTTATATTATAAGTTTCTAGCTTTCTTTTCTAGTGTATGGAAGCTTGAACTGCAAAAAATACTGAAAATGTGGTTTGACAAGTGAGGCATACAGAAAATTCTACTGCTACCCTTCATCACCTTTCCAAACCAAGTTTCTGCATTTGCAAAAATTATTAATAGCAAAGATGATAATTGACATCAGAAGAACATCAAAATACAAAGCTTTAAGGAGAAAAAAGCACTTACATTTGAGAAAACCCTATTGTGGGTTTCACATCAGAAGGGTTCTTTTTATTTGTTTGAAACATCATAATTTTCTCTGTAAAACTGAGTATAGACTTAGTTTAAATAATTTCCCTAGTCCATTTGGGGATGTACTGTGACATCTCCCTCCATCTGTCAAAATTTGGGGTGCATGTGTTTCTATCTCAGCTGCCTGGGTGCAACCACACAGAGGATGCACCCCTCTTGTGGATTCAAGAGCTCCACTGTAAGCTTCTGATGAGGCAACGTTGCTAAGAGGAGCTCAGGCTTTCAAATTAGTCAGGAAGATAAACAGGAACTAGGCGTGATTGTCCCTGGATGGCCAAGAAAAGGGCAGGGCACCAGAGAATGCATAGGCGCTCTTTATTTACACAGCTATAATGGAAGTCAGGGCCACTACACAAGTCTCTGGCTTCTGAAGCCTTTCCCTGACACAGTCAGGTGAGCTCTGAGGTTGATGTGGAAATTGTGCTGAACAAGAATGGGCCTTTGAAAAAATTTGAGGGGTAGACAGGGAAGTAAACTAGTATGCTTTCAGTTAACTCATACACATTCCAATGTAGGGGCCAAGGGAGAGCTCTTCTCTTGGCCCTCTGAAGTTTCACCAAAAAGTCAACTCACAAAAGGCAGATTAATTGAATAGAAGGCATACAAATTCACTTAACATGTATACATGGGATCCTTCAGAATGAAGACCCAAAGATACAGAGAAAATTGTTCATTTTTATGCTTAGGTCCAGTAAAGTATGGACAGCTATGTAGAAATATGACTAGACAAAAAGGGTATGATCTAATGCTAATAGACTGAGTGGGGAAACCCAGCAAGGTCTGTCTATGGAGATACTTCTTGGCATCTCTGAGCATGCATTCTTTCCTTCTGGGTATGGGGCAGGACTCTCACTGGAATAGGGATCTTATGACCCACAGTCAAACAAGTCAGGTTAGATAATTTCTTTATGACAAGGTTTTACACAGATAGTGTGGAGGGAAAGTTAGAGTGATGTTCTTAAGTCTTATGGCTGGCTTCGGGGAAAAGAGATCCTTGTTTCTATAGCCCACCTTGGGGAAAAGGAATTCCAGTTTCTATGGCTAACCTTGAGGAAGAATGGGAGAAAAACTTTTGTTTCTGAGGCTGCTTCTGAGGCTTTCATTTTGTGGTATTGTTTTCTGAGCCAAAACACAGGTAAGTAAAAAGGTCAGTGCAAAAAGAAGCATATAGATCTCATTAAAAGGAACTGTAGCAGTAGCACTTATAGTCATAAAATGATACTGCTACAGAAAAAGGATAACATCAGTAATATGAGGAGTCCTACATGAAGATAAGGACAAAAGGGGACATTTGGAGTCAGGCTACTGCTATGCATTTCCATGTATTTTTCTATGTGCTTTTCTATGTGGTTTTGTTGTCTATGGCAATACAGATTGTGAAAATAAGTGAATCAAAATCTAAGATGTTGGAAGTATAAATTATTTTGAGTCTTAAAGAAACATGATTATGGGGCCTGGTTTATGTGACAGGCAGCTGTAACCAAGGCAGTTGTAGCTTTGTTTCTCTGATTATAGATTAAGCCTTCTTTCTTGCCTTCACTATTTTGTAAAATATTACAAATGACTGAAGGATTCTGGAGAAGATCCTTTCTCCCTTTATTGTTGTTGATCTTCATTATAGATTAATTTCCCTCTTACAGTTCTCACACAAAGACTTCATGGCTATTATATTGTCTTTAGATGGAATGTTATGTATACTCTTTCAAACTGGAAATGAAATGAAAATGAGCTGTATGAAAAAGACTGCACTAATTGTTGTAACTCATAGGACAACCTTGTATATAACATTTTGCATTCCTCTCAAATTTCTTTGTTTTCTGCCTATATAAGCAAGAACCTAACTTTTAACTTTGGAACACTGACCCCATTTCTCTGGAGTCTGTGTCTCTCTAATGGCCATCCCCAGATTTTTCTTGAATAATCTGGA
This sequence comes from Pan paniscus, assembly GCF_029289425.2. Taxonomy (NCBI): domain Eukaryota; kingdom Metazoa; phylum Chordata; class Mammalia; order Primates; family Hominidae; genus Pan; species Pan paniscus. Next base: position 56,441,808 of record NC_073266.2, read on the forward strand.
TTCTGATCTTTTCGATTATTTCAGGTTGGCAGAGTCTTCATGAAAGTGTTTTGGGAGAGGCACTCCGGTGTCATAAAAATAGACACAATTAAATGCAAAGAGTACTGGGTTACAATTCTGTTTATTAAGTAGTAGTGTAGTTGGAGACACTGTTTATAATTTGTGTGTGTGTGTGTGTGCATATGTGTATAATAAAACCAGAAATGCAGAATGCCTTAAAATAAAAACGTCTTTCTCTTGCTCAATCTTCACAACTACCTAGTCCCTGTTACAAAGGTAATTCCTTGTTGTTTTTTAAAAATTTTGCTTCTTGTAGAGGTGACATTCATACCTTTTTCATGGCACTAATATGACTTCTGATCTATAACATATGGGTATTACCATTTCCTATCTGTTGAAGATAAATATTAAACTCATTTGTATGACCCTTACTTTTAATCTTCCTCTCCATTATTTGATCTTCAGTTGCTTGTCATTGTTATTAAACAATTTTTTAAAAAATCTTTAGTGCTCATTTCAGCAGCACGTACACTAAAATTGAAATAATACAGAGATTAGCATGACCCCTGCTCAAGGATGCCATGCACATTTGGGAAGTGTTTCATATTTATGAGGTATTATTCAGCCTTTAAAAAAAGAGTGAAATTTTTACACATGCTGCAACATGAATGAACTTTGAAGGCATGAGGGTATGTGAAATAAATCAGATACAGAAGAACAAATTTTATATGATTCTACTTATACCTAAAGTAGACAAATTCATAGAGACAAAAAGTAGAATGATGTTTGCTAGGAACTGTGGAGAGAGCTGAATAAGAAGTTGTCATTTAGTGGTTATAGAGTTTTAATTTGAGAAGATAAAAGTTCTGGAGATGAATTGTAGAGATAGCTGTGCAACAATTTGAACGTACTTAATGCCACCTAACCACAAACTTAAAAATGGTCAAAATTGTACATTTTATGTTATTTATAATTTATCACTATATAGATATTATACATATAACATATAATTTAGCTCTTACCCATATCTTTTGATTTCCTCTTTGTAAAATTAACAGGTTTCTCCATATTTTTTCAATTTTCACTTGTTATACTAGATCTCCATGTACATACTTTTTAATAAAGTTGTGCAGAAACAGTGGTTGCAGACATTTTTGGGTGCTGTTACCAAATATTTTTTCCTTCTCTCTTCTATGCACATGCAGTGATTAAGCTTTCTGGACCTTGTGCATTTGATGCAGGCAGGTGACCACCTTTGGCAAATGAATTGAAGAACGGGAAATTTAGTCATGATCAGATCTGGGCATTTATGTGCGAAGTTCTAATTCCTCTGCCACAGCAACTGGCAAAGTGTGAGATGGCTGCCTTTTTTTGCATGTTCTGAAATTGCCTAATGATATTTTTAGGTGTAGGAGATTTGTTTGTTTGATTTTTTTCCATCCATGATTTTTGTGTAATTGAGGACCTCTTTAAATAGAAAAACTCATGTATTTTTTTCAGATATGCAAATCGTTCCTGTATTTTATTTGCTTATTTCCTCTTTTCTATTTTCCACTTTCTTCTCCCAGAGTTCATATTTATTAGATGTTGGCTATCCCAGGTTGTTTTTCTTTTACACTTTGTATATTTTGTCATATTTGCTGCCTCATTGTCAATTTTCCTCTGTGTTCATATTGAGCTCCTTCACTTTGTTTTATTTTTTTTGGTGGTATCTTTCAAAACTCTCTGAAAAGACTAATTAGATTTTCTTTTTGAGTTTCTTCTCTTTCATGAGTTATTTCTGTTTTCACAAGAATTGTTTTATCTACTTATTTGCTCATTTTGATGCTGTTTTTTATATTCCTAAGTGATTATAGGTTATTTTTAGCATATTTAAAACAAGAGGTATTGGCTGACTTTTCCAGGTAGTGAACTAAATGCTCTCTACTGTTGTATAGGTAAGCTTGTTTTCCCCACAATATTTATTTTTCAATCAGGAATCTGACCTGGTCAGCTAGGCATATAAATCACTAAGTTGCCAGGCTTTTAGTAAGGGATTGCCAAAGCAGGAAGAAATTTATTCTGTGATGCTAGCACTCACTAGTGCTGCTAGTCCCCCCCAGTCAATACATTACGTTTTTTAAATGAAGAAGTCATCATTTGTGTTATAATGATTTTTGTCATTTTGCTTGGTTTTATTTTGCTTAGAATCAATGTGAACTTTTTTGTATCCTTCTTATATCCAGGAACATGGGAGAGAGAAGAGAGGAGCAGAGAGCTGATTGGCTTTTTGTTCCAGGGACAGAATTTCAATCAGACCCTGTACTCTCCCCTACCAATTTTGCACCCCTTTTATAATTCCACCCTCCATGACTACCAATTTTTTTCCAAAACTCTTTGGGATTTGCTTGAAAGATTAGCTCCCTTTTTTCCTGCCATTCCTTTCTATGTTAATTTTTGACTGTAGATTCCTCAACTTTCTTTGTTCAAATGTATAGTTCCCATTCATTTTTTAATCTCTCAATAGTGCTTCGAAATCTAATATTAGATAATGATTCCTCTCCCATTCTCTTTGCTGTTCGGGTTTATGGGTTTAATTCTGTTTTTATTCTCTCACATTTTAGAGAAATAGAGGCAAATGCAGGTACTTGATCACCATATTCAACAAGAGATCATGTTATGTACTTGGAAAATTAAGAATTACATCACACTTTGTGCATCTGCAGTGGTACACACTATGTCCTCAGTGAGAGCCACAAGCGATAACTTTGAACAGGTAGAATGCAAGGAGGCATTTTTAGTGCTACCTAGACACAAAGCACATCATGATCTTTTAATAGTTTTTAAGCTATTTGATAATAAAGCAGTAGGAAAATAGGAAACAAATGAAAGCCAGGATTTCAGTCAATAGCCCTTTCTCTTGCTTTGTCTTTTTTTTTTTTTTTTTTTTTTGACTGGGCCTCAGGACAAGTTGAACATGACCATCCTCAAATTCCATTATTAAACTAGCAGTTCTGCTTCTAAACATACCTAATTGCAATGACTTAGTGGAATTGAAAATAAAAAAAAACATAATAGTAGTCAGTATCAGAAAAACTAAAACATTTTACTAGGTTTTCTATTTGCATTTTAGATGTTGTTTCTCAAAGAATCTCAAATTCAGGTTTTATTTTTGTAATTTCCTGCTTCTATAAATATTTCCTCAGTCGTTTTCCTCAGTTCTTACAAGAATACATATGGTGCTCCTGAAAAATATTTTCACAAGTACTTGTGGGTGATTTATTGGTGCTTAAATCCATCCTATGTTTGGTGTATAAAATCGTGTCTACTCAAAATATTCAGTGTTGACAGCAACATGGTTTTCAGAATCTATCCAGGCCTCCCTTCTGTCCATCTGCTTTTATTAACTTCCCTTTGCTCTTGTCCTCCTTAAATTTCTGGGATTTCAGTGATGTAGTCTAGTTCTTGGTATATACCACGCATTCCCCCTCCTTCTGATATCCTATTTGGATCGTTGTCTCATTTATGTCAACCATGACTCTCTTATTCAAAGTTATATGTCCAAGCCTCTTTTGACTCCACATTCCTTAGCATTTTTTTCCCAAACATTAGACTGCTGGTTAGAGTCCTATAGGGATGGGAAGAAGAAGAAACAAATGACGTTTCTCCAGCTGCATCTCTGTGCATCAAGCCAGAGTCAAATTTTACATTACATTGAGGGAGAAGAACTGTTGGTCAAGCTAAAGTAGTTGTAATGCAAGGTGTGTGAAGTGCTAGAGAATACTGGAGCAGGAAAACATCTGTTGGGAAAAAAATCAACTGAAAGTGGTGGAGGTGATTAAAAGAGACAGGGGCTAGAGTTCACAGCTGGGCTTTTGTATATGGAGATACTTCATAAAATAGAATATTTGAAATTGAAATTTGAGTCTCATCCCACTTATTACCCATTGAAATCAAACATGAATGATTCATGCATTTACCAAGAATGATTGGAATGCTTTGTGCTAAATATGATGGAAAATTCAATGGCAACCAAGGCACTACCTTTGAAGAAACCTGGCAAATGGCAGAGGAGTGAGAGGTAAGTTTACATTTAATGGAGAAAGAGAAAAGAAGAAAGATGTGTCAATGTTTTGTAAGTAGCAGCGTACGTACTTTTGGACTAGAAGGATACACTGTGACTATGGCTGTAGATTTTAAAAAAAGAATTTTACACCCTGGCTTTTGGAACCCATGTAATCAGGGCAACCCTGAATACCTCTGGGGAGCACACAGGAGAAGAAAGATGACAAGGACAACTTTCCATTAAGCTCTACCATGGCCCATGGCAGGGGATAAGAAAGAGTTTCCATTTATTGGAAGTGTGCTGAGGGTAGCTAGTTAAGAAATTCCTGTTAATCACACTTGTTTGTTTGTCAAATAAGAACACTTACTTAATACAAGTATTTTTAATTAGGCCATCTGGCAAGTTATCTTGCATAATTACAAGTCCAAATCTTTCCATTGATGTTCTTCTAGAATAGTTTGAAGATACTGTTCTACTCCTTAAGTCCTCTTTAAAAATTAACGAGAGCCATAAATCACTGCTGATCCTTTGGCTCAGTTCTGGATGTTTCCTCAGACAACAATGCCATTAAAAATTTCTATTCATTAATGTGTTGGGTTATACACCTCAGTGAATTTCATTTATAATAGAGTCTTCCACTTAGGCCTCTTGCCAAAGGAAAGGTCATTCTGTGAACGTCACTTATGTTCATAGAGAGAACAAACACTCCATGCTACCATTATATATGGCTGAGTTATTCTACTCGGAAGAACTGTTGTTTTCTCCTTTGTTATGCCTTCAATGTTCTAAGCATTTGGAAATGTCTTCATTTCTAGCTTCCAAGTGCACAGAGTAAGAGAAGAAAATGTCTCATACAACAATAACATGCAACACAGGTTGCAAAGCTCACAACCCAGGCAAGGTCAACTGGGACCTACTTGGTTTCTGAATTGTGAGGTTGGGTGAATTGTGAGGGAGGGTAGGACACTGCATCTATGGCTGTCATACTGAGCACCGAACAACTTTTAAGAGTGACATTCACGAAGACTACAGTGAATGGGACTCTGCAATCCTCTGGAGGCCTTTTAGAACCTCTGTTCTTTGGCCACAATCAGCAAAAGTAGACACTGAGGTTGTTTAGGGAAAAATAGAATTCCATTGCCACATAGAACAGAAAGTTGCATTGAGTATTCAGGCTATGCTATATTAGCAACGTTAGTATGCCTATAGGAAAAATAGAAAAGAATATTTACAGTTGAAATGTTGGTCTCATCTTATCCATTGAAATCAAACATAAATGATTCATTAATTTATCAAAGACACAATAGGCACACATTATGTACAATGCATTATGCTAAATGTTATGGAAAATTCAATGATGAGTAAGACAGTACCCTCAAAGGAACCAGGGATCTGACAGAAAAGAGAGTTAAATAAGCATTTGATGGAGTGATTAAAGAATGGAAGAAGGGCACCGTGATTTGAACATGGAGGTATCTAGCCTTAAAATTACAAAAAAAAAAAAACACATAAGTTTTATAATATAGACCACATATGATGTGTACCAGCAGGATAATTTATAATAAATATCCTGGAGTCACAGAACACTCAGATGTATTTAAATATGTCTGCTTTTATGTCTTTAGATATGATATTGTGTGGCTGTAGACAGATAATAGAACCCAAGGTATATATTAAAGAAAATATAAATGGGGAACACAATACATGGTTGAAATGTAAAGAGATTATGATGAGAAAATAAAGGATGAGTGGATGGAGACCAAGAGAAAAGAAAAAAGAGAGAGTAAGAGAAAAGGAAGGAAGGACAGAAGGAGGGAGGGAGAAAGAGAGAAAGAAAAAATGAACCTCTGGGGTAGATAATAAAAGAGACCAATTTTAATCTTAGTGATATATCCATGAACATGAAAAATAATTGATGATTTACTAAATGTAATTGTATTTAATTTTTAGCATCAAATACAATGATGTTTGCTTGGACTTAAAATAATTTTAATCTCTATATTGTCAATGAAGTGTTTATATTTTATATGAGATAACTTTCAGCCTAGGACTTCTTTGTGCATTTTTAATGTTATGGTGACAATTCTATCAATGTCTCCATGAAGCTAATAGTTTTCTTTCAAAATAAAAAAAAAATTGGAAGACAGAATCCTGATTAATTTATCTGCTGATTGTTCTTCCGATTTCCAGAAATTTGCCCTTGTTCTAATTCATAATATATAAAACCAGATATCAAGTTTTCTTAAATATATTCATGAAATCATTTGCATATCAGGCAAAAATAATGAAGTCTGATAAAAATGAAAGTACAAATCATTCTTTAATTGGCATATAAACTTCCCCTCTCATCCTTCAGTCCTCTCTTAAGGAGAGCTCCAGAATTTGATTCAATCTGGAATCATGTTCCGCTACACTAGCTCCCAGAGCTAGCCAATTATCTACGACGGTTTCTTCTTGGATGCCCTCAGTTAGCTCTGTTCATTCAATGGAAAACTTGTGGTACTGAATTCATTCTAAATGACAGGCAGAAAAATCTGTACTACTTGAATGGCAACTTAAATATACAATGCAAGATATTTGACTTAACTTAACTTAAATTAATTTAATGTAGCTGTCAAAGCCCCAACAAAGATGCTCAGTGTTTCATGTGGAGTTTATTTGATATATACAGGGGTGTGTGTGTCTGTGTGTATGTGTGTGTGTGTGTGTGTGTGTGTGTGAGAGAGAGAGAGAGACCACACAATTTCTTATGCCTTTGTAATGTTAGTTATTTTTGTTGTTCTCTTTTTCAAAAGAAAGTAAAAAAACCATGTTAATCTATATGAAGTTGTAAAATATAATAGAAACTATATTATAATTTAGATCACATAATTTCCAAAAATGTTAAGTAGCTATCTCATGCTGTATTCAGAATTCTATCTCAACTCTGCTTAGACCATCTATCTACCAAGCACAGAATCACAACAAATTGAAATAACAATTGTCTCTGGTGTGCTCTATACTATAGAGATTCAGTCAACCAATCAATCAAATGCCTAATAAAATCTGCTCATTTCCAACATACCCAGGTCTGTGCCAGATATGGCAGAAGATGTGAAATCACAGGACATAATTCCAACCTTTGAAAGTTTTCTGAGGTTGGCAGTAACCTTCTTGGGACATTCAAATCTTTATGAAGAAACATAACTTCAAAATGAAATTAACAGAATGAACAAGAGTGATTAGGAGTTAAAAAAAAGAGAACGTAACTGAAGAGACTATAAAGGACATAAGAGGTGAAACATCCAGCAGTTTAAGGTAGTTGATTTCCCTCTGGAAGGAAGCATCCTCACTACTAAAACTGCAAAAAGGATGGCAGACAATGGGTAAGGGCTCTTACTTAGTAGGAAACACAAATGTGGTGGTAAAGATTTGAGGAGGGATAGAAAAATGTGCAGTAAAAGGTAGAGGGTATTAAAATAGTCAAAAAGTTTACCTCAGACTGAAACAATGTTTTTCCTAAAATAAAATTCCAGAGAATCTCAATTAACTTTATTTCAACATAATCTCTTGGGAAGTAGGCTGAGACATAATGCTAACATTCACAAGTAATTTCTTTGATGACATTTTAGAGCAGCTTCCAGCACCCTTCCCTTCCCCTGCCCTGCCTTACCTCACAGATGGGCAGGAGGTGGCGAGAATATGGTGCCATGTTCTGCAGAGTATAGGTAACCACTGTATGTAGCTTGCGAATATGTGGGGGAAGAGCGTGTCTGAAAAGCCAAACCATAAAAAAATTGTTCTTAAAATGTCAGTTTTAGAGCAATTCACCTCTTAACCAATAGGATGGATATATAGGAAACCAGAGGAAAGAAAATATATTTCAAGTAGAAGTAGCAGACAGTTAAGAGATGCCTTGTTATTTCCCAAATATGTTAGCAATGAATATTTAGAGAATACTTGGGCTGTTAATACGAATATAGCTACCAACAGCACCCAGCTGGTATGGAAGTGGCACTAACATTACAACAGGATAAGTGAAGATAGGACAATAAGCTCAATAGGATTGTCTTTATCAGGAACAATTTGAGTTGGCTTCAGGAATTAAACCTCAGTTTATATATCTGTTTCATCCTATAATTCCATACTGAAAAGTGGAGCATCAGCATCTTTCAAAATAGTAAAACTGAAGATTCTTCTCATGGCTCTTCATGCGTCTGTAGTACTGATGTTAGAATTTAGCTGCAGACTGGCTTATATTGTTCCTTGTCTGTTTTATATTGATGGGCCAACCATAGTCCGTTCTGAGTGTGTATCTGGCAATATGTACAAATTTTAGTTAGAATTGGCCTCTGTCCCTAAGAAACATATAATCTAGTAAATAAGATCAAATAAATTGAAAAACAAATAAACAATTATGTCATTACAGTTGTATTCCTGTCACTTAGAATTTGCATTAACCTGTCACACGTAATAGATGAATGGTGTCTTAGACCAGAAAACATTGCTGATTACAAAGAGGACATGCTTAGCTTTTTGCAAACACTCTAGTTTGCCCATATATAAATGATCGTATAGGTTTCTTGCTTTCTCCAGAATCAGTTTTCTACCAAGAGATCTGCATTCAATATGTACAAAACTGCCTTTAAAAATTTTAGCTACCTTTAATTCTCTCTTATCCGTGAAGGCTTTTAACCAAAAGAGTACTATCTGGGAGTTATTGAATATCTGTTGAAGAACTAAGCAAAGCCCCATGGAAGTGGCAAGGTTTCACAGGTGTTGTGTTGTCACTCATTTGCTGAGTGTTTCAGTCTAAATACTGTTGGGTTGGTGAGGGTTCTTCAAGAATTTGTTCAAATCAAATGCTGATTTGTTCAAATCAGCATTTCAAATCTTCACAATGACACCCAAGTGTGTCAGTCACAAAGCCAAATTTTGGGCTTTGAATGACAGGTGCTTAACATATATTTATTTATTCAATAAATAAGCCAGGGCATTCAGCATTTCCTATCAAACAGGACCTACTGTGCCATATTCCAAGTGGAATTTCTCTGCTGGTCCACATACCATTCCTCTTACTTGCTCCTTTCTATACTGATTTAAATCTTGGTTATGGCGGGGCACGGTGGCTCACGCCTGTAATCCCAGCACTTTGGGAGGCTGAGGCAGGCGGATCACGAGGTCAGGAGATCGAGACCATCCTGGCTAACACGGTGAAACCCCGTCTCTACTAAAAAATACAAAAAAAAAATTAGCCGGGAGTGGTGGCGGGCGCCTGCAGTCCCAGCTACTTGGGAGGCTGAGACAGGAGAATGGTGTGAACCCAGGAGGTGGAGCTTGCAGGGAGCCGAGATTGCGCCACTGCACTCCAGCCTGGGCGACAGAGCAAGACTCCGTCTCAAAAACAAAAACAAAAACAAAAAATAAATAAATAAATCTTGGTTATGAAGACTACAACTTCATCTCATTTAGGTAAAATTTTACTGGCTGTTCCTTTTTCTTTTGCCAGCTCCCTTTTTTCTGAGTGATAATCCTTATCCTTATGTATAGTCAACTAAAGATAGCTGCTCTTCCCTAGAGACGATTGTGATTTCTGACTAGGAACAAACAACTGGGTTGAGTCCATGCCTTTGCTATTGTGAGAAGTGCTGTGATGAACATACGAGTGCATGTGTGTTTTGAGAAAATGATTTATTTTCCTTTAGGTATATACACAGTAATGAGATTGCCAGGTCCAACAGTAGTTCTGTTTTACGTTCTTTAGATATCTCCAACTACTTTCCACAGTAGGTAAACTAATTTATCTTTCCACTAATAGTGTATAAGTGTTCCCTTTTCTCAGCAGCCTTGCCAGCATCTGTTATTTTTGACTTTTAAAGAAAATGTGGTACTTGTATACCATGGAATACTACACATCCATAAAAGAAGGAAATCATGACCTTTGCAGCCATATGGATGCAGCTGGAGGCCAATATCCTAAGTGAATTAATGAAGTAATAGAAAATCAAATACCACATGTTCTCACTTATAAGTGACAGCTAAAAATTAGGTAGACATGGATATAAAGATGTGAGCAATAAACATTGGAGACCACTGGAGGTGGGAAAGAGGGAGGGAGGCAAGGCCTGAAAAATCTGTTGGGTAGGTTTTTCATAGTACCTATTGGTTGCTATGCTCACTAACTGGATGGGAGGATAATTTATAACCCAAACCTCAGCATCACACAATATACCCATATAATAAATCTGCATGTGTACTTTCTGCATCTAAAATAACACATGAAATTATAAACAAAGAAACAAACAAGAAACCCAACTGGTGCAGATGGGCATCTTCCACACCAGAGTCCTAACTTTCTGTAATTAGCAATTAGTGAAAGACTGAAAGACAGAAATTGAGTCATGGGCTCCAAGCTCCACTAGCAGTTCCTACAACATGTCCACTGTGGGCAATGCAAAACAGCTAACTTTCACTTAAAAGCCCAGAAACCCTCTTGATATTTGAGCTTTGTGATGCTAGCTATTCAGGTATATTTAACATTTTATTTATTTGTTGAGCTTTTTTTGTTGATTATGAATTTTAACTTCTTTTTGTATGAAAGCCAATTTTTTTAAGTACCATTGTGAAGCATACCTTCACTGCATAGAAGAGTCTTCTCTCCACAGGCATACCTTGAAACATAATTAGAAGTAAGAACTTACATATGGACTGTTAGAAAACATATAGGGTGGTGAAGATTACAAACTAGCATTAATGAAATGAATAAAATGGTAGCATATTTTTATAGATTCAATGTACATATATGAAGCAAGTTTCCCAATGCTACAAATAGTTATGAAGTATGTCTAAAGGTAATATTTCAATGTGTATAAAAGAGACTAGATTAATTTGTTTTTTTCATTTATTTAGCAACTCAAACCTTGTCACTGAGCACCCACTTTGTGATGGCCACTGTACTTAGAGCTAATTATTAAGTGCAATTTTTTTTTTTCTTGAGATGGAGTTTCACTCTTGTCACCCAGACTAGAGTGCAATGGTACGATCTTGGCTCACTGCAACCTCCATCTCCCAGGTTCACGCAATTCTCCTGTTTCAGCCTCCTGAGTAGCTGGGATCACAGGCTTGTGCCACCATGCCAGGCTAATTTTGTATTTTATTTTTTAGTAGAGACAGGGTTTCTCCATGTTGGTCACACTGGTCTCGAACTCCCAACCTCAGGTGATCCACCCACCTCGGCCTCCCAAAGTGCTGGGATTACAGGCGTGAGCCACCATGCCCGGCCTCAACTTGTTTTTATGTGATGCCAATTTGTCAGGTGCCATTGTAAAGCACAGCCTTCCTGCATGAAAAGTGCAGAAATTCTTTCCAATCATATACATAGAACTGGCAATATTTTAAAATAATGAAATATTAAACACAACCGTAAAGTGTAGAATTCCCACATGGCAATGGTGGCTAGAGAAGGCAATTAAGAGGGTTAAATCATGGTAGTAGTCAGCACTTGATAGTAAAAGAGGCAAGTTCAAGATGGCAGCATCACCTTCTCTGATTATTAATAAATAAATATTGACATTAATTTAGCACTTTCCATCTTCAAAGCACTTTACAATTATTAATTAGTCCTCTAAGGACTATTTGAAATACAATTTATGAAGTTTGCATTTAAATTGAATTTTCATGATGGTATTTCTTGGCTTCAAGTATGACAGCTTTTTTTTTTTTCTGTATACTCTCAGATTTTTTTTTTTTTTGCCAGAATGCAAGATAATAAGATAAATGTAGCTATATGGACATTCCAGAAAAGGTAATCTCAGGACATTGAGTAGAGAGGTAGAAGGAGCTACATTTGCACATTTCCATAGCCATGGCCCAAGATCTTGGTTCTTCTCCAGTCAAGTGGAGGCACTTTTAGACTGTCCAATGAACTCCACTTTTGCACCGAGCAGGCTGACATCTGTTTCACACTGCAGCCATCTTCTTTTGTCTGGATTCCTGTGCATCTCAGTTTCATATTTTTTTAACAAGAAGTTTATTTCTAAAACCCTAAATTCTTGTTTTCATTCAATAAATGTTCATTAAGTAACTGAATAGAAAATTAAAAATTAAAAACATGGACCCTTACTTCATAGCTCATGACTAGCAAGAGGACCAAGGATTGATTACATGAATATGCAATATACAGTATAAAAACATTTTTTAAACAGACCTTTTTAAAGCACTTTTAGGTTTACGAAGAAATTGAATAAAGGTACAGAGACTTCCCATATACCCTTATCAACCTACTCCTTGGAGTTTCCCCTGTTATTAACATCTTCCATTAGTATGTATATTTATTACAATTGATGAGCCAATGTCAATACATTACCATTAACTAAAGTCTATAGTTTACATCAGGGTTCACTTTCTATGCTGTACATTGTATGTGTTTTGACAGATGTGTAATGACATGCATCTAGCATGATAGTGTCATACAGAATAATTTCCCTTTGTAATGATTTCCTGTGTGGTGGCTAATTAGAGTTTGATTTCTATGCCCACTCAACTTCATCCCAGACACACCTGCACTGCAAGGAGGTTGTGTCCCTTTGATGATTGCCTGTACAAATACTCACCTATCCTCTCAGCCTCACTGGGCAGGGCATCTCTGTCTCGGGGGAAATGCATTTCAATCAATCTGACTTGAAGATAAGACCAGGGACTAAGGGTTGGTGATGAAAAGAGAACGTTTGCAATTTAATTCAGTTTGACTCATAAGAGGCCTTCCCAAATATATGTGCCTGTCATGCAATTTGTCCAATTAGGGAGCATGCAGGAACCTTCTTTTTGTTTGCCACACCTGTCCCCTCCCTCACTTCTGCACTGTCCAGGACCATTCCAGGACCAGAGCAGCATCTCTCCCACCTGTGAAGCTAAAAATAGTCCTAATTGTCAGGGAAGAATCACCTCTATATTTTGAAATGGCAGCTTGCAGCTTATTTAAACCAAATAGATATACTGGCTAATCTACATTTGATTTTTTGTTGTTGTTGTTGTTTAAGATCCATAAACTTTACTGGACCACAATCCCACACTTTGTATATGGAGAATGTCTAGCACAATTCATTGCTTCCCATATCAAAGTAGGCATAATATTGCAATGTAATTATGTATCCACATCTGTCTCTCCTTCTAGACTGCTAATTATGCAACAAAAAAAGAACTATTGTTTTTATTTACTCTTGGATCCCCCAATGACTTGAACTTTGCCTGCCACATGTCTGGGTCTCAATTATTGAATACATTTAAAACACAAAATAAAAACAAATAAAATATAGATTCAAGGAGAATAAATAAAGTTGAAAATCAACTTTCTGTAGTACTTCAAGGAGATGGTTTAAAGAAAAATGCCTAACTTTACTGCCCAATCCTCATTCCTAATGAATTTGTAATAGCACAGAGAAGATAAAAGGAAGAAGAAGGTATGTTATGCTTTGTGTTATGACTTCAGGAAATCTTGATCAGAGTATTGTACATGCCTCAAATGCAGCCCCCTTTTGTCATTGAAAGTCTCCTCTAAATTTGACATCTAACCACTGACCAGAAAGAAACTGGTGTTAATCTGGGGGATCCTCCATTTCCCTCAGTGAGGACACTCATTCTAGTGACTGAGGGAGGAAATTTTAGACCCCATCAAAGAACCTCAAATGTATGCAGGGATTCATGGCTCCCTGGAGAATCAAAGAAAAAGGAATTCTGTTTACCTTTGGGCATCCTGTGGAATGCTCTCCCTGTTACTCTCCTTGGTCTGAGGCAAGTACCCTTATTAAGGCTCCAATAGCATGTGGCGGCCTCTCTCATTTTCCTATCACTGTATTCTAATTACCTGGAAACTTGCCCATCTTTTCCACCAAGTTTTAGGCTACATTATGACAAGGATCCTGTTTGCCTTGCTTACTGTTTCATTTCTTGGGCTTAGTTTGAAGGTAGGAAGGTAGGCAGGTGAGTCTCCAATCTAGAAATAATAAACTTTCTTCGCATGGCCTTGGTACATTAGGTTTAAGTGTTTCTCCTAGAATCTTTACTGCTAAGAAAGCACTAAGCTGTTCAGAACACAACAAAGTGCCTACTTAGCAAGGGAAACGAGTTGACCCGCAGGTCCTTTATATCCATTCTTGACACCATGATTAGCCTTGATTTTTCTGTCTCGTCTGACTTTCATTCGATGACAGTGGGTCAACTGACCTCAGCTATAATTTACTGCTGTGTTACATGGGATACTTAATTACAATAGCCAAATGAGGAGATGTTCCTAGCCCTAATACCCAATGTTGTATTGTGTTGACACATATTGTGTTTCTTTGATGCCTTTTCTTAGGTTGACTCTGTGACTTCAGATTATATTGGCTTTGTGTCTTTTCCATTATCTGGGGTGAGTTTAACTGTGACTTGTGGGACACAGGACAGACTATATCCTTCCACTTACTACATATTTCCTTGTTTTATACCTATCAGGCACGTGTCATACTGCTCATATTAACTGAAGGCAGGAATCATGCTGTACATTGCTGTGTTATATCTTTCAATGGTTAGCATATTGTGTTGAACATGATAGATACTCAGTGTGTTTTAAAATGGTGAAATGTATAAATGTATAAAAGGTATACATTTGTATACCTTTTATAGGTATACATTTTAAAGGTATACATTTGTATAAAAGGGAATGTTCTTAGTACACATACATATACTTATTTTTCTTATTTAATTCATACATATTCCTTCCAAGCCTCCAAGATCCTGGGATTTATATTAAAAGTTTAAGATAGTCAATAAATAGTTTTCAAAAGCAGTTGTTATATTTGTATGTGTATCGTCTGTTTTTTCATTAGGTAACAAACAAAAAATAAACAATAATAAAATGTTTATCCAGTTGTATTTTATGTTGGATACTAACTTCTCAGAGTTTTCAGTGGTGAAAACCACACATCCACTTTCCCTGTCACTACTCATGCAGATCTAGGCTCCATCCTCATCTGTGTCCCAAATGGCATCTCAGAAGCAGAAAGGTCAGAAACAAAAGGCACCAAGTTCATGAGATTTAAAGGCAAGTTATCAGGAGTTGGACTGGAGCCCCAAACCATACAGGCTGTAAGGTCTGAGCTTAACTGTTTTTCCCTTTTATTGCTCAAGGACAAGAGAACATGATGCATGAGACTCCAGCACCATAAACCGTCTACTGAGGTGGCCATTTCATCACGTATGGTTGCAAGCTGAGTACTGACCGCACAATGTAAATCGACAGCAGCAGGGCCCTGGTGCAGATGTGAAAAGCAATGTCACACACAACATCTTTTTCCTAATTATCAGGACCTGGACAGGAGGCAGGAAGGGAATGAGGGGTGGGGGTCTGGGGAGAAGGAGGGGATGGAGGCACTGTGACATTTCCCATCTCAGGAGTACAAGATTCATTACCTCTGATGAAAAGTCACCAGGCCACGGTGAGTCCTGACTTACTCTGTGACAGGAGAAAGTGACATGGCCGTTTGACATTCAGTGCTAGAAGGTTGCCGGTCTGTAATCACTAGTTAAAATTGAATCTTGTACATTGCACCCTGCCAGCACAGCTCAACTCTTGATAATTATTTGGATGCTACTGTATTTGGATTTTATTTCCCCAGCAGAGAGGGGAAGTTGGATTTATAGTTTACTGCTGGGTTAAGATTGGAACAGGCTAGATCTTTTTTATGGTTAATATGGCAGAGCCAAATAAATCTGGAGATGTTTTCTTGTCCCTATTTTAATTCTAAGCCATTTGGAGGTGGGGACAGGGAGTGACAAAGGAATCAAAGCACACATCTTCTAATTTTCTGCAAACAAGCTACAATTCTGTCTGTGCTAATGTTTTCCTTTTTTTCCTTTCACCTCATGATGCTTAAACCAGCCATCTGGACAAAGAAGGGGCTCAGAAATACCATTTTGCAACTGTTACAGCCCAAGTTGCCACATGGTAAGGACTTCTTTATGGATGAGGATGGACACAGATGGTCAATGAGACTTAAACAGCCACTTTTCCTTTACCTGGAGGTCAGGGAAAGGACCAGAGAAGTGTTTCACAGAAGGTCACTTTTGTATAATTACAGGGTGGCCCTGAACTGTTGATTTGCAGACAGGTGTGCTGTGATTCCAATAAGAATATTCTCCCCCTATTTGCTCCTACCCAAAGGCACGGAAGCTTCTGGTTATTGCAGGAGTCCAGGCTGCATATTCACCCCATTTTTCCCAGAAAGATGTCTGGCTTGATAGGCTCCATCTAAGATTTTCAGGAGTCACAAGCCACATGTTCACAGAAGGGTAAAGTGATCACCAGAGCTAACTTAATGTACAGACAGAGTAAGTGCTGCCTGAGCACTAGGAATTAGCTGTGCCCCAGGAATCAGCCTGATCAAAGGCTGATCAAAGTTATCTTTACCACAAATCTGCCTCAATGTATAAAAGTCTGTCATCAAAAAAGTATCAGTTTAAATAAAAACATTGTGCCTCCAAGGATTCCTTTAAAAAGTCATCTTATTTTTTTATTGGAAAAAAACATTCTCAAACAGCCAAAGATAGATAAAAACATAGTGAAAATGTTGTTAGGAAAGATCGGCAGGCTTTCACCCAGGAGGCATCCCGAGAAGTGGCGTTCATTGTTCTGGGGGATCTGCTCTGGACCTGAAACTGACTTTCAGCCCTGCCAGTGCCAAAGCCTGATTTCTGTCAGCAGATTGTGCTCCCATCACTCACAGAACACTCACATCCACTAAATCTGTAGGATTGATGTTTGGAAACAGAATGCTGATTTAGGTCGCATATATTGAGAAATAATAACGCAACAGGATTTGGAATATGCAAATTCCAAATGGCCAGTGCAGACATTACAGGTAAGCCAGCCAAATCCTGAAAAGAAGATATTCTTGTGTTCAAGGAACAAGAACAAGGGGAATAAAAAGGAATCTAACTCTTCACCTCCTTACTGATAGGGTGATGTGGCCAAGGGTAACCTTCCCCAAATCCAGGACCATCTTAATGTGCTGAGATAGCTCAGGTCCTGGAACAATTCCTTTTCTCCTGAGTAGTGCTGAGATGGTTGCTGCCAATCCTTGCTTCCTCTCTTCTCTTTTGTTCAATCTCAGTGGTAAACACCACCCCCACTGCCCACCTGCCACTTCCCACCAGAAAGATTACGTGTTGATATGACAGCTCAACTTAGAGGAGGCAGTTGCATTTTCTGGCTCTTCTAGTTCTTAGGGGAATCCACTGTCAAGACTGAAAATGCCCCCAAAGAGGCATTTTAAAAGTCACTTGCGGACATAAACAACTTAGTGTGAATAAATTCATAACTCATTTTTCTTCCACTACAGAGTGGAATAATAGAATGGGCACCTTAAGGAGAGTTTCTCGTACAAAGCAGGAATTTCCGAATAGGGAAGAGTCTAGAAAAGCAGTTGAATTTGAGAAATTTGGTGATAAGGTAGCAGAATGAGAATATCTAAGAGAAGAACATGAATAATTTAATAAGCAGATTATATAACAAAGTTAGAAGAGAGACAAAAAGATAGATATATCAACTGGGCTAAAATTATGCCTATTATAAACTAATAGTGACAGAGTAAGTAGTGGCTTGGACACTGGTTGCCGAAATGATGATCTCAACAGTAATGAATCAGGTGTCTGGGTTGCTTAGATAGAGTGTGGTTAAATGAATAAACTAATTTGTTAGTCATATATCTCAGCTGTTCCTAGTTGTAGAGACTAAATTAAGGGTAGTTTCTCTTTTCCTGTGGACATTAATTACTTTTACTTTGGAAGAGTAACTGATATGGTTAGGTTTTTTGTCCCCACCCAAATCTCATCTTGAATTATAATCCTCATAATCCCTGCATGTCAAGGGACAGACCAGGTGGAGGTAACTGGATTATAGGGGCAGTTTCCCCCATGCTGTTGTCGTGATAGTGAGTTCTCCCAAGATCTGATGGTTTTATAAGAGGCTCTTACCCCTTCGCTTGGCAATTCTCCTTCCTGGCACCTTGTGAAGAAGGTGCCTTGCTTTCCCGTCACTTTCCATCATGATTGTAAGTTTCCTCAGGCTTCCCCAGCCATGCTGAACTGTGAGTCAATTAAACCTCTTTTCTTTGTAAATTACCCAGTTTCAGGAAGTTCTTTATAGCAGTATGAAAGTGGACTTATAGAGTAACCTCACTTGTTTATTGTCTAAGCCAAAAAGGCAAAGCTGCAACTAATAAGGGATTTCATTAATGGGGCTGCTCATGACAAACTGAGGGACAGTCTTTACTTTCCTATAATTTAAAAAATAAAACTCTTCCTTTTCTCCCCAAAACTCAATTTCACACATCATGTGTGGTTTATTTAAACATCCCCTCTTCCATGAAGGCTCCCATGATTGCCCAGCACAGGTGATTTTTCTTTCTCCAAATTTTTGTACAGTTTATCACTCTTGTATCACCAGTGTTTGTGTTTGATTTTGAAGCCCTTTCCATATGTCCTATTTATACACCTTGCTTGGATGAGCAATTAAACTCTGGAGGCAAGAAGTTTCTGAGACCTAAAGCTGCTCTTTTAACCTCCTGGAAACTCAATTTTCTTATCTATTAAGATAAGGAAATGTGAATATAAGCCTCAAAGCTCTCTTCCACTTCTAGTATTTTGTGAAACTTTGTGATGCTTTTCTTGTCATCCTAAATCTACCAGGTGCAATAGGAAAGGACAATGGAATAAATCGCAGGCTCATGAAAATATTTGTTTTATTACACAGGGGTGAGCTATTTTATCACTTTCACATACATATTTGTAAAAATGGTCTTTAAAGTTATTTTTGTATTGTAAATTTTCCTAAAAGTTCTTCAATCAAGCTAAATAGTCTAAAAAAGTGATTGCATTCTCTCGGTTTGAATTCCTGTTTTCCTAGAGAACTATGAAAGATGGAAAGGAAAATATATATCTTTCTTTGTTTAATCTGCACCATCCTGTGTTCAATTCAATTTCAGTAAATATTATAACAGCAAGGGTTGGTACTGGGCTCCAGGCACACTGTAGGTATTTTCAAATGGCAGCCTGCCACATGCAGCAGCAGCAGCAGAAATTGGGTTAAGAAAAATCTTAACCCAATGTGACCACCCCACATTGGCTGTGCCTCTGGACTGCTGGTTCTGCAACTAAAACTTAGGAACTCTGTGCTTCAGCAGGATCAAATTATTGCTTAAAAAATCATTTTTTTCATTAAATCAGTAAAAAATCATTTTATTCTAACATGTTGTATCACCAGACGTCTTTCCAGCCGCAGTTGCTTATGTATGTTTCTGAGGAGATCGAGCTGTTTGAAACCTTCTACTCATGCAATTCTTACTTGTGAGCTCTTCCCACAGCTTTTGATGCAATTAGCATCCTGGAATATTAAACAGAGGTAATTTTATCATGCAATCAAGAATGCTTCAGCTAGGGTTATATGTTAGTTATCACTGAAAACTATAAGAAAAAAGAGAAGTAACATTTCTCACAGGTGAGAAAAAGCACATAAGCCTGTAAACACTTAGGAGATGGTGGCTTGTGTTTTCATATTATTGTTAACATGCATGCTAGTGTTCTTTGGAAGTACCTTGATTGTGTTCATTGGCATTATACAAAAGGGGATAAAATAATGTCCCATTGAACAGAGAAGATGGGGAGAGAATTTGTGGTAGCCTCAGGTGAAGCCCAAAGATTGGACCACTGGATTTGGATAGATTTTATCTTTTCTATTTTCTTTGCAATCTGTAGTCACCCTTGAAAAGAGGTTTTATTGCTGAGTGGGGTTCCAGATTATTACTGGTCTCAGGAGTACAAAGAACTGGAGCCTCCTTTTTCCAAGGGTCCCCTGGCAATGCCATTTGATAATATAGCAGCAAACACTTTTGCTCTGTCTTCCTGGGGGCTGTTAATTCAAATGCGGATGAAAAATGTGGGTTTGTCTTTTCTGCCACTCTCTTAATCAAGGCGATTTTTCTGAAATGCAACTGTAGAAAATAGACTCTTTTATTTTAGGATCAACAACAGTTTTTACAATGTTAGGCAAACCTAAGCCCCTCCTTAAAATGTCAGGAAAACAAAAACCGTTCCCACCTGAAAGGCCTCTTCACTTGTCTTGAAAGGATTTTTAGGCTGTTTCCCTTAAGCTGCTTTCTCCTTCTGTGCAACTTCCCAATCCCATTCACAAACTGTTGCCATGGTAAATAATTATACCACAGATGAATTGTGTACACTTCCTTTTCATAGCTGGAAGAGAAATTGTAGAGGAAAGGGGAAAAAATCAAAATCCTTTAAAATTACAGGGGAGATAGCAGAGGAACGATTGCTTCCTCATTAACATAATTAGCTCCATGAATTATAAATTGGTATTAGAACTTGCTCTTCATGACAAAAGGAGTAATTATATTTACTCATGTAAAATTAAACAATACCAAAAAAAATTAATGGGACTCACCAGAAGCTCTCTTGACATTATCATAAAATTCAGAGATGTGAATATCCCACAATCTGAAGTGACTTAAGCAGCATAAACCTTAATGCTGCTCAAATTTGCTGTGTAGAAGTATATTTCCTGGCTAGTTTATAATTACACTCCCATGCTCAAAAAAACCACACATCACAACAACAACAACAAACAACTCTTAAATTTTTTTTCACAGATTGACACACAGAAAAGGCCAGATTTTCTGAACGCAAGTGGGATGTGGAAGTAAATTTCACAAGATTTTCTTTTTCTTATTGACTGTTCTAAAGTCAAAGCCTCCAGAATAGAGGGCGACCTGTGAATTTAAACAACTCTCAAATGTATCTAAAAATGGGATTGACAGGGAAGAAGGTTGACATGTCTAACTAGCTTTGCACACTCAGAAAGATTTCCCATAGGGGAGGGATATTTATGTGTCAGAATGGTAATGTGGTGAGGTCTCTGCATATCTGATCGAGGTACCTGAAGACTAATGATTGCCAGCATCTCACAGCAGTGGATTCCTGGCTTAGCCCTAGTAAACAAGAACAAGTAGAGACGAGCCATTTTTGTACCCAGTTATGTAAAAGCTGCTATAGATGGTCACAGGTAATTTTGGTCCTTTAAACAATTGTGGGATAATCTTTCCATTCCTTTTTAAGAGGTTGGGGAATTTCTAAGCTGATAACCCAAACTATCTTCTAAAAATTCTTACTTTGTTTATTGATTCTATTTTTCTTCACAATTGGATGTGACTGTTCCATTGCCTATGTTTCCTCTCTCTGGCCAGACTCTGACATCCTGGACATGAGTTCCACTCTTTGTGCTAGACACAGGTTTAAAAGACAATCACATTTCACCCAGAAACCTCTCTTTATGGGATCTGACTACCTTAAAATATGCTATAAAATCTTCCAAAACATCTACTCACTTCTACCTGCCATTGTGTTTGGAATTCCTTCCACTGCTTACTCTTGTAAGGTAAATCACAGAAACCTCCTTTCATATATATCATTAATGTACTGACAAATATATCTAATCTAGAATATTAAACCTTTCATGAAGCTATTGAACCAACTGTAAGAAACCAGGGAAAGGGAAAAGTCACCTGAATCCTAGGTAGGAGTGCTTAGAATGAATGCAGATATCTTTGGAGAAAACTTCAGTTTATGCATTCATTCAACTACTGAGTCTGCTTTGCACGAGATCTGCAACATGTACAACTGTACAGTGCATGCTGGGAATGGGAGAAAGAGAGCAGCAAATAAAATTGAAAGATGTTTTTTATATTTCCAGAATTTATGAATCTTAAAAACATAGTCCATCATTTGGAATAATATGTAGTCAAAATTATGTTTACAATGAATCCCTAAGAATATGACAAAATGATTAAATCATATGTTAAGTGAAAAAGCAAGCTATAAAATTGCTATTCTAATGATGCCTGGTATGTGCATATGGGATGACAATCTGTCACTCCCTTTCCTCCTGGCCATCCTTCCCACTACAGGATTTCCTAGAGCCCAGATTGATTTACTTTGCTATTGGGAGTATTTTCTCATTTGTCTCTCAATTTGCATCTCAGAGTGTCAATTTAGGCCAGTTGATTGGACAACCTGGAGGAGGCTATACCTCTGGGAAGAATCAGCATTGCCCACCTCAGGGTATCACTCAGGGTCCCATCAGGAAACAGATGGTGTACTCAAATGAGTAATTGAGGAGAGATTAATGAAGGACTACGTATAAAAATACAAGCAAGATTAAGAGAAACCAATAAGAGATGGTGCTCTCTTAATTGATTTTCTTCTTAACTTGAAAAGGCAAGATATAGGACAGGAACACAGGCAGGAGTTGTGGCCTTTGGTAGAAGAACACAGCCAACCTGTGGCAACTTGGCCAGATAGGAGCAAGAATGAATACCCTAGTTCAACACTCCACTGCCCTCTATTCATCTATAGGTAACTTCCAGTGGCCAAGCCCAACAGGAAGCCAGAAGGCTAGTGCCATTTCATTTATTTCATGAAGATTAGCTCCTTGTGGCACAAAGTGTGATGGGGAAGTGTTAAGAGTTTGTTTGGAGGAACAAAAACAAAATAACTTACACAAATGAGTGACCAGGTGAGACCAAGAAACTACTTTTTGAAATATTAGCAAATTTTTCACTGTGGAAGGTTATCCAAATAAAAATGTTGTCCTGAAATTTAAAAATTATGATTTTGAAAATCTAGTGTGATTTTTTATGATGAACTATCTCTGATTTTATTTTGAAGGTCAAAGCATTTTTTGAACCATATGAATCATGCAGTTTAGTCAAATTTTTTTGGACTAATTTTTAAAAACCTGAGAGGCCTCACCAATAACACATTTTCAAAAACTATTTCATTATACTAATATATGAATGAGGGAATGAATAGTAGAATCACCTGAAAATAGTCTCCTTATCGTTAGTAAGATCTTTGATTGGATTTTGCTGGTCTTTTGCTCATAATCTTATTTCCCTCACCTCAGTAGTCTCCACTTTGAGCATCCAAGGAGGTCAGTTGTGGTTTTCCCTCAAGTCATGGGTCATGAGACTCATGCAATGTTTTACATTAAGGCTATTGGGTTAAAAAAAAAATCTGATTTTCTAATGATGCGACATGGTAGATTTTTATTTACAATTACTATGTTATCTTTTCTAAACAACTCATTAAATACATGCACCATTGTTATTTACAGCAGGGAAAATTGATACTCTGAGTATTTCTTTTTTTTCTTCAGGTTAATAACAGACTGATATTAAATAATGCAAAAGTCTTTTTTTGGATTTTTTTTGTGAGGCCATATTAAACTTTGTCCTTTTAAAAATGACTCTCTGCACTTGCTTCCTAGATGATCCATGAAACCTATCCTATATATCTCTCTGTTAGCATATAGCTTCTATTTTATTGATACTGCATAACCACATAAAGATTTTTGATAATAAAATTATCTTTGTCATAAATAGAGACTAATGTCTTTTTAATGTGGTGGACATTAAAAGCAACTGGAGAAGAAGAACTAGAGTTAAAAATAACAAATAAATTAAGAATCAATGGTGTACTTTCAGATGCTATGTGTGGTAAAGTCTGATGGTACACAGAAAAAACAAAAACTATATGGGAATGGAAAATGCAGGGCACCTATATTATCATAAATGTTCCATTCCATGGAAGACACTGAAGCTACATCACAGCCTGGCTTCTTCTTCTTCTTCTTTTTATTGTTTTTTTTTTTTCTTTTCTTTTGAGATGGAGTCTAGCTCTGTCGCCCAGGCTGGAGTACCGTAGCATGATCTCTGCTCACTTCAACTTCAGCCTCCAGGGTTCAAGTGATTCTCCTGCCTCACTCAGCCTGTGGAGTGGCTGGGATTACAGGTGCATGCCACCATGCCCAGCTAATTTTTGTATTTTTTTAAAGTAGATGTGGGTTTCACCATGCTGGCCAGGCTGGTCTCAAACTCCTGACCTCAGGTGATCTGCCCACCTCAGCCTCCCAAAGTGCTGGGATTACAAGCATACAAGCTGGCTTATTCTTCAAACCTTGATGAAGTTTTACAATCTTGCTCATTGAGTTGCCGTCAGCCTCCCAGTCCCATTGGATCAAAGCCAACCATGAATTCTGCAAATGCTCAAATTATCAGAATTGATTTTTCAATCCTTCAGTTTCCAAAGCAAATAACCTTTAAAAATGATACATTATGACTTTATAGTAGTTAAACGAACATGCTTTCTTTTGTATTATGTTTGCATTGAAAATATAGTGCACATTATGATTTGCAACTGTAGAATTTGAGTATATAACATTACTCAGTGCTTACTCATACTCACTGAGTCATCAAGCAAGGAGATTTGGAACAATACAATTTTACAATAACAGCAGCTATGAAATATTTTATGATTAATGCCAGATACTGTGGTAAAATCTTGATAGAAATTACTTAATTTTACCTTCTTAATAACTCTAAGGGCCGTTATAATTCCAATGTTAGAGTGGAAGAAATTAAGGTTCAGAGGATTGTGTAGGACCACCCAGCTAGGACCCAATACATACCCTACAGTAATCAGGAATATCAATGATTCAGGAGATAACTTTCACAATAATTTTATGAAGTAAGTATCGCATTAATGTTATAGATGAGTAAATTGCATTCAGAGAAAATAAGCGGCATTCCCAAGGCCATATAGGTGCCACAGTTACATCTGGGGCTTGAATTTAAGGATGCCAGCTTCTCAAGCTAAAGTATGTTTTCTTTCTACTCTCAACCAAATGTCTGCCTACTAAAAGTCATGAATTTAAAATTGTATAACCTGCCTAGCTCCCAAATGAAAAGTCAGAGAGTATTTGACGACAAGCTTCTTTGGGTCAGAGCTTGCTTCTTCCTTCATAACTTGGCAGCTAGTTCCCATTATTGGCAGTAAAATAAGAACTCCACATGCATTGTTATCCATCTGAAGGTCAGAGAAGGAAGTTCAGCTGATTCGAAGTCACATGTGCATCTGAAAATAGGGGAGATCATTAGCAGTCATAGGTCAAAAAAGTAGTGAAAACAAGATCACACTATAAATAGGCAAACAATAGATTGCAGCATTTGAGATAATAGCCACGTACACATCTAAGCTCTCCATTGGTTGGGTGCTGAGAAACTACCTCAGTAACAAATGCTGCTGGAGGTCTGAATAGCATTCAGAATGGCTTCTTGCCTGCTGGCTGAAATCCTCATCAGGGCAAGCTCCAAAAAGAACTTATTTCACCTAAAGCCTGTCGACTTCTATTAGATCACCCTGGGCATTAATTTCAATTTTCATGTTTCTGCACCGCGAAAAAAAAGAAAGAAAAAAAAAGCCTTTATATGTGCCAAAGCTTAGCTGCCAACTGTTGGGGGAAAAAAATTTGATTTCTATTGAATACTGCACTTTGGAATGAAAGAAAACATCGTCTAAATGAAGCTGAGGCTCTCAGTCACCTATGCCTATATTACTGTGAAATCAATTATGTGGGCTCTCTCGAAAGTTACTGATTGTAGCAAATTGAATGGCCTTCATTTCAGCATAATGTGGAGAGGTTGATGTAATCAGAGACCTTACACCACGGTGAGGTACAAGATTCGTGATATTCAGATGGGAGAAAAGCTACAGTGGTTAAGCTTGTTCCGTACCTTCCACTTACCTGCTGCAACGCTTTCATAAGTACAAATGAAATTGTTTTGATGAAGGCAGCAATGTTGCTGAAGGAATGAGTGAAGGGGTGAGGGAGTGGAAATGAGGTTGCTGGGAATCACACTATTGTCTTCATATGTAAGGAGGCTGAAGAATCTAATCCTAGGCCTAATTGGCTGCAAATGAAACACTTTAATATCAAATCTTGAGTTATGCCCCAGAGCTGAAGTTCAAGCTTAGATGTGAGGAGAGGGTGAAATGCTTGATTTTTTCTTGCTGTAACTGTTTGTTCCACTTCATTCCTTTGGGAGTCTAGAGGCTCAAATAATTGCTCTTCAAATTATAAATTGATTCTCTTCAACCACAAGACAATTTTTGGCTTGAGAAAATTCATGGCAGGTTTGGTTTCATTACATTTGCCTAGGTGAAAGCTATTGTATGCATTTATATATGTGATGTAGCATGTTTGCAATCAAGTATTCCTACTTTGTAGTAGGTCAGGCATCATTGCCCAATGCAAAGGCAATATAGTTTGCTCTAAATCAACACAACGTGATCATACTCTATCAAGGGTCTGGGACTTACATGAGCACAGGTTACATAAGGGAGGTACAACAAGCTAAATAGAAACTTACTTCTTACAAGACACTGTGAACATATTCTAGCTTTGAGTATTCATATGTTTTCAACTTGGAGAGAGACAGCAGGGCTCTTTCTTTTGCATGCGTAATTCTTTTTATTTATTCTTTTTTCATCAATTCTAAAAGCCCAGCTCAAGAATAAATGAAAAATGGCAATCTTTTTTTTTCTTTTTTCCTGAGCATTGAAATTTCCCTCATTTGGAACTAACTCTTGGCCAGAGTTGAGAGACCTCGATGTAATGAGAAGAAAAGGACCCGAATTCAATCTCAATTCTTTTCCTGTGAATTCTTGGTTTACCAGACTGAATGTTAGCGTGTTCATTTGTACATGGGATTTATTTTGTAAGGAAATTGAAGACTTACAAAATGGGTTTATGTCAGTGGGCATATAGTAAGTGTGAGAAAATGTCAGTTATTATAATCCACCCAGCTACATTGTAAGACCCTTAAAAGAAACAATCATCCTTTTCTCTTAATATAGATTAACATCTGAGACATATTAGTAGGTGGTCCATTATTTCTTGTTTGACATAACATGATATATTGGAAAGAAGATATATTAGGGTTCAAGAGCTCTTAGTTCAACCCCAGAACTAATTGTACAATCTTGGAAAGAATATTGATTTTGCTCGGTCTTTCTGATCTAATTTATAAATAAAGAGATATATCTAAAAGCACCTATAAAACTTTCTTTAGACCTAAATTCTGAAAATTAAAAAAAATTTTTTTAATCTAAAATGAAATTCAACAATATCCTTAATTTAAATGTGTGTATGTATTCATGTAGGTGTGTATTAATGCATGTATGCAAGCCTGTCCTCAGTTGAACTAAGTTTCACATAAGAAGTCTAACACAAACACACATGTACAAGTGAAAACTTTCTATATTTTCAAATTATTTGAAGCACGATGACTCTACTATTCCACCCTATTTTAAAAATATATTTTATTGAATTACATTCGGAAAGACATATTATCAGCTAAGTAATAAATTAAAAACCAAACTAATGAAAAGTTAAGGCAGAGAGAAAGAAAGAAAGGGAGGGAGGGAGAGAGAAAGGAAAAGAAAGAAAGAAAGAAAGAAAGAAAGAAAGAAAGAAAGAAAGAAAGAAAGAAAGAAAGAAAGAAAGAAAGAAGGAAAGAAAGAAAGGGAGGGAGGGAGAGAGAAAGAAAAAGAAAGAAAGAAAGAAGAGAAAGAAGGAGACAGAAAGAGAAAGAAAGAACGGAAGGAAAGAAGGAAGGAAGAAAGAAAGAAAGAAGTTATTCAAGATTTTGAGTGAGTAAAATTTTTTGACAGACTGCTGAGGAGGCAGAAGAACTCATTGAGGGATCCTCTATTGAGCAACAAAGTCACTTGCTGGTAAGTACCAACCCCTAGAAAAATTAACCTCTGACCCCACGGACGTTAGGCTGGAGTTAATCAGTTTTATTGGAAATCATACAGTGGGAATCAGTATGTATTAGTCTAGGTTTCCTCTCTCTCACACACACACACTCATGTATGTACACACACACCCACACACACAGGTATGTGTATATGTATACACACACACAAATTATATATATGTAATGTAATATCTATTTATTTCTCTCATATATATCCACATAGATTTGTATACACGTGTATGTATACATACATATATAATAAAATACATTTTATTAACTTTCATTTTAATGGAATATATATCACATACATATATGGAAGGAGAGAGAGAGAGTTGGCTTGTGCAGTTAATGAAGCTGAGAAGTTCAAGATCTGCAGCTTGTGATTGTACTGGTATAGTACCAGCCCTGGTCCAAAGATCTGAGAAACAGGAAAGGTGATGGTGCCATTTCCTGCACAAATCTGAAGACAGAAGAGCAATGTCTCAGCTCAAAGACAATCAAGTAGAGAGAAAAAATTCTCCCTTTTTTTCTATTCAGGACTTCAGCAGATTAGATCAGAACTACACACATTTGGAATCTGCCCTACTCAGTCTACCAATTCAAATATTAATCTCATCCAAAAGCCCCTCACATATACAACAGAAATAAAGATTAACCAAATATGTGGGCACTCCATAGCTTAGTAAAGTTGACACATAAAATTAATCGTGATTCCAACACTTGTCAATTTGGCACCCAGATAAAACTTTACAAACCACACTTAAACTCCAAATAAAGGCGCTAACAAGGTCATAATTTTACCTAACCTGATACAACTATCCTGTGCACAACCTGAAATGCACTAACACCAGCTCCAGAAGAGGAGATAAAGTTTTCGAGTAATGTTTACTCTTCTCTTTGATATTATGCAACTTAAATACAATGACGTAAAATGAACAATACTTAAATACTATGATATATAGCCAATATATCTTAAGTTACATGATGAGGAAATACGAGAGAGAAGAAAACTGTTTGCTTGATACACACAGGAACATATTTCTACCAAAATAAAGAGGGATACTCATGACAATCATAGTCTTTTTTTTTCTGTAACTGATCACTTGATTGTAGCTGATATTTATAATATAAGTACCTTCGTCCACTGCCTATTCTGTATAACCTTTGCTTAGTTCAAGCACCTCAGCTGGTTGTGGTTCTTTACCAAGTGGGGTGATGTAAACCTTTCTTCCTGAAGTGTCTGGGCTATGAGTAGTCCTTCCTGAATTGAGTTGTTGGAATTTCCCATTGACCTTAATTGAAGGGCATGCTAATACTAAATAACACCCAAAGTGATCTCTTGTATTCCAGACATCCTCTTTCTTACCTCTATTGTGGAGCAATAGTTCCATTTTCCCTTTGTAGTCGGGATTAGTCACTTCAGTCAGCACAGTAACTTCCTTTTTTGCCTATCGATTTAGAAGCAGGAGGTATCCAAAGTGGCTGGGTGTTGTTCTCAACTACTAACTCAAGGGAACCATTGTTGTAACTATTCCTTCCTTTGGAAGCAAGACCTCTAGGCCAGCAGAAGATAAGGTCACAAAAGGTAAGGAAGCAAAAATTTTGCTAGTGGTTCATGAGAGACAATAGTGAACCATGACATTCCCATTTAGACCCCTTGATTCCTGGACCTGTGAATCCTGACTATAGCAGAATGAACAGCATATAGTGGATGTTGACTCAAAGCATGGTCAACCTTCTGGAGAACTTTGGACTAGCACTGCAAGATATTGTCACCTAGCTGTCACTGTAACTGAGTCTTCAAAAGGCCATTCCACACTTCTATCAAACCAGCTGATTTAAAACAGTGGTAGTAAATGTGATAAAACCAGTGATTTCCAGGAGCATGAGCCCATTGCCCTACATCTTTTGCTGTGAAGTGAGTTACTTGATCAGAAACAATGCTGTGTGGAATAACATGATGGTGGAGAAGGAATTCTTTAAGTACATGAACAGCAATTTTGGCAGAAGCGTTGTGTGCAGAGAAGGCAAATCTCTATCCAGGATATCTAATCCAGTAAATACAAAACATTGTTCTTTCTATGATAGAAGCAGTCTAATGTAATCAAACTGATCTCCCCAGTAAATGGTGCCACACTGGGAACTCGGTGTTGGTTTCCACTGCTGGCAGATTTGGTACTTAGAAGTGGCCAATACCCAGATTGACCTTGGTGAGTAGAAGTCTGTGTAGCTGATCTCATGCGTAGTCTCCATCCTTGCCCTTTTTTCATGAGCCTATTGGGCAGTGATGGGGGTTTCTGGGGAAAGAGACTGACTGGAATCCGCAAAACAGGCAATCTGAACCACTTGATTATTAAAATGCCCCTTTGCTGAGGTCACCCTTTGTTAAGCATTAACCTGGGACACAAATGTCTTCATGATTTCTGTCCATCCAGAGAAGTGTCTATTCACATATTTCTTTCCCAAATTTTTTTGTCATCAATTTTCCAATCCTGTTCCTTGCAAGTCCTTGACTATCCAGCCAAACCATTGACCAAAGCACATGAATCAGTATATAAACAAACATCTAGCCATTTCTTCTTCCAAGCAAAGTGAATGACCAGGTATTCTGCTGGAATTTCTGCCCATTAGGAATATTTCTCTTCACTACTTTCCTTCGGGGATGCCTGTGGGCCAGTCAGGTTAACACAAAAAATAAACCACCACATAGTATTCCTCTTCATGATGAGAAATGGTTTCACCAAGAAGATGGAATCCCACGCTCCCACCACTACACCCGTCAGTTGGGAACCAGAGGTGTACACACATACATTCATAAAGTACTACCATAAATCCAAGGTTGTTCTCATTTGCACACTGCCTGAAATAAATGCTAAAGTCAATCTTGTGAGAAAAAAAGTTTCAAAAACAAACACATTCACAAACAACATTGCAGGGGGTATGGTTAACTGTCTAGAAGATAGTTATTAAAAAAAAAATGAAACCTAGCCACCCCCATGTTTTTATATAATGTACACTAACTCTACCACTTCGTATCTTTCTTTTGTAACAGGTTCTACTGGAATTCTACTTTTCTCTGAATTATTTTCTTTCTTTTTGTGCTGAGAAGTTAAACACACACACATACTCTTTTTGCACACATGCAATTTCACTCCATCAATTCCACCATTCAATCAAATGCTTACTGAAATCCAGAGAAAAAGCACAAGACATAACTTCTGTTTTTAGAGATTGTTTTATAGTCATCTAGGGAAGAAAGTCAAACACATACAAAAACTGGAGAAAAACTACACTCTATTTAATCTGTTATTAGATTTTGTGGGATAGAAAATAAGTGTTATAAAGAGGAAAATCTCATAGAGACTAGAATATTTAACAAATCAGGGATTAGGGCATCAAATGAACCTTGAAGGATACCTAGGAGAGGCAAAAAGGCATAAAAAATCCTGGTATGAATAAAACTCATATTTAAACTGGATTATAAGAATGATGATAGTGTATAATAATGTGATTTTAAAATTCAGTTTGAAGCAATTTATATCTTGGATTAAAACACAATCTAACTCCATTCTAGCTCCTTTTCTTCTTGATTCAAATACTTTTCTTAATGCATACAATTTATTTTTAATGCATACAATCCTAACAGATAAAGCATCTAAACAGATTTTTTTCATGTATATCCAATAGTTACCATTCTGTTTTTCTCTCACTTGTGTCATACAGGTTGTGTGTAATACATGATTTAACTTGAAAATAAATATATTAGCTGCATTTATTCCACCCTGTAGTGCTGCACCAAATAGTCTCTGAAAAATAAATGCTATGCATCTTATTCAAATTAATCTATTCCACTCTAAAACCCCTCAAAACCATCCTGCTTCAGATGGTCCCCATCTGACTGAGCTCTACAACTACAGTCACAAGGATTCAGCCTTAGACTGCCTGTTTTTCTAACATAATATTATAAAGACAGAGAAAGAATCAAAAGTAATCAGAGAAATGGTATTTCTATAAACAATATTTTTAGAAAACTAGAACTTTCTAGTGATAGGATACATCAACTCATGAGTTCCTCATTAGTGAAGGGATTCAAAGAAAGA
The DNA here is from genome assembly GCF_029289425.2 of Pan paniscus. NCBI lineage: Eukaryota > Metazoa > Chordata > Mammalia > Primates > Hominidae > Pan > Pan paniscus. The sequence continues at coordinate 56,473,637 of NC_073266.2, forward strand.
TGTGGTTACTTGCTTCTTCTTTCCAGGCTGCTGGAAGAGAAATTGTGATTTAAACCAAGGTTTGGACTCCAAAACTCCTTTTGGGTTTCTGGCTGTAACTTTCCAGCCTTTTGTTCAACCCTCCCTATTCACATTGATGTTCAAACTTTCAGTCTCTTCATCTTTAAGAAGGAGATAATAAAACCAAACTTGCTCTTTTGCTGCGAGAATTAAATTGCATAGTACCTTAACAATACCTAGTTTAGCATGTGGGATCAATTGTAATCCCCACCCCTCATGTCACCCGTTGTTATGTTTTCAGCTTTACTGAAAAGATAATCACTCCCAAATTTCATGATAAAGTTAAATGCCAATACTGCCAAGATTCTTTTCCCAATTCCCCTAGTCAAAAATATTGCTTCCTCAATATAATACATAATTTATTTGTACATCTTCATTAATACTTATTACTATTTAAACATTTATTTAATTGCCTCTACTTCATTGTCTGTGTCTTGAGAACAGGAACCACAGTGCAAATCACCTGAGTATCCTCAGAAAATGAATGCAGTGACAACAGTAATGTACATTTATTGGAGACTAATATATTCCAGGTGCTCTCTTCTTGGTTCTTTTACTCTTTTCAACAAATCCATGTCAAAGGTAGTATTATTATTCTTAGTTTGTAGAAGAAAAAAAAAAAAGCAGAACTCTGATGCTTAGGGGGATTCAGCAATTTGCTGAAATCACATAGCCACCAAGAACTTAAGCTGGGTTTTGAAATAATATTGTCTGATTTCATAACTTAACTCTTAGCCTCTGTGTTATGAATATGGTAGTCCTGATGGGAATCTACACTTTGTCCATGGAGATACAGTTTGACACTTCTCTAGTAATAATACTCTTTATTTTAGCTAGGTAATGGAGAGAGTGTATGGAAGCTGGGGTTAGTAAGAAGAGCTAATCAGAACGGAGTGGTGTTGCATGCAAAAGGGTAGATCCAGATATAACCACTGGGAAGGTCTAGCAGTGGAGACAGGGTTTATTGCAGGAGATCGGCAAGAAGGAAGACTGGACATGGAGTCTAGAAAGAGTAGCTTCATACATCATGCCCAGACAAGCAGCCAACATCAGGCAAATTCAACACAAAGTGAGGATCTTAACAGAATAATGGGGCATGAAAATGTTTCAGGAAAAAGAGCCATATTCAGAAATTCAGTAAGATAGGATTGGAAGTTCAGTTCTGGGGCTGATTAGTCTCTCAGATAAACTTACTAGTGAAAGGTACATTTTTGGTTCTATAGAAACTATGTATCAAGAAACAGAAGTAGAGTATCAAGCAAGGATACAGTGACCAAGTTAAAAAAAAAGTTACTGTTTGTGTTCAGGATCAAGACAGGCATTTACTGTGCCAGAAAAAGGTACAAGGTCGGAGACAAACTAGAAACAACACTAACATGATGCTGAGCTCAGTAGTTGCATATTTTAAAGCCAAATTAGGTAGCATTATAGATATCTTCCTTATGTCTAGGTAACTGTAGACCTTCAAGGGTACAAATCCAGGAAGATCCAGATGGGCATATTTTGTAGAGCGAGCCAAACTGACTTATTGAATCCTACTAAAATTAAAGCAATTTTAAAATTTAACATAAGCACCTAAAAGAGTTTTCTAGAGGGCCCATAACCAAAATTCTATCTCTCATAGACAAAGCAAATGACAGAGCCTATGCATAAATAATTACAGCATTTATATTTTTGCTTCAATTCTAGCTTTGTTTATAAAATTTTAGCATTTCTCAAAATCACCCAGAGAGCTTATTAAAACAAACATTTATGGGCCACCTCCAGAGTTTCTGATTTAGTATATCTGTCATAAGTCATCATAAATTGCATTATAACGAGTTCCCAGGTAATAATGATGATGTTGGTCCAGAGAGTACAACTTGAGAACCCCTGGATTAGAGTAAAACTTCTCCTAAGTTTCACTAATAAGAATTGATCCAAAGCCACTGACAGTAAAGCAGGGGTAGAAAACATAGGTGAAGAAAACAGCCTTGTCTAAAGGTGAGATTCCTTAGATTCATGGAATTTGAAAATCAACTGGATGGATGCATTTCCAGATTCTGAAACTCACCTGTGCATAACTGGAGCACCTGCTATACTTCCCAGTTTTACAGGTCTATATTCTTCTTTAAACCTATAATGTATTCCAAACATATCCTTAGCTGGGTTTCTACTCCAGCCTTATTTTGTTTGTTTATACCAACATGTTAATATTACATCATGATAGTATGTCTTCTCATGAAGCTAATAACATGTCCATCAAAACATGTCTTATTTTCTAATTTCACATTTTAATTTACCTACAACTTTTGAATTATATCTTTAATATGAAGGAAAATGTTGGCAAATAGCATGGTCTTGAACAGAGGCATTAAAAAGAAATGTGGGGAAGGCTCACATTTCCACAAGGAGTTAAGATAAGCCAGGACTCCTTGCTAACAGCAACGGCAGAGTTGAGGAGCAGGTGTCCAGCATTAATCCACATAGCCTCATGATGTTAATGGGAGTCCTGTGGCTTCATTCCCAAGCACCACTTTGAACATTCATCCCAAGATATGAATTAACACAATGTAGTTCCTGCACTGCTGGGTCTTATTGCTTAATTAATGTGATCATAATGACAGTGGGGGACTCTAAATTTTCTGTCACTTCATATCCTATAAAGTTTCAATATAGTAATGAGCTTCATAAGAAGATGAGTCATTTGCATGTGCGAGTGTAAGTGAGAGGCTTGGAGGCAGTGTCCACCATTAAAAAGAGGTTATGCAGTGATATTGGGTAAGAAAGACATAGGATGTGGGGCCAGGTGCGGTGGCTCACGCCTGTAATCTCAGCACTTTGGGAGGCCGAGGTGGGTGGATCACGAGGTCAGGAGATCGAGACCATCCTGGCTAACATAGTGAAACCTCATCTCTACTAAAAATACAAAAAATTAGCCGGGTGTGGTGGCATGCGCCTGTAGTCCCAGCTACTCAGGAGGCTGAGGGAGGAGAATGGTGTGAACCTGGGAGGTGGAGCTTTTGGTGAGCCAAGATGACGCCACTGCACCCCAGCCTGGGCGACAGAGCAAGACTCCATCTCAAAAAAGAAAGAAAGAAAGAAAGAAAGACATAGGATGTGCATCAAATTTTAATGTTTATGGATGAGTATCTTAGGGCTAAATTCTGCAGAATTAGTTTTCATTCATTTGTACAATTTATCCATTGTTCTCCAAAGAGAAATAATCAATTAACTTGACATATATTTGACTATCAATTTTTCCTCTCAGCAGGTGGTTATAAACTCTGTCTATATACACAATATTACCCTATATTACACTGAGTGTGCTGTACTAGGGGTAAAATAATTCAAAGAAATATGACATATTTCCCCAGAGATGGTACAAAAGTTAATTTTCTCCAAGTTTTTTAGATTTGCCATGCTCTTCTTGTTCTTAAAATCTTTACCATTTGTAGCATTCAACACAATTATCTCTTAAAGTTTTCTTCTCCCTGGCCTGTTATCTCATTAAAGTCTTCTTGTTCTCCTTCTATAACTCCACTACTCTGTATTCTTTGGCTATTCCTCATTAATATAATCTTTCAGTACAAGCAGCCCCCTAGGTTCTAATCTTTACCCTTTTCTCTGCCTCTTTTTTATTGTTTCTTTGGGTTATATTGTATATTTACACAATTTGAGCAATCAGCCTCAGGAAGAGGAGTCCCAGTGAAGTACGTTGGGAATCCAGAGAGTAAAATATGTGGTTAAAATATGTAGGTCATGCAATATTCTACCCCAGTCTCACATTTTATGTGACCAAAACTACCTTTGCACTAATATACAATAAGGTAAAAACAGAGATTTTTCTGAATAATTAATACAAATATACAAAAAGAAATTTTATCTTCATAATGTCCCATAGTGTGCCCAGTCACATATGGAGTTATGGGCTAAAGAACCATAAAGCTGATTGGAAGAGAATCCCTTTGGTTTCTGCACTAGAATTATGGGCATTTGTTGCTAAATGAAATTACTTATCTGTATTCCCACCCTTTCTGGGGTCTAGAAAGCTATGTATGTCTTCTATTTTCAAATTTGAGATGGTTCAAAGAAGGGAGAATATTAATTTTCCCCAATATATACATGTATACTATAGTGAAAATGGAAAACTGCCTTGATTATACGGACTGACAAGAAATCAGAACCTCAGGATCTCAAGTTTTTGAAGTTTAAGAGTAACCAGGTGACTTTACATATGACATTTCATATTAACTTCTTAACATTCTAAACCTAAAATCTTACATTTTATTAAAAAAATTGAATTTCTATTCCACTGTGGTAATCATTATGATACCATGAGATTTTGAAAATATGAACCTTATATCCAGATCACTTTTAAACACAGCATATACAAAGCAGAAAATATATACATCAGCCTTGAGGTATGGGCACTAAAGATTGTCTCATCTCTAGTATGTATCAAATGTTAGGAGTATGGAGTGCATAAAAATTGATTTGGCCAACATATATAAAAAAAAGTCAAGGAAGGCCTGGGTTTTACAACAGCATCAGTGAACAGAAAACAAAATTGTAAGAAATCAGGAAGGCACTTCAAAAAGTGGTTCCACTACAAAGTCAACCCAAACTTTTACATAAGTAATTGCAGACCAGGAAAAATTTGTACATGCAACATAAAAGAAAATAATAATAAATATACTGGACTGATCCAGAAAGTTCATGCTCTAATCATCTCTGTAGTTCTTATGGGGTAGACACCAAAGCTATTATAATTGGTTCTTAGCTAATGTGATAATCAAGAATCGAAGCACCATGGAATCTTAGAACAAAACACCTCTGAATCTGAGATTCAATAATCTTCATTTTCTACAGGAAGAAACTAAGGACCAGATAAGAAAAACATATGCCTAGAGAAACATACGTTTAAGTTTCACCTGGAACGAAACCACACGCCCTAACTTCCAACTGGGCTATCTAAATTGTCAGATGAGGTTAGTGGTGGTTATATCCAAAGAGTGAAGATTAAGTAAATATTAAGAGTTAATAGTTAAGTGAATATTATTATGCGTGACCTCCTTTTAAGAAGTTTATTGTATTTACCCTTCCCAAGGCCTTGGTTTCACAAAGGACATTAAATAACAGACCTTAGACATAAAAGAATAAAAACAATATTATGAGGTGTCAGACCATGGTTTCTTACTCCTTTCTGCCTCATGATTCACTTAAACTTACTTTGATCCCTCACCCAATATATATATATTTTTATTTCTAAAGGTTTTTTTTTCTGTTTTCTGAGCAAGAATATCACTGAAATCCTGGCCCCAAATTAAAATGAATGGTCATTCTATGAGGCATTCACCTTGGGAAGAAATTTTGCCACGGACTACAGTGAACTAAGATCATAATTTAAACCACTGACAATCAGTAACAGTTTGGTTGCTTAAACCCCTGTCCAGTGTATTTCTTTTCTGCAGTAAAGGATCTAAGTCAAGGATGGAGTATATGCTATTTAATAGAGTAATGTACAATTCCAAAATTGCCATTGCTCTTCTTCCTTGAAGCTCTCTAAAGCCGTTTAAAATCACATGCATTTCTTTGTAACTATTCTTAAACCAAATGCTAATCTGAAGGCCAGTCTCGGAAGCTGGTTTGTAATCTCACACAAATCACTTGGAAGTGCCGAAAGGGGCCCAAAGTAGATTCCTTATGTTGTAATGGAATTCATATATTAAAGACATATTGTAAGAATAATTCAGTTGTCAAAATATATGTCCAATAGAATGATAATGTCTGGTATGCATCAATGTCTTGTGTTTCCAGTGAGATACTAAATTTTGCACATTATCTCAAGTGCAAGTGTGAATTACTGCCGTGAGTCCTCAGGCTTCACTACCTAGGATTGGTAATCTGTTGAAAGATTCCACAGAAACGTATTTCTACAAAAGAATGAAAATATCAACCTGATTGAAACTAATCTGACGGGGAGAACTCCAGTTTGATGAGCTCACCCATAGCAAAGCTTTGGCTTCAAATAAACAGATGGCCCAGAACCCACTGGCTTAATGCCTGAGGCTTCAAGAGCCTTAGTGTGGGAGGCATAAGAAACATAGAAGAGTATCTTCACCAAAAGCTTTTGAGGTCTTTGGAATATAAATGATATATTCTTGAGATTCTTCTAAGTGACTGTAATGCAAAGTGGAGAGAAGTAGACCCCACTTTACCTTGGAAAAAGATGAAGTTTAGACACCATAGGCTTCTTTGCATGTGGCTTCTTACCAGTAGTGTGCAACAAAACATCCCAAGAGATAATGATGCCTAGCAGAGTGTTGGCTGAAATCACTGTGCCCAGGGTTGCGATGTGAGTGCCAAAAGCAAGACTATGAAAACTGGAGAAAGAATGGGAAGACTTAGAGAAGCAATAGTTTTGCTCAAGGAAAGTTCTGTAAGGCCCAACAAAGCGATGATTATAAACATGGGTGAAATGCCACCTGTAGATTCTTAGATATACTTTAGGAAACTTTGCAGCAGACTTCAGCTTGTATTAGAAACAAGATGGAAAGCCATTATATATGCAATAGCGCTGTTAACAAGAACTCTTTTGTACTCACAGTTTGATAGGGCTGAGGAAACTTCACCTGATACACTTACAAGTTTTGTTTCCTACTATTTGCTAACCATCCATGAGAATTTATACACCCTGTAGAATCTCCGAGTTCATTTTATCAAAATTCCAGATTTTACATATCTGAAATTCAAAGCCAATATTCTAGATTGAACACTTTTTTGGCTACCTGAGTCCACTATGGTCTGTGTCTGTTCTCTGAATTTACATATCAATTATCATCTGTACCATTCATTTAATGAGCTTATTATATCCTTGTGTGTGTCATTGTTTGTATTATTGTCCTGAATGCCTAAAACTGCAGAAATGTTCTACACACAAAAGTAGGTTCTATCTCCCTTACTAGACTATAAACTCTCCAATGCTGTTCAGACTTGTCTTTGTTTAGCTTAGAGTAGTTTCTCCTATGTCATAACAATGGTGGGTAGTCAAAAGCACTTGAATGAATGCATGAATGAAATATTTAATTTTCCATCACTAAGTCCATGATGTTTTTTTTATAGTTCATCTATTTAAACTATATCATAGCCAATAATAAATAAATGGCTGAATGCTTCCTCTCAGTAGGGTGTAGTGATTCCCTGGGACAATTTCTCATTTGTCAGAATTGCATTTGGATATACATGCAAGGAGAAAAGTAAAAAAAAAAATAGACAAAAATCTGCTGATAAATTTAAAATTTTTCACTAAAAACACAGCAGTAAAACAGCTGAAGCTCAAATGTAGGGAATCATGTCTCCTGAAAATAAATATGCCCCAAGCTCATAAACACCAAGGCTAGTGGTCAGGAATGAACAGATGTTTATTGCCTCATGCACCCTCTGCTACTCTGGGATAATCTCTTAAATATCCCAAATCCAGTTTGAATTTAAATTAGATTCATATTTTCTTTCACGATTATTCCATTAAAAATATCATATGATTAGCCAATTAAATGGAGAGAAAAAAATCAGTAGGAGAGCAATCCCCTTTAATATTTTCAATTAAGATGTAGTGTGGCCAATAAAAACGGCTTACATTTTCATTTTATGGGTACCTATGGAGAGCATTATGACACAAATGACTCAGAAGAAGGTAATCGTTTCAAAATATATTGTAGTGGAAGACTGTAAACAGTGCAGTGTGTTAGCTTACAAGGGATGTGATGAAAATATAAAGTTTTTTTCAAAGGGGATTCATGTTTATTTTATAGTCTTTTAGGGTGCTTGTGCCTGCCAATTTACAGCACATATTTCTAAAATGCCACAGACTGTTCTCTCCTAGGGAAGGGTTGGAAGGTGAGGATATACCCGTTAGGGGATAATATGTTTTTAAGGAGAAGAGGGTCACGCAGCAATTCCATCCTGTCTGCTGCCTAGATTTGAAAGGGAACTTCACCAGGGCATAGAATAAAACCTTATTTTCTTATAGAACCATAAGGGAAAGCCTGACGCTACTTGATGTCAAATGCAACAGGAATGTGGAAAGTTTGTAACTCACAGCATAGGTATCAGTTATTTTGAGATCTGTAACCACTGATACTGGACTGAATTATTTCATTTTTTTTTTCTGACTTCTTGAGATTGTGACTCCAATTAATCTCAATCTTAATACTTCTTAGCGGTTATAGTAAGTCAACATTTTTTTTCTACAAGCTCTTCTGTATATTTTATTAATTAATTATTTATTTTTATTTATTTATTTTTTGAGACAGAGACTCGCTCTGTCGCCCAGGCTGGAGTGCAGTGGCGCGATCCCGACTCACTGCAAGCTCCGCCTCCCAGGTTCACTCCATTCTCCTGCCTCAGCCTCCCGAGTAGCTGGGACTACAGGTGCCCGCCACCACGCGCGGCTAATTTTTTGTATTTTTAGTAGAGATGGGGCTTCACCGTGTTAGCCAGGATGTTCTCGATCTCCCGACCTCGTGATCCGCCCGCCTTGGCCTCCCAAAGTGCTGGGATTACAGGCGTGAGCCATTATATTTGATTTTATTGGATTAACATGAATGAAATTCTCATAGGCTGGGGAAGGTTCTCAACTCCTCCATATTAAAAATGTGTATCCCAGTGGGGTAATGGTGAGGGGGAAAAAGGGAACTAAATAAATAAGTTTATTCTAGCTTTATTGAGAAATTATATGTGTGATTTTGACTGAGCAGGAGCTTATCATGACTATATGAGTTTAGGATACATCCTTGAACATAGAGATGTAATAAATATTTATTTGGTCATCAAGGTAAAAGCAGATCAAAATAGTATTGAGAACACTTCTCAACAAACTTAAGCATCTATGAAAAATAATAAAAGCAACTGGAAATTAAAAGACATAACGACTAATAATAGAATTTAAAAAAATTTAAAAATTCTTTAATTGAAACATGTTATGTGCTTACCATGTATCAGACCCTGACTAAACCTTTAACATACATTATTTGCCTCAATCTTTTCCACAATCCAGTGAGATTGGTATTATCAACAGACTAATAAAGACCACATGCTCAGCAAGTGCCAGCAAGTTGGAGAATAATTACTACATCTAGGGCCATGTTGGTATAGAATTCACCTGATGGTTACATGTACTTGACACTGCTGTAAGCACAGGAAATACACGAGAAAATAGAGGTGAACAAGTCAATGAAGATCCCTTTACTCATGGAATTTATATTCTATCTGTTTTGAGTATAATTAAAATTTGGTCCCCCAGCTATTTAATAAAATACCTGCTTTTTTCTAATGAATATGATGAAGAATTAAACATGTGAAACCAAACATAGACCAAAGCTTTTTCCCCCCCTTTAAGTCATGCTCATATAGAATAAACCTGTTTTCTACCTACTTTTGTGTTACCCAGTAATTATATAAACTATATTAAGAGTTAATTCAAATCCTAGACTTCAGGTATGAATTAGATTCAGTCTTTGTTTACAGGAAGATCTGGAAGAACATTGAATTTTTTGATAAAATGATTTTTGGCCACAGGCATAAAAAAAGTCAAGAAGTTTGTTGTATCCATTTCCCTACCCATAAACAGCTAGTTTAAATTTTCCAAATGATTATGTTATCTTATTTTCAAAAGCTGTCCTATAGGAATTGTCTCAAGATTATTCCTCTTAGGGAATTTCAACATCACTCCCCTCAAGAAGATTTTCATTTTACCAATTACCAAGTTTTAAGTGGAACTATGAGGTACTCTGAACGTGAAATTTCAGGTCTTACACTGTGAAGAAGACATCTACAGGTCTGGCAGTCTTCAATGCTGTCCCTAACATTATATCACATAAATAGTTAATAACACAATCCACAATTATGACTTTAACAATTATATGATTTGCTACCCTAACTTTCTGTTTTCCCACTAATTCTGGTATGTTTTCCCCAATCAAGACGCACTTGTTAAAAGTTTTCATGTTTATTATGATTGGCCCAGAAGAGCTCTCTTGCAACTAATCATTTTCTTCTAAGACTTTGAAGGCCATAATGATGACATATGTATTTTAAAGATTTTGATATCTGCTGTGTATACATATGGTGATGTTGGGTATTAAGTGTCTTAACAAGTGACAAAACATTGATTTGGTTGAGTAAATTCCAAACTGAGAACTTGTACTGAGAATGTGCAAGGCACTGATTATTAATAGTAAATACAAGAGACAGAAATGTGTGCATTAATATTGGATCATTCATATACAAGTTACAGTAGCATAACGTTAGTCTGTTTATCTACAAAATGTGAATAAAAATATTTCTTAGGATTTCAATAATTTTTAAGTTACACAGTTTATAGAAAGCATTCAGCACAGTTTCTGGCACATGAAAATTGGCATAGACATGGTAAATACCATCATTCTCATCCAGTTGTCCTGCACATCAAAACAGTTATAAACTTGAGTAGTTTGAAATAAAACAAGTGTTTTATTCTTATCTATCCTATGTCATGCAAGAAAAACCTTCATGATTTCTGTATCTCTATAAATTGCGAAATGACCATGAATGTGAACATGATGGACAGTTGTGTAATGAACATAATTTGAAGACATTTCTTCTAAAACATAAATGTGTGTATGTGTATATACATATATATTTTGTTTGTATACATATATATTTTGTGTCTATAAATTTTGTGTGTGCGTATATAGACACTAAAATTTATATACACAAATTTATATATAATATGAGATATATGTGTATATGTGCATGTACGTTATATTATATATAATGTGTCATACATATTATAATTATAATTATGTATATATATTACATGTTATAATACCTAATACATATAACATATGCATATTATAATATATAATGTATATTAACATATATAATATGTAGATACATATATACATATAATATATAATACATATTATATGTACATATGTATGTATATTATATTTTATAGAATATATAATACATATTATAATATACATACATGTATTATATGTATACTTTATAATTTATATTATATACTATATGTGATATATTATATACAATGCATATTATGTTAATGTATAATACATACAATACATGCATTATATAAAATGTATACATTTTGTATACTGTATATATTATATATACACTTTACAATGATTATATATACACTATTATATACATATATATATTTGTATCACACCAGGCTTGAAATTATTTTTGTTCAGGTCATTTATTCACCATGGTTGCCTTGATTCTAGACTGTTAATCAGGCCATAACTTCTACTGAGTGGAGCTCAAAAATTGAGTTAAAAGTCACACTTTTGTATGGAAAAATATTTTCAACTCTTTGTTCTATTCACTCCGCCAATATGTATTATTATTATTGTTATTTATTTTAGCTTGGGCCTTCTATCCTGGGATATGTTTCTTATTTCCTCTCTGTCATAGAAGAGATTGGCAAAATTAGTAAATTAAGTTAGGGTCCAGTCTTAGAATCAGCCAGTATTCTGAGGAGGCAAGGCACAAAGAACTTCATTCTAGTTTACTAATTTTGTCATTAATTTTCATATTTTTCAGTCTAGCATCTTATACAACATCTCAGACATGTTGGCTCTGAATATGTAGACTTACCCAAGAACTTCCAATAGATTGGCTCTTACTTCTGCCACTATTGTACTTTACATTGAATCTCACTTCCTGTCAGTTAACATTATTCCATATGCTTACTATTATCAAGGAAATTACTGTCAGTTTCTGCCTTTTAAAATAGGTATTGTTTTAATAGAATCTCAAAACGAATATAGAATAATGAAAAAAAGTATAGCCTTCTGTTTCTGACTTCAAATCAAGATAAAATACAGTTTTAAAAACTAGTTTGAAGACCTGACAACAGAGGTATCAATATTGTGAGAGAAATAAGCTTTTCAAAGAGAAATTTTATTTTTTTACCTTCTGGAACATGATACATAATAGCTTCTTAGTACATGCTGATGAATGAATGATTGAATGACTTGCTAAATGGATCAGATATCTTGTACCCTGATTATGAACATGTCTATCATTATTTGTGTGAATTTGGACACATCACTAACCTAGTGTCCTGAGCCTCAGTTTATGTGTCCACAAATTGGAGAAAATAATATTTTCTGAAAAGCCAATTTGTGAAATTAAAGGAAATAGTAATAATAAAATTGATTTGAAAAGTGTAAAGGTTAGATACCCTACAGCTTGATAGTTATATAAAAAATGCACACCCCACACACACCCCACACAGATGCTTACAGAACATATTAACAGCTCTAAGAAAGAGTACATTATAACACAGACCTAGTAGAGGGCAGGGAAGGAGGAGTAAGAAACTATACATAGACATTTATCCCCTTTCCCTTATGAAACCAATCTTCAATCTGGGGCAAGAGGCACATAAAACACAATATTTTAAGGAAAATTGTCAAAATTAATTGCAATTGAGGAAAGTCAATAGAAAAAAGCCCCTGTGCATGAAAGAGAGAAATTAATATACGCTGTACCCGGAACTCTACTGGGAGAGGGGAAGAAGTGAAATGACCACACTCTCATACACCATGCATGGCTAAACCAATAAAAACAACAAATAACAGCCACATCACCCTAAACTTATATCAAGATAACATGCTTTAAATAAAAAGCAGCTGCAGAACACTCTAGGGGAATGGACAGAAGAAAAGCAAGAAAATGTCAAAAGACCTTCTTGAAGGAAAAGCACAAAGGTAGTGCCTAAAGTATAATGCTGAACAGTTATTACTCTGGCAAATCAAAAAGTACCCTAAATACAAGTTTATACCTACAGAAATTAGAAGGTAGTAGTGCAGTGAATGCAACCGTAGCAACAATAAACCTAAAACTTGCCCGAATATTAACTAGACAAACTCAAACATCTATTGAAAAGCCAAACAGAAGGAAGATGTGTCCATTTCCAGGTCAAGAAAACAAGCAAACAATTTACGTTTGTCACCTACTATCTTACTAAGATGTCTTGCTCTCCACAAAAGATTATGAGGTCTGCAAAAAGTCAAGAAGAAAGCATACTCCCAAGGGGTAAAACAGTCATCAAAAGAAAACTCAAAGAGAACAAATATATTAGACCTAGCTGGGAGAAAATATAAAATAAGTAAGATTAACATGATAAAACACTAATGAAAATGAGATCAACACTGAGATGGATAAGTAATTTCAGCAGAGAGATGAAAATTATAAGGAATAATTATGTAAATACTAGAAATAAACCAGAGTAACAGAGGCAAAGAATATCTGATGTGTTAACCAGTTGACATAACAAAGCAGAGGAGATAATCAGTCAACTATAAGACAAGTTAATAAAAATTGTCCAAACTGAAACATAGTAAGAAAAAAGAGTGAGGACAAAAAGAAAGAAAAGAGTGTCTAAAGCCTGGAGCCTATATCAAATAGCTTTACAAATAGGAATGAGCAAGGCAGAAGAATTATTTGAGAAAAATAATGGCCAAGAATTTCTCAACATTAATAAAAGAGTTTCTCAACATTAATATTGAACCACATATTCAAAAATCTCAGAGAAAAATTAAGCAGAATAAAGACTGTTTTTAAAACAACCTGAATATTGAATACAATATATCTCCTAACTGATGAAACTTTTAAGAAAATCTTGAAGGTAGATGGATTAAAAAAAAAAGCATCATATGTAGAAGAACAAAGATAAGATTTACAGAATATTTTATGCCAGAGGCCATAAAACCAGAAGACAACAAAGAAATATCTTTTTAACTGCTGAATGAAAAAGAACAACAAAAACCAAAGTCAACCTAGAATTCTATACTCAGTGAAAATATCTTTCAAAAATACTTTCTCAGAAAAAATTATTCTACAAATAAGTAAATAAAGTTCTTCAGAAAAACAATATTTTATGTGTGTGTGTGTGTGTATTAGACTGAAATTTTGCATTTTGTTAAAAAGTGATGAGTACTGGAAATAAAATAAATGAAGTAAAATAATTTTTGTTACTTTCAATTGTTCTGAAATGTTAATGCATATCTAGAAACAATAACAATGTAGTATGTGCTCATATCATGAAAAAAGAAACTTTTATGACAAAAGTAGCATAAAGAACAGTAAGGAATGAAGTCATAATATATAGTTGTAAAGTACTTATGTGGACATGAAGCATTACTATATTTTATGAGTATACACTTGGATTAAAGATTAATTAATAAAGTAAACCCTTGGGCAAAAATAAACTATAAATGAAGGGTGTATATAATAAGTCAATAGAGAAGAAAAGATGGAGTCCTTAAAATTCTCAATTAACATAATATGGAAACATTAAGAAAAATGATGGATTTTAATCAAATTATGTCAACAGTCACATTAAATATAAATGGTCTAACTATATGAAATAAAAGGCAGAGATTGTCAGATTGTATTAAATAAAATCCATGAACATGAAGTTTACAAGGATTCAGCTTTGAATATAAATAGATAAGTTAAAAGTAATAGTATGAAAATGATTATGCTATGCAAACACTTTCCAGAGGAAACCTTATGGAAATATTGTAATAGCACATAAAGTAGAATTTAGAAGTAGGAAATTCATCCAGGCTAAATTAAGGCATTACATGGTAAAAAGGTGGTCAATCCTCTAAAAAGACTACCTATGCATGCATCCAACAAGGGGACCTCATGATGCCTAGGGCAAAAAATTATAAAACTAAAAAATGAAATAGAAAAATCCAAATTTATAAGTGAAGGCTTTAACACTTTTGTCTCAGTAACTGATAAAATAATTAGAAAAAAAAATTTATGATATAAAAAGGCTGTGCAACAATTTCAAAGTACATCTAAATTACATCTATAAAACATTCCACCCAGCAAAAGCAGAATATATTTCATATTAAACTTCTCAATAAAAATTAATCAAGTTAGACCACATTCTGAGCCATAATATAAACAATAACAAATTTAAAATAGTAGAATTCCTATAAAATAAGTTGACCAGACCGTAACAGAAGTAAATTAAATAGCAATCAGACAGGTAATCTGAACAATGCCAAAAATGTTGAAAATTTTAAATATCATTTTAGTATAACCTTAAGACAAAGAGTTAGTCCCAAGGAAGTTTTTTTTAAAAAAGAAAACAAATTAAACAAACCACGAATTTTAAAAAACAATCATAAATTTAAGTGCAAAATGTAAATATAAGTTTAGGAAAAGATGTTGAAGAAAATGTGTGGGCTCTTGGGTTGGGTAAACATTTTTTTTGTTTTTTTTTGGTTTTGAGACAGAGTCTCGCTCTTATCACCCAGCCTGGAGTACAATGGCAGGATCTCGGCTCACTGCAACCTCTGCCTCCTGGGTTCAAATGATTCTCCTGCCTTAGCCTCCCAAGTAGCTGAGGTTACAGGCAACAGCAAACATGTCTGGCTAATTTTTATATTTTTAGTAGAGACAGGGTTTCACCATGTTGGCCAGGCTGGTCTTGAACTCCTGACCGCAGGTGATCCACCTGCCTCGGCATCCCAAAGTGCTGGGATTACCGGCATGAGCCACCACACCCAGCCCAGTAAACAGTTTTTATATATGCCACCAAAAATATGATTTACGAAGTAATGTTAATTGAATTTTTAAGAATTTAAAAATGCTTTCTAAGTTAAAGATACTATTCAAATAATTTTAGAAGTCAACAAACGAATAAAATGTTGACAAATTAAATATCTACTAAAGAAATTTTAAGCTCTTACAGTTCAGTAATAACTGAACAAACAACTCAATTACAAATGGGCAAAATACACAAAGAGAAACAAAACTAAAAAAGATAGACAGATGGGAAATAAGCATGTTCTAGCATCAAAAAAGTTCAGCACAAATTAGAAATAAATTAAAATGTATTAAAATGGCTTAACATGATTGTCAATATCAATGATGTTGAAAATATAGGATAAATCTAACTCATATACTGCTGGCTGGTATATAAAATCACAGCCGCTTTAGAAATCAGTTTAGCAGTTTCTTCTAAAGTTAAACCTGCATTTATCATACAACTCATCAATCCTAGATATTTACTCACATGAACTGAAAAATTAGTGTGTGCACTAATGTTTTTAGAGTTTCATTTATAATCACCAAAAACGGGAATGACCCATATTTCCTTCAACATGTAAATACACGAATATTTTGTTTACATACATGCAATAGGATACCATTCAGCAATAAAAAGGAATTAGTAATTCACATAACATGGATTAAATTTAAGTGTATATTTCTATGTGAAAGGAGCTAGACTCAAAAAGCTACATATTTGATTTTTATTTATTCTGTAAAAGGCAAAACTATAGGGAACATATGAGTGGTTGCCAGGGTTTGGGGTAGGAAAATGGATTGCCTACAAGGGTAATATAAGAATATTTTTGCAGCTATGGAATTGATTATTGTGGTACTACGATGGTATGCACATGAGTCTATGCATTTGTCAAACCCATAGAACTGTACACCAAAAATGTTAGCTTTTATAGCAAGAACATCAAAAGAAAGTATCAATCAGGACATTGGAAGAAGCCAAGATGGAATGCAGACTGTGACAAATGCATCTAACCATATTACAAATTAGTAACATCACTGCACTGAAGGGGGTACAGATGAAAGGAGTTGATCTTATTAATTTTGAAAAGCAGTTTATTTTTCATTTTTTTCTAAAATTATACAAAATTTAAAGTAAGATAAAGGAAAATATGCTTATACCATTATATGTTTATAAATACACATTTATAAGGTGTAAATATAGTATATACATGTTATAAGATTACATATAGATAAAATATTTCTCATTTATTTTGAGTCATAGGTGTCTTAGAAGTATACTGCTTACTTTCCAAGCAGTAGATCAATGCCTACTTTTGTTTTTGTTATTGATTTTTAGTTTAATTTCACTGTGATAAGATATCAGAGTATGAATATGTTTAATTTAAAAATATGTACATCTTGAGCTTCCTTAACATAACAGCATATGGTACTTTTTTTGTGAATATGCCATGTGCACTTGAAATGAAGATGCATTCTGTCATTGTTTTGTGCATTAAAATCAAGTTTGCTAATTGTATTGTTCAAATCTTCTATATAAATTTACTGATTTTTTTTTGTTTGCTTTCTCTAATGACTACTGAAAAGAAAATGTTCAAATATTCCATTATGATCATGGACTTATTGTTTTATCCTTTTTGAAAAATATTTTATTTTATTTTTGTTTTATACATATTGACACTGTGTTATTGAGGACACAGAGATTTAGGGTTGTTATATATTTGTAATGAACTGACTCTTTAATCATTACAAAGTGTCCATGAAACTTCATAAATCTTAATATGTTGTGTTTTCATTTTAACTCAGTTCAAAACACTTTCAGTTATTTTTGCTTATTTTTTTCTTTTAACATATATTATCTGGAAATATGTAATCTACTTTTCAAATATTTAGGGATTTTACAGAAATTTTTGCATTATTAATTGGTAATTTAATTTCATTGTGATCTGGGTATGCAATTAGTTTGACTTTAAAGCTTTTAAATCTATTGAGAAGTTGTTTCTAAATCATTTTATTATTATTACTTTTAATGATCCAACATATGGTCTAGGTGTGTATTCTGATTTTATTGGCTGGCACATTCTATAAATGTCAATTAAGTCAAGTTGTTAAATACTGTCCAAATATTTTATACCATTACTGATTTTCCGTCAATTTGTTCTACCAATTATTTAGAGAGAGATATATAAATATCTAAGTGTAACTGTGGAGGTATGTACTTCTTCTTGATGTTCTTTCAATTTTGTTTATAATATTCTGAAATTCTGCTATCAGACCCATAATCATTTGCAATTATTGTGTCCTCTTAATATATTGAATCCTTTATCATTATGGAATGACCTCTTTATCCCAGATAACATTTTCCTTTGATATTTTCATTGTCTGATATTAATAATGACACTCCAGCCTTTTTTTGGTTATTATTACCATGTCATGTTTTTCTCATTCTTTTACTTTCATATTTTACTCTGGGAATGTCTTGAAGTGTATTTCTAGTAGTCAGTAGACTGTCAAGTCTTATCTTTTTATTCAATCTAGTAATGTCTTTAGATTAGATTATTTACAACTTATATGATTACATATGTTTAGGTTTAAATATTTTATCCTGTTATTAGTTTTCTATTTGTCCTGTTATTTCTTCTTTTACCTGTTTTCCTTCCTTTTTATTTTTTTATTTTATCTAATTTGCTGCCTTATTAGCTATGGCAGTTTTATGTGTCTTTATGTTTCTAAGACATTTAGTGTTTTTTTAGGATTTATAGTGTGCATCTTTAACTCATCACAATCTACCTTCTGGTGATACTACACCACTTATAAAGTAAAGGACTTTACATTAGTACACTTCCAAATCTTACTTTCTATTCTCCGTTCCATTGTTACACATTTTATTTCACATATCTGTAAAGCCTATAGTACATTGTTAACTTTTAGTAGTTATATTCAAAAGAGATTCAAATGGTAAGAAATAAGTTTATATGTTAATTCATATAGTTATCATTATTTGGTATTTCACATTGATTTGAAAGGTAGTACATATCTTAATCCATTAACATTTTTCTTCTTCCTGAAGGGCTTCCTTTAACATTTATGGTATGGAGGGTCTGGCATTGATAAATTCTTTTAGTTTTAATTTATTTAAAAGAATCTTCATTTTGCCTCTATTCTAAAATAAAATTTTTACTTGACATATAATTCTAGGTTGGTAGGTATTTTGGTTTTGTCTTTGCAGCACTTTAAAGGTGCTGCTTTAATATATTTTGGCTTACATTGTTTTTGAAATATTGTCTGACATCCCATAATAGTTTTTCTGTATGTAATGGGTCTTTTTTCTCTGTACACTTTTAAGAGTTCTATTAAATATTGATTTTGAGAGCATTGATTTTCACATACTGTGATGTAGTCTATGTTATTTTATGCTTAAGATTTATTGAGTTAATTAAACCTGCAGTTTTACAGTTTTCTGGAAAAAATGGCTATATTAATTCTGGAAAAAAATTGGCCATATTTATTAAAATATTTTTGTCTCCCTTCTCTTTGTCTTTCTGGACTCCAATTATACATATAGTGGTCTATTTGAAATCCTTTCACAGATCACTGATGCTGTGCTCATTTTTAAAATTCTTTTCTCCACTTTTGTTATTTTTAATTTATATTTTAATGTGCTCAAATTCACTAATCTTTTTATCTGCAATATCTAATCTGTCATTAATATCTTCCAGTTTATTTTTAATTTTAGCGATTATTGTTTTTATCTCTAGTAGTTTGGTTTGCATCTTTTTTGAAAATATCTTAAGTCTTTTTTAATTTTTGAAAAGATGTAGTTAGCTGTTTTAAAGTTTTCACTAAAATTAGTTTAGGTCAATTTTGATTAGTTGTTTTTTCTTCTTATTATAGGTCACAATTTCCTGCTTCTTTGTGTGTCTAATAATTTTTGATTAAATAACAGCTATTATGAATACATTTTTGTGGTACTAAATATATTTTTGAATTTTCTTTTAGCACAATTTAAGTTACTTATAAATAGTTGTATTGTTTTGGGCTTTTTCTAAGATGTCAGGTGGGACCAGAGCTGTGAAATACTTCAGCAATGTGAACTGAAAGGCAAGACCCTTCTTATTACTCTAGCCAGTTTTGCACAAATTATGACATTTTCCAGTCATTTTGGCAAAAACAGGAACCATGTTCAGCTCTGTGCTAGTGTCTCCTACTGCTCCCTTGGTTCTTTCTGGTGGTTCTCTTTTTTTTTTTTTTTTTTTTTGAGATGGAGTTTCACTCTTGTTGCCCAGGCAAGAGTGCAATGGCACAATCTTGGCTCACCACAACCTCCGCCTCCTGGGTTCAAGCGATTCTCCTGCCTCAGCCTCCCAAGTAGCTGGGAATATGCCCAGCTAATTTTTGTATTTTTAGTAGAGACGGGGTTTCTCCATGTTGGTAAGGCTGGTCTTGAACTCCTGACCTCAGGTGATCCGCCCACCTCGGCCTCCAAAAGTGCTGGGATTACAGGCATGAGCCACCGCCTTTGGTGGTTCTTTTTCTGGACTCAAGTAGTTACCTGACATACATGCAAGAAACTGTACTCTGCTGTATAATCACATCTGCTTATGTTAGAATTCTCTCACTTCTCAGTCTCAAATCTGAGTCACTCTGTCCTGAAAACTCCAGCTGCTTTGGTCTTCCTGGACTCTCAGTTCTGTATTTTTCACTCAAGATGACTGTCTGGCTTTGCCTGGATTTCACTTCCCTGTACTGTAGACTAGAAATTCTCCCAATGAAGTAATCTGGGGATAAATCACGTGGTTCACTTTCCCCCCAATCTGTCAAAAAAGACTATCCTCTATTTCTTAAGGTCCAATATCTTAAAAACTGTTTTAGCCTAAACTTTCTCTCTTTTTGGTTGGGGGTGGAGATCATTTGGGTTAATATCTTAGTCTATATTGTATTGTTGTAAAGAATACTTGAGACTGGGTAATATATAAAGAACAAACGTTTATTTCTTGTAGTTCTGTATGTAGGGCAGTTCAAGATCAAAGCAATGGAAGGTTTTGTGTCTACTGAAGTCTCAGTCTTTGTTCCCAAGATGGTTTCTTGAACACTGCATCCTCTGTTGTGGGTGTGGAGGTGTGAAGGGCAGGAACACTGTTCTCACATGGCAGAAAAGCTGAAGAGTAAAGAAAGAGAGCAACAAGGGTCAGACTTGCCCTTTCATACCAGCACTAATACCATCCATGAGGGTGGAGCCCTCCCTCTTGGCCTAGTCATATCTTAAGTGTCGATGTTTTAATACTGTTCCAATGGCAATTAAATCTCATCATGAGTTTTGGATGGGACATGCAACCTATAGAAGATGGTAGTCTGGTTATTTCTCCATCTTGGCTAGAAACAGAAGTCCAGATAACTGGAATATTACAGTAGTTTTTACATGACATCATTTCATTTGAAATAATAATATAACATTTCACATACTTCAAGGTATTCCTGAAGCTACCTTTTATAAAACTGTGTTTTGTTTTTGTCTTTTTAAGATATCTGTCTTATCACTTAGAAATTTTGCATATGTCTCATCTTTATCCCTACAAATCTTAACAATTGTTGACATCTCTGAAAGTGTTCCTGCCTTCAGCATAACCCTTGAATATATGCTAGCTTATATTGGGGTCCTATGACTTTATACAGTTAAATCTAACTTCATGGCCTTAAGTTTTCTTAACATCAAGATTTTGTGTTGTACTTCTTTTCTACCATCAATAGCACCTAGCACATTTTATAAGTACATACATAGTATGTACATGGTAAGCAAACATAGTGTTATCATCAATCAAAGATATAGATTGAATTTTAAAATTACACCAAAAAATAATATCTGCTTTATTTTTAGGTTATATAAAATTGCAAGATTTAATACTCTGATAAAATATATATAGTACTTTAAAAATTGCAACCTAAAATAACAGTTGAAAAATATGTAAACAGAAAATACCACCTGGGGATTACACACAAGGATGGGAAGCCTATACGATGTGACAAGCATACTTGATGATCTTGTCTTCCTCAGAGGACAATATGAATCTAATTCTGAGCTTCTCAAGAGAAAAAAAAATTGGCGTTTAATTAACTCCATGAGGCAGACAAACATAGCTCAAGTGATCTTTATCTCTGATGTTTGCCTTGGATGCTTTCAGAAATGAAAAGCTTTCAACAATTTCACACTTTTTGTAGTATTCCTTTAAGGTACCTTCAGGCATCATGCACATAAGGTATATGCATAATATGGCTTTATTTATGGGGACACTTGCTGGGGCTTGTAAGAAGCTCTTTTGATATTACTATTCAAATATCAAAATGCTTATACTGTGTTACTTATGTAAGCACCTCTGGGAAAATATAGTTTTCTTCTATAAAAAAACATAAAAGTTTAAATAATACACATGAAAAATACTATTGTAACTCTTCCAATAAACCTAGACATATAATTTCACAAATTCTTAGAAACTACTTGAATTGACTATTCAGGTAATTATTGACCTTTTGAATTTATGTATTTGTTAATTTAATGTCATAAAAATGGAATCATAAAGTAAGAATCTTTAATACAAAATGGGAAAACTAATAATCACTAATATGACAAATATTTCAGGAAGTATTGTTCATCACTTCTGTGTTCCAAGCTACAAGAAAACTCCTAGAGCTAAAGCAGCAAACAAAACTGAAGGTTATTTTATGGAGGCTAAGGGGAGACAGAGAGAAAACAACAAACAGATAAATAAATGGACCAGAAAAATATCAGATAGAGTTATGTAGAGAATTTTTGAGAGAGTGACAATATATAGAATGTCAGGGGGTGGGGCAGGAGTGGGGCTAATTTTGGTTGTGTAACCATAGGTACATATTTCTGATGGAATATTATTTAAACCAGACACTAAATGACAAGAAGTAAGGAATGGACTGATTAAAGGGAAGACTTTTCAAAGCAAAGAAAATGGCTCAAAGACCCTAAGGTGATATATTATTTAGGGAAAGCTAATGATCATGGCTTAACATATAAAAGATTACTTCTCAAATGCTTTTGCAACAGGGGTTCGCAAATATTGTTTCATCAAGCCACTTAGAATCTTGTTTAGGCTTCACCTGACTGAGACCCTACCAATATTTTGGCTGTGCCATGTGCAACACAAGGCCTTTACAGATGGGAAGGCAAGAAAAGAGAAAGTAGGGAATCACACATAGGCTTTCACTGAATTGGCCTGGAATTTAGGTGTCTTTTCTGCTTTCATTTTCTCGCTAGATCTTATCAAACATTCTCCACAATTGAAAGGGGGGGCTTAGAAATGAAACCTAACATTCTTAGAGTCAGAGAAGAACTGGATAGTGGTGAACCCTCATAATATCTACCCTAGGTAAAGAAACAGCTTGAAAAATTTAAGGGACACAGTACAATCAGAGAGTACTAGAATGCAGAGAGGAGGAGAAAGTGGCATGAGATGAGATTGTAGATACAGTTGAAGATTTTTTAAGGATTCTGTAATTCAAGGGTTAGTTGTTTGGATTCTATCCTAAGGATAATAGGAAACTATTAGATGCTTTAAAATGATCATATAATCTTATTTTCACTTTTAAAAGATCAGTCTGGATGTTATATGGAAAATGAATATCGGGCACAATGAAGAGGGAACCCAGTAGAAGGCAGTTGCAGTCTTTTAGGAAATGTGTTGATATGATAGTAGTCAAGATGGAGAGAAGTGGATTCATTTATAATATGTTTGAAGGTAAAATTGACTGGATCTCTTGAGAGATTGGTTGTGGAGGGAAGGATAATATTTACATTTTTGTCTTTGGTGAAAACAAGGTGTCTACTTACTATGATGAAAAAGATGTGTGGGGGGTGCAGATTTGTGGTATAAATCCAGAGCAGTACTTTGAACTTGTTTGCTTGGTATAGTATAGATTAGTAAGGGTTATAAAGAATAAATGTGGTCCTGGTGATTCAGAAAGTCACCGAGGATGGAGATATAGGTTCAGCCATAGACAGTAAATTTACCTAGGAATACCTGGGATGGGGAGGTATTATAAAACAGGTTTACTGTTGATATGGGACAGAAAGAAAGTAAGTGTCTGGATTCTTAATCCTAACATTTTTTCTATTGTTACAAGAATTTTTTTCTGGAACAAACCACACACATTTTCATGATGACAAACAACATGGTAAAATTTCCACAGAGTGATACTTAAAAATGGCATGCCCTACTCTCTAATCAATAAGAAACTGTTTTTAAGACAGCTGCTATTTTCTGGTGCAGAATACATCTCAGCATTTCCGGCTGACTGGTTCTGGAGTCTGCTTCATGATTGCATTTTATGTTACTTATTGAAGGGCCCACAATTACTATGCCATCTTTCACAGCAAAAGATGATTCTGCTGACCCACCATTGGCAGAGCATATGTACAGAAAATAGATTTTATCTATGGGTTTATGTTATCTTACCTAGTTTCTTAAGGAATTAACCAAATACTTCTGTTAGGAAATATTTGTAACCTCTACTTACCCAGATTTCATTTTTCAGGAACAAAGTCAAGTCCCAAGCTCAATAAAATGTCTCTTTCTACATCTATAGATTTATATAAATATTTATAATCTACCTGTCTTATTTTGATGTAAATATATGTAAAATACAAATCATTAATTTAATGTTTTACATTTATATGCTTAATCTTTCCTAACAAATTACTAGAATATGTGACTTCTATTTTACATTGCTCTTTGAATTTTCTAAAGAATCTAGCCTAGTGTGAAGCATATAGGACTTGTTCAGTAGACTGGGTTTTCCACATATCTTTATGTATGTGTGGTGTGGTGTGCTGTGGGGTGTGTGTGTAAGGAAGAGAGAGGAGAGAGAGAGTGAGAGAGCTAGAGCACACCAGAGTGCACATGTAAAAAATGTTAATGACCTCATTTTGGAAACAGGATGTACATTTTAAATTATTTTACTAATATAGAAATGATATCTGTTTTGGAACCATTTGAAATTCTTTAAATATTTTGAGCTATATTTTAAATATCAGTAAATATTCTAAAATTTCTATAGAAATTGAATCTTATGATGTTACCATTTTTTGATCAAAAGCATCTGAACCCTGGACATTTCATATGGTATAATCAAATCTATTTAAATTTTAATATATTGACTTCCCCTAAGAAATGTGAGAATGTTCCAAGTTTATAAATGGTTTTCAATGCATGATTTTACTTAACTACTCAATAATCCATGATTTATTTATTGATTTATTCAGCCACTTCGATATTATTCATCACTTATTTGGTTCCCTTTCTTATTGTTAATAAATGCAAAACTTGTTATTTTTGTACATTAATGTTTTCTATATGTCTGATTATTATTTTTATATAATCCTGGTAAAAAAATAATGAGTTTACAGGATATTATCATTTATAAGTTTCTTGATTTATCTTGAAAAATAGATATTTTGAAACAGTATATTAACTTACTCTTTCATTGAAAGGGGATTAAGAAAAACTTTTTAATGTACCTTTACTGTGCCTTTTCTAATGCATAAAAATGTCTAATTTACCTATTTTGATTATTAATGATGGAAACATTTATTATATTTTATTAGGAATTTCCAGTTTTTTCTGAAATATTTAAGCTATTTTTAATCAACTTAGACTTTCGTAATTTCTAAAGTCTCTTAGTTATAACCTTTTGTCAAATATATTTAAAATATTTCCATAGTTTTTCATTTAGGCTTTTATTATTTGTCAAGTTTTAAAGTACAGAGATTTTGGGGGGTAGTAAACATATTAATATTTTCTTATATAGTGTATTTGCACCCTTAACATTTGTCATTCTTAAGATCAGTTTTTATCTGTGAATTCTACTGTTTATATTTCAAATAATTTTGTGATGTAGTTTTCTCTTTAACTTACCACATACTTGTTTTCTAATGTGGTCTGAAATGTGACTCTAACTTTACTTTTCTGTTAGATGCTTTCTTAATTTTTTAATTCTACTTCTCACTATGGTGAATTTTATCTTCATTTTATATTATGCCACACACACAGAAAAACACACATGCCTGTTTTAGAAAAACAATCTATGTTTTTCTACATAACATTGTTATTTTAATTAGTCATGTCATATATATAACCTATTTAATATCTCAAATACTGAGAGGCAAGATTTACTCATATTATTAGTTTTAAAAGTTGTTAATTTAATATTTAGTTTTAGACAATGTTAAAAATCAATTTATATAAGTATGTAAATACTATTTTGAATAACAATATATTAAAAATATAAATATATTTCTTATTGTGCTTTTTAATGTAATATGCCTAGATTTTCAAATGATAAAATAGTTTTTATAATATTAAATGTCCTAGTAATAATGGAATTATTTCTCTAGAATGATTCAACTGATATATTGTTAAATTATTCAAGTATTTCATTAAAACTTTTGAATATACACATAAAAATAGAAATGATTATGTAATTTAAGTTTCAATATTTAATTGAAGAGTTTTAAAATTTTCTTATTTTCTCAAATAATCTTAAATAAATTATTTCCTATTTAACAATTTGAATTAACTCAATAATACACTATCTTTTCTTGTAAGAAGCTAAATCTAAAATAAATTGTTATATCTTTGTAAATTTTTGCATTATTTACCTTTTGTATTTCTTATGATAACTTATATTTTGCCAGAAATTAACATATTTTTAAAAACTTACCAAATTTTTAGCAAATATATTATGAAGTACATGCATAATTTTGTGCATTATTTTACAACTTCATGTTATAGATTATTTTTATTTTGTCTCTCATTAAAGTGTCTTAATTTTGTGTATTTTTACTTTGTTTTAAACAAGAGGTTTTTGAATTTAATTTACATACTTCTTGTTTTAACTTTACATATTTATTAATTTATTTTGTTTTTCTTGTGTATCGGGTCATCTTATCATATTTTCTAAGCTGCCTGGGAACAGGTTTATTTCAGTATTGTTTGCTCTTTGTATTTTAGTACTTTTTCTTTTCATTAATAATGAAAGTAAGGCTGGGCGCAGTGGCTCATGCCTGTAATCCCAGCACTTTGGGAGGCTGAGGCGGGCGGATCACGAGGTCAGGAGATTGAGACCATCCTGGCGAACACTGTGAAACCCCGTCTCTACTAAAAATACAAAAAAATTAGCTGGGCGTGGTGGCGGGCGCCTGTAGTCCCAGCTACTCAGGAGGCTGAGGCAGGAGAATGGGATGAACCCAGGGGGCAGAGCTTGCAGTGAGCCGAGGTCGCGCCACTGCACTCCAGCCTGGGCGACAGAGCGAGAATCCATCTCAAAAAATAAATAAATAAATAAAAATAATGAACGTATGTAAAATTGTAAAGCTATGTTGGCTAAACTTTGTGCATTTTGATATATGTTTATTTTTAGTTTTGTTTAACAGTCATTTAAAAAATAATAATAGTTATGCAGTTTTTGACATGATAAATTCTATTGTATATTGTTGATGTATGTTTAATCATTTCTTAGTCCCATTTTAGAGATGATGAGAAAATTTTTGCGAAGAATAATAGAGTAACTTGCTAAGGCTATAGTTAAAAGTGATGTACCTGGAATTTCAAGTTAAACAATTTAACTGTTTTTGCCCAGAATGCTCTCCTTTAGAAAGAGACAGTCACCAGGAGTAAATGTCGTTTTGTTTATTAACTTTACATTTATTTACCCATTTGTTTGTCTGATTATCTATTGTTGTAAATTTTGCACAATTTAAAATGAATGGGTGTTAAATAATGTTATTTGATGAGTTTTGACAAATACATAAAAAAGTATGGAAAAGTTTATCAACCCAGATGTTCCCTTGTACACTTTTTTCAAGCAATTCTTATTCCCCAAAACTGCTCTGATTTATATTAGCATAGAGTTTTACCTAAGACGTCCTATAAATTGAGTCCTCTTTAGTGCCTCAATTGAGTCCTCTTTAGTGCCTGGCTTTTTTTTTTTTTTTTTTTTTTTTTTTTTTTTTTGAGACAGGGGTTTTGCTCTTGTTGCCCAGGCTGGAGTGCAATGGCGCGATCTCAGCTCACTGCAACCTCTGCCTCTCGGGTTCAAGCAAATCTCCTACCTCAGCCTCTCAAGTAGCTGGGATTACAGGCATGCACCACCATGCCCGGCTAATTTTATATTTTTAGTAGATACCAGGGTTCTCCATGTTGGGCAGGCTGATCTTGAACTGCCGACCTCAGGTGATCTGCCTGCCTCAGCCTCCCAAAGTGCTGGGATTACAGGAGTGAGCCACTGCACCAGGCCAGTGCCTGACTTTTTTAGCCAAACATAACGTTTGACATTCGTACATGTGGTTGCACTGATTTATAATTCATTCTCTTTTTATTTATAATTTTTGGTGAATATCTTACATACAGATATCACACAATTTTATTTTTTCCATTCTCTTGGTGATGGGTATTAGTTTCTTTTATTTCCAGTTTAGAATTATTATGAATAAAATATCTTTCA
The DNA here is from genome assembly GCF_029289425.2 of Pan paniscus. Lineage (NCBI taxonomy): Eukaryota > Metazoa > Chordata > Mammalia > Primates > Hominidae > Pan > Pan paniscus. Next base: position 56,501,819 of record NC_073266.2, read on the forward strand.
GGATGTATGCTTTCATTTATCCACTAAGAGTAGATTGGCATGACTGTATTTAACTTTATTAAAACAAACAAGCAAATCAACACAAATGAGCAAAAAATAAATAAATAAAATAAAATAAACTCTTTTAGACTGATTTCCAAAGCTGTTTCAACATTTGTAACTCCCACCAAAAAACTATGAGGTTCTAGTTGTTCTATTTCTTCAAGAACATTTGGTACTCAGATTCCAGTATTTATCAATTCTAGTTGATGTGAAGTGATATTTCATTGTAATTTGAATTTACTATTTTCTGATATCTAACAATATTAACCTCCTTTAAGTTTGCTTATCAGCTATTCTTTTGTCTTCTTTTGTGATCTCCACAGGTGTTTTGCATTTTTGGATTTTTGTCTTTGTATTGAGCTATAGCAATTAACAGTATATTCTGATGTAAAAAATCCTTCGTCACATATATTTAAGAATACTGTTTTTCTCCCAATCTGGTCTGCAGTTTCATTTTCTTAATGATTTATTTGGAATAGCAGATATATTTAATTTTTATGTATTCTAGCTTATTGTTTTTTCTTTTGAGCTTACTTCATTTTTCTCTTTTCTGCAAAAACGCTCTATTTTCTTCTGCAAAATATCTCTACCCCAAAGTTATGTAATATTCTTCTATACTTCGTTCAAGAAGCTTTATAGCTTTAGCCTTTATGTTTAAATGTATCTATTATCAGTGTGAAATTAATGTTTGTATATGATGCTAGGTAAATAATTGAGTTTCATTACTTTCTTTCATCCAGATATCCAGTTTTTCAGGCATCCTATGGGTTTTTTTGTTTGTTTATTTCTTTCTCTAGTGAACTGCTTTGACACCTTTTTGTCAAATAAAGATTTGGATTAGTTTCGCAAATCTTTTGTTAAGAATAATTGTTTTCATGTGTTTTATTGGTCTGATGTATCATTTTCTTATAATACTCTTGTCATGTTTTCTAGTGATGTTTTCACTTTCATTCCTAATACTTAAAATTTTTATTTTTCTTCTTCTATTCTTTATCACTTTTCCAGATTTTATCAATTTTTATATAAACAATTTTTTGGCTTCTGTTGATTTCCTCTTTTGTTGTTCCATTTTCTAATTAATTAATTTTTCTCTTTTGATTATATTTTTATTATTTATTTTTTCTACTTATTTTGAGTTTATCTGTGATTTTTTTAAATCCTCAAGTTGAATGGCTTAGACCATTAATTGTAAAACTTCTTTCTGCTCTAATATTTACATTTTAAACTATAAATGTCTAATAACTGCTTTAGCAACATTTCACAAATTATGGTATATTGTGTTTTAGTATCATTTATATTAAACTGTTTTCTTATTTTTATTACAAATTTATTTGGACCCATTCATTATTTGAAACAATGTTGCTGATATGGTTTGGTTCTGTGTTCCCATCTAAATCTTGCCTTGAATTTTAATAATCCCTATAGTGTCAAGGGTGGGACCAGGTGGAGTTAATTGAATCATGTGAATGGTTTCCCCCAGACTGCTGTCAGGATAGTGGGTAAGTTCTCATGAGATTTGATTGCTTCATAAGGGGCTTCCCCTTCACTGGGCTCTCGTTCTCTCTCCTGTGGCCATGTGAAGAAGAATGTGTTTGCTTCCCCTTCTGCCATGATTGTAAGTTTCCTGAGGCCTCCCCAGCCATGCGAAACTGTGAGTCAATTAAACCTCTTTTCTTTATAAATTAGCCATTCTCAGGTATTTCTTCATGGATCCTGAGAATGGACTAGTACAGTTGCTTATTTTCATGTATTATTTGTCAACATAAACACACTATACATGTTTTACGATTTTGAAAATTATTGAGATTTATTTTATGGCCCAGTATATGGACTACCTTGGCACTCTTCCATGTGCATTTAAATAGAATATGTATTTTGCATTGTTGAATTTAGTAGTGTATGAATGTCATTTAGGTATGTTTTTGATAGTTCTGTTCAATAACCTATTGAATGTTCTATCAATTACTGACAGTTGGGTATTAAAAACTTAAATTATAATTTTGTGTATATAATATACCTTTGGTTAAGTCTTTATACCTTTACTACTGTCAATATTTCTTTGTTATGAAATATTTCTTTGTTATGAAATATTCTCCTTCATTTCTGTTAAGAATTTCTCTATTTCCATTATTACTTTAGGCCCAGAATAGGACTCAAATGCAATGTTCAATAGAAGCTATGTCAGGCCTCCTTGCATCATGTAGGGTTGAAGGGAAAAAATATTTTTTACAAAGCATATCATCCCTGTATATTCTTTCACCACCTTTGTGAAGTTTCACTCTATACATGATGCAGTGCTTAGCAAAAACCCAACAGGATCTTACGCTCGCTTTGGAGATCTTTGAATAGTCCATGCTTTCTGTCTCTTTATTCTACAACTTCTAGCTACTTCAGCCTCTGAATTTCAATCTCCAACTCTTCATCTCAGCGGCATCACTAGGCTGAGTGTGTTTCTCCATCCATTTGGAAATGTTGTGGGTACTTACGTGGTTTCAAATTTACCCACCAGAAAAAACTGAGGTGACTATAGAACTCACCTTATTTGTTTCCCTCTACCCAGGATCACAGTGCTAAGCTGCCTGTTATCCAATAGTTAAAAATAGTTTCATGCATTTAGTCCAGGTCGGTTGTTTATCATGAGCAGTTATATCCAGCACTTTTTGCTTCATATCTGGAAGCCTTTTTACTCTCTTTAAGTTACTATGTTAAATTATCTATTTCCATATTGAATATTTATTGCATCTACTTTATATGTCTAATGCTAATGGAGTTATGTTTGAGGTTTTATACAGACTTTCTCAGTGTTTCATATTTTATAGAGTTTATGTATGTATATATAGTTGATAAATGAGTTGGTACATAAAATTGCATGACTATCATGTATGAAAGATATACGCATTTTTATGTGTGTGTGTGTGTGTGTTTGTGTGTGTTAGTCTATTTTCATACTGCTGATAAAGACATACCTGAACTGAGCAATTTACAAAAGAAAGAGGTTTAATAGACTCACAGTTCCACATAGTTGGAGAGGCCTCACAATCATGGTGGAAGGTGGAGGTACATCTCACATGGTGGCAGTCAAGAGAAGAGAGCCTGTGCAGGAAAACTCCCCTTTATAAAACCATCAGATCTCAGGAGATGTATTCACTATCACAAGAATGGCACAGGAAAGACTCACCCCTATGATTAAATTTACCTCCCACCAGGACCCTCTCACAATATGTGGGGATTGTGGGAGCTACAATTCAAGATGAGATTTGGGTGGGTATATAGCCAAATCATATCAGTGTGTGTGTATACATATATATAATATAAATTTTTATATTTTATAAATATAAAAACATTTTATATTTTATAAATATAAAAACATTTTATATTTATAAATATAAAACATTTTATATTTATAAATATAAAACATTTTATATTTATAAATATAAAAACATATATACATAAAATGTTTAAGGCTAACTTAAACCATTTATATATGTGTGTATAAATATATATATATATAGAGAGAGAAGAGTTAATAGACTCTTTTCATTGTATTTTAATGGCAATTTGTTTAGATTTTACTTTCTCTAAAAATAATATTGCTATTTTATTTTTATCATGGTTAATAGCACCCAGTGGATATTATCCATTTACTTCAACAGCTTTATGATGTCACCTTTTAAAATAATGTTTCCTCTTAGCCACAATTTCCCAATTTGAGAGTTAATATCTTTGTAAGTAAATTTTAATAAATGTATATTTATTTTGATAATTAGTATGTTTGATTTTATTTGTGATTATATTCTTAAATATTTTGTTTATGATTTATTGCTCTTTCTGTTGTATTTGGTCTTTTGTTACATTCTCTGTTTCTCTCTCTCTCTCTCTCTCTATATATATATATATGGACAGTTTAACCTTAAGTTAAAATGATTAAGTAGTTACTATACATATGTTGATTTTCTAGAAAGCTGAAGTTGTCTAGCTTTGTGACATTAAATAACGCAAAAGCCTAGAAATCAAGCAAGATTTGTGAAACCTCAAAGCTCATTCTTTTAAATAGTATCTTAATATTTCTTATGTCAATAATCTCCTGTTTCATTTCTATTTCTTATCTTCGCATTCATTTCATTATGTTTTTATATCAGATCATTGTACCTAATTCATTCTGTCCATGAAATGATCTTTTTCTGTTTAACATATTCACATAGCATACTGTTATGATAGCATACAAATTTCTTAAGTTTTCTTTGAAAATTTTAGCAAATCAGAAATATGTTCTGCTTTAGTCTGTTGTGCTACTATAACAAAATACCACAGCCTGAGTAATGTATAAAAAACAGTTCTGGAGACAGAGGAGTCCAAGATCAAGATGCAGACAGATTCTATGTCTGCTGAAGGCCTTGTTTTCTGTTTGCAAGATGGTGAGTTGTTGCTGCATCCTCTAGAGGGGAGATACACTGAGTCCTCACATGGCGGAATACAGAAGGGCAAAAGGGCCTAATCTAGTTCCTTTCAGCCCTTTTGTAAGGCAGTAATCCATTTACGAGTGCAGAGCCTTCATATCTTAATCACCTCCCAAAAGGTCCCACCTCCTAATGCCACCACAATGGGGATTAAGTTTTAACATGAATTTTGGAGAAGACACATTCAAATCATAGCATGCTCTTACTTTGACACTTCAGAATGCATACGTTTCTCTTTCACAGAGAGTTTACAGGGGACTTCATTGCCTTTAAACAATTAGAAACTACTATAAATTTCCTGGGAATTTGTCTATAGTCATATAACGTGTTTCTTCACGTTTTCTCATGTTATAATGAGCACCTGAAAATAGGACATGACTCCATCATAACTGGAATTCAGAAAGTATTCTTTTGCATGACAAAAATATACAGACTTCAGGCCTGTCAGTATCTAGAATGTGTGAGCAAGTCTCACATTTTTCGTTTTGATCCTGGTTTAAATCTTCTCTTATTGTAATAGCAGGAGGGCCAGTTGGTCCAATTGATAGTACCAAATGGCCATTCAAATAGAGGATCCAAAGGTTTGAGGGACTTAAACACATGAGAAATCAGATTAACCCTTTCATAGCAAGCAAAACCCACAAACCTCTGCATGCTGAGTTACTAGCACTCTTCCTTTCTTCTCCATCACCATTGACATGGACATGTTTTGTATCTGCCCCACTTCTCCTTGGTCTACCACACTTCCATAAGTCAATAACAATCATGTTCAATGTATGAGGTTTGAATTAGCCTTACTCTGCCCATGTCACTAATCAGACAGTGTGTAATGCAGGCCTGCCAAATCTCACTACTCGATTTCCCTGGCCTCTGTAAATAGTTCAAGGATGGAAATAGTAGCCATGTCAGGCCAGAAGCCACCATGGGCTTCTGCTTCGCATGTTTAAAAGACGCTTTGCTTTCTGAAGTATTGCTAACATGATAGTAAGAATATTAAACTACCAGTGGTAGCTTCTTTGTCACCCTTTTGAAAAAGTCTACCTAGGAATGAATCTAACTTACTAAATACAGTGCTGAGAGATGGAGGGAGAAAGAGAAAGAAAATAAAGAAATGGGGGTGGAGGAGAAAGGCCTTAAGCTCTAAACATTCTGAATTTAGAATCATCTTTGCATAATTTAATTATATAAGAAGGAAGAGGAGAGCTGGTGAAATTTTTCTATAAGTGGATGACCATACCGTAAATATTTTAGGTTTTGACGGCCAGATGGTTTCTGTCTCAATTACTCAACTCAGCTGTTGTAGTGGGAACACAGTAATAAACAATACATAAAGGCATGAATATGACTTTTTTTCCAATAAAACTTTATTTATAAAAATATGCAGTGGCTTCAGGCCATAGTTTGTCAACCTCTGATACAAAATAAAAAATTTTCTTTTTTCTGAAGTACAATCGTATTTATATTATTTGCTGTCATAAGATGCTTCACTTAGAAAAAAACTTTCAGTGCCATTTCTATAGAAAGTATATATTGCACAGCATATTCTCTGCAATTACTCAGTCTATAATTTCTAGTATATGTCCTACTCTTTTTCAAGTAAATTAAGTATTATAATGAGCATTAGACAAAAGTGATACTGTGTCTCTGGCAGGGGACAGGAATCGTCCATTTAAAAAAGCAATCCTCTTGCAATGGTCAAGAAGCCGCTTTATTATCTGTTATACTTCCTAGGCTTCTGAGGGAGGCATTTTCTCCCCGTTTTACTTACAGGGGACAAGACTATTCCTTTTAGAAAAGTGAACAACGAGAGAGCCACCTATTATTTTCTCAATCCAGCTCAATTGTCTGTATACTTAATGCCAAATCTTTTCAGATAAGAGCAAAAGATTTTCTGTCAGTTGAATTTTGGGGAGTAGTGAATTTTCAATGTTTTTCTGTCTTCTTTCTTCAAAAGAGTTTCAGTAGAAAATGTAAAGTGTCTGTATTTAGAGCTGCTGACCCAATGATATTTGGACCAGGACGCTGTTCAATATAATGAAATAAACACACTGCACAGCTTTAGGGCATTTTTATTTATTTATTTTTAGTTAAAGTTGTGAGAAATAAATGAGGGATGAAAGAGCAGACACTGGCAGTAATTAAACTTTCTGAGAAGACTATGAGTTTCCCAAACCCTTAGCAAACATATTAGAAAAGCCCTGATTCAGAGACAGGTGCCAGGCCCAGTAATTCAGGAGCATATGCATGATCTCAACCTGGGGAATGAAAATAAAAGAAGCAGCATTAATCAGAACTCTAATCAATGAGTGATACAATAAGGCTGATCTTACCTTATTCAGTTAGAAAAGCTCACATTGAGGCAATATCCAAGTAGTCACCATTTTCATACTGATTATATCAGGAAAAAAGAGGGTAATGATTCAGATTTGGCAGCTGTGGTATTCTCTTGTAAGAGAAACTAATAAAGGGACACTAAATCTTGATATACTTATCACATTTGGGCCGTCAGGAGTATATAATCTTCTCCAAAGATTCTTGGATTTGTTCAGTGCAGCATATTTCATTGGGCAGAAAAGTTCCCTCCCCCAACCCCTCCTTTCAGAGCATTGCCTAAAGGAACAAAACTGCACATTCCAGAAGAAGAACAGGTCATTGCTTTATAAACAAGTTATTTACTAAAGAGCTTCCAAAAACATTCAGACACACACACACACACCTTTATCTGCACACTAGTATCCCAATTTAATTTACTTGGGCACAAAGTAGCTTCACATTTGTGAAACTGTTTACAATATATATTTTCATATAAAAGTATATCTTTTAACCCAATATACATTGTCACTCATATTCTGGTATTAGGATGAAAGATTAAGGAAAGTGAATACATAGCAAAGAATACTTCATATCTAAAATGGAATACAGACAAATAGAGACAAATGCGTGTATGTGCACACACACGTATGTGTTCTTAAAGTGTATAAGGCTGAGGTTGAGTTAGACAAATATAGTCAGTTTTACGTTTTGCTGTGAGTTTTACATTTGGCTGAGTTTGCCAAGAAGTAGGCAAGGCGGGCCATTATGAAGAAGTACAGATATTATTGTCACTGTTGATGCACTAATGGAGTGGCTGGTTTGCTAATGGATGCTCTTCCTGACAACAAATAAAATGGGTATTTTATTGTATTTATATTTTTCTGAGTTTTTTATTTCATTGCTGAATTCTTAATTGTATTTTTTGTATTGCATCTTGTAATAGTATTTTTATTGTATTTTTTATTTCATTGCTTTTTCCAGACATCTTCTGGATGCAGAGACTCTCACTATACAGAATTTAAGAGTTGTTTTATTGCTACAACTGGTCTCTCTGAGCTAAACTTTCATTAGAAGCCCTAAACATCTTGTAATGCACTACTTTCAAGTTGTCTAGTGGTCTTTTGCCTACCTGCACCAGAAGCTTCCTTCGTGGGGCCCTTTGTTTTATGGCATTTGACATGAATAATAAGTATTCAAATGTATATTTCCCCTAAAAAATTTATGTTTTTTTGATAAAAGGCCTATGTTCTCTTTGAGTTCTTTCTAATCCATATTCTGTTATACAAAAGCCCTACTTTTGATATATATCATTTTTTCTATATTTACATGTTAGTGTGACAATTTGTATGAACATATAAAGATTTTATATACACTGTTTGAAAACAAATCCTTAAAGACATAGACTTCTAGAGTTGAAACCAATCTACCAGCAAGAAAGATGTGGTGTACTGGAAAAAGTTCTAAACTTCAAGTTAATAAACTTAGCTTCAAGGTTTCCCATCCTTACACCAGCAGCTTAGAAAATAAAAATGAATATTGGAAACTCAGATTTTGTTATCTGAAAATTGTGGGACAATGTTCACAATATTGTGCTATGTAAGGAACTTGGTTGTTGTAAACTAAAATCAGACAATGAGATGAAAATTCTTCATAATGTATATGGGGCTACAGGAATTCGCATTGAAATCATAAACTTTCTTCACTCACCTCAATTTGATTGGCTATTCCTATTTCATAAAAGTCCCAAGAATACTTGTAGAGTCCTGAAAAATGTATTTTCTCCCACAAAATAGTCTTCTCACAAATACCTGTTCACTTCCTCAGATCTCTATACAATGTCATCTCTGACCAATTTACCTAAAATGATTTTTCTCCCATCTCCATTTCTTTCTATTCTCTTATAACACTTTATTTATCTTCCCAACACTTATCATCACCTGATGTAATATATATGTGGGTCTGTACATTGTTTGCCTCCTCAGATGAGAGTCTTATCTTTTAATTACTGCTATAACTTGTATTTTGAAATTATAAATTCGATTAACAGGCATTCAATAAATCTCTATTAAATATATCATGGTATGCTCATAATGTAGTAAAAATAACTATAACCCAAAGACTTATGCAAGCCCAAAAAATTAAGATTTCAGGTTTTATTACTGTAGATGAAAATCTAGTTGTATGTGCAATAGAGCTTCTTCATCCTCTTTGCATCAAAGTACTTCCTTCATTTATATAGCATTGACCTTACATGTTAGACCTCTCTCCTTCTACAGCAGTGCATAACTCAGAGCTTAAGAAAAATCTGCCGAGTGTCTAAAGACACGTTTACTATATATAATCTTGCTGCTAACAGATTCAGTACAATCTTAGAATTATATAATATATATTAATTTTAACCAGAAGATACATCATAAGTGTCAGAAGAGATGCATCTCAGTTTGTAGTGCCTTCAACATACTGAAGAATGGCTTCAGTATGTAAGACATTCTTATGAAATCCTATTCTTGCAATGTTTCATGATTGCCACTGGCATGGTAATCACCTCACCAGTTTTCCAACAAAGAATGAGAACTGCCACTGTTTTGATGACAAATTAACATAAAGATCATTAACCTCCTTTGCTGTCATTGTTGTTGCTAAATAGCATGCACAGTTGATCTGATTTTTGTTGAATTATTTTCCCAGTACACTTTTGCAATGAGGGTAAAAAACAATGATGTTTACTCTTTCTAGGACATTCTGATTGGCAAATGCTATGTGTGTGTTTGTGCATGTGAGTGTCCGCTAAGCATTTGTGAAAGCTACAATAAAGAATAGTCTCCTAGAGTTTGGAAATTAAGGCTTGAAAGGAAATAAGACTGGTATTCTTCTTGGAAAATAGGTTCATTTGTAGAGTTGTGTTCACAGGCCTAGGTAGACACATGCTCCTGGCTGTTGAATTTGTAATGCAAAGTTGGTACAATTCAGTCTCTATTGTTGCAATAAGAACTTTATAAATGTGCCAAGCAACATTGGAAGTGTATCAGAGAAGGGAGAGTCATTTTTACCTCTGATGTTATCATTAGCCATAAGAATTTACAAAATGATAAGGCCATAAGTATTCCTATATGTATGACGTTTAACACCTGCAACCACAGAATGCACCTCTGAAAATACAGACTCTACTATCAGAGTAAGGTCACAGGCAAAGATTAGATATTCCAAAAATATTAGAATGATAGGTAAGGTTAGGAATGACTAATATTTGTATTGATCCACTTTTTAAGTTGTTTTAAATTTCTTATTTTATTGTTTCTTACAATGTTTCTAGGAGACAGTATTTTTCTATGATAAACAGTATCCTTCTTATTTGATAGCTAACGAGATGGAGGCACATAAAGGTGAAAGAAAATTATACCAAGAATCTTTAGAAACTAAGTCAAATAATAATACGAGAGTTTTACTATATATTACAGCCAGAGATGTTGTATATAGTTACAATTCACCTAATTTTTCCTACATTATAAGCAAACCTGCTCCATTTTAAGGGATAGATTTGAGGGGACTGTTGTTTTTAATACAAATTTGTTTTGTTTGATACTTATGTGTTTAATCATTATTGCTGCTGGCTATTGTTCCTTTTCATGTATTTTAATACTTTAATCAATGGAAATTTTACTGGTGCTTGTACCCTGAGGCTGTTGAAAGTGGAGGGTGCAATTATATAAATATACAATTGAAATAAGAAAAAAAAAACAGATGGGCATAGAGACCATGTGGATATTAAGTGATAAAGTCCTTCAGGAGCTAGATAAAGAGGTAGAGCTCTTCCCAGATGAGTATTTGCATTAGAATCCCTGAATTAAAGAAGTTCATAGCTTCTGTTCATTGCACTTTGTCACCTAAAAATTTTCTCCTGCTTTTTCAAAAATCATTTAAAGTCCAAAATTCTATATGAGGCATTAACCTAAATAATCATAATATCTTGAATCTCTTGACTACTTATTGCAAATATAAGCTGCAGGCTTTATTTTTGTAACTGATGATACTAAACGTAGTACCTGACTGTATCCTAGCTGATAGTTTTGCTCTGCTTGTTTTATATTGAATTATACATTACATCCTTTATATATGTTTGTCTCCTCTTATCCAGATGGATTTCAGAAACCTGAGAGTAGATGTCATGCAGGTGAGTCTTTCATATATCCCTCAGGAAGTAGCATAGCTCAATGTCCATAACTACTTGAGAAATACCTGTACCATTAATTGAAAATGTGCATATAAAACTAATGTCATAAATAGTGTAAATTACTCATTTACCATTGATTTTTTTCTTTCTCTTTCATTTCATTTCTCATACAATCATCCCAAGCAAATTAAAAAAAATTATCACTGTCCCCTCTATTACCACAGGATAGAGGGCTGAGGAGATGCTGGATAAAAATATCTCCAAAATTTAATTATATCAAACATTGAAATATATTCTGAAGAGTACTATAATCTTCCTGCCAATATCTTAGAATTAAAAAACAAGAAAGACTATTAACTTTCTAAATTTTTGTTTTCAACTGCTAGGAAGAAAAAGAGACTTACTAATCTCTTAGGACTCTTTAATAATAAGGGTTATCGGATTTTCTCATAATGATTAAATTAATGGAGGTGGACAGGTAAAACGTTTGATGGAGCTGACCTTCTCATGAAGAAGGAAGTTTCCACCCTCTTCCAATCTTGCTGAAACTTGCATTTCTTTTAATGACTCCACTTAGAGCAGCAGGAAGCAAAGTGATCATCACCAGCAGGTACTTAGACAAGAGTGAGAGGTTGGATGTGGACTGCTCTATTAAAACATCCCTGTCTAAACAGGGCTTCCTGGAGCTTAAGTGCCCATTGCTGCAGAAGCCAGGATCCCATCTGTGAGTGCACAGCAAAGCTCACAGCTCTGTCTAATGAGAGGAACTGCATCAAGGAGACATCCTTAAATAGACAAAAGATCCATGGCATCTAATGGACAATTAGTTAACTTCATTCTTCAGAGGTTTTAAGCATCTGATAAATGGAGAAATAAAGAAAAATGCTCTGAGTGAAGCACTGAAGGAAATTGAAAGCAGTCTAAGAGGAAATGACTTTCAGGTTTTAAATATTTTCAGTATTATTCTGTCTTAAAGTAAAACGACTAGTGGTCATGCTGTCTATTTTTTACCTTTGTTTCAAATTGTTAAGACTATGGCTAATGCCATTACATGTGGTTAGAACATATGCTGGTCCACTTTTTTGAAATACGTGTTGAAATTAGTGAGCATATTCCAAATATTGCCAAATTTAATTAAATGACATTCAATAATATTCAATCTGGAATAGATCTTAAGGTAAAGTGTTCAATTTTGTTATTTAACAGATGATGAAACCAAGGCCCCAAAAGGATAAATGGTTTTTCTAGGGAAGTCATCTTCTAAAATACAGGATTGGCAATTTTTGAGCTTAGTATTTTGTTTCTTCATCACACTGTTCAATTGAGGAATGTAAGGAAGCTACATATAATGATAGCATTATAAATTAAGTTTATGTAAATTAATGTATATTATTTTAAGATAAAATATTAAACCCTATGAAAAATGTCACGTATATTCACTTTCAAATAATCTGTATCTAGTTGGGAGAGAAAGACTCAAATACAGAACAATACAATGTAATGTATAAGAAGGATCAAAATGTGTGCATGAATAATGAGTGCTCTCAGTGGCCAAGAAAAAGAGACATGACCCTGAGCTATCCCAAATGGAAAGACTATGGAAGTAAGGAAAGTTCTCTCTAAACAGTTAATCAGGACTTGAGAGTACAAAAGAACTAAAAAATGCCTGCCATTGAGTGCAGAATCGGAATTTATGGGTGTGTGGCATTTAACTGACTGATTTAAGAATCAATTTTTTTAATGTGTCTCTGTGTGTTTGGGGGACACTAGTAGAGTTACTTTTCTTACTTAGAGAGTTAATATTTGATTCACTAAATACAACAGTAAGTACAATGGAAGTCATTAGTTAATGCTAACAGCAAAAACAATAACAACACTATTGTTCTATTCCTTATCTTCTGGAGTCCTTCACCACAACCCCGTGGGAATGTTTCTTTTTTCCCACATTATGAGGAAAATGAGAAATAGAAATAAAGTAGATTGATTCCAAGCATATGTGGCTCAAAATTGTAGGCTTTTAACTATGAAGTCATATTTTTAAAATTCACAAATGTTATTAAAAATATACATTGTTAAAAATGTTAAAATGAAAGCATTAAAATACAAATTTGTCTCTCATCATCATGCTAATTTTTTTTTCAACTAAAGCAGGACTAATTCCAAAAGAAATCAAATTTTCCCCAAGACTTCCAGATTATAATACTAATACAGATTTCACTCTATTAGTGTCTCCTTTCAGCCCAGTCCCAAAGGCTGATATTGATGGTGGCTGCTTCTGAATTTGGAGATGTGAATAAGGCCTGGAGAACAGTGTCTGTCATTAAAAACTTGCCATCTGTCTTTTTTTGATATCTACTATGCTGTAGTAAGTCATAGTATTTCTCCATCCTTTCAATGACAGCTCATGGTAAGATAAACTCACCATGATAAGATAAATGGCAACTTTTTAATGAAAACCACTATGTGTGAGCTGCCTGGTTAGGTTACAGTTCCTCAAAGTGCATCTCATACCTTATTCCCTAATATCAAAACCAATGACCTATTCTTCAAAGGATTTTCTTTTCAGTTCTGTAACCTACATGATTTACAAAGTCCTCCTCCAGCCTTTTTTTTTTTTTATATCCTCTCAGATTGAGACCTTGAGTGACCCTGTAGCCTTAACTTCTTACAGCAAAAGTTTTTGGAAGTGTTTGTTTAGAAGACAAAAACAAATTTTTTTCACAATTTTTAAGATTATGTTTGAATAAGTCTGCCTAAGTAAGTGACATGAGCCTTTTTTTTTGATGGAGATTTTCACTCTTGTCGCCCAGTCTGGAGTGCAGTGGCCTGATCTCTGCTTACTGCAATCTCTGCCTCTTAGGTTCAAGCGATTCTCCTGCCTCAGCCTCCTGAGTAGCTGGGATTACAGGCACCTGCCACCATGCCTGGCTAATTTTTTGTATTTTTAATAGAGACGGGGTTTCACCATGTTGGTCAGGCTGGTCTTGAACTCCTGACCTCAGGTGATCCACCTGCCTCGGCCTCCCAAAGTGCTGGGATTACAGGCGTGAGCCACCGCGCCTGGCCGAAATGAGCAATTTTTATTTATTGGAATTATTTGCTTCCCCATGAAAATAAATGCACTTTAAAAAGTGATAAGACTTATATCTAGAACTAGTTCTAATCAATCACAGCTGTGCTGTAACTGTCTGGATGGAGTATCTTCTGCAAGTACCTGCCTACCTACCTGTCAGATGGGGGTGTGCAACACTACTTGGTTGGAGTAAACCTGGTGATATGGTTTGGCTCTGTGTCCCCACCCAAATCTCACCTTGAATTGTAATCCCCACAATCTCCATGTGTCAAGGGCAGGACCATGTGGAGGTAATTGAATCATGGGGGTGGTTTCCCCCATGCTGTAGTCATGATAATGAGTGAGTCTCATGAGATCTGATGGTTTTTTAAAGCATCTGGCATTTCCCCTGCTGGCAGTCATTCTCTTTCCTGCAGCCCTGTGAAAAGGTGTCTTTGCCATGATTCTAAGTTTCCTGAGGCTTTCCCAGCCATGCAGAACTGTGAGTCAATTAAACCCCTTTTCTTTATAAATTACCCAGTCTCAGGAATTTATTCACAGCAGCTTGAGAACAAACTAATACACCTGGTATCAATGCCACAACAGTGTGGAGTGCAGACTTGCCACAGAGATGCTCTCTTCAGGTCCTTTCTTATTGCTACTGGGGCACCTGAATATTTTTCAGATGAAAAGATAAAAAATAACTTCATACAACAGTTATGGGACTTTATACAACAGTTAAAATACTCTGTAGAACAATCTTTCTATAGTAACACCTTAAACAAAATTATCAGTAAGGCTGAAAATACACATTTTACTTCTGACTATCGAAACACATTTCAAAATTTCCCAATACTTTTGCTTACCTTAAATAGATCAGTCAAGGTCAAAACAAACTGTCTCATCACTACAAATTTCACAAGGCCTCAAGGTCATTATTTTGAAAAAGTTTCATGGAATTAGATTTATTTTTAAACATTTTATTAAATTACTATAGAGATATCTGTTGCCTTTTGTGACTTTTTCCCTAACACTTAGATGTTTGGTTTAAATCAGAAGATGATTATATCTACATTTGTATACTTAATTCAGTTTGATTAAGCCAAGTTTTGTTATATTGGGTTTACTAAGAAAATTCTTTTCATAGTGAATGAGTGACAATGATAAATATAGTCACTCAATAATTATTCATTGAGTATCTATCATATACAAGCACTAATCTAAATAATGGGAGTCAATGTTGAATAAAAGAAAATTCTGCCCCCATGGCAAGAACCATTATAATCAGGGTTTGTGGGGAATTGAACAATAATAAATACTATTAGTTTAGACAGTAATTAAGTCATAAAATAATAAAGTCAAATATAATATGAAGTAGTATGAGATAGTAATGGATGATTTGCTCTACAATCAGCAGTGATGCCATTTATGTTAATATCTAATGATGGGAAGGGATCCAAGAAGTGTAATTCCAGAGGGACCAAGAGGTGCAAATGGTGATGGGTCTTACAGTTACCAGAGTAGGAAAGAATGTTTGTCTTTGAGCTACAGCACTGCCAATGAGAGGCAAAGCATTAGGAAATGATATTGGAAAAGTAGGCAAGGGTGAGATCCTATATGGCCACGAAGATCATGGCAAGAAGTTTGGATTTGTTCTATGCATGGTTGGAAACCATAGAGTAATTTTAAGCATGGAAATAGCATGATCTTAAATAAAATAAAATTGCCCTGGCTATTATGTGGCGAATGTAACACACAGGTGCAACAGTAGACCCAGAAAACAAAGAAAAGGCTATCTCAGTAGTCTCTGAACAATAATGGTGATTTATTCAGAGGTGAAAGTGCTGGAAATGGAAGAAATTGGTGAATATAATAAACATTCAGAAGCCGGTATCAATCACATTTGCTGATGGAAAAGGCAATGGGAAGAGTAGTGTGAAGACAGAGAAGAATTGAGGAAGACACTACATTTTGGGCCTGAGCAACTACTTGCAGTGGAAAAGTGTAGAGAAGAGAAAGTGTTATTTGGAGATAATATCTTTCTGTTTATTCATTTATTTGCAATGAAGTTTGAGATGCTTGAAGAGTCAACCAAGAAAACATGGTAAGTAGGCAATTGGATATATGGGTATAGAATGCAGGGGAGAGCTCACAATCAGCAGTAGAAATTTGTATGTGAGAAGCATGTTTTGGCAGTTAAATGATATGGATTGGATCAGTTCACCTGAGGAATGTATATAGATAAAGAGCATTTTGAGGTCACAATGAGAAAGTGGCACAAGTAAAATTGACTAAGACAGAATAGCCAGTGGAGTGGAAGGAGAACCAGATGAATGTGGTTTCAAAAAGTCTGAAACAAATATTTCAGACATAAAAGAGTAGCCAGTTTTGTAAAATGACATGGGAAAGCTGAGTAAGAAGACTGAAAACTGACTTTTGGATTTTGCAAGCAGTTGCTTATACACAACACACACACACTCACACACACATTAGATAGACAGATGATAGATAGATGATAGATAGATTTAAATCATGATTTTACATAACATTGCTTGCTGCATGAATCCAGTCATAGAGTAGTCAAATACCAATTTCCTACATGGTTGATAAATGGAATCACTTGAGTAATACTACTTCCTGCTATATCCATGCCTGTAATTATAATTTAACAGATTCAAAGGACAGAGACTGACCACCTCTGTAAGTTGTTTAAAACAGCTAAATTGTTTTTCAAGTGAATAAACCTACTGGGATGACCTTATAAATCTTTTCTAGTAACGATATTTTTATTGACGAAAAAAGTAAAAAAAATGAAACTTACCTTTACAAATGTTAAATGAAATAGGGACAAGTAACAATATTTGTCTCTTTCCCCAAATAGTATAAACCTTGCTAAGTGTTCTTACAACAACAACAACAACAAAATTTAATAAAGGCATAAGGAGACCTTTAGAGGTGATAGATACGTCTATTACTTTCATTATGATGATGGTTTATTGGGTGTATGGCTATGTCTACATTCATCAAATTGTATACATTAAACTGTGTACTTTTTGAATATCAGTTATACCTCAATAAAGCTATTTAAAAAACAAGAAAACAAAAACATTATGTCTTTGTAATAAAATGGATAAGAAAGTAGGCCCAATTTCAGGGATTTTTATTTGTTTTTATGTTTTGTATGATTGTGTTTTTTTTAAAGGAGAATCAGTAGTACTTTAATTTCCTCTTTTATTAAGTTACATATTTTAATTTCTTTTCCATAGGCAATATATGAACTTGAGTTTCAATAATTGTGACAAATCAAATTGTATCCTCTTCCTCAATGGTGATAGTGCCCTACAGGGATAGGGCACATGAAAGCTGCTGAAGGGAAGGGATGGGATGGGTATCAAACATTGGTATGCAATAGCACTATTTGTGGAGTTTCTTCCAAAATTCTGATTTCTGGGACTACTCCCTGAGATACTGATTCAGTAGTTTTAGAAAAATTTCTACAATTACTAATTCAATAATTGCAGAAAAAGCAGTAATTGCAGAAAAAACATATTAGTATCACTTGATTCTAATATAAATTCTGAGTCTAAGCTTTGAAATTCACTTCTCTAGAAAAAAATATTCAAAAATTGGGAGGAGAAGGTGGTAGGGTTAACCACCTTCTGAGTAATCAACAATTTACCCACATATAACACATAAATCATATGCTGTTATGACCAGAATTTACTATGCATGCATTAATCAATTCCTAAGACAAATGTGCATGTCTACATATGTGTTAATATACATGTTTGCATATGTGAGTTCATTTTCCAAAGTATGCATATATTATATTTATGTTATTTGATATATTATCTTGCATTTGAAAGTGATGGATTCCAAAATTTGATAGAGGGAAACTAAAAGTTGAAGTTAAAAACTATATTTCTTTATAGCTGACCAGTATATGCTAATTGATATTTTTATCAATAGCTTTCCCATTTAATAGAGTTACAATTTTAGTATCTGATTTAGCTTTAGGGAGGGCCTAGAGCCACCTTCAAAAAAACCAATTCTTAATTTTTGTCTCTGTAAAGGAAGGGAAGTTTTAATTTAAATAATAACCCTGAATGCTGAATGTGTAACTAATGAAAGATTGTGCTAACAACAGAAGATACAAGCTTTTGAAGCCTGTACATTTGGAGGCATTGTGTTTCCAATACTTCTTTCCAGCCCCTTCTCCCTCCATTTCTCCCTTTCTTCCTCTTTCACTTCCTTCCTCTTTCACTTCTTTTGTTTGGGCTGCCAGTGGCACGGTCCTCCAAGAAGGCCAGTCCTCCTGTCGAAGTAGCAACTATTAGAGTGAGGAAGACTTGAGCTGCAGTTCTGCCTCTGCCTCAAACAAGTTGTGGGTACAAACTGCCTCTCTTGAGACCTATCTATCTATGTTCCTCTCTTCTTTTGTGATTCATTAGCACTGAATTAGACCAGTCGTTCTGAACTTTTGGGGAGATCTTTCAAATGAAGTAAAATCTGTGGATCCTTTCCACTGGGGAAAAAAACGTATTAATCACAAATGCACAATCATTTTGCACACAGTCTCAGGTGAGTAAAAGCCTCTGAACTAGAAGGCACCCAGTTTTAATATTCTATGATTTTTGCTACCATGGAGGGGATTGCAGGGGGGGAAGAAAGAGATGTTCGCATCCTTGTGCACTCAGTGAAAATCTGTTTACTACATGAACAGGTAGGGCAAAAAGATAACTTCCATAAACCATAAGAATTGCCAGAGAGCTGTGCTCAAATGCTGGAAGAACAGAGACCAGACTCATATTGATTTATGGATCTCATTGCACCTTTGGTTGGTCAAGTGTGAATTTGTTTTTCTTCCTGCAGTAATACAATAGATGCTTCTGATTATATTTAGTAGTCATTTCTGGAACATGCAGGGATTAGTTTCAATCATTAGAGAGTATGCTTCCCACCTTGGCCATCATGCAGGCTTCTGTGGTGTTCAGGGCACTGCTATCTGAAAGTTCTTGGAGGTCTTCTTTTCATGTTTTTTTCAATTAAACATAACTTTACCATCACAATCAAAAGTCTGATCATTATATTTCAGTATCTGAAATCACAACATATGCATTGAGCTTTATCTTTGCATTTAGAATTCACTAAATGATATAAATTCTCAATCCTCAGAATATAAACCTCACATGATATACGAGTTTAGTAGACGATAATTAATTTATCTTTTTAACTTTTTTATAAGCACCAGACAAAAGTGAAAGAGAAAATTTGCTATTTTAGCATAATTTATTTAAATTACCCTAAGGCAAATGCTGATATAAGTCACATATTTAAAACAGAAATTATGATTACTTTCCATTGCTGTGTCCCATAGCAACAGTGACAAACATACTATGGATTTTGACAAGCAGACTCTTTTACATAGAATGGTGATAAACTTCTTTGTTATCACAAATAACTGTCTTGAGTTAGGCAGACAGTAACTTGCAAGTGAAATTTGAGGTGATACTTTTTGGTAAGAGCAATGAGAATATATAGTCTCTTAAATTCCAGGTAATTACGTGTCTCAAGGCTTAATAATTGGCTTAATGAATGAATAAATGGCTCTTTGGAATAACTGGATACTAGTTTATTAAATGGTTCATGAAGTTATGGTTAGTTTCACTTTGTGGAGGATTATAAGAGCACTTCTAAGTCCAACAAAACACTTTGAAAATGCATTTTATTAATTCAAAAGAGGGCTGCAAAAGACACTGTGGATGACAGAAAAAAAAATTGTCTCTCATTAAAGCAGTTGTAGCAACAGCTCCAGACAAAGAACTGAAACAAAATGAATACATTGAGGGTGTTTTCCTTAGGAAGGCAGTACTTTTAAAGGAGAATAGATACACGAGGCTTAGTCTTTCAAAACTGTTCATTCACAGAGAAATGTGAAACCCAGATGACCGGTCTTCATCGGTGGTAGCTCCTCTCTCTCAGTCACAGATTAGTGTCCACCGCCTCTCATTCATGCCACTTCATTCTGTTACCGAGTAAATGCAGCATCATTTCATAGAGAACTGATGTTAATAAAATTAGCTGGTCACACATTGGAGCATTTATTGAGATCCTCTGGTTGTACATTTCCAGATCACAGTCAAGAAAGAAAACAACCTGTAGACCAATAAGAAAGTGCATCAAAAGCTGCAGGGGCAGCACATTTTTTTCTAACATCATCTCTTCTGGGAAACATTACCCTCCTGTGCTCTTCCAGACCATTGATTCCATTCTGAAACCGTAAAAAAGAGATTATAAATCAAGAGAAAGAGGTACTGGTAGAATACTATGAATGGTTTATAAGTTATTTTGTGAACAAAATTGAGACCATTAGAGCTGGTGAGCAGCTTTCTACCTCTAATCATTTTTTCCATTAACTAAGTGTTTTTTTTTTTTTGCCCACTCTAGAGAGAATGGCATGATTTTTGTAGCTGTATCCTATAGTAGAATTCTAAAGCATCAAACAAGCAGTGTTTACCAATTTCTACCCACTTTGTATATCTTGTTAAGGTGTCAACACCTAATATAGGTAAACCTTCCTTCTGACATCTCAGAGTACGAACCACTGGTTAAACTGCTCTAATAAAACAGAGAAATATAATGAAAGTGGTAAGAGACGAAAAGTTAGTTGACCTGGGTCCCAGTCTTAGTTCTTCTCAGTCATTGGTATACCCTTAGGAAAAATTGTTTAATAAAATTGAGCCTCAGTTTCCTTCTAAGTACAATGGTAAATATGATGGCACGGACATCTCACAGGATGTTGCACAGAAAAAATAAGATTGCACGTATGAATTTTTTTAAAAAACTGGAAAACATTCTTGAATATGAAAGCATAGTATTCATTATTATTTTTTATCCTGTTATTATTTCCATCATCATTTCTACATTGTTCTAAATTTCTACTGTCTCATTCCAGTGAATCTCATGCATATGTTGAGATTATCATCTTATTTCTTGCTTGCTATGTTCTTATTTCTCGGTTGTTATGGGCGTCATCTTTTTCTGCCAACTAGCAGACACATCCTCTTCTGGGTAATGGTTCTTCAATTTCTTTCTGGAACTATTCTGTTCCTTACCCTGAGTCCACATCTGTTCATATGTTTCCAGAGGCCCTGACTCTACCTCAGAGACAAATGAAATGAATTAAGTATAAGCCAATCAGTGTTGCATTTCCTCAACTTCAAATATTTGTTCAAGAACTGACCTGCGATAAAACTTTAGCTGAAAATGCTGGGACACATTCTCTTGCTTTTTTTCTACTTGATATCAACTGGAAAGCATGTACCCCTGAGAACTAACAGCCATTCTGTGACTAAATTCAACACATGTCTGAGAGTGAAATATTCGCAGAGTTTGTAGGCCCAAGACATGAAAGACAAAAATCAGATTTTGCTGAAATGATTTGAAATCCTACATCAAGCTGTGACTGAATGCATACATGTTCCTGTACTGTTCTGTGATCCAGTGAGTTTTTTCCCTTTGTATAAGTCAGCTTTAGTTGTGTTTTCTGTTATTTGCAAAGAAAATAACTCAAATACAAAAACTATGATTGTTTGAAAATAGATACTATTTACTGTTTCTGTGTGTCAAGCACTCTCAGAAGACCTTTACACATATAAAGCCCACTTAATCCTCCCATACAGCTCTCTGAGATAGATATTATTTTTATCCCCAGATTTAAGATGAGAAAATTGAGATGCAACTTCTCAAAGTCACACAATTAGTAACGGGAGGAGCCAGTATTCAAACACAGAAGCCATACCATTTTTTTTTGTATGCAATAACGATTCTATTTTTTAATGAAAAAATTCCTAACAACCCACAATCAAGGAACAAGAAAATTATATGAGTAACTGAAATTCTTGGACAGTCTTGAATATTTTAACTATTTCAGCTCTGCTCTTGATCACATCCGCTTCATGCAAGCCTGTGGAAACCAAAAAAAAGAAAGACTCAATGCAAATTTCAATTTCACTTTGTTTTCCACTAGCCTAATATAATCTGCTCTTCAGAAAATTGACCTGAGGACAGAGATTAGGCTAGTGAAAAACAAGTGAAATTTAAATTTTCCATAAGTGGCAAGTTAGGTGGAGAAATTTTCTTCCGCTTACACTCATGGATTCCACTATACATAGCTTGCCCCTGAGTGGAACGTGAAGCTTTAGGAAATAACTATTCCAGAGTATCTCCTACCCTAGCTCCCACCCAGACACTCTGATTATTCCCCCCTCAATGCTGTCAACCATTCTCTGCTCCTTGCTGCTGACACAGGATCCTGTGGCTGAGAACCCAGAAAAGGGCACAGAAGGAGAGCTAGCTGCTTGGTACCTGGTGGAAACTTACAAATCCAGAAGAGAATGGGGTTATAATAAAAAGTTACAAATTCCTGTCAGTCTGGTTCTTATGGACTATTAAAATACCTAGAACTTTACACTACTATATTAGGACACTTTCAAAGAAAGTTTCGGCTGGGCGCGGTGGCTCACTCTTGTAATCCCAGCACTTTGGGAGGCCGAGGCGGGCGGATCACAAAGTCAAGAGATAGAGACCATCCTGGCTAACACGGTGAAACCCCGTCTGTACTAAAAATACCAAAACAAAATTAGCCGGGCATGGTGACAGGCGCCTGTAGTCCCAGCAACTTGGGAGGCTGAGGCAGGAGAATGGCGTGAACCCGGGAGGCAGAGCTTGCAGTGAGCCGAGGTCGTGCCACTGCACTCCAACCTGGGCGACAGAGCGAGACTCTATCTCAAAAAAAAAAAAAAAAAAAGTTTCAGGACTTATTTTATGCAGGGCACACCACTTGGATTCATGGCTCAGCTCTCCCAAACTAGTTATAAATGTGTGGCATAGTCCTATAGGGTTCACTTCTTTGCTCCCAGGTGGTTACATTTCATCACTCAAAGGAATCACTTAAGATAACATTGATATATGAATTATTTTTCCCTGACCAAAAGGAAGCTCTTTCCAGTCAATTGACACTCAGTCTTGAGTGTCTGAATGTCTTGCAGTTAAATTGTTAGAAAATGACATTGAAAGTGGGAAAGGTTTTTTTCTCTTTTGCCTCTCTTCTAACTTTAATACACTAAACGTATTTTCAGTTACTTCATAAACTTGAAATAAATGCTTAACATAAATTTTCATTAAAATTCAGAATAATTTTCAACATCAGATTCTAACTCTAATGTTCATCATAAGTCCATTTTAAATAACAATAGTAATTCTCACTGTCTTCTTTTCTGAAGCACAAAACCACTGCTGTTTTCTAGAGGAGAATGAGACACTAATTCATGTCCCATTACATCTTGGCTGGATTACTGCAGTTCATTATAGACTTTCTTGCCTGTTTACTTAGGCAATAAATCTTGTCATTACATATACTACATATCTCAGGTTCAAGATAACTGCACAAAGGCTGTATTGCTATTATAAACCTTTAATTTAAAAATCCATAATTGAAGAAGGGCAAATATGTGGTTGAGGCTTGAAGCAGTGGTCATTTGGAGGCACTCCAATGTTGAACTGCACTTGCTCCAGGTAATAATTTCAGAGGCGAGATAAGCAGGGTGATGAGGCCATGGGTCTAAACAGAACCAAATCCCTAAGAGACAATGTTGTCTCATATCTAGAGCCTCATACCTCTGCTTCTACCTATTAACACTGGTAAGACCCTTATTGCCAAGATAGAAACAAAGGCTGCAAAAATCAAGTAGAAAGGTTTAGCAGATAAGAAGCACAAACAGACACTTTGTCAACCCTTGAATGCTGATGTTGGTTCCCTCGGGATTTTTCAAATTCACCAAACTTTTATGCTGAAAATTAATGAAGAGTAGTTATTTAAAAAATCAAACCCTCATGCCTTTCACCTTCTTTAGACATCTTTCAAAGTGAATATTAAAAATGGCCCAGTGTTTATTAAGTGTTGGACACACTGCTAAATACTTTACTCACATCTCTTGCAAGAGTCCCTTAAAATGGTGTGTGGGTGGGGGGAGCCACATTACTTAAAATATAATTGAATTAAGTGTGAATTTAAATTATTAATTTATTGATAAGTAGATTAATAAATTAATTTATTCTCTGGAGCTGAAACTGAGATGAAGTTTAGACAACATGTCTATCTAATCTTAAAGCTACACCATGACCATTGATGTTGGTCTCAAACACACAGGTACAGTTTTATGCTATTTCCATTTGTTAAATCCTTGAACTGACCTGATTGTTCTAGAGGAGTTGGCCTTCAGCTCTCTTTCCTCAAAACCATTCATACTCTCTCCAGGTAATTTAATTTCTCCTTCTTTAAGCTTCAACTTCTACCTCTTCAACTGCAACTTTTAAATTTATATCTCTAGCTCTAATCTCTCTTCTGTCTTCCAGAATTATGTTGCCAACTTTATTTTTTTAATCTTTTGAGTTGTTTTTAAATTTTTTACTTTGAAATAATTTAAAACTTACTAAAGACTTTCAAAGAGAGTACAGAGGCCACAGATACCCTTCACCCACTTTCCCCTAATGTTGACCTCTTTTCTAACTATTATCACATTAATAATTATCACAACTATCATAATTAGCATTTGATAGTGGCTGGGCGTGGTGGCTCACATCTGTAATCCCAGCACTTTGGGAGGCCAAGGCGAGAGGATCACTTGAGCCAAGGTGTTCAAGACCAGTCTGGGCAACATGATGAAACCCCATCTCTACAATAAATACAAAAATTATCCGGGTGTGGTGGTAAGCACCTATAATCCCAGCTGTTCAGGAGGCTGAGGCTGGAGGATAGATTGAGCCCAGGAGGTTAAGACTGCAGTGAGCTATGATTATGCCACTGCACTACAGCCTGGGCAACAGAGTGAGACCCTATTTCGAAGAAGGAGAAGGAGGAAAAGGAGGAGAAATAAATTAGCACTGGTGCAAGCTCTTAACTAAACTACAGACATTTTTGAATTTGTTTAGTTTTCCACGAATGTTTTTCTTTGTAGAATAATCCAATCTAAGACACCACATTGCATTTAGTCTCTTCTGGTGTGTGACAGCTTCTCAATCTAAGTTTTTCATGACCTTCAAACTTGCAATCAGTTACTTTGTTTTATTTATTTATTTTTTTACTTTTTCTCATGATTAGACTGATGTTATGGATATTTGGAAAGAATACCAAAGAAAGAAGTGTCTTTCTCACTTCATCTTATCTTATGTCTCATTATTTGTGATGTTAACCTTGGCAACTTGGCAAAGGGAGTTTCTTCCAGGTTTCTCCAATATGCAGTTACTATTTTTTATCTTCCATGCTCCATTTATAAAAATTGAGTCCCTAAGTCCAGTACACACAAAAAGGGAGAGAAATTAAGTTTCAATTCCTGAAGGGAGACCTGTGAAAATGTTTTTCAACATATGTTAATAAAAGCAGAGCAGAAAACAGATTAAAATGGCAAATAGGAGGCAGGAGTAGCTTGCAGCTCCCACTTGGACAGACGGAGCAGTGTGTGAAGACTCACATCATGAACTTTTGCTCACAAACTACTTCAGGAATGTATGAGGAAAGTGGAGAGAATCCAGAGACCCTTCGAAGGAACTGGATTATCCCTGAAGGCTTCCTGAGATGCCAAAAAACTGTGAATCTGCTTGCTTTCTCAATGCGGAGGCTTTTGGTCTGGGGCAAGTTCTCAGCACTGGTCACTGGCTGCCTGGAAAGAGGCTGAGTGCTGTTGGGGGTGCACTGTAGGAGTGAGATTGGCCTTCAGGACAGCAGGCTGCATGGGAGTGGGATGAGGCCTGTGACTGCCGGCTTTCCTCACTTTCCTGGCAACCTGTATGACTCAGCAGAGGCAGCCATAATCCTCTTGGGAATATAACTTCACTGGACTGGGAACCACAATCCCAGCAGCAGCCTCACTCAAGGAGAGGCTGAGCTCAGACACACCTATCTCTAATCCCACCTGATAGTCTTTCTCTAACTGCCCTGGTAGCCAAAGACAAAGGTCATAATCTCTTGGGAGCCCTATGGCCTTACATACAGCTGAGAAACTGGAATACTTAACCAGGTGTCCTTAGGGCAAATTTGTGCCTTCCCTATAAGATCACAGCTGATGCACTCTTGAAAGCACCACCTGGCCAGAGGCCAATCAACACAAAACCAGTGCACTATACAAAAATACAATCAAGGACTCTCACAGAGTCCTCTTCACTCCCCGGCTACGTCCACCAGAGCAGGTGCTGGTATCCACAGATGCAAGACCTGATGACAGATCACATCACAGGACTTTTGGCAGACACCCCCCAGTACCAACCTGGAGCCCAGTAGCTCCACTGGGTGGCTAGGCTCAGAAAAGCAAAAACAATCACTGCAATTCAGCTCCCAGGAAACCCCATTGCTAGGAAAAGCAGGAGAACACCACATCAAGGGAGCAGACTGTGGGACAAAAGAATCTGAACAGTAGCCCTTGAAGCCCAGATATTCCTCTGACATAGTCTATCCAAATGAGAAGGAACCAGAAAAATAATTTTGATAATATGACATAACAAGGTTTTTAACACCCCCCAAAAATTATACCAGCTCACCAGCAATGGATCCAACAAAGAAGAACTCTATGAATTGCCAGAAAAAGAATTCAGAAGGTCAGTTATTAAGCTAATCAAGGAGGCACCAGAGAAAAATGAAGTCCAACTTAAACAAATCAAATCATGATACAGGATACGAAAGGAAAGATCTTCAATGAAATAGAGTATAAATAAAACAACAATCATAACTTCTGGAAATCCAGGACACACCTAGAGAAATGCAAAATGCACTGGGAAGTCTCAGCAATAGAATTGAGCAAGCAGAAGAAAGAACTTCAGAGCTTAAAGACAAGGCTTTTGAATTTACCAAATCCAAGAAAGACAAAGAACAAATAATTTTAAAAAATGAACAAGCCTCCAAGAAGTTTGGGACTATGTTAAACATCCAAACCTAAGAATAATTGGTGTTCCTGAGAAAGAAAAGAAATCTAAAAGTTTGAAAAACCTATTTGAGGGAATAATTGAGGAAAACTTCTCCAGTCTTGCTAGAGATCTAGACATCCAAATACAAGAAGCTCAAAGAACACCTGGGAAATTCATCACAAAAAGATTGTTGCCTAGGCACATGGTCATCAGGTTATCTAAAGTCAAGACAAAGGAAAGAATCTTAAGACCTGTAAGGCAAAAGCATCGGATAACTTATAAAGGAAAACCTATCAGATTAACAGCAGATTTCTCAGCAGAAACCCTACAAGCTAGAATGGATTTGGGTCTTATTTTTAGCCTCCTTAAACAAAAGAATTATCAGCTAAGAATTTCGTATCCAGTGAAATTAAGCTCCATAAATGAAGGAAAGATAAAGTCTTTCCCAGACAAACAAATGCTGAGAAAATTCGCCGCTGCCAAGCCAGCACTACAAGAACTGCTAAAAGGAGCTCTAAATCTTGAAACAAATCCTCAAAATATGCAAAATAGAAACTCCTTAAAGCATAAATCTCACAGGACCTACATAATAATAATAAAATGAAAAAAAAAGCGAGGTATTCAGGCAACAGTTAGAAGGATGAATAGAATAGGACCTCACATCACAACACTAATAGTGAATGTAAATGGCCTAAATACTCCACTTGAAAAATACAAAATGGCAGAATGAATAAGAATTCACCAACCAAGTTTCTGCTGTCTTCAGGAGACTGACCTAACACATAAGGACTCACATAAACTTCAGGTAAAGGGGTGGAAAAAGATATTCCATGCAAATGGACACCACAAGTGAGAAAAAGTGGCTCTTCTTATATCAGACAAATTAGACTTTAAAGAAACAACAGTTAAAAAAGACAAAGAGAGATATTATATAATGATAAAAGGACAGTCCAACTGGAGTATACCACAATTCTAAATATATACATGCACCTAACACTGGAGCTCCCAACTTTATAAGACTATTACTACTAGACCTAAGAAATCAGATAGATGGCAACATAAGGTGGGGGGTGGGAGCATTAATACTCCACTGACAGCACTAGACAGGCCATCAAGACAGAAAGTCAACAAAGAAACCATGGATTTAAACTATACCCTACAATAAATCGACTTAACAGATATTTAGAGAGCATTCTACCCAACAACTGCAGAATATACATTCTATTCATCAGCACATGGAACATTCTTCAAGATAGATCATATCATGCACCACAAAACAAGTCTCAGTAAATTTAAGAAAATTGAAATTATATCAAGTACTCTCTCAGACCACAGTGGAATAAAATTGAAAATCAACTCCAAAAGGAACCCTCAGGTTGGGCACGGTGGTTCATGCCTGTAATCCCAGCACACTGGGAGGCTAAGGCAGGCAGATCACCCGAGGTCAGGAGTTTCAGACAAGCCGGCCAACATGGCGAAACCCTGTCTCCACTAAAAGTACAAAAATTAGCTAGACGTGGGTGACAAAATGAGACTCCATCAAAACGAAAGAAAACAAACTAAACTAAAAACAATAGGAACCCTCAAAATGATGCAAATACATGGAAATTAAATAACCTGCTCCTGAATGATCATTGGATCAACAATGAAATCAAGATGGAAATTTAAAAAATATTTTAACTTAACAGTAATATTAACACAACCTATCAAAACTTCTGGGATACAACAAAAGCAGTGCCAAAAGGAGAGTTCATAGCATTAAATGCCTATACCAAAAAGTCTGAAACAGCACAAATAGACAATCTAAGGTCATAACTCACGGAACTGGAGAAACAAGAACATTCCAAACCCAAACCCAGCATAAGAAAAAAAATAACAAAGACCAGAGCAGAACTAAGTAAAATTGAAACTAACAAACAAACAAAAACAAAAGAAAATCCTAAATATATATGCACCCAATACAGGAGCACCCAGATTCATAAAGCAAGTCCTGAGTGACCTACAAAGAGACTTAGACTCCCACACAATAATAATGGGAGATTTTAACACCCCACTGTCAACATTAGACAGATCAACGAGACAGAAAGTTAACAAGGATACCCAGGAATTGAACTCAGCTCTGCACCAAGCAGACCTAATAGACATCTACAGAACTCTCCACCCCAAATCAACAGAATATACATTTTTTTCAGCACCACACCACACCTATTCCAAAATTGACCACATAGTTGGAAGTAAAGCTCTCCTCAGCAAATGTAAAAGAACAGAAATTATAACAAACTGTCTCTCAGACCACAGTGAAATCAAACTAGTACACAGGATTAAGAAACTCACTCAAAACTGCTCAACTACATGGAAACTGAACAACCTGCTCCTGAATGACTAGTGGGTACACAATGAAATGAAGGCAGAAATAAAGATGTTCTTTGAAACCAACGAGAACAAAGACACAACATACCAGAATCTCTGGGACACATTCAAAGCAGTGTGTAGAGGGAAATTTATAGCACTTAATGCCCACAAGAGAAAGCAAGAAAGATCCAAAATTGACACCCTAACATCACAATTAAAAGAACTAGAAAAGCAAGAGCAAACACATTCAAAAGCTAGCAGAAGGCAAGAAATAACTAATATCAGAGCAGAACTGAAGGAAATAGAGACATAAAAAACCCTTCAAAAAATTAATGAATCCAGGAGCTGGTTTTTTGAAAGGATCAATAAAATTGATAGACCCCTAGCAAGACTAATAAAGAAGAAAAGAGAGAAGAATCAAATAGACGCAATAAAAAATGATAAAGGGGATATCACCACTGATCCCACAGAAATACAAACTACCATCAGAGAATACTACAAACACCTCTACACAAATAAACTAGAAACTCTAGAAGAAATGGATAAATTCCTCGACACATACACCCTCCCAAGACTAAACCAGGAAGAAGTTGAATCTCTGAATAGATCAACAACAGGCTCTGAAATTGTGGCAATAATCAATAGCTTACCAACCAAAAAGAGTCCAGGACCAGATGGATTCACAGCCAAATTCTACCAGAGGTACAAGGAGGAACTGGTACCATTCCTTCTGAAACTATTTCAATCAATAGAAAAAGAGGGAATCCTCCCTAACTCATTTTATGAGGCCAGCATCATCCTGATACCAAAGCCAGGCAGAGACACAACCAAAAAAGAGAATTTTAGATCAATATCCTTGATGAACATCGATGCAAAAATCCTCAATAAAATACTGGCAAACGGAATCCAGCAGCACATCAAAAAGCTTATCCACCATGATCAAGTGGGCTTCATCCTTGGGATGGAAGGCAGGTTCAATATACACAAATCAATAAATATAATCCAGCATATAAACAGAACCAAAGGCAAAAACCACATGATTATCTCAATAGAGGCAGAAAAGGCCTTTGACAAAATTCAACAACCCTTCATGCTAAAAACTCTCAATAAATTAGGTATTGATGGGACGTATTTCAAAATAATAAGAGCTATCTATGACAAACCCACAGCCAATATCATACTGAATGGGCAAAAACTGGAAGCATTCCCTTTGAAAACTGGCACAAAACAGGGATGCCCTCTCTCACCACTCCTGTTCAACATAGTGTTGGAAGTTCTGGCCAGGGCGATTAGGCAGGAGAAGGAAATAAAGGGTATTCAATTAGGAAAAGAGGAAGTCAAATTGTCCCTGTTTGCAGATGACATGATTGTATATCTAGATTACCCCATTGTCTTAGCCCAAAATCTCCTTAAGCTGATAAGAAACTTCAGCAAAGTCTCAGGATACAAAATCAATGTACAAAAATCACAAGCATTTTTATACACCAATAACAGACAAACAGAGAGCCAAATCATGAGTGAACTCCCATTCACAACGGCTTCAAAGAGAATAAAATACCTAGGAATGCAACTTACAAGGGACATGAAGGACCTCTTCAAGAGAACTACAAACCACTGCTCAAGGAAATAAAAGAGGACACAAAGAAATGGAAGAACATTCCATGCTCATGGATAGGAAGAATCAATATCGTGAAAATGGCCATACTGCCCAAGGTAATTTACAGATTCAATGCCATTCCCATCAAGCTACCAATGACTTTCTTCACAGAATTGGAAAAAGCTACTTTAAAGTTCATATGGAACCAAAAAAGAGCCTGCATTGCCAAGTCAATTTTAAGCCAAAAGAACAAAGCTGGAGCCATCACGCTACCTGACTCCAAACTATACTACAAGGCTACAGTAACCAAAACAGCATGGTACTGGTACCAAAACAGAGATAAAGATCAATGGAACAGAACAGAGCCCTCAGAAATAACGCCACATATCTACAACTATCTGATCTTTGACAAACCTGACAAAAACAAGCAATGGGGAAAGGATTCCCTATTTAATAAATGGTGCTGGGAAAACTGGCTAGCCATATGTAGAAAACTGAAACTGGATCCCTTCCTTACACCTCACACAAAAATTAATTCAAGATGGATTAAAGACTTAAATGTTAGACCTAAAACCATAAAAACCCTAGAAGAAAACCTAGGCATTACCATTCAGGACATAGGCATGGGCAAGGACTTCATGTCTAAAACACCAAAAGCAATGGCAACAAAAGCCAAAGTTGACAAATGGGATCTAATTAAACTAAAGCGCTTCTGCACAGCAAAAGAAACTACCATCAGAGTGAACAGGCAACCTACAGAATGGGAGAAAATTTTCGCAACCTACTCATCTGACAAAGGGCTAATATCCAGAATCTACAATGAACTCAAACAAATTTACAAGAAAAAAACAACCCCATCAAAAAGTGGGCGAAGGACATGAACAGACACTTCTCAAAAGAAGACATTTATGTAGCCAAAAAACACATGAAAAAATGCTCACCATCACTGGCCATCAGAGAAATGCAAATCAAAACCACAATGAGATACCATCTCACACCAGTTAGAATGGTAATCATTAAAAAGTCAGGAAACAACAGGTGCTGGAGAGGATGTGGAGAAATAGGAACACTTTTACACTGTTGGTGGGACTGTAAACTAGTTCAACCATTGTGGAAGTTGGTGTGGCGATTCCTCAGGGATCTAGAACTAGAAATACCATTTGACTCCACCATCCCATTACTGGGTATATACCCAAAGGACTATAAATAATGCTGCTATAAAGACACATGAACACGTATGTTTATTGCAGCACTATTCACAATAGCAAAGACTTGGAACCAAGCCAAATGTCCAACAATGATAGACTGGATTAAGAAAATGTGGCACATATACACCATGGAATACTATGCAGCCATAAAAAATGATGAGTTCATGTCCTTTGTAGGGACATGGATGAAATTGGAAATCATCATTCTCAGTAAACTATCACAAGGACAAAAAACCAAACACCGCATGTTCTCACTCATAGGTGGGAATTGAACAATGAGAACACATGGACACAGGAAGGGGAACATCACACTCTGGGGACTGTTGTGGGGTGAGGGGGAGGGGGGAGGGATAGCATTAGGAGATATACCTAATGCTAAATGACGAGTTAATGGGTGCAGCACCCCAGCATGGCACATGTATACATATGTAACTAACCTGCACATTGTGCACATGTACCCTAAAACTTAAAGTATAATAATAATAAAATAAAAAAATAAATAAATAGAAGGAGCATATTCTAAAATAACAATAAAATTATAATATAGCAAATGCATAAACCAAAAAAAAAAAGAAAATGGAACAAAAAGTTGATTCTTTTAAAAGATAAATAAAATCGATAGAAACAAATCCTTGAAATACACCAAAATAGAACCTCCTTAAAGCATAAATCTAATAGGACCTATAAAACAATAACACAATGAAAAAAGGTATTCAGGTAATAAATAGCACAATTACTAGAATAGCACCTCACACCTCAATACTAACATTGAGTGTAAATGGCTTAAATGCTCCAATTAAAAGACACAGAATGGCAGAATGGATAAGAATTCACCAACATAGTTTTTGCTGTCTTCAGGAGACTGACCTAACACATACAGACTCACAGAAATTTAAGGTAAAGGGGCAGAGAAAGATAAGTGAGATTGATGAAGAATAAAAGAGAGAAGATCCAAATAAGCTCAATTAGAAATGAAACGGGAGCTATTACAACTGATACCACAGTGATACCACAGAAACACAAAAGATTATTCAAGGCTACTATGAACACCTTTACATACATAAACTAGAAAACTTAATGGATATGGATAAATTCCTGGAAGCATACAACCCTCCTAGGTTAAACCAGGAAAATATAGAATCTCTGAACAGACCAATAACAAGCAGCAAGCTTGAAATGGTAATTAAGAATTTGCCAACAAAAAAAAATCCAGGAATAGATGGATTTACAGCTGAATTCTATCAAACATTCAAAGAAGAATTGGTACCAATCTTTTTGACACTATTTCAAAAAATAGACAAAGAGGAAATCCTCCCTAAATGATTCTATGAAGCCAGTATTACCCAAATACCAAAACCAGAAAAGGACATAATAAAAAAAGAAAACTACAGACCGGTATCCCTGGTGAACATATATGCAAAAAATCCTCAACAAAATGATAGCAAATTGAATCCAACAGCATATCAAAAAGATAATCCACCATGATCAAGTGGGTTTCATAACAGGGATGCAGGGATGGTTTTACATATGTAAGTTAATAAATGTGATACACCACATAAACAGAATTAGAAACAAAAATCACACGATCATCTCAACAGACACAGAAAAACCGTTTGACAAAATCCAGCATCCCTTTATGATTAAAACCCTTCAGCAAAATCGGCATGAAAGAGGCATACCTTAAGGCAATAAAAGCCATCTATGACAAACCCGTAGCCAACATTATACTGAACAGGGAAAAGTTGAAAGCCTTCACCCTGACAACCGGAACAAGACGAGGATGCCCACTTTCACCACTTCTATTCAACGTAGTACTGGAAGTCCTAGCCAGAGCAATCAGACAAGAGAAAGAAATAAAAGGCATCCAAATCCATAAAGAGGAAGTGAAACTGTCACTGTTTTCTGATAAAATGATCATATACCTAGAAAACCCTAAAGACTCATCAAAGAAGCTCTTAGAGCTGGTAAATAAATTCAGCAAAGATTCAGGATACAAAATTAATGTACACAGATCAGTAGCTCTGCTATACACCAACAGCAACCAAGCTGAGAATTAAATCAAGAACTCAACCCCTTTCATAATAGATGCAAAAATAAAATTAAAAAAATAAAATACAATACTTAGGAATATACCTAACAAAGGACATGAAAGAACTCTACAAGGAAAACTACAAAACACTGCTGAAAGAAATCTTAGATGACTCAAACAAATGGAAGCACATTCCATGCTCATGGATGGGTAGAATCAATATTGTGAAAATGACCATACTGCTAAAAACAATCTACAAACTCAACGCAATTCTCATCAAAATACCACTATCATTCTTCACAGAACTAGAAAAAAAATCCTAAAATTCATATGCAACCAACAAAGAGTCAACAAAGCCAAAGCAAGACTAAGCAAACAGAACAAATCTGGAGGCATCACATTACCCAACTTCACTATAAGGCCATAGTCACCAAAACAGTATGGTGTTGGTATAAAAATTGGCACATAGACCAATAGAACAGAATAGAGAACCCGGAAATAAAACCAAATACTTAGAGCCAACTTACTTTTGACAAGTGAACAAAAGCATAAAATGGGGAAAGTTTACCCTATTCAATAAATGGTGCTGGGATAATTGCCAAGCCACATACAGAAGAATGAAACTGGATCCTCATCTCTCACCCTACACAAAAACTAACTCAAGATGGATTAAACACTTAAATCTAAGATATGAAACCATAAAGATTGTAGAAGATAACATTGGAAAAACCCTTCTAGACCTTGGCTTAGGGAAAGACTTTATGACCACGAACCCAAAAGCAAATGCAACAAAAGCAAATTAAATAGATTGGACTTAGTTAAACTAAAAAGCTTCTGCAAAGCAAAAATAATAATCATCATCATCGGCAGCAGCAGAGTTAACAGACAACCCACAGAGTGGGAGAAAATCTTCACAATCTATATATCTGACAAAGGACTAATGTCTACAATGTACAAAGAACTCAAACAAATCAGCAAGAACAAAAACAATCCCAACAAAATGTTGGACAAAGACATGAATAGACAATTCTCGAAAGAAGATATACAAATGGCTTACAAGCATATGGAAAAATGCTCAACACCAGTAATTATCAGGGAAATGTGAATCAAAACTACAATGCAATACCACCTCATTCCTGCAAGAATGACCATAATCAAAGAAAGAATAATAGTTGTTGTTGAGGATGTGGTGAAAACAGAACACTTCACGGTTGGTGGGAATGTAAAGTAGTACAATGACTATGGAAAACAGAGTAAAGATTCATTAAAGAACTAAAAGTACATCTACTGTTTGTTCCAGCATTCCCACTACTAGATATCTACCCAGAGGAAAAGAAACCATTATACAAAAAAAAAAAAAAAAAAAAAAATTGCACATCCATGTTTATAGCAGCACAGTTTGCAATTGCAAAAAATATGGAACCAGCCCAAATGCCCACCAATCAATGAGTGGATAAAGAAAATGTTATATAGACACACACACACACACACACACACACACACACACACACACACACACACACACACAATGGAATACTACTCAGCCATAAAAAGGAACTAAATAATGGCATTCGCAGCAAGCTGGATGGAAGTGGAGACTATTACTCTAAGTGAAGTAACTCAGGAGTGGAAAACCAAACATTATATGTTCTCACTTATATGTGGGAGCTAAGCTATGAGGATACAGAGGAATGAGAATGATACATTGGACTTTGGGAACTCGGGGGAATGGTTGGGGGATGGCAAGGTATAAAAGACTACACATTGGGTACAGTGTATACTGGTTGGGTGACCAGTGCACCAAAATCTCAAAAGTCACCACTAAAGAACTTATTCATGTAACCAAACACCACCTGTTCCTCAAAAACCTATTGAAATAAAATTTTAAAAATTAAAAAATATTAAAACTAATTAAAGCACAGCAATTAAAAATTTCGTGGGGAAATACTTTGTGACTGTTCCTCTTTAGAGTTTTGCTTACTAATTCTAGCATTCACATTTGATCTTGACCAAAATAATTACTACTATGATGTAGCAATGATAATTGTTTTACTTTCCACATTCTTCCCACATTTAATAACTAAAATTCTTCTGTACAGAAGAGTTATCATACTTCCTTATTTATTTATTATTTATAAACATATAAATATATAGATATTTGTATTTATAAAAATATATTTTTATACATATAAAATAATTTATTATTCTCTACAGAAGGGTTGTCATACTTCCTATTTATTTTTTTATTCATATTAGAATGGACTCATGGATGTATATTTTAGGTAATAATTTATTACTATTGCTATTGTTTTGTTGTTTGAATTGTTTCAGCTTTGGCCATTGGGAGTTCTTTCATGTTTATACCTATGTCCTTGACCTATGTGCCTATCCTCTCTTTTTATTTTGTAGCAGGTCTTTTATAGTACACTTTCTGACCATTTAGGTTTATCTGAATCTTCTGATAGTTTCCTTGTCTCAGTTCTAGATTTAACCATTTCCACAAGGGGCCCTGGAAAACAGTCTTCAGAGAACAAATGGTGTGTTCATTTCTCCTGAGGTTTCACTAATTTAAAGCCTCTCAGCCAACATGGTAGGGAGTGTATATATTTATACTAACCTATGTATACACAAAATCTACATTTACTTTATCTACCTATTATCTATATAACTAATCTATCTATCTATAATCTATCTTTTGAAATAAACATGAGTTTATTCTGATATCTCCCACTCTGACAAACCACCTCAGAGCTCTTTGTCGCTTTTTCTATTTGCTTATTTTTTGTTAACTTCTCTTACAAAGGCAAAACTGGTTCTCATTATCTGTAGTATATTTACTTGTTCAAGCCTTGCATAAATGTAGTCAGAACTGCTAAACTGTACCCCTGTGAAAAATAAATCTAGACATAAGAGTAAATTTTTTGTGTATAATTTTTCTAGCCTAACAGTATTTAGTCAAGGCACTGTTTTACCAAGGTATTTAGATGAGTTCCTTTCCTTTCCTTACCCTTCAGTGAGCTTATGTAATCTATCTGTAATATAGTTAAATTCCTTCTTCATATACTGTATATACCAACTAGAGTTCTCCAGCCATCCTTTTTGTTTTTTATTTTGTAGTTAAAAACTTATGTATAACAGATTTATATACAACATACAAATTATGAGTACATCTCCAGTGAATTTTTCAAAGGACACACTTATGTAATTTCCAGTCAGTTAAAGATAGGAATGATCACTAACACACTTGGCCCTCCTTTGTGACCCTTCTGATCATTATTTATCAGAAAAATAATGTTTATTTTGACTTATGTAACAGGGGTTAACTTTGTTTTTCAACATGCTGTAAATAGATAACCTTTTAAAAATTCAATACATTTATGAGATCCATCCATGTAGTGACATATATGAGGTACTTGTTCTTTTTAATTGCCCTACAGTATTCTTTAATCAACTTTATTGAGGTACATTGGACATGCAATAAACTGCACCCATTTTTAAGTATACTGTTTGAGTTTTGACATACATATGCATTCATTTAACTACCATCTTACTCAAGATATACAATTCTCCCATCACCACAAAAAAATCTCTCATGCTACTTTACAGACTGGACCATCTTCCCCCTTGTATTAGTTTGCTCCACAGGCTGAACAGGAAGCATGGCTCGCAGGCCCCAGGAAACTTACAATCATGGCAGAAGGTGAAGTAGAAGCCAACACATCCTACATGGCTGGAGCAGGAGAAAGAGAGAGCAAGGGGAAAGATGCTACACACTTTTCAACAACTGATCCCATGAGAGCTCAGTCATGAGACAACACTAGGGGGATGGTGCTATATCATTAGAAACCACCTTCATGATCCAGTCACCTCCCACCAGGCCCCACCTCCAACAGTGGGAATTATAATTCAACATGAGATTTGGGTAGGGACACAGAGCCAAACCATATCACCCATGCACCCTGCATGGTGATATGCACACTTATTTCTTACCAAATTGGTCATTTGAAATATTAAACTCTTCGTGTTGCTTTCCAGCTCTCCAATCCTTCAGGTCTTCCCCATTGCTTTCAGGATAAAATAGGATCTTTTGGATAACTTTTCTGTTCTCCCTGAGCTGACCTCTGTACACTTCCACTTGCTGCTCTCCTCCCTTTCACTTTACTGTCCTTCCATATAGAACTACTTACAAATCCATGAATGGCCCAGGCTCTTTACTTCCTGTCTTCACACATGCATGACATTCTTTAAATCAAGAGTATTTTTCTTTATTTTCTTACTCATGACCACCCAACTGGGAAACTTTGCTGCACTTCACTTTATAAGTAACACTACCATCAATTCCTATACTTGTATGAAGTTATGGCCCTAGGATGTGGTCTGATAACACAGGCCCCACTCTGTTATATGCTTATTGTATCTTTTTTTGTACTTAAATTGTATTTTCTAAATTATCATACCAAAAGCTTTACTTTTTAGGATGTTTACTTTTATAAATATTTACATAACTATAGATTTATGTAATTACCAACACAATTAGAATATAAAACAGTTAAACCTCTCGAAAAAATTCTTATCATACTATCATTGTATCGTCATCCTCTCTCTTTCCCTAACACCTGGCAATGACTGATCTGTGCTTCATCACTATTGTTTGTCTTTATGAGAATGTTATATTAATGGAATTATAGAATATGCAAATTTTAAGCATAATTTTGAAATTCATCCAAGTTGTGGGTCATTTTTTTTTTTTGAGATTGAGTCTCGTTCTGTCACTCAGGCGGGAGTGCAGTGGCATGATCTCTGCTCACTGCAACCTCTGTCTCCCAGGTTCAAGCACTTCTCCTGCCTCAGCCTCCTGAGTAGCTGGTATGACAGGCGTGCACCACCACACCCGGCTAATTTTTGTATTTTTAGTAGAGACAGTGTTTCACCATGTTGGTCAGGCTGATCTTGAACTCCTGATCCCATGATTTGCCTGCCTTGGCCTCCCAAAGTGCTGGGATTACAGCGTGAGCCACCGCACCTGGCCAGTTGTGTGTAATTTTTTTTTTTAATTATTTATCTTCCTTTCTTTTTGCTTTATGTTGGGTTGAATATTTTTTATGATTCCATGTCTGCTTTTTAGTTATTATTTATACATATTTTAAAAATTAATGATCTATATTAAGATAAAATTGTAGTGCTTTATATGTAAACTAAAGACAATATTACATTAATAATTATTCCCTCTCTACCTCTGTGTAATAGTTGTCATTTTTTAACTGTTACGTATTGTAAGCACACAATACCTTCTTGCTATTTTTGCTTTTGAAAGTCACTCATCTATTAATAAAAAATTAAAAGAAAATGAATTTTATTTTTCATTGATTTATTCTTTCTCTAACTCTCTTTGATTTTTACTGTAGATCCACGTTGCTGATGAGTGTTATATACTTTGTCCTTTACCATTGATTGAAGAGTAGGTTAGGTCAGTTAGTAATTACTTTATTTCTCCTTAATTTTTGAAGAATATTTTTGCTAACTGTAGCATTTTGGATTGACAAGATTGTTTGTTATTTAATTGCTTTCTATTTTTTGTTCTTATTTAAGAGTTTAAACATGTACCTCCATCGTCTTTTTTCTTATATGGCTTCTAAAAAGAAATTCGTTGTAATTGTTAGCATTGTTTTTTTCATGGACAATATGTACTTTTTTCTCTCTTTGCCCTCAGAATTTTCTCTTTGTTGCTTTTAGCAGTTTACATTTTTGATATAGCTAGTTGTTTTTTTTCCAAATTGATTATTTGCTTGTTTTTGGTTTTTATTTTATGTGATGTTCCCTAAGCTTCTTGGATTTCTGTTTTATTGTCTGCAATTAATTTTGACAAATCCTTGGATGTTATTCTTCAAACATTTCTTCTGTTCTCTTTTTTGCTATACTTCATGGTTCCAATTTCAAATATGTTTGAACACTTAACATTTTCTCACCATTCTTGGATGCTCTGTTATAGTGTTTTTAGCGATTTATTTCTTTGTGTTTTGATTTGTGTAGCTTCTACTGTCCCATCTTCATGCTCACTAATTCTTTTCTAACTCAGATGAATCTACTGATAAACTCATTGAAAAAAACAACAATTCTTCATTACTCTCATTGTGTTTTTTATTTCTCACATTTTTAATGTTTTTGGATAGATTTCATATCTTCTCTGAAATTACTCATCTAATAGTACATGCTGTCTGATATTTCTATTGAAAGCTTCATATATTAATCATAGATAGTTTAAATTCCTTCTCATACAGTTCCAACATGAGTAGTTCCAAACAGGAATCTAGTTCTCTTGATTGCTTTGTCTCTTCTGATTGCATTTGTTCTAGCCTTTTTCTTATGCCTCCTATATTTCGGATAAAACCAAGACATCTCTTTTGGATATTCTGCATTGTGATCTATATTGAGTGATTAAGCAGTGAGGAAAAGACCGTAAATGCTACATGGTGCTGCTTCAGAAACAGAACTGAGAGCGCAGGTATAACATGGGGAGAAGATTGGGTCAGGCATAACTGAATACACTGTGGGTGGTACTCAAGATGAAAGTCCCCGATCTCTTGCTGTATTGTTATTTAATTGCTTATGGATTGCCATGGAAGGTTTAGGAAGGGGCAGGTCCTCCTGTTGTGTCAGTTTATCACTGACTACCTGAAGAAGATCTGCTGTCAGTATCACAGTCTAAATTTGAAATGTAATATCTATTGGCTTCATTCCTCACTTAAATCTAAGACAGTGAAAAGTAATTTTAATATTCTGTTTGATAAAGAACAATTCAACTTGGATATTAGAAAAAAAAACTATTGAGTGAGATCAGAATTTTTCTGTGAGCGAGATACAAACGGTCTGTGTTTATTTTATTTATATATGCCTTCAGGTCTTAATATTTTTTGACTATTTCACCATCTTTCTTTTTTTTGTGGTTATCTGTGAAAAGCATGATTGAGTGCATCCAAACTAAGACACCAGTGTGTGCGTGTGTGTGTGCGCGCATGCGTGTATTTCCATTAGCATTCTCATTTCATCATGACTGATAGAATCCTAAATCTCTCTATTCACTGGGTCATAGTAATTACCTAAGTCAAATTTTAATTTTGGGAGAAGTGCTCAATTTAAGCCAGCAAATAAACTGCTAAATAATGGATCTCTGCATTAGTGGAGAAGGTAAACTAGTGCCTCAATTATTCCCATCACTTCCAAGTTTCTATGACTGTCAAAATTGTATCTTCTCATTTTTCCATTAAAATACATGATACTGGCCGGGCGCAGTGGCTCACGCCTGTAATCCCAACACATTGGGAGGCCGAGGCAGGCGGATCACGAGGTCAGGAGATCAAGACCATCCTGGCCAACACGGTGAAACCCCGTCTCTACTAAAAATACAAAAAATTAGCGGGCTTGGTGGCGGGCGCCTGTAGTCCCAGCTACTCGAGAGGCTGGGGCAGGAGAATGGTGTGAACCCGGGAGGCAGAGCTTGCAGTGAGCCGAGATCGCACCACTGCACTCCAGCCTGGGCGACAGAGTGAGACTCCGTCTCAAAAACAAATAAATAAATAAATAATAAAATAAAATAAAAAATAAAAATATATGATACAAAAGAAAGATCAATTCCCTTACAAGAAAACTTGGGTTGTTCCCAAAATACACTATACTCTGTGATGTTATGTAAATTATTCATGTTTTGTAAATTATAGTTTCACTACTATTTTTCATTTATTTTTTATTATTTTTATTTTTTTTTGGAGATAAGATCTTGCTCTGTGCAAGATCTAGAGTGCAGTAGTGCAGTAGTGTGATCATAGTGCAGTAGAGTGCAGTAGTGTGATCATAGTGAAGTGGCTACATTGTCTAGGGTATATACCTGGGGTTTGTTATCTTCCACAGGAAAAATTTAGGCACGGACACACATGAGGAGTTCAGGAGTGGAGGTTTAATAAGCAGAAGAAAGAGAAAGAAAAACAGCTCTCTCTCTACTGAGAGACACTGGGGACTTCCAAAAGGGAAGACCAGCCGGCTGGCGGTAGATGCACAGGATTTTATAGTCGGGCTTGAGGAGGCGGTGTCTGATTAACGTTGGACTCACAGATTGACTCAATCAGGTGTGGTATTTACACAGAGCTCGGGGAAAGCTGGTCGCCCCACTCTAATGTTATTATGCAAACAAATTCTCCACTTGACCGGGGCCATCTTATCTGTTCCTACAGTACATGTGGCTTACAGAGAAGGGAAGATGGAGCGGCCATCTTGAACATGTCTAGTCCCTAGTTCCTGGCATCATTCACCCATGCAAGCTCCCAGCTTGTCTATGTCTGCAGCTCGAATTTACAGGCTGTTCTTTGTTATAAAATGATTTGGGGCTGCTTTTCATTAAGAAGAAATGCCTTACCAAGGACTCTCATACCCGCACTATCTGCCTAAGTGATTTTTTTCTTAACTCCCATATCAATAGCTCACTGTAACCTCAAACTCCTGGGCTGAAGCAATACTCCCACCTCATCCATCTGAAAAGTTAGAACTTCAGGTGGATGCCACCTGCCCAGCTAACTTCATTTGACTCATTTTCACCTTTTTGTAAAGATGAGGTCTTGCTGTGTTGTCTAGGCTGGCCTGGAACTACTGGCCTCAAGTGGTTCTCCTGCTTTGGCTTCCCAAAGCACAGGAATGACAGACATGAGCCACCATGCCTGACCTCCACCACTCTGTATTAAGGGAAATATGAATATCCTGCCATGGTGAGATGAGACAATGTATGCAAAAACTTATTTTTAAATTATAATAGTTATACATATTTAAGACACTGTTTATTGACATTTACCACATACCCTATAGGCATATTTCTTGAAATTTTAACAACTCCGAAGTTAAGATTGAGGTGTGTTGGAGTTTAAGTGTTGGTGCTTTTTTTGTCTCCTTAGTTCAACATAAAATAATGGTGCTTTTTCTAAGTAATAGTACCCTTGAATCAGTGAAAAAAAGTATATTATAATTATTGTAAATTTCAGCAATTTATAGATAGCACAATTTCTTATGAAAGAAGTATTTGTACAAACTAACTGCAAAAAAAGTAATCATAGACTGATGACAACACAGAAAAAAAGCAAAAAAAAAAAAAAAACTGAGATGAAAAGCTCCACGTGCAAGTGTAGTCAGTCTCATTTCTTCGCAAGTATAACAGCACATTTAATGGGATGAAATAAAGTGTTGACATTCTCATATTGTTTTAAAATACTGAGAATAACATGGTAATAGGCCCTTTAATTATATGTAAACTTATAATATCATGTTTTTAATATCACTTTAATATATACTCATTTTATTTTGTTCTTATCAGGGCTCTGTTATATATGCAGTGCAAATATATACAACCTCCTTTTACAGATAGTAAAACTGAAGACCCCCAAAATGTAGTAATGTCTCTCAGTTCATGGTGTGTTAACATGACTTTAAGACCTGAAACAGGATTTGATTTCTAAATCCATTTTCTTTCTATCATGCCGGGCATAATTTTCTCCTAGTAGACTCTAGAGTCACTAAAAACCTAAATCACAGGCTTTTTGACTGAGCTTTAGAGCAAGAATAACCAAAAGTTCAGAGGAAGGGAAGAAACAATAATGCTTCATGTAGGATGGAAATATAGAACTCTTTCTTTTCTGTCTCCTTTTCCCCTAGATGTTTTCTTTGTTTAGAGTCAATTAAAATCCTGGTTTCTTATTGAGGCACTCGATATCTTTCAATAATCCATAACTGTTGATTCTGATCTAATTATTGTTCCATGCCCACAAAAATGACAAATTTACAAAAAACAAAATCTGATAATATTTAATAAAATGTTCACTCTTAATTCAAAGTAAGTGCTATGCATTTTACATTGGGTACCTCATTGTAGCCACTCAGAAATCGAGTGTCACACAAGATTTCAGTCCTTGTCTGCATGTTTGGAAAGACAAGGTTGTTTCTATGGCATAATGTTGCTTCCCATTAGAATTATAACAAAATCCAAGTAAAAGGATACACTTCATAGATATTAAGTCATGAACAGATAAGATGGTTCCATGAACAATATATTACAAACATGGATTATAAACAACAAAGTTATCAAATTAAATTAAAGTTAATGTTAAATCAAGCATTCCCCAAACTCTCTTTAAGCAATTTAATCTACTTTTGTGGCTTCACCATCACTTAGATGAAAATGACTTCAAAATTTATATATCCTGGCCACATTCTAAGATTCTGACACA
Organism: Pan paniscus; assembly: GCF_029289425.2. NCBI lineage: Eukaryota > Metazoa > Chordata > Mammalia > Primates > Hominidae > Pan > Pan paniscus. The sequence continues at coordinate 56,546,259 of NC_073266.2, forward strand.
TATAGCCAGCTGCCTCCAAAACATTTCCAGTTGGACTTACCACCAATTTCCCAAATAGAAGACACCTTCCTCAGTGCTGGAAATGATGCTGTGTTTGTATTAGTTTGTTTATTTGTTTTATAAGAATATGAGATAAACTATTGACAGAGTGTCTTTAATATTTTGTTTTTAGGATATTTCCTGGTACACATTAGGTAATCAATGAATATTTCAAAAATGAGTAGTAACTATTATGTACAGTTATTGCTATGTTACATGGTCATAAAGAATTAAATGTTTAGGTGAGAAACTCAATGAAGCCCAAATTATGCTTAATTTGTACAAAAAATGAATAGAAAGAAATCTAGCTGGAACATAAGGTCATTTTGAGGTAGAGGCCCCAGTGAGGTTATGTATATTTAAATTCTATGTATAGACAGAACGCTCTTTATTTGAGGGGGAAAATGAAATAATCTCTAACATAGCTCAGGGTCAAGCTTTGAATTTATTCAACCCATATAGTTTGGCCAGGATACCAGAAAAAAAATTCAGATGAGGATATTATTGTTCTTCTTCTCCATGATGTTGGCTCTAAATAATGCCCTCTATTATCCTTTAGCTCCCCAACCCTTATAGATGAAAACAAGTCCAGCAACAGATTCTGCTACCATGTTTTTCTTTGTAAGAATATTCACCCCTGCAACAACAGAATTTGATGTCAATTTAGTTTTGTTGTAACCACACATTAATCTTGTATCCCAGTGTCTACTGTGGGCTCTTATTTTATTTCTTCTGTCCAGCACTCTTTTTTAAAACTAATGTCCTTCTACCTGTTTGTGTCCCCTCTGTATAAACCCAATAATTATTATGTAGTTTAATGACACTGCAGCAATAAAATTAATAGTGGCTGTGACAGTGCCCACTAAACATTTACAAATGCCTTCAAATGTAAATGTAATTTAAGTCCATGCAACATAGCTATCGGCAAACACTTTATTATCAGCTTTAAAAATCTTTACCTCAATTTTGAAATCTGATTTTATCAAACTCCTCAGTTTATAGGATGCAATCATCATCAGTCCATACAAGGCCATTTCTTTTAGTGTTTATTCTCTTTTTACCCAAATTTCAGTTCTATTCTATCACTCTCATTGGCTCCAACTTTCATGTCAAATATCTTTTATATATGTATGCCTTCTTCTACAACATATGGTAATTATTTATTGTCTATGTGTTTGTAAATTACCAAAAAAAAAATTGTTAAGCTGTAGGTAGAATTATATTTCTTATATTTTTTCACTCAACAGTTTTCAAATTCTATCTGGGTTGCCAGACGTACTTTGGAGCTTCTAATTTTAAGTGCTTTATGTTTCGGGCCGAATTGTATCTCCCTAAAATTTATCTGTTGAAGTTACAACTCTCCAGTACCTCGGAATGTAACTGTATGTGAAGATACAGTCTTCAAAGAGATGGTTGAGTTAAAATGAAACCCAAATTCAATATGACTGATGGATTATAAGAAGAAGAAGAGACGTTGGAGGCAGGTGTGCACAGGGAAAAGACCATGTGAAGATAAACAAGAGAGCCTGTCATCCAAGGAGAAAGGGCTCAGGGAAGCTATCCCTGATGACACCTTGATCTTGGACTTCCAGCCTTCAGAATGGTGAGAAAATAAATTTCAGTTGTTTAAGTCACTCAGCCTCTGGGATTTTGTTACAGCATCCCTAACATACTAATACATTTAGTATTTCATTACACGCATGGATTTGTGGACCAAAAGATATCTGAGACAAGTCTCAATCAATTTAGAAAGTTTGTTTTGCCAAGCATAAGGACATGCACCCAAGAAGTAGTTCTGCGCCTTCTTCAAATATGATTTTGAGAGCTTCAATATTTAAAAGGGAAAGAGTGGATATTGGGGAAAGAGGAAGAAATTCTACAAAGGTGTGGGTAAATAGACAAACGGTTGAATCTTTTGAGTCTCTGATCAGCCTTTCACCAAATACATAATTTACATGTAAAAGACGAGTAGAGGAATTGTCACTTATGCCTTCCTCTAGCTCAGTGAATCTGCATTTTTACATCAGAGGAAACAATCAGATATGCATTTGTCTCAGGTGAGCCGAGGGATGACTTAGAGTTCTGTCCTTTTTCTGGCATCTGTGAAGATAAGCTATCGATATATACTGCCGTGGTGACATTCAACAGAACTGTTTTAGAATAAAGATCTTGGGGCCCACAAGGAATTTCCTAGTGGGTAAATTGTGAGGGAGGTATGTAGCTTTTTGTAAAAAATAAATAAATAAATAAAAATCTTTGTAGCTATCTTATTTAGGAATATACTGAGAGACAGGTTTACTTGATGCAGTTCCCAGCTTGACTTTTCCCTTTGGCTTAGTGATTTGGGGGTCCCGAGGTTTATTTTCCTTTCACAGATTCTACACACACATGCACACATACACATATCTAATGTCACTCATACTGTTACAGTAGGTCAGCATGAGCAGGGCAGGAGAGGGCTCCCCCACCCCACAAGGAATGTCAGGCGACCATCAGGTGATGTTGAGGTGGTTGTAAACTGTCTCACTAAAAGAATAATTTGTCCCAGCCAGATCCAGGGAAAGGCAGTCTCCTAACAGACAAATACCTGAAACTGGTGATCAGCAGTTTCCTGACAAGATCTCAGGAGTTGAGTGAGTGGGTTCAAGCATGTTCACTAAGAGGCAAAATGGCACATTTTAACTGGTATATGACCTTCTAGGGACATTTGGTAAGGGAAGAACACCTCAATTGAGCATGTACAACTCCAGTAAATACACTGTGCATGCTCACCTCCCAAGTGCTAGCCAGTCACTGTGTATGTGGACAGCCCATGCCAAGAGAAGAATTAGGGAGAAGGGAGACAAGACCCCAGAAGTATGCCAACATATAAAACAGGGTCAAAGATCAAACAGGGCACCTGATCTCTTAAGTTGCCCACTTGGCCTGCTTCCAAGTGTACTTTACTTCCTTTCATTCCTGCTCTAAAGCTTTTTAATAAACTTTCACTCCTACTCTAAACTTGCCTCAGTATCGCGCTCTGCCTTATGCCCATCAGTCAAATTATTTCTTCTGAGGAGGCAAGAATTGAGGTTGCTACAGACTCATATGGATTCTCTGTCAGTAACAATATTCCCAGCTCCTGTAATGGTCACTTCAGTTGTAACCAACTCTCTGCAACCACAAATAGTGCTGTGATAAACAAATTCATACATAGTTCCTTTGTAGGGGATTCTCTACAGCATATTTCCACAAGAAAAGAAATAGGGTATGCACAACCATTTTCACTAAACATGGCTAATTTGCTCACTTAAATGGAAGTATCACATTATACTCTTACTAGCAACACGTGAAATTTCCTTTCTCTCACAAGTTAGCCAAAGTATTATTTGAGTAACTTATTTTCAACAATCTGAAGGTTGTCAAAATGTATCACATTGTTGTAATGTGTATTTATATGATTATTAGTGAGAAATAATTTTTTGTTCCAGCACTCTTGATCACTTTAGTAGTAATTACCTATTCAGATATTTTGTCCTTTATTTGCTTTCCGATTTTTTCTAATTTTTTGAGCTATTTTATTTTTAAATATTAATACCTTATGGAGTTTAGGCATTGGAAATATCTCTTTGCAATCTATTATTTATCTTTTTACTCTATCACATCCACTGAATTCACTAAATGATGGCTGAAAGGATAGTCTTAAAGGGAACCCAAACCCCAACCAGTTTGGCTTTTCATAATCTTGAAATTTTTATCTTTTTGAGTTCTGCCCTTGTCTTTATGATTTCCTTTGTTATCTTTTAATTATGTTTTATTTAGTTTCTGTCTGTCTGGATTTTTTCTTAGTATTTTTTATAGCTAAATATGAATTTTTCTCTGAGTACCACTGGTTTAGCTGTGTTTAATAGATTTTAGGCTGGGTGCAGTGGCTCACGCCTGTAATCCCAACACTTTGGGAGGCCAAGGCAGACAAATCACAAGGTCAAGAGATTGAGACCATCCTGGCCAACATGGTGAAACCCTGTCTCTACTAAAAATACAAAAATTAGTAGGGCGTGGTGGCGCATGCCTGTAGTCCCAGCTACTTGGGAGGCTGAGGCAGGAGAATTGCTTGAACCTGAGAGGCAGAGGTTGCAGTAAGCCAAGTTCATGTCACTGCTCTGTAGCCTGGCGACAGAGTGAGACTCCATTTCAAATATATATATATATACATATATATATGTATATATATGTATGTGTGTATATATATGTGTGTGTATATATATGTATGTGTGTGTATATATATATATAAAACTGTTAGTAATTATAAGTCAATTTCCTGTAAGATCTTTAAAGTTTCTTTTGGAATTAGATAGCTCTTTAACTCAAAAGTTTAGTAGTAAAATTTCAACTTAAATTTATATATACTTTTAATGCTAGACTATGCCTACTAATTAATAAGGCAATTGTATGCTCATCAGAGAATATATGTGAAAAACTATTTTTTTTGCAATTTTTGATGTTTCATTTGTAGGTCAAGACACAGTTACTGTTCACGAACGCTCCATGTATTCTTGGAAATTATGACTGTTGCCTTTGTTGGACAAAAATTTTATGTATGTATAAACATTACTGTGAATACACTATTTAGAAATATTTATTACTTTATGCCCAACAAATACGTAGAATATTTGTTCTTCTTAATCATGTTATTTCAATAATCAATATGTTTATTACTTTTTCTCTGTTTAATTCCTCAGATTCTGAAAAGTTTATGACAAAATATCAAGCAAGAATTGCTGATTTGTCTATTTCCTCTTTAGTGCTGTCAGTTTTTTGGTTTTTAAGTTATTTTGTTATGTATTTATATGCTAATGATGATTATGTTAATTATATCTTCTTCATTATATTATTTACTTTGTTAATATAGAATAGCCATTCATATTTATATTTTCTATCAAAAATTTGTATTGTTTAACATAAAATTGCTGCATGTTTTTGTGTTGTTAGCTTGTTATATTTTTTCCAATCTGTCATTTTCAAGCTTTCTGTATTATTTTTATTTGAAGTGTTTCTTATGAACTACCAATCTTACAGATTTTTCCTTTTTATGCAAACCTATGTCTCTGGCTTTTATTTGGTGAGTACAGCCTATTTTTATTCATAAGCATTACTCTAATATTACAACTTATTTCTGCTTCGTTTCAAAATATGCAATATTTCACTATGCTTTTATTTTTTCTCACTAAATACATCAAGTTGATTTCTTGGCAGTGTTCATTCAATGCTTTAAGCTTCTCTTAGTTTTAGTTTATTACATTTTGACCTTGTTTTTAAATTTTATAGACACCCAGCATCTCCAATAGACTCTTCTTTATGCCTAGCTGTTTGGCCTAAGTTATATTTCCAATATCTTTCTATATCTTCCTGTGGATAAAGTCTATTTCAGATTTTTGTTTATTCATCCCATTAATTCTTTGCCATAACACATAGCTTACTTAGTTTCCTGTCTTTATCTAGCAGTCGTACCTTTTAGTTGTCTTGACCTGTTTTCCTGAGGCTATCAACTAAATTGGCTGGTATTAGGGTTTGTGCCTCAGTGCTGCCCATTCGCCAGCTCTCTCCAACCACTTTCACCAACACATATCAGATAATGCTGCCCTTAATAAGTTAGAGGTGCTCATCTTACAAACAAAATGAAACAAAGAAACCTGACTTGGACCATAACGTGTATGTTCCTGGGACAAGACAACTCTCTGGAACTAGAGTCTTTCTCTGAATCTGTTGAAATCTGTGCCCTAATCTAACTAGTCCTTAAAGATTTCCCTGGCCTGTTCTAAGTTGATACAACTGATTCTAGAATATTGGGGTGAGTAGTGATACACTAATGGCAATTTGGGGGCAAGAAATAAACACAAATGTAAAGATCTTACTTTTCTTATTCTTCAGCTAGAACTCCTTGATTATGGAGTGCACATTTTTCAGCTCCCTTCCCTCCATCTCTCACTGGCAACCAACCATTTTATTCTTACACAGAGATTTCAGAGACTTCGTATTTACTTTCACAGATCTGAAAATCTCCAAATTCCTTCTGTAGGATTGCAAGGTTGGAGTTAGATGAGGATAGAGGAAGAAGCCAAAAACTCATGATATTTTCCCCATCTTCTTGGGAAAATAAAGTTGGCAACAGCTTTTGGAGGAGCCATCATCTTTGTATACATGTGTGTGTGTTTGTGTGTGTGTGTTGTTTAGAGTGTGTGTTTCTGCCATAGCTTTCAGTTTCAGTATCAATGTTGGCTAATTTTTGCCTAGGTTTTTCATAATAAAATAAAAATATATCCAAATATCTAATTTTTTTCTCCTGATGTGTCAAAATTTTTTAACTATGAGTTCTTCTTGAGTTTCCAGCATGTACATACCAAACAAAAGCAAAGTAAGATGTAGACATTCATAGCTTTACTCTCTTCCAAGCAGAATGAAAATATTTCCCACATCCCTCCCTGCCTTTCTAGTAGCTCACCAATACAGTTGCATTTACATATTTAATTCTGTTTTGAAACTTTCTGCTTATAAAATTGTATAAATAGCTTGAACACATAACAAACATTTTAAGGTCAATAGCACAATTGCTCCATTGTGAGTCTTGCCTTCATGTGGAATGTAACAATCCATTTTTCTGATGTTACTAATGTAAGTACATTTCATTGTAATATTTAAGTTTCATCTGATTAATTTCAATGGTAACCTTAAGGTTTTGAATAAACTTTGAAAGAAGCTAAGTAGCTTCCCTGCAGAATGACTCTATTTTCTTTCAAGCTGCAGAAAAATTTTGTAAAATTCTATTACCTCCCATATGTTGAGGACTTTGAAAATTTTCATTGATAATTAGTTGTCATCCAACTTAAGATGACAAAACACAACAAAGAAACTCAGCATGTCTTTATGTGAGAAATTTCAGCATATTACTTCTTCCATTTGGTATGTATGTCTAGTATGTTTGACTGCAGTTGAAAAATAATTTGTGCTAATATAAGACATTGTGGCAACTGAACCTAAGATGAATCATCCTTCTTATATTCATGATCAGATTTTATCCTAAAACTCCCCCTTTTCAAAATCAACGTTCCATTTTTTTTACAGAATTATTTCACTTTACCAGAAAAATATATACCTACATATAGAATTTTTATAAGTTTAGAAGGTAGATGTTTTCTTAAATGTAAAAATCAAAGAAGCACACCCAATTAACTTCAATCACTAAAATCATGGTCCAGGGTTACTAAGGTTCAACCTTCCACAGTTTAAGACACACCTGAAAGACGCACCTCTTTCGTGCATATCTAAGCCTTACTTCACATTTAATTCTTCACAATGCATAGATATTTAATAAGGTAATTATGTGTTCAATTTTACCCTATATATGAAGATTTCTTTTTTTAAATAGAGGCTATACTAAGGGCCGTGTGTGGTGGCTCACGCCTGTAATCCCAACACTTTGGGAGGCCAAGGAGGGTGCATCACTTGAAGCCAGAAGTTTGAGACCAGCCTGGACAACATAGTGAAACCCTGTCTCTACTAAAAGTACAAACATTAGCCAAGTGTGTTGGTATGTGCTTGTAATCCCAGCTAATTGGGAGGTTGAGACATGAGAATTGCTTGAACATGGGATGCGGAGGTTTCAGTGAGCTATCATGCCACTGAACTCCAGCCCAGGTGACAGAGCAAAATTCTGTCTCAAAAAAAAAAAAGGGAGAGGGTATACTAGGAATAAAGTCAGCTTAATTCTGAAGGTTTCTATTTAGTGTCCTAAAGCCATGCAGTGCTACAAGAAGGACAGGCAAGTGCATACATACAAAGACAGATACACTTTTAACCTAGGTTAAAGTTGGATGACAAAAAAGTACAAAAATCAAACAAACAAACAAAAAGAACCATGTTCCTCTAATTGTATATATGTGGGCCAGAAAGAACCAAAAACAGTGGAATCAAGGCACAAGACTACAGCTGGGCGACAAGAAAGGAAGAAAGGAAGGTGCGACAGTGGGGTGGAGGTGGGGAGGTAACAGATCTTAGAATGGACAAGCCAGTAACTGCTACCCAAAGGTCCAGGCCTCACCTTGACTGGCACTTCTGTGATCAGGCTCAAGATTGAACAGAGCATGAATGATGAGAGGAGCTAGAATTAGAAAATAAATTAAGAGAGGCCCAAGACTGAGAGAAGGAAGGAAAGGTTTTATTCTTTGATGCAATAGCCAGTGAAGGAAAGGGGTCAGGTGAATGTTGGTGGAGAAAGAATGTACCCAAGTGAGATTACAACCTGGGGACCATATTTTAAAGGAAGTATCCATCCCTGTATCTACAGGGGAGGACAACATTGAAGATATAAATTTGACCACTTCTTTGATTTCTCGTCATTTTCCATGGGAATCATCTGCCTTTGATGTTTCTGCAAAAACTGAACAAAAACTCATATCATTTACATATATGTAATACCAAAAAAATGAGTAGACAGTAGCCATCAGAAGATACAAAGAAAAGAGAAGTGAAATTAGGAGACAATGTAGCCACTAAGTGTGTGTGTGTGTGCGTGCGCGCACACACGTGTGTGTGTGTGCAGTGTACACAAATTAAATTTCTAACAATAATTTTATATATTAATTTTTGAAGTACATGAAGCAATTCCAGCTATGAAAGAAGGCCAAACACCAAAACAGGAAATCAGGAATAGAAATACCAGAAAACAAGAGGCAGTATCCAGGCCAAATGAAAGGGTGAAAGGAAAACTTATAGAACTAAAGTAAGAAATAGAGGGGGGAAAAAGCAATTTGAGAAATGAATACTAAACTAACATGAGTGCAAAGGAAAATAGATCCCACAGATACTGCATTATAAACTACAAAGAATAGAATTGAGACAGAAAAACAAGCTAAAAGAGAAATAAAGGTCAAAAGAGTAAGAAAAAATGAAGAGTAGGCCAGGCATGGTGGCTCACGCCTGTAATCCTAGCACTTTGGGAGGCAGAGGCAGGTGGATCACCTGAGGTCAGGAGTTCGAGACCAGCTTGGCCAACATGGTGAAACCCCATCTCCACTAAAAATACAAAAATTAGCTGGGCATGGTGGTGCATGCCTGTAATCTCAGGAGGCTGAGGGAGGAGAATCACTTGAACCCAGGAGGAAGAAGTTGTAGTGAGCCGAGATTGTGCCATTGCACTCCAGCCTGGGTAACAAGAGCAAAACCCCATCTCAAAAAAAGAAAAAAAGAAGAAGAGTAAGGAAAATAACATACCATGTTTCCCTAACAGGAATATGCAACTGAAATCAAAATAATAAAGCAAAATAAAATACTTAAATATATAATTTAAGAAATCTTTCCTGAAATGAAAGAAGCCTTGCATCTAAAAATTAGACATTCATGCAATATGCAAAGCAAAGTTGGCTCAGAATGCTTCATAATAACAAGTTAATGTATATGTAAATTTAAATATGTAAAAATAGTTATTGCAATGCAAAGCAGGCCAGCCCCAAAGTTGGGGCTTGGCCCAGGAGGGTTCTTGGGTTTGCTCAAGAAAGAATACAAAAGCAAGCTGATGGTAGAAGAAAGCAGGTTTATTGAAGTGGCAGTGTATAGCAGAGTGGCTGCTCCTTGCAGAGAAATGCTAACTCACAGGCAGTGCACCCTGTGTGTATGGGCTATTGGCTAGCTGTATGTATACCCACTTTTAACTGTATGGAAATTAATGGGCAAGGTATTTAAAAATCTCTAGAAAAGACATGGTAACTTCCAGGTGTTGCCATGGCATTGGTAAACTGTCATGGTGCTGGTGACAGGATCTTATGCTGATGAGCAATGAGGACAACTAGAGGATGCCTTTGGCACCATTTGTTGGTTTCAGTCAGTTTCTTCATTTCATCCTGTTAAGAACAGGAAATAAGTCCTGACAGTCTCCTACCTCATTCTCCCCTCAGAGATTATATACTCCTCTTTAATCTTAAAGGGTTGTAGAAGGGCAAAGGTCTGTCTTCTCTAACTGCTTCCTGATGATTTTATGAGGGTAGGTCCGGCCCAGCACTGGAGGAGTATAAACCTCTGGATAAGTGATCTAAGGGACCCAAAGGCAGGATGTCTGTTTTCCAGGTCAGAAAATGGGATACATTGGAAGCCTTGTGCCAGCAGTGTCTTTGCATTGAATTGTTGTAATGTAGATAATACAAATTTTACTAAGAGTTTAAATAAGCAAGAGCTAATGATTAATACTAAAAAGATAGCTGGTTAAAGGTCCTAGAAAAGGTAAAAAACAAGAGACTGACTAGAAATCCATTTACTGAATTCCAACAGCAGGTATAAAAGAGGTCTTTACCTGGGAAAAACTGTCTAGAACAGTAGAATAGAAAAATTACAATTAGAAAGAACAGAAAAATGTATGCTTTTATGCCTACTTACAGCATCATGTTACCATTTCTGACTGAATGTTAATTATCTTAAATAGGTGTGGAGGTCTTCCACCTATCTACAAATGGAAGTATTCTGGACAAGTGTGCCCAGTTAGTGATCCCCAGAAGTGAAACAGTAGTGGAAGTATTTAATAATATCTGATGAGGGCCTTCCCATTTTGGCTGAAATTAATCCTCAGGGGATACTTCTTTCCAAGTTTATAGTAAGCCTAATTCCCTGGATGAATGGGGGAATTGATTCTTTCCCTTGTGGAAGGACGTAATATTTCATCTCATCTTTTCAAAGGGCCTTTTGAACCTGACCTGAATTCCAAAATGGGGGGCATAGTGAAGCATGTCTGACTCCCTATTTCTTGTATTGTCTTAAGTTAGTTCTTCAGGTTTCTTATAGCCAATTAAATTTTCCAGGCCTTATGAGAATGGGGGTGGGAAGGCACTCATTAGCACTTAAAACCTTTTTTAAGCAATATGAGAGTCAAAACTCAAAATGCAAAAATAAAGGTACACATCTCAAATAACCAAGAATATAGAATCAAGCTATATTGGAGAAAAAGATTGCTGTTATAGACCTCTAAGATAAAATATTTCAGCATCAGGCCATAACAATAGTTAGAATCGGAGCAGAAAAAATTTCAGGAGCTGATGAAAAAGCTGAAATAGAGAGTTATCATCTCAGGCTTTCTCAATAAGTTGAGAAAACTTGTTTTAACATAGGAGACCAATCTTTACAAAGACTATTATAAACATAAACAATTCCCTTTTAATTTCAGTCAACTTAATCATATGCAAAATTTCTTCACAAATTGCCCTTTACAAACATTATCACAACTTACACGGGTTATCTATGACATGCTAGGACTTTCTGACTTGTCCTATACTATCTCTTAATAACCAGTCGTTTTACTCTAGGAAAATAACTTCCCATATATATTAGTCCATTCTCATGCTGCTGTAAAGAACTTTCGAAGATTTGGTAATTTATAAAGGAAAGAGATTTAATTGACTCACAGTTTGGCATGGCTGGGAAAGCCTCAGGAAACTTACAATCATGGTAGAAAGGGAAGCAAACACATCCTTTCTCACAAGGCAGCAGCAAAGAGAAGCAGAATGAACAAAAGGGAGAAAAGTGCCTTATAAAACCATCAGCTCTTGTGAGAATTCACTCACTATCACGAGAACAGCATGAGGGCAACCACCACCATGATTCAATTACCTCCCTTCAGGTCCCTCCCACAACACATGCGGATTATGGGAACTACAATTCAAGATGTGATTTGAGTGGGAATACAGCAAAGCTATGTCATCAAAGAAAATTCTTTCTTATATAAAATTACTCTTTTCTTTGTATCTTTCCTTACCAAAAATACATCTTTATATCCACAAAATTTCTCTCCCCTACTTCACATTTCTTCACAGAAATTTCACATTTCTCTCCCCTACTCTGCCTGGTTTGATAATTAACCTTCTAAAGTCCATAATTTAAACAACCTTTGATAAAAGTTGAATTTGACAAAATTGTTCTTTTTCTCAATAAAAACACATTGTCTTTGGCACATTTTATATGAACCTAGCAAACGAGAAATTCTAAATTGTCTTTTAGATGTTAGTATTTTATAGACAAGAAACATTTAACAATTAAAAAAAGAAGCTTTCCCATATAAAAATCCTCTCTTAAGTGTCAATGAGCCAGACACCCAGTAAGCATCCAAAACAATTTAAAAATTTTAAATTACACAAAGAGTTCATCTATAAGTGTTTATCTCATTTCATTTACCTAATTCATCATTATTAATTTTTAGGAGTTTACTGAAATTGTTTATGAAAAAATGCAATATTAGACAAAGCTAATAATCACTGAAAGTTATATCCTAGTTAATGATTTTTAAAGTCTAAACATTAGGTAAACTGCTAGGTACAACTCTTAAAGTTGAACATATGACTATTTTGTCAATAACTAAGAAGACTCAGCTGTCTTTATTGAGCCAACAATCTTAAATTAGCCTTATTTGTGTAATTCTGAAGACATTTCTATTTTTATCAATAATTTTAAAATCAATTTTATTTATCCAAGATTCATGTAAACTTGAAAAGCATATGAACTTACTTAATTTATAAGTATTCACTTACTTATAAGCCAATTTGATAGCATGCTAGACACAACACATAATACACGTACATACAAAAATATCTAAATGTGTATACATATACACAAAGGTCCAATAGCATCTACCTCAGAACTCTAGTCATAAGATGGCAATATAAATTCACCACTTTATAAAAAATACATGGATTTTAAATTATTTTTCACAAGATTAAGACCTGTCTACAAGGCTAAACTTTGTTTGCCTTGATAAGTAATCCAGGGAAAGCTACAGACCAGAACTTGTGTAAGGTAGTTTTCATGGTAATTTTGATTTCAAATCTTCTTTTATCTCATGTTTTTTTAATGAAAGAAGAGAAGGAAGGGGTAAATAGAATTGCACAAAGCGTGCCCTAGAGTTCCCAAGCCAACAGAGAACTCACGCAGAAGTGGAGACACCAAAATGTTTAGGTGGCCACTTGTCTGTTGCTGCAGGGAGTCATCTGTCAAGTTGGGGATCTGGAAATCCCAGAAAAAAAAAATGGACTTAAGCAAACCAGCAGTAGGGGGTGTAGGTGATTTCCTTCAATATCAAAGGCAGGGCAGGGGGAACACTCACCTGTCTGCAGGAGTCAAAATGACACTGACTAGTCTCCAACTTGGGGCCCCGGTAAAGGTCTCCCCTGGGTTCCCTTGATATGGGTGGGCTCATCTGTCATAAGGGGATCAATGCATAGATGACTGACCTGCCAGCAAGAGCAGTGGGTCCCACATGAAGTGGCAGCACTGCAGCCACTTGCTTATTTGCTCAGTTCTGCCATTCTGCCAGGAAATAAGATGGCCCTGGAAAGAGCCTTTGGTTAATACACATCTCTGCAGTGTTGGCAGCTCTTTAGTATTAGTGTTCAGGTTACAGCTCTGTAGCTTCAACTGCCACTTCATCATCTATTGCCATCTTACTGATTGCCAGATTACTGCCTCACCTGCTCTCTCACTTCTTGCATTCTTGTTGACTCCATGTCGGACACCAGATGATGCAGGACAGGAAAGCCCCAAAATTTGGGCTTAGCATGGGAGGATCCTTGGCTTTGCTCAGGAAAGGATTTAAGAGTAATCCAGCAGTGGATGAATGTAGGTTTTTTGAAGGGGCAGTGTACAGCAGAGTAGCTACTCCATGCAGAGCAGGGAGCATGGAAAGTGCACCTAGAGTGGCAGCATACAGGCTGTTGGTTAGCTATATTTATATTCACTTTTAATTATACACAAATTAAGAGTTGGTTTATTCTGAAATCTCTAGAAAAGGCGTGGTAACTAATAGATGTTGCCATCGCATTCATAAACTGTCATGGCACTAGTGGGAGTTTCTTAGGGGGATGAGTATAAAAGGCAAATATAGTATGCCTTCAGCACCATTTACTGGTTTTGCCCATTTTTCTTTTATTTCATCCTGTCATAACTGGAAAATAAGAAATGCTGATCTCCTACATCAATTGGACTTCAGATATAAAGAATGGATTCTTTAGGCAACTATACACACAAAAAGATCAAGACCCCCCCAAGGAAAACATTCACGAATGTATCTGACTTCTCTACAGTAATAATCAATGCAGAGGTCATGAATACTGCCCACAAGTACTGTAGGAGGGTAACGTGCGGCCCCATATTTTTATGTCCCAATAAACTCTTTCTCAAGGATAAAGCCTATTGTTTTGAACATAAAATAAATGAAGAAATATTGCTCAGAGTTTCCAGAGATTCCTGGAAGGTGAATGCAAAATAACTGCCACATCAAAACAAAAACTTAGATGGAAAAAGGAGTGATAGAATACAATTTTGAATGCCAGCTATTTATGAATGTAGAAATGACACAGCTAACAAAAATGGGGGAAGAAGTTTAAAAGATGAAAAGTGGAATAAGCCTTTTCATTGCCTCATTTATAATAAGCAAAACTCAAAGACCCCACCAGAAACTAACAAAATAAGTATTGACCTTAAAGCATATTTAAAAATAGAAAGGAAAATACTAAAAAAGATGATTTATAGAATGGATTGGGAAGGAAAGTAGGAAGCATTAAAAATAGGATAAAAGCTCATTTCAGGTTGTTCATTCTAAGAAACAAAAGGATACTACCTAAAAAAATAGAAGCTAAGGACATTATATGAAGATGACCAGTAGCCTAAAAAAAACTTTCTGAATTTCAGAATAACTGAGGAAGAAAAAAATTTGTAGTAAAAGACTTTAATATATTTTAAAACAATACACATGATAGAAAAGAACACAACTTTTTTCATATCCATCTATAGATAATCTTACATAACTCCTTACTGATTGGATCACAAAACAAAATCTCAATCTATTTCATAGAACAAAAAGTATCCCTAAAGTAAAATTGTTAAGCAACAAAAATAACAAAGAATTTAAAAGTGTAGATAGATATGACAAAAGTTCAACTAGGTAAATAAAAAGGAAAAGAAAAAAAGAAATTATGTTTTTCAAATTAGAGAAAGTAGAATACAGACAAAAACACAGAAAATGAGATGAAGAAGGTATAATTTTTAGTTTATCACATTTATTAATATGAATACAGCACATAGCAAAGCAGAAACTTTCATAAAGAAAAGGAAACAAAACAAATCACATAAAAAAAACAAAGTAAGATTTTTTTTTCAATCCAGGGCATATCAACTGGACAAAATTCAACTAAGGGTATAGAAGCCTTAAATGACACAGTAAATAAGATGTATTTGGCCAATGTGTATACTAAATACTAAACCATCATATTAAAGAACACACCACTCCTTCAAATGACAAAAGAACATTCTCAAAATCCTATCAAATATTAGATTACAATAAAATAATAATAAAATCCAATGTGTTAAAATAATGAAGACCATTGATTCTGTTCTTGATGCAATAAAATAAAAAATCTATTACATAATGAGAAATTAATTTCAAAAAGGACCTATCATTAGGAAATGGGGGACTTCTCATAAACAACACTTTGTCAATGAGAAAATTAAAAATGGAAACCTAAAAGTTTTGCATAAAATATACTGAAATCATTAAGTATTAAAACTTGCAGGTTTTAGCCAAAAAATTATACAACAGAGAAAAATGTATATGCTAATATCAATAATATTTTGACAAAAAAAGTCACCACCTTTTATATTTATATAACTAACTTTCAATTTTATTATTTATATGAAGCATTCATACTCTATGCTCCTTGAATATTAGAATCAACTGGGAAAGTTTTTAAAAATATATTAATATCTGGCTCCCAGTGCTAGTAGTTTGGTTTGATGTAACTCTACGTCAATAAAAATAAATTTCAAATGGAGTAAATCTTATGAAGAAGAAATATTGCTAAAATATCTGTACTATCCAAAGCAATTTACAGATTTAATAAAATCCATGTCAAACTACCAATAACATTCTTCACAGAAATAGAAAAAAAATCCTAAAATACATATGAAACCAAAAAAGCAATCCTGAGAAAAAAGGATAAAAGCTTAAGTTACATTCCCTGACTTAAATTCTACTACGAAGAGCCATAATAACCAAAACAGCATGATACTTGCATAAAAACATATAAACCAAAGGAACAGAATAGACAGAAATCCATCCACACATTTACA
The DNA here is from genome assembly GCF_029289425.2 of Pan paniscus. Lineage (NCBI taxonomy): Eukaryota > Metazoa > Chordata > Mammalia > Primates > Hominidae > Pan > Pan paniscus. The sequence continues at coordinate 56,562,432 of NC_073266.2, forward strand.
GTCAATTCAT